>NC_138184.1:84806160-85416043 GCF_964194105.1 Spermophilus citellus
CATGCCACCCTGTCTTTGAAGCATGCTCATCTATCTACATGGCTAGAGAGGAAGGTGGAATCCTTCCAATAGTAGCATTAAATGCGGGTGTCCACACATGGAGGTATGGTCTCTGATCTGCAGGAACTCTCCAAATGCCTTAGCCCTTTACATATTCACAGTTAATGGTCACTGGGTGTCATATTTGGTAGACATGTTGCAGTAGTTCTCAACGTCACCCCTAATCTGGGGTTATGCATTCCCCACTTGGTAATTGATCTTGAGAGACTGAGGGGCGGTGAAATGCAGAGATTCAGAGCACAGACTGCAGAGCCAGACTGTGGATCCAACTCACATAACCAAATCATACATTTATGTCGCAGCAATCGTTAAGTGAGCACCTATATGATAATCATTTAGGATGCCGCTTAGAACAGGATAAACCCTTCCCTATTATCTTCCAGCAAACCTTGATATTCAATATTTGTTGAATGAATGAGTAAAGTTGTTCAAGCAGAGAATAATAGGGTGTACTCAACATTCTAGAAAAATCTAACCACACCTATGATTCCTTCGGAAAATCTCTGAACCCATCTCTGGAGGAACTGACACAGGGGTGAGCTCAACAGGGATGTTGGAGAGGGATTTCCAGGGCTCTCTGCCTCCACGGGATTTTTCCTGGTCTTTTCCCAACTTGCCAGGCCCTCTGTACCACCCAAGAAACACCCACCCTGAGGGCAGCCGCGGGAGAGCCTTGCCT
Source organism: Spermophilus citellus (assembly GCF_964194105.1). Classification (NCBI taxonomy): domain Eukaryota; kingdom Metazoa; phylum Chordata; class Mammalia; order Rodentia; family Sciuridae; genus Spermophilus; species Spermophilus citellus. Next base: position 84,806,900 of record NC_138184.1, read on the forward strand.
CACGTTGGTCAGGAGCCGGCGGGAGGAACCCCCTGGAAATGACCTGTGTAAGGAAACAAGAAACGCAGCCCCCCTGGGTGCCGGGTTTTATCCGACCCTGATGAGAACCCTGAAAGAAGGAGCTCAGCCACCACATTCTCCAGCTGAGAAAAACTGGGGGCTGCGTATTCTAAATAGCCCGTGCCTGGGGTGTGGCTAAGACCCCAAGAATCACTGTGCCAAGTGACGGTGGACAAGTGGCTGACATTGCCTCAACCTCAGTTTCCTCGTCTGGTAACTGTGGAGCGATGATCCCTCTGTCCCCGGATCCTGTAAGCTTCACGAGAGCACCTAGGGCCTGGCATACAGGAGAGGAGAGCCGGGGCCACCTGTGCCCAGAGTCCTGCAAACTTATTCATCTGTCCTCAGCTCGCCTAGTGGCACTGTGGGAAAAAAGTGCACAGAGCTGAGGTCAGTTTTTCCTAAGTAAAAATAGAATCTTGCTGCCCAGGCAAGATGCATCAAGTCCACAGGAACAGGAAATGGAAATGCTGGAAAGGGAGAAAGAGCCACTTTACCGACTTAGAGCCATCTCTCTAGCTGCCCCTGAACTGTCAAAGACACCAGAAGGGACCCGCTTACAGCTGAATGCTGTTGGTTCTGCATGAATTTCCTCCAAATGGAGGAATAATGACCCACATCAGTGTCCTAGGTCACTCAAAAGAAGATCAAGACGGGCACAGCAGCCTACACCTGTATTTCCAGTGCTTGGGAGGCTGAGGCAGGAGGATCGAGAGTTCAAAGCCAGCCTCTACAAAAGTGAGGCACTAAGCAACTCAGCGAGACACTGACTCTAAGTAAAATACAGAATAGGGCTGGGGATGGGGCTCAGTGGTCGAGTGCCCCTGATTTCAGTCCCCAGTACCCCTGGTGCCCCCCCCCCCAAAAAAAAAAAACATCAAGAGAAAGTGTAGCAATAAGCAAAGTCCAAATCCCAGAGACTCTGCCTTGAGATGCTCACAGGAGAACAAGGAGACTTTCATTTGTTTTTGTTTGGTCCTGGGGATTGAACTCAGAGGCATTTAACACTGAGCTATATACCCAGACCTTATTTATATATTTTTCACTTTTTTAATTTGTTTGTTTTAGATCTACATGACAGTAGAGTGTATTTTGATATATTATACATACATGGAGTATAACTTATTCTAATTAGGATCCCATTCTTGTGGCTGTACATGATGTGGAGTTCCACTGGTCCTGTATTCGTACACGAACATAGGAAAGTTCTGTCTGATTCATTCTACTGTCTTTCCTATTCCCATCCCCCCTCCGTTTCCTTCATTCCCCTTTGTCTAATCCAGTAAATGTCTATTCTTCCCTCCCACTTTGTTGGGTGTTAGTATTTGCATATCAGAGAGATATTCGCATATCAGCCTTTGATTTTGGGACTGGAGGGGGTCACCTATTTCAGAGCTCTGAGCTCAGGGCCCTAGGGAGGGCAGGCAGTCAGTGAAAGTCAGCTGAATGCATCAGAGACTCCAAGACCACCCACAAAACCTCCCGTTCCCTCATTCAGTCGCTCAGTCACAAGCATTAATTGAGCAAATATCAATGACACATGGGGACACGGAGCCAGAATTCAGTGTTCCTTGTTGCAAGAAACAGAGAAGCCACGGACCGGCTGCCTGGGTGCAAATCCTGGGCTTCACTTTGAGTCCTCTCTCGCTCTCAGCACACACCTGAATCCTCACCAGATCCTGGTGATTCTGCCTTTGAGATTTACCCAAATCCTATCTTACCCCCTCCACCAGGGCCACCAGGCCCCGCCTTTCAGATGTGCTCTGCTTCTGTTTTGCCCTGCCACACTCTGATCCTCATACAGCACCTGGAACGTCCCTCCAACGCACTGACCATGTCACAGTGAATCCGCAGCCTGCGTGACCCTCAAGTCCCCGTGCATCCCTCCTGCTCGCCTCCTGGACCTTGTCCCCTCGCACCTCCCCGGCTCTCTCTGCTCTGGTCACAGAGGCCAACTTGCTGTTCCTCAAACCCTGCAGCCGTCTCTCTCCTCTGGCCCTTTGCCTTCCCCTCCTCACCCTGTCTAGAATGTTCTTCCTGCATAACTGGCTTTTCCTTCTCGCCGCCCAGTGCCGGTCAGGACTCCTCGTCCTCCACTAAGGCCATCTCTTCTCTTCGTGTTTGTAGTGGCTTGCTATGTCCCCAGCATTTGAATTAGAGTGTCGTGAGACTGGGGGTCCCCATGAATTGATTTCCACCGTGTCCCTGAGGGCTTGGCATGAGGTGACTCAGTGAGTGGCTAAAGGGAGAGAAGAAAGGAGGGGGGGAGGAAGGGAGGTGGGAGGGAGGGTGCGGGGGACCCAGGGAAGAATGAGAGAATAAATAAGTAAGGAAATGGCGGGGACACGTCCCTGTCACCTAAGAGCTCACAGGCTCCTTCCTGGTTCTGTCCTGCACTCCTGGAGGGAGCTCCCTCCCCCAGAAGCCCCCCCATCTGTCCCTCCCTGTGTCACCTCTCCTCCCTCTGACCCTGGCCACTCCCCCCCCCCACGTTACAGATTAAAGCAAGCCAAGCTGGCCTTGACGGACTGTCAAACACTCTTTGAGTCTCCTCAGAACAAACAGATTCAGCCAACTTTTCTGTTTGTTTTCTTCCTTCTTCTGTCCTTGGAATTGCACAAGAGGTCAGACAGAGGGACTGTCAACAGCTCCCTAATGCCCAGAAAGAGGGTCCAGGGCAGGAACACACACACACACACACACACACACACACACACACGCACACACAAGCCGCTGTCTGTCCTCCGACAGGTTTGGCATTTCTCCTGTGGGACAGGAGGAGGCTGACACCCAGAAGGCCCCCTGCCTTCGCTGGACATGAAAAATGGTTGAGATCAACAAGAGACCTGTCACCCGCACTGTGGGATCCCTTCCTGGAGGGTGGGGGTAGGCGTGGGGACTGAGGAATTTTTTTTTTTTAATTTTGTTTGGAAATTTAAAAAAAATGTTACAGTAAAATATCCATGTGTTTTCTATAACAAAGAGAAAGCCACAAGTCCTCAATGAAACCTTGTGTACTCCAAAGAAAACAATGGCCGTGTGCAGCTACGTCCTACAAACATGGATTCATTCAACAAACATGTACTGTGTGCCTTCTATGTGCCAGACCTGGCCCTGGATTGGGGGGAGGGGTTGGGAGGCCAGCATGCTATGCTGGGTAGAAGCAGACCCCCCCGAGGGAGGTTGTGGGGGTCCTGACCTCACCTGTCATCTCACATGACCTTTGGAGGGATCATCCTAGGTCTGCCTTTCTGTGGCTTAATTTTCTTTATTTAAAACCAGCTGTTTGGACACAGTGGCACAGGCCTGTGGTCCCAACCGCACAGGAGGGTGGCTTGAGCCCAGAGTTCAAGACCAGCCCAGGCAACCCTGGGAGACCCTGTCTCAAAAAAAAAAAAAAAAGATCTTGAACCCTCTTCCTTATCAGTCCATAGCGTTCTGCCTCTTGAATTTCAAAACTTGCCAAGCTCCCTATTGTTTGGAGACACCAGTGTGTACTAAAGTTCTCTGGAGGTGGACGATTGGGTTGTTTCCAAGCTGATTTCTGGAAGAAAGGGGTTGAGAACAGAGGTCGCGGAAGGAGCTTAGGATTTTGAATAGGTTAGGGCTAAGCTGGTGTCATCCCTCCGATTCCTCCTTCTGCCTTCAAATCAAGCAATTTCCCTACCTAAGCCACGCAGAACTGGGGACATTGCTGACATTCGCTTGATATAAAGCTATGCGGCACCTTAAACCCTAATGTCACTCTTGGTAGACACAATATCTTTTTTTTTTTTTTTTTTGCAGATCTGAACAAAGGACCTAATTGAGTGGAACCAGATAGATTGCTGTGAACAAAGCAGTATGGGTTCTAAACAGTTAGCCAGAGCATATACATTATCAAGTTAGATTGAGAAACAAGACACCTTGCCATCCAGGCTTTCTCCTTCCCCAAGAGGACAGGGTTGGGAAAGTATTCCATTCCAAGCCAAGAAAACTTTCTAGCCAACAGCCTGGGTGAGGAGTCTGCCATGGCTGGAACATTTCTCAGGGTGAGCTTCAGATCTTTACTGGCAGAATCTCTTTGTTACAGAGTGCTGACTGGAGATGCGGATTCCTGAGCCCCACCCCCATGGTCTTATTCAAATTAACCAGATGCCTTAGAGGGACTAACAGAGTCACCTAGGTCACTGAGACCCAACGTTGGGAAATGAGACACCCCCCCCCCCTTTGCATTGCTAGTTTTAGGAACTTTCCAAATGGTTCTGAAGTGAATCAGTGTCAAGACCTGCAGAGAGGCCTAGAGAAGTATTAGCCAGACTTCCCAATGATAAGAATCTCCCTGGTTTTTTTTTAAACAAACAGATTCCTGGACCCACACCCATGGAGCTGGGGTGGGGCCCAGGAATCTTTTATTGATTTTTTTAACCCCCACTAATTCTGGAGATCTGGGAAGCTTGGGGACTTGGCTAAATTCCCAAGAGGGGGTGGCAGAGGAGGGCTGGCCAGGAGTTCAGCTGTGGTGCTCAGGCACAGGCAGCAGGATCTCTCAGGAAAGAAGTGTGACACCCAGCAGCTCAGAGGCTCCTGTGAGGCTGGAAGTGCAGCTCTGCCTCCTGCTTCTTAGTGTCTTCCACTTTCTGGAAGGTTCTTGGTTGATTGGTTGGTCGGTCTTCTGTTCCCCTCCTCACATTTGAACATTACCTCTCCAACAGTTGAGTTTAGCACAGAATAGGTGCTTAATAAATAGTGGGTAATGAAAGCAGGGGAAACATCAGCCCACAGTTAAAAGGACTGGAGTAAAGGGGACTGCCTCAGAGGCCCAAGAGTCCAGCAGGAGGTTGAGGAGTCCAGAGGACACCACCTTTAGCCTGGAGGGAAAGTTAAAGAGACAACAACCTGGAACAGGCCAGGTGGGGTGGGAGTGTGTTTGCCAAGGGGCAAATTGGGAGGAGGGAGACTTCAAGAGTGTCCCTGGGCCAGAAAGGAGGGAAAGAAGATTCATTCACGCCACAGCTTTCTCAGGAAAGATGTCCTGAATAATGAGCAGTTTCCCCAGCCCCACCCTGCTCCCGGACCAGCAGGAACGGAGCCTGAAATGCTTGACTTCAAAGCCCTGTGGCTCTATGCTAGAGATGATGGCCAGGGGGGTTATGGAACTCCAAGGAGGGGCTCCTGACCCTAAAAGAGGGGCCTTAGAGGGCTTCCTGGAGGAGGTGATGACTGGGCCAAGTCCATTCACTTTGATTTCTCCAAGTGATAAGGTGGCCAGGTTCTGGCATTGAAATTAACAGCCTGGTATTCCAGCTTCCTTTATTAGCAGGACCGTAGCAGCCAGTCACAGAGGAGAAGGGAGGAGAGGGGAGGGGAGAGGGGGAGAGAAGGAGAGTGAGGGGGAAGGAGAGAGTGAGAGAGGGATAGAGAGAGGAGAGGAAGAGAGAGGGGAGGAGGGAGAGAGAGGGAAGGGGGGAGAGAGAGGGGAGGGGGGAGAGAGAGGGGAGGAGGGAGAGAGGGGAGGGAGGAGAGAGAGGGGAGGGGGGAGAGAGAGGAGGGGAGGAAAGGGGAAGGGGGAGGGGGGAAGGGGAGTGGGGAGAGTAAGGGTTGGACACAATATCTTTATTTTGTTTTTATGTGGTGCTGAGAATTGAACCCAGTGCCTCACACATGCTAGGCAAGCATGCTACCACTTGAGCCATATCCCCAGCCCCCTAACGCCCCTCTTGGTAAGTGGCAATTATCCATTTCTGTTGATTTCTGCTGTGAGATCGAATCTTATCTTTTAGCACTGAGAACAGGACAAGGGACAGAGGCTGTGCTTTGTAAAGGCCTGTGGAAGGAGTGATTGACTGACAATATAGCAGAGGGGAGAAAGTGAATGGGCAGGTGTCGGGTGGATGAATGAACTCGTGGGCAGCTGGGTGGAAGGATGGATGCAGGATTCATGAATGTAGGGGCTGAAGGTGAATAGATGAAAGTTACACAAAAATATGAAAGAACAGAGTTGTGGTGTAGCTCAGTGGTCTCGTGCCCGGCCCAGCTAGCATAGGCCAGGCCCTGGGTTCAATCCCAGTGTTGGAAAAAAAAAAAGAAAGAAAAAATAGATAAAGGGGGACAGACAAGCCAGGGGTGGCGCACGCCTGTCATCCCAGCGACTGGGGAGGCTGAGACAGGAGGATCGCAAGTTCAAAGCCAGTCTCGGCAAAACAGAGGCCCTAAGCAACTCAGTGAGACCCTGTCTCTAAATAAAATAAAATTTAAAAAGGGCTAGAGATATGGCTCAGTGGTTTAAGCACCTCTGGTTTCAATCTCCGGTACCAAAAAAAAAAAAAAAAAAAAGCATGCAGACATGAACAAGTGAAGGAGTAAAGGGTGGGTGATGGCTGCCGACCATCCAAATTTATACATTAACAAATTCCAAAGATGAAGGCTTAGCAAAGTAGTGGTTGATTATTGAAGAATCCCACCACGAGGCTCCTTGGATGCACTGAACAGCGCAGTTGGGTCTGCACCCTGCTTACCGGGGGCACTTACCGCAGAGTGGTAAGTGGACACCCCTGCAGCTCATTCTGGATGGATCTTGGTGCCTCGTGCACCCCGGGATTCCAGCCGACGTCACTATGGAAGTGATGAACACAGAGAAGAGGTGCCGGGCTCCTTGGGGACAGATGGGACCCGCCCTTGCCTCCCAGTGTCTAGACCAGAGGGTGTGACATGCCAGGAGCCCTTTGGGCCTGGAAAAACCACTGCCTACGACGGCCACCTTCATAAACCCACTTCCCTTGTCCCGAGTGTTTAAATGCCACAGCCACCACCAACAGACAGGAGGCCCTGCAGGCCTCCATAGACAGCATGGTAACCATTTTCCCAAAAAGTCACAGAGATTAACCAGTCACTCCCCTTTGGATCAATGTTTCACCAGGCTTCTGCCCCAGCCTGCCTGTCAAACCCCTTTGACTAGGTGCCCCTTGGTCTCCTGATCCCTTGGCCCAGCCCCCACAGGCCCGTCAGTTAAACAAACCTCACGGGGCGCCATCAGAGCATCTCCCACGGCAAACAAGCTTGGCCCCAGAGAGACCAGCAGCAAGGACGGCCGGAAGATGAAGCCATCGTGTTTATCTCCAGATTGTCACCTGATGCTGTCTTTGAGAGTTGGCAGTCAGCACAGGGATCTACCTACCTCTGAGAAGAGAGGGGCAAGTGGGATTCACCGAGCACCCACCCTGTGCCTGGTGCTATACTGGGCTCTGTATGATGTCTCCTTTTATCTAAGAGGTGGAGATAATTTCCAGATGAAAAAAATTGAGACTCCGAGAGGTGAAGTAGCTTACCCAAGGTCACAAAGCTAGCAAGAATGAGGATCTGAGGTTAGGTCTGCCTTTTTCCTGAACCACTTTTAGAAATCTATTGCAATTTATAGTTAAAAGGGCAAACGATGAAACCTGTCCCCCAGTTCGATGTCCTTATGATGGAAAGTCCTACACACAAGGACCTGTGAATGCATTTTTCTTTTGGTGTCAAAATAAGAAATGTGTTAAAGAAAGAGGTCTTCCACAGCCCAGTGGGAAGAGAGAAGGAAGGGGGCTATTGTTGAGTGACCCCCTAGGGGCCAGGGGCTCCTGATGAGGAACCCAAGCCCAGGGACACCCTGTGTTCATGCAACTTGCAGTTCAATAAGAAAAAGAAAAAGAGCGCCCAAGCAAGGCTCTCACGAATCAATCTGCCATTGCAAATGCTGAAAGGGAAGTCTGGGGACACTGTAAGTTCACAACAGGAAGTCCCCAAGAGACCTGGGATTCAGAGAGGGCTTCCAGGAGGAAGGGACATTTGAACTGAGATTGGAAACACAGGTAGACATCCGTCTGATCAAAGCAGGTGGAAAGATCTTTTCAGGTAAAGAAATGCAAAGGTCCAAGCATGATGTGGCACCTGAGCGTGAGAGGAAGTTAGTGGGGCGGGATCAGGGACAGACAGAGCCGTCTCGTGAGAAAAGAGAGTTCTTCAGAACTAGAGCACGTGGGGCTTGGTGAACCCATGAGATGGACCCAGAAACACGTTCTCCAGGTCCCCTTGTAAGGAAAAGGCTGCTCCAGGGGCTGAGAGCCCTGTCAGCAGGTGACCTTCAGCCATCAGCCCCGTCCAGGACTCTCCTGAAGCAGAGGCTAGCCCAAGGTCACACCCGTCTGTGCCTGGGGTCACAGGACACCTGTGTTCAGGTAAAAGAAGGGACAGCAGGCTCCCTAACAGGAGAACCCAAGGACTTCCTGGGGTTCCCACCCCCTCCTGACCTGCAGCTGCCAGATGGCGTGTCCTCATGGCAACAGGAGAGGTGGAGAGACTAGGGTATCCTTCTCTCCAGCCTCCAGGCTCCCTTCTGGTCTGTTCCAGGTTACAGAGACAGGATGAGGTGAGGAGCTTCACTGTCATTGGGCATCTCAACTTGCTAGTCCAATGCAGGTATGATGTAGTCATTGTTTCTAGAAAATTCTTTTCTACATTCTTAAAAAAAAAAAAAAATGTGTGCACGGCTTAGTCCTAGGTAATTGAGAATAATGTCTGAGATATGGTCCTTGCCTTCAAGGACCTGCTTGCGATGGGTGATTATTTCTGATAAAAACACTTGAGTCCACTACAGTGAGTGCGATTCACTTTTCAGCCATTATCTCATGAATTATCTGCAAATATATATGGAAAGAGTAACATCATCACTCTGTTTAGATGAAGTGGGATGCAAAAATGTTTGGCGCACGGCAGATGCCCAATGAGTACTGGATGGACAAGTGCGGAACCATCCGGGGGCAGACAGACCAGCTGCCTCCTCGGCCCCTCCTGCCGCCCTCAGGTAGACAGCTGAGGATGGATATCCGCTCCCCAGTTCCCCTGCAGCTGGGTCTCACTTGAGACCTAGTTCTGGCCACTGGGATGGGGCAGAAGTGGTCAACTTCACATCCGGGCCTTTTCCATAAAAACTGCCCCTAGGATCCTCCATCAGTGAAGTGGAGAAACTGGGGCCCTACAGGACAGCAGAGTCACAAAGTGGAAAGACCCTGAGCCTGTAGATGATCACATGAAAGTCATCCCACCAGTAAGGACCACCTGCTTCGCCTGTGGAGTGAAACGGACGACTTTCCTTCAGGTGGGGTATTGGAGCTACTTGTTACACAGCAAGCTTTTCCTGCCTCTGCCACCCGGGTGCTCCCTACTGTTGCTGACTTCCAAACCCATCACTAATGAGTGCTACAGTATGGACCCTAAGTGGCCTCTAAATGTCCATGGGGTAAAGGCTTGGTTCTCCCACGAGGGAAGAGGAAGGAGGGAAGGAGGTGATGGGATGAGTCCTTGAAGGATTAGTGGGACCCCAGCTCCTTCCTCTTCCTCTGTTTTGCTCTCTGGCCATATAGGTGGATCTACTCCATCATGTGCTCCCACCATGATGTGCCCTAACAGATCCAGAGCAGTTGGGCCAACAATTAATAGACTGAAATCTCTAAAACTGTGAGCCAAAAGAAACCTTTTCTCTTTATAAGTTGGACTCTCCAGGTATTATTGTCATAGTAATGGAAAACAGGCCATTAAACCTTATAACACTTTCATGTGAGTCAGAAAAAGGTACCTACCCTACCCTCCTTGCGGACCCTGTCCTTTATCCCCCTGCTTCTCATCAAGACTGACAGTTTCCCAGACATCAGTCATTCTTGCATTTCATTGGTGATTTCTGCAACAACCACATACCCGCTCTGTGTTGTTGAATACATTTTTACTCCCAAAGGGCAACAGTAACTATCTGTGGCTACAGTAATTGGAAATACAGGCTCTTTAAGTGACAATAAGAACAAATCTAAGAATATAAAACATGGCTGCTACATTCTAGTTGGGTAACTCTGACAAGGGCCCAGTCCCTAAAGGTTACTGTCTTTGTGATTGAAAGAGGGCAGGGCTTGGGGGCAGGCGAGGGTAGGAGCATAAAGAAGTGACAGCATCAACGTCAAAGCTGCTACTTGAAGAAATCATAAGGCGTGAGTGGGAACAGAAGACGGACTGCACTTTTCACTGTGTGGTCTAAGGTATACAATGTCCTCTCCTTGTCCCTCTCAAAAACCTGTCCCACAGAAGAAAGCCTGCTCTGGAAGGTCACTAAGATGAACCGTGGTCAGTTTCCAGGTCCTAAATCCATGCTTAGAACCACTGACATCCAGAGGGTCTTTGGCATTCCCTTTTCCACCCTGGTTCACCTTGCACCACCTCCACCAGCCCCGGCTTGCAAGCAAGCAGAGCCCCGGGGGCCTTCCCGCTCCTGGTTTGAAAAGTGGGAAACAATTCACCCAGGTTTTCCCAGGTAGGATCACCCTCGTCATTTCTCTGCACGACTCCCCATTCATCTGCTCCAAGATCCTTTTCCCCCACACTCTCTCTCTGTCCTTTGCCCCACCACCCAATCCCAAGAAACCACACCTTGGTGCCAAAGATGTTTGGCTGCAGTATAGTGTAGATTCCCAGGCCCCACCCCTGAGTCCTAGGGAAAAAGCAAAGCACACGCCCACACACCTAAGGAAGGGAGGGGCTCTTGTGTGTGTGTTGTGTTATGTGAGTGTTTGGGGGAGTGGTTCAAACCCTGCTTCCAGCCTGCTTAACCTGTCGCTATCATTAGTTATTATTTTAATGACTTTGCAAGTGGATCTGCACAAAAATAGTGTGCATAAGATCTAATAATTAATAAATAATAATATTTTAAATACACAAAAGTTGTTGTTATTCTAAAGCTCTGCCCAGAGATCCCCTGCTAACCTTGAGTGAATTGCATTACCTTGCCATTTTTTCCTTGACTTATAATATTTCAGCTTGACGCCCCCTGACAGTCCTATCTAGCCCTAAATGTTTATGACTTAGTAATTCCACAAAGTATTTACAAAAGTCCCTGCCACTGGAGAGACAGCCTGGAACTCTGCCACCTATTAGCTGTGTGTCCTTGAGCAAATCACTGAACCCCTCTGTGTTCATATCCTCATCCCTATAAATAGGGAGAAGGACAGTATCTAGCTGGTGAGACCCCAGGGAGGATTCAACAAGTTGGACCCATTAGAAACATTTCATGCAGCACCTGGAGTGAAGCAGGAATTAAACACAATGGGGGTGGAAACCACACAGGGTGACTATGCCTTATCATTTTGTGCTGAGGAAATTAGGGATGTTTGGAAACAGCCCCTGGGAGATGACATTGAGAGGGCATTTAGAGAGGATCACAATGACCCTCCTGCAGGGATGGTGGTTTATGGTCATTTTAAATGGGGCCATGTCAACAGGCCTGCTTTGTGGGGCACAGAGTAACTTGTTCTGGTATATTCGTTTTCCATGTGTGGGTTCAGAGGAGAACTCAGAACCCACTGTGGTATGTGGAATGGAAACGTCAACCTGACTACCTGCAATCTGCAATCCACAATCCACAACCAGTCATCCTGTATATTTTTCTACTCATGCATCCATTCAAATGCCCATTCATTCATCCACACACTCTTCCATTCATTCCTGAAGCCCTTTATGGATACCTGCCTGTCCATTCACTTGCCAATATGCCTACACACAGTGCACACAGCCTCCGTCCATCATGAGTCGTCGATCTGTGCACCCATTCATTCATCCACCTGCTCTTTGCAAAATCTTGAGAGATACAAAGAGAGAGTTCCCTCATCTGCATCTTTAAGGAGCTCAGTCATTATACTGAACAAAAGCTTTCAATAGAAGGTGCAAATTCCTGCCAGAGAAAGTCAGGGAACAAAGATGGGAATGGGGAAGATATAAGTTAATAAACATAGTGCTGATTAATAGACCCCTCACATGTCCCTGGTTTATTTTTAATTTTTAAAATACTTATTCTTAAGTTTTAGGTGGACACAATATCTTTATTTTACATTTATGTGGTGCTGAGGACTGAACCCAGTGCCTCATGCATGCCAGGTGAGCGCTCTACCACTGAGCCACAACCCCAGCCCACGTCCCTGGTTTATATCTTACACTTCCCACCAATTTTATGAGCACCAGATATTCTTGTTCTCCTTTGATGATGAAGAAATTTAGGCTCAATGAGGTTAATTAATTCTCATGCAGACAGACAGCAGATACCTGCACAGCTAAGACTCAAAAGCTCTTGTCTTAGAGCCCCCAACACTCACCCCTACTCACTCATTCAAAGGGAAGATGCAGGGATAAAAACAGAGGATGTCAGAAGCCCCAAGGGACATCTGAAGACCCCCCCCCCTCCATCCTGGCAGGTGAAGGATAGCACAGGGGGCATGTAATGGAACACTTCCTTTTAAATAATTATACTTTTCAACTGGAGAAGGAATAGTAATGATTCCATCAAAGGTGTCTGTATCCTGATCCCCAGAACATATAAAAATGTTTTGTCACCTTGTGAAGCAAAATGGCTTTGTGGATGTATGAAGCTAAGGACCTGGAGATAGGAGATTGTCCTGGATTATTCTGGCAGGCCCAGGGGCATCTCAGGGTCCTTACAAGAGGGGAGGGGGAGATTCAGGGCCAGAGAAGGAAATTCAAAGAAGCAAAATATGATGCAGGGACCAGGATGCAGGTGGCCACTAGGAGCTGCCTGTGGTGTCCACCATCTATCAGTGGTGTCCACCATCTCTTTTATGTGTTTACTGGTCCATTGTTTACCCATTCCTTGAAGAAATGTCTATTTTAGATCCTTTTTCAACTGAGTTATTGATGTTTTGTTGAGTTGTAAGAGTCTGCACGGGTTCCAGATACTAACCCTTTATCAAGGATATTTAGAAAAATGTTCTTCTACTCTGTGAAATATCATTTCACTTCCTTTTTGGTTATTTTTAGAAGTACAAAGGTTTTTAATCTTAGTGAAGTCTAGTTTGTCTATTTTTTCCTTTTTATTGTAGGTGATTTGGGCATCATTTGACTACTTATTTAAATGAGAAAATAATATCTGTAAAATATTTAGTGCAGGAAATGACATATGGTAAATACTTGCTCAAAACTGAGTTGCTACTGTTAATGATCTGAAGAGGCTGTGACATAGTATCTATTGCAGGACCTTGAATGACTACCCTGAAAAGTCAGGGTACCCTCTATATTCTCATAAGGACAGCAAGACCTGAGAGGTTACATAATGCAGGGGGTCAAGTCAGGATTCGCACCCAGATCCCATCAGACTCTGAGTCCTGTGCTCTTCCCAGTTTCCAGCACCAATCAGCCTCAGCACCTTTCTGGACCCTCTGAGCCGGGAAAAATTGGGTGCCTGGCCTAAGTGAGAGCACCCACCGTCACTGAAGAAATAGAGCATGCTCACAGGAACACAGCACAGTGCCTGGTTGAGGAGGGGATAATGATACTCTGTAAACGAAGTATGCTCAAAGAAGGACAGGGTTCTGTGCTGAGGTAGCTGCTACAGGACAGAGGGACCTGGAGAGGGGAGAGAATTCTGCGACACCTAGAGAGACTGGGGGGAGGGGAGCGGTTCCTGGAGGTGGAACCTGGGTGTTTGAAGCAGGAACATCCTGAGTAAATAAAGACGGGCAGGCAGATACCATAAAGAAACAGCACTGACTCCACAAAAGAGTTTGTGTTGGGTCAAAGGGGACACAACCTCTAGTAGGAAATAATGATGATAACAACCAGTAGGACATCAATGATTATTCACACGCTAGGCACTATTCTAAAGCATATAGGAGCTCACCTAGTCCTCGTGGTGATCCTGTAAAGCAAATAACATTATCATTCCCATTTTACAAGTGAGAAAACAGAGGCACAGAGATACTCCATGATTTGGCCCAGGTTACAAATTAGAACTGAGAGAAAACCAAATTCAGCTAAGACTTACTACAAATGGTAGAAGGTAATACATTGGTGAAATTGTTGGCCACTAGAGGAAAGGCTATAAATCTAGATATTCACAAGTCTAATCCAGACATTTTGGGATTCAGATCATGACTCTACCTGCTCCCTGGCTTTGAATCCTATACAAGTTTTGTTGTAACTTTCCTGAGTCCAGTTTTTCAGTTTCCAGAGGATCGATGTGAGGATTTCCAGAAATCAGAGTTGCCAAGTTGATTGTCAATAAGTATGTAAATTTGTAGAGTGCTGACATTATTTTCTTTCAGGTCAAAGGTCTTTGAAACCAGCAGAGGCCCAAAGACGTGAGCAAGAATGTTGAGGAACCTTCCAATACCGTCCTTGGATATGACCCCGGAGAGGCAAACCCCAGCACGGCCACTTCCTAGCTCTGCACCTAGAAATAGGGCCAGGACCTCTTTGACTCTCACTTTCCAAATTTAGAAAGGGGCAGAAGTAAGATCTGTCTCCAAGGGTCGTGAGGAGGGCAAACATCAGGATGCCACATGAAGAGCTGGGAACAGGCTGGCCCCGCCCACGTTCCTGAGAGGGTTCACTGTCTTTATTGCAAAGCATGAGGCTATGGGCATTCCAAGACTGCAGGGCAGAGCACAGGAGTGATCCCAAGGACAGCGGGGCCTGTGCATCAGACACCTTCCGTGGGAGGCCAAGGGTGCCCGCTATCATGCTGCCAGCAATAGCTGCGGGTGTCATGGCCTCGGAGCCTCCTGCCTCCCCACTAGAATCCAACAGTCTCCAGAGCACTGAGGACAGAAGGCAGGAGGGCCTCCATCTGCAGCTGAAAAGATGTCAGCAACCACCCTCAGCCCCGCCCATGTGCACACACCCCGTAAGCGGGCATGCACATGTGCACGTGTGCGCGCACACACCCACATCCAGCCCAAGAACCCACCATTGTGTGACGCAGCCTGAACTTTCTACTGCTCCAGTTGGAGTCAGCAGCAGCCGCAGCAGCAGCAAGTGATTACTTCCCAAGTCCTATTTATGGCAGTTTTGTTTGGAAGGCGTCAGGGAGGGGGTGGGGGAGTAGGTGGATATTGTTGTTTTTCAGAAAGTCTATTTAAAAAGCAGAATGCGTGACCCATTGGGCTTGAAACAATAAGGATAAGCAACGCTGTGGGTGATGTTTTTCCCTCCGTTTGGGCTTTTGTAGGGCTCAAATCTGAAATGACGGTGAACATGGGTATCCTATTGCACTGCTAGATAAGGGTCTAATAAACCCCTTAATTTATTAAACAGATCAAGCCATCTTAAACGAGATCCTAAATATCTGAATCGGCTCCTGGGGGACCTCTGCAGGAGAGTTTGCAGGTGCCCTTGGCAGCTGGGCTGGGATCCCAGTTCTCCCTGTGGGTCTAGTTGTGTGTTTGACTCCTTGGTCCTCTGTCTAGGCAAAGGGTTCCCGGCACCTTGACAGACTTTCCCTCACTGGGCAGGCAGAGAGGAAGCAAATTTGGACTCTGTCTTTTACTTGCGGTGACAAATGATGGGAGCATTCTGAGCCTCCGTGTCCCTAACCGATAAGGGTGGTAAGAATCGTTCTAATTCATGTGATCATTCATTTGTTCAAGTGCTTTTTGAGTGCCAACCTCCAGGGGCAGGCAACATTCTAGGCACAAGCAAAGAGGAATGGAAAGAGACTCCATTCTTGGGCCACGGGTTAGACCATAAATAAGAGAGCAGGAAAACTTCATGACAAGTCACATGGAGAACAGTCCAGCAAGGAGGGGAGAGGGGGAGGGAGGGGGGGGAGAGAGAGAGAGAGAGAGAGAGAGAGAGAGAGAGAGAATATGTGTGTGTGGGGGGGGTGTTGGGGTACTTTATTATAGAGTACCCCAGAGAAACCTCACTGAGGAAGTGACATTGGAGACAAAAACTGAAGGTGATAACAAACCCCAAGAGAGTTTCAGGCAGAGGGCCAGCAGAGGCCCCCAGGTAGGAGTTTGCTGGGTATATTGGGAACCGTGAAGGAAGCGGGTGTGAGGGTGGGGAGCAGGTGGTGGCATCGAAGAGAGCGGTCCACAGGCCTCATAGGTGTGCAATGGCCAGGTTTTTGATGGTGAACACATGAGAGGGAGAAAGTGAGTAGACAGCGTATGCAGAAACCAGTCAGCCATCAGGACACTCGCCCTGAGACGCCCATGGACTTGCCCAAGGTCACTCTTGTGAAGAACTTGAGGTTGAATTTCAGAACCTGCCTTGTTATCCCAAGGGTTCTTTTTTTTTTTTTTTTTTTTTTCTTAAATCATTGACAGGGATGAAAATCTCCACTGATGCTGTGACAAACAGAACATCCGGTGGTCCGTTTTCAGAATATACTATTTAGCTTTCATTGGGATGTAGGATCCAATTGTGGCTCTTTTTAAACTATAGCCCTCCCCTTTGCCCACCCCAATTCTAAAATGAACCAATCACGTAGAAGGCAAGCCCGAGCTCCTCCTATCAGAGCAAGGGGGCAGTGCTGCCAGGGATAACAGGCAGACCGCCTGCCCAGTGTGCTTCATTGCCAGACTTCGGGTAGCCTGCGCTTCTGCAGAGGTGAAGTTGGCCTTGCACGCCTTTGAATCCCTGCACACTGGCACTCGGGGACTTGTCATAAAGCCTTCCCCTCCACCCAGCTCCAGATGTCTAAGGTTGCCATTGTGGAATGAAGGACTTCTGCTCCTCATCCTACAACTCAAGGGACAGTCCCACCAACAACAACAAATGTCAACAGTGTCCAGGTTGGGAAACTTGGTTTAGGGGCAGGGCCCTAAATCTATTCTGACCTTTCTTCCTCTTCAAACTCCCATTGTTCCACACCCCCACGTGGTGATTCCCAAGGGAGGGTGGAGAGCTGATAGCAGGACTGAATGGGGGGCGGCACCCACCGCCTCCTCCACCCCCTGGGACCAGGTGGGGTTCCTGGCTTGGATGGACCACTCAGCCCTGCTTCCCCTTCCAGAGATCTTTGTTGAAGGTATTAGCAGGGACTGGGGAAAAGGGTGGAGCTGGAAGCACAGTTTTCCAAAATAAAGTCATAGATGAGAGATTAAGATCCAGGAGACTGCCCAACCCCCATCCGAGCACAAAGCCTTCATCCCAGGCTTCCCTTCAGCATGGAGGGTCAGCAGATGTGATCAGGGTGACCCGGGAAAACAATATCTTGGTTCTCCAGGGCAGAGCTCAGTACTCTTCCATCCAAACCAGTCCACGCCCCATTCACAAGGCTCTGGGCTCCAGGGACAACTTCCCAAGCCATGGTGGAGGAGGGGTTGGAATTGAGAGCAATTTTAACAGCGCTGCCAGCCTGTGTTTCATTCACTCACTCAACAATGTCCACAGGGGTCCACTGTGTTTCAGGGTCTCTTACCAATTATTTCTGTTCTGTGCTGGGGATGTGGCTCAGTGCTAGAGCACTTGCCTAGCACACACCAGGTCCTGGGTTCAATCTGCAGAGCCACTAAAACAAAACCAACCAACCAACCAACCAACAAAATTAGCTATCCCTGTTCTAAAGGAGGTACTGACCATCTCAAAGATCAAAAAAAAAAAAAAAAAAAAAAAAAAAAACAGACTCATAGGAGGAGAGCACATTGCCCAATGCCACACAGGGAGGAGAGGGCTCAAATCAATCTATTTAACTATAAAATCTGAGCTTCTCTACTGTGACAGTGCCCAGCCCTGCAAACCCTGGGAGACTTTACAACCAACACCTAAGACTAGATGTTAAGAAGCCTGGATATAGGAATGATCAGGAACCATCGTTCATTTTTGTACCTTATTTTTCAAATCTTCTCAAAAGAAGAGCAAATTGGAGTCTGTAGTCTTGCTAATAAAAAATAAGGGCAATAGATTCCAGTAACTGAATGAATATCACGTGTTCATGTATTACATACCACTCATCCATACCATTCATTCGGATCTGTGCTACGATATTGAGATTATCGCCGCTCCCATTTCACAGGTAGAAAAATACAGACTCCTCGAGGCCTGTCACTAAGAAGCAACAGAGTCACAGCTGGAAGTGAGGTCTGTCTGGTTCCAAAGCCCTGAGAGAGCACAGCATGGGTTTGGGTCTCTCCTCATCTTGGGCTAAAGCAGCTCTGAGAATTGCAACCTGCAAGAGGGACGTGGGCCTGACCTGCACCTGTGCCCAAGGCCTTTCTTTCCTGGAGAGTAATCCGGCTTTTATACAGCATCAGGCCAAGATCCCCAGCTTGGCCTTGAGAATTCTCAATAGGAACAGGTCCACCCCACCCCCCTTGCCTGTCCACACCTGCAGATTTTCTTAAAATTCAGACATCAGGGAACTCACTCAGACAAAGTCCCGTGCTGAGCCCTTTGAAGAAGGATGTACCAGGATGGTCCTTGCCATCATCTTAAACTGTTGCAAGATCAAGTCCTCCCCACCTCCACCTCCCCCTCTGCTTAAAGCCTCCACAGTTAAAGATGCTCATCAGACCCAGATTTCTTATATAGCCCCTGCTGACTTGACCAAGCCAAGTCTCAACCTCTCCAGCTGCTTATTAAACACCCTTTACAGCCCATAGGCCTTTGCATTTATTATCTCCATTTATTATCTCCAAAGAATGAAGAGATACCAATCTCTTCATTCTTTCCTGGCTGCATCTCCTCCTTAGGTATGGCCTGGTGGGTAGATGGGAGCTATATAAAGTTTTAGAACAGAAGAGTTTGCCAGAGACAGGATTCACTTTTTTTTTTAATACATGGACACAAGATCTTTATTTTGATTGTTTATTTTTATGTGGTTCTGAGGATCAAACCCAGCACCTCACATATGCGAGGCAAACGCTCTGCCACTGAGCCACAACGCCAGCCCCAGGATTCACTTTTAATGAGCACCTACAAAGGGGCTGGGAGCGTATGACCTTCAGTTTACTCCTTTCAACCATTCCATTAGGTCGGTTGTTTGATAGATGAGGAAACTGAGGTCTAAGCAGGTCTTGTCCCTTCTCAGGTTGTCCTTTCTGGTTTCCCAGGGTGAGGGTCAGATTTAAACCTCTGCCCGTGGTCTGCTAGCTCCTGTTCCCAATCCATGCCCTCAGAGCCCTTTGAGTTGCGAGCTTGGAAAACTCTTGCAAGATCAGCTCTGGGGCCATTCAGTAGTCCCCATGGAAGGTGGCAGTCTTCACAAAGTGTCATTCACCTCCCAGGGGGCAGGATATGCCATGATTTGGACTTTGTGGGCAGTTGACCAATTTACTGGAGCATAAAAGAACAAAAACACCAAGAGAATAGATCTGTGCAGTCAATCTGGGGCTTACCGGCTTGTCACATCCTAGCTACCCGTAATTACAGTTCCCAAACACGAGAAATCTGGGCCAATGGAGGACAAAGAGTCCCAACAGTGGCTGGCTTGGCTGGCGACCTGTCAAGGTGGTTATGATCCTACCTTCAGCCTTTCCAAACAACCTTGAGCTCTGTCAACCGGCTCTGAAGACAGCTGTCCTTCCCGGTTATCTGCAGATCTGCAGCACAGAGCGGAAAATCCCAACAAGGCTTACATTCCCACCCAGGGCTTGGTGGCAGAGAAGGTGTGTGGCCTTTGATAGAGTTGTCACCGATGCCTACAAGTCCAGAAACACCCCCCAGAAAAATCCCTCAGGAGCACAGAGGCGGGAAGCGAAGGAGAGATCCTTCTGATTTTGGATGGCCAGGAAGGCTCGCTTGTTCCATCCTACGGGGCACTTAGGAAACCTGATAGTCTGAAGCGTGACTGACAAACTGGTTCAGGAAAGGGTCAGATGAGAAATATTTCTGACTTTGTGTACCACAGGATCTTTGTTCCAACTACACAGCCCCGCCCTTGTACCACCAAAGCCTTGTGAGAGAGCCTACAAGTGAAGGAATTCACTGAGCACGGCCATATGTCAATCAAATAGGCAATGGTTCAAGGTTCGCATCTGAGCTGTTGCTCCTCAACCGCGGCTTTGCAAAGCATGAGACCGTCTCACATCCATATCTTCATTTCATGGAACTGTCTTTCGTCCAACCTAGAAATAATGAGGAAATTTTCCCAAAAAGGGAATGAATGAGATTTTGAGTCCCTGGGTCAGGAGGGAGACAACTGAGGGAAGGTCAGACCCGGTCAATGTTGCATCCTTGGTATCTAGGAAATGCCTGGCACATAGTAGGTGCTCTACAAATAATTGTTAAATGGATGGATCTGCCGAGCTTCTGGCTATAACCCAAAAACATTCTTAGGCAGGCTTTTTTCTGCCCATTCAATTATAGCCTGGCACGTCCCAGGAGCCTCAAAAGGGATTAGACTGAAGTTCTCATGCTTGGCAGAAGCCCTGCACTTGGCCTCCCAGACGAGGCAGAGTCGTCCTACCCTCTCGTCCCCTGAGCTAACCTTGCTGGTTAATCTCCAGTCAGGGATGTAAGCTGGTTAAGCAGGGAACACTTCTGTGAGCATCACCACATGAATCACTGGGTGACTGTTCCGTCTTTAATTGCTTCTAAAAAGCAGACCAGCTTTTCCTAATTGGTTACAGTGAACATGTGTTACTTTTGTAATTTTTCTTTAAAAAAATAAAAAAAAAAACACACAAACTCTTTCCGTGTGCAAACTGGAATAGGAAACCACGAAGAGATGTTGTCTAAAATACTTTGACCAAGTTTCTACACATTCAGAGCCTGCGCTTGATTGTTAATAAATGCCATTCCCGGGTGCAGCCCCCAGCCCCTTTGATGGCGATGGTTCTGGAACTCTGCTTGCAGAGATCTGGCCGTAGGTGAGTCCGACGCAGGTAGAACTGGAATCGGGCTTTGCAAAAACACTGTCCTATTCAATGCCACTAATTGACTTTTATCAACTGCTACAGCTTGCAAGAGAAACATCTAAGACACCAAAGGACACCCTCCCACCAAAACCAGCTCTACATTAAAAAAAAAAAAAATCGCCCTGGACATCCTGTGGCTGCCCACAAAGAACCAGCCTGTGAATCACCTTTTCTCCTAGTTTATGTCTAGGTCGTCTGTGTTCGAGGGGCCTCCGACTCCAAAGCAACTCAGGCTTGCTTACTCACGCTAATTGCCACCTCGGGCTGTAAATTTCATGTTAATGCTCTGCTAGGTGATTCATGTGGTAAATTACACACTTGAGATTTCACCAAGATTGGCCCTCTAATCCCAAACTCACTTAACATGCTCACACACCCCCAGAACTGGCAGCTGGGAACGAGGGAGCAGGGCCGGGGGACCTCACCCGATGCCTCTTGAATCCCTGTCCCCACCCCTTGTTCTCCTTGGCATCTGTCCTCGGGCCGTTCTGACACTCCCTTCCCCGCAGCAGGCAGGGCCCTACTTGCAGACAACTGTCCTGGCCACGTCATCCTCTCCCAGGGACAGCTTATGGATTATACCGCACTCTATTTAATAGGAGGAAGAAGGTAGGTGGACAGGGTTCGACCTTCTTCCTACCCCTTGACAGGTGACTTCACTTCTGCCTCTGCTGGGCTTACCTGGCAGAAGCCTCCGGATTAATCTTCCCAAAGCACCGTTTGGATCAAGTGGATCCCAGGTCAAGCATCTTCTGTGGCTCCCTCTGGCTACGGTTTAAAATCTACACCCTTCCAGTGGATTTTCCCTGTCCAGCTCTGCTCTGGCTATGTAAGGCTGTGTAGCAAACCACTCTGAGCTTAGAGAAGTAAAGCAGGGACGATTGTGTCTTCTTATCTCCTCGTGACCTTCAGAACCAGACTTGGCAGCTTCATTGCCAGGCAACTTGCAAAAAAAAAAAAAAAAAGTGCTCATAGTCAAGGGGAGGGTGCTGCTGTCCACCACTTGTTAAGAGGGGTATCGGAATTTGCGGATGTTTTGAAGCCTCTAAGTCCCCAACTCACTTTCAAATAGATGGGCCAGAATTTCCTTTCTCAAGCAGGTCACTGGTCTCCAGTCAAACTATTCTACTAATTATTTAAAAAAAAATGACACCCCCAACTTGTCCAGTCTGAAACTCCATGCATCCCCTTATCTCTGGAAGGAATGCCCCACCCTGTCCCCTGGCAATCACCTGCATGACCAAACCCTTCTGCCCATGCAAGCCCAATGCGTCCTTACACCCCCCATGAGCTCAGTTTCTTTCTTACCAGTTAGTGTCTGCTTGACTCAGTGGGCTGTCAATCACACTCTGCCAGGTGATACCCATCCCATCCCCCATCTTGCTATTTGGTTTAAATCTTTTAGGATTCAATTTCTCCTGTTGGGAGGCTGCATCTCCTTAGTTCCTTCCTAAGAAAAGTCTTCCTCGTGTTCACCAGTGACTGGGGGCTCACACTGTACCAGCCACAGTTTGGAGTCCTCTGCTGACTGGAATTGACCTATTCTGGCTGAGAAGCTGGAAACACGGGGATTAGTAAGTAACTCACTGTACTAATAAGAAACTAAGGCAGGATGGGCTGCCTTACATGGTCCCCAGGCTCAGGAGCGACAAGGGTAGAGTTCAAACCTATTTCTCCCCATCCCCAGGCCCCTCTCTTATCCCTGTTCACTCCTCTGTTACTTTTAGCTACATCTTTTTCCTCATCTCAGGATGCTCAAGGAACACGGCTGATTTGATTTGAATTTCTCTGCCCTGATGGATTTTAATGACTTTGCGGGGGACGTGTCTACAGGGGAAGACATAAAGCAAGCACAAAGGAATTTCTCAGGAATAAATAAAAGTGTACCCAGATATCATTTGTGGTTTGATGGAGGAAAAAAAAAAATCTCCTTGCAAGGATGATGGCACAGGTTGAAAAGCCTTTGAAGGAATCAGCCAGTCTCCTGGGGTTTGGTGACCTTTCTTCCCTGGTCCTGACTCTTTCCAGCCACAATTTCTCCAGGCCCCACAAACAAACAGCACATCCTCAAAGCTGCAGGTTTCCAGAGGAGACTCCCACCCCACTGCCCTTCAAAGTCACATGAGTCTCCCCAAAGATGCCATTATAGGTTGGATTGTGTCCCCTAAATAGAGAAGTGTAGTCCGAGCCTCTGGTAGCTCTGAATGAGACCTTCTTTGGAAATGAGGTCCTTGCAGATGAAATCCAGGTAAGAGGAAGTGATCAGGTGGGCCCTAAACCAATAATGACTGGTGTCCTTATAAGCAGAGAAAAAGAGACAGGAGGGGAGAAGGCTGTGTGACAACAGAGGCGGACCTTAAAGTGATACAGCCAAATATGGTGCCAGAAAGATTCTGTTGGCAAGCCTTTGTAGGAAATATGACCCTTCGGACACCTGGATTGTGGCCCTCTGGCCTCCAGAGTTGTGAAGGAATAAATAATCATTGCTTTAAGCCATCCAGTCTGTGGAACTTTGTTACAGCAGCAACAGGAAACTAATACACATCCTGTCCTTTTTAATTGCAGGGTTATACTGGAACAAAGTCATTTGTGTGCTTCTGGAGCGAACCTCTTCCAAAAAAGTGGCAACCCCAGGAGGACATTGGTCTCATTTTGCCTACCACTATTCTCATGGGGAGCACACAGTAGGCCCTCAAAAAGGAGTTTTTGCCTGCATGCATGAATGGAAGGACTTTCTCCACATTAGCTAAGTCTCATTTAGGCCTGACATACTTTGTGGAGGCCCAGGACCACACATTCATGGTGAGGGTGTCTTTTTTTTTTTTTAGTTGTCAATGGGTCTTTATTTTATTTATTTATATGCAATGCTGAGAATTGAACCCAGTGCCTCAGACTTGCTAGGCAAGCGCTCTACCATTGAGCCACACCATCCCAGCCCCACAGGGGCCCATTTTGCTGGAGTCTCTCTCACTGGGACACATGGTGAGGACTGTGTGAATTTGGAGGGACCTGGAGGCTTGTAACTTTTCTGCTGTTAAGTGGGGTACCCCCTGGATCATCAGGGCCCTGCCCTGTAAGCTCCTCACCTCTGAGCAATTAACTAATGGCTAGTTGGAAGTAATCAAAGACTCCCATCACTGTCCGACAGCCAGGCCTCCTTTGGCATTGTGAAAACAAAGATTATCTGCAACTCACAGGCCTCGAGACCGGGCAAATACACCTAAAAGCTCCATGTATTGACTCAGACTCCTGGCCTCAAATTGAAGAAGGCACAGGCTCCAGCTGCAGACACCTGACTCTCTTAGGGGCAGAACGGCATTCAGCTGCTAACCTTTCTCCTAAATTGCCCCTCCAAGACAGACCATTATTATAATGAAATACCCAAGCCAGAACATTCTTGGTTTAGGCTAAAAGGTTTTCTCTCTGCCTGTTCTGCTCACAGGCACTGCCTTCATTTGGGGAACTTCCCCTGGGCTGTCTTGAGAGGGCTTCGACAGGTCTCTTTATATTTTATTTGATTTGCTTCATTTCAGCGTGTGGGTCAACGTGCCCCACTCCTAATGATGATGGATACTGGAAAAGATGGGGTAGCCCCAAGAAAGGATTAAGGAAAGAGCCATCATCCCAGTGAGGGGGAAGGAGAGGCAGGCCTCTGGTTGTGGAAGGCACCACATCCTCCTGCCCCACGAGACGCTGGGGGCCAAGGGAAGAGGTCAGACCCAGGGGAGTTGCAACCTCGGGAGCTTCTGGGCCTCCCTGTTTGGACTGGAAACTAGGATGGTCACTGCACCAAGTCCTCTCGGAGGAGGGGGGTGGCTTCAGGAGCTGGGTTGAAGTGCAATGCTAAATTCTGAAACCCGGAGAGCTCACATTCAAGGGAGAAGGTTGGCCCGAGGTCCTGCGTGCCCGTTGACCCCTGAGGTCCTGGATCCCCTGATATCTCTGTCTGCCCTCTCTTCCAGCATCCAGGTGCCACCCCCAGAGGTCTCAGATAGGTGGCTCCAGGGCCAAATCTGACCCTTGGTTTGACTCTGCACCATGTGTGATGGTTTTTTTTTTGTTTTGTTTTGTTTTGTGAATGCTTTTTTTAATCAATAATCAAGATAAAGAAAATACTGAGCTGAGGTTGTGGCTCAGTGGTAGAGCACTTGCCTCGAATGTGTGAGGTACTGGGTTCAATTCTCAGCACCACATATAAATAAAAAATAAAGGTCCATCAACAACTAAAATGAATAAATAATACAATTTTTTAAAAATAGGAAGCTTCACATACAAATGTCCAGTTCTTCTTGAAAACTCAGAAAACCTTGCCCACGGGGCTGATTCTCCACATGACAGCCACTTTGGAGTAGAGTTGGAAAGTAGCCTGGGCCACCTTCCTCGGGTCTCTGGGACCTTTCCACCTACCTTTAACCATTAGGCAACACAGCCCTTCTATGTCACCCTTTCCTCAAGGCTTTCGATGCCTTCTAGAAAAATTCCCACCCAGGTCTGTGTTTCATTTTGCCTAACTCATTTGAGTAGACTTCTCTGTCTGTCTGGGTTACCTGAATAACTCTGTTCATCCCTCATGATTCAGCACAAATGCCACCTGCTCCAGGAAGCCTTCCCTGATTTCTCCCCTCTGCCCCCTACTGCCTTTTCCACTCTGTTCCCCCCACCCACGCTCTGATCATCCCAAATCAAAAGCTTTGTTTCTTTGTCACTCCTGTTGGGCAGTAAGCTCTGTGACCCTAGTGTGACACATGCCTTCTGGCAGCCCAGAGGAACTGTCTTGGGAAGTATCTGCAGAATAGAGAGAGAATGAGATAAAAAGAAGAAAATAACTGAGGGCAGCCAGCCCGAATACTAGTACAAGGGAGACAGTGGCGACAGTAATAATAATAATGGCACCTAACACCTGCTGGGGGCTCCCCATGTGAGTCCTCTACGTATTAATTCATTGTGTTAGTTCAGATCCTCTGAGAGAAAGACTTGGAAGGAATGAGATGGGCTAAGAGACTCACTGGAGGAGATGCTTTGTTTATTTATGGTATGGAGGATTGAACCCAGGGGTGCTTAACCACAGAGCACATCCCCAGCCCTTCTTTATACTTTATTTAGAGACAGGGCCTCGATAAGTTGCTTAGGGCCTCACGAAGTTGTTGAGCCTGGCTTGGGATTCAAAATCCTCCTGTCTCAGCCTCCCCAGTCACTGGGATAACAGGTGTGTGCCACGGTGCCTTGTGGGGGGAGATGCTGATGAAGGATACAGGGGAGGGGAGCAGGGCCCGAGGTGGAAGGAGAGGGCAAGAATGGAGGACTGAGCAGGAAGAGCCTGAGGTCACGGGTCTGAGATGGGACTTGCACACCAACACCAGAATCGCTGGGCTCCAGTGTGTGCTCCACCTTTGGCTGGGGGGTCTGGGAGAGCTGGTCCCCCATGGTGGCAGAACCTGAGGTGGGTTGGCAGAGGGGTTCCCCATTTGGTCCTCTGTTCTCCAGCAGGCAGGTCTGGGTGGCCCAGCCCCAGGCAGCAGCACCCAGTTTACCCTCTCAGCAACTCCCAGGAGCTGCTGTTACCACTGCCAGTTTTTTCAGGGGAAGAAACACTGCATTGGCCAAGTGGGAGGCGTTGACCCAGAGTCCCTGAGATGGTAAAGATGGAGCCAGATACCACCACCAGAGCTGGCTCCCAGTTCTGCACCCGGGGCCACCCTATCCTGGCAGGGTCAGCAGCCCTGGAGGAGGAGCAGTGAGGGCTCAGGGTGGCCCGGGGCACATTGTACTAAGGAGGAGCAGGAGACCCTGAGCCAGGACCTGACTTGGACCTTCAGGATCGAGCCCAGGAGGATGCCCAGTCTCATGGCCTCCCCTGAAGCCTGGAGGAAGGACTGGGCCAGGCACTGCTCCTGCGGGTTGAGTCGGGGGTTTCCCCTGCATCTCGGTTGGTCTCTCCCCACACCCCAATAATAATGGCAACACAGATGAAGGACTTCTCCATGGTGGGACACTGAAGCCCGGACACCTCTGACCTTTAGCCTCCCAGCAGCCCTGGGAATGGGGAGCCTTCATGCTCCCCATTGCACCGAGGGGGAGACCGAGGTGCAGACCCTCGCCCAGGGCCACAGCTTGGAAATGGCCCAGCCCAGGTGCACGCGGGTGGCCCGGGGTTAAGGCATCGCGCACCAAAGCCAGAAAAAGAAAAAAAGGAAAAGGCCCCGCATCTTTGCATCGAATCCATGGATCCATCCAGAGCTGTGGCCCAAAGCAGCAGCCTAGTGACATGCATGACGTGCGCATCGCTCCCACAGTCCCCGGCCCCCTGGCTCGCAGGAGTCCAGGGCGTGGAGGTTGGCAGGTGTCCCCGGGCCTCCCGTCGCCGCAGGTGGCCGGTGCGGGCGGTGGCCGGGCTCTGGCGCCCTGCGTGCGAAGGCCAGGCCGCGCCCCCGCGCCCTGCTCGCGCCCTGCCTGCCGCCGCCACCGCCCGGCCGCCGGGCCACCGCGGCCCCGCAGACTCAGCGGCGCCAGCGCACCTGCAGCGGGGCCGCGGCCCTGATAAGGGCGGGAGGGACTGCGGCGGCGGCCCCTCTGCTGTCCCCGCGCTGTCCCTCCTCCAGCCTCCCGCTTGCCAGGGTCTCACTCTCCTCTCTGCCTCTCTCTTAAATCTTCCTCCTCCTCCTCCTCCTCCTCTTCCTCCTCCTCCTCCTCCTCCTCCTCCTCCTCCTCCTCCTCCTCCTCCTCCTCCTCGCCCTCTCCCCGTGGATCCTCCCTTTCTCTCTCCTTCCTCTCCCCTCCATCCTTCACCAAGTCGCCCTCAGCCCTTTCCTCTCTTGTCTTTTGCTCTTTGACCTCTGCCTCCTCCATCCTTTCCTCCCCCTCCCCCAGGCCCCTGCCTGTCCCCTGCCCCTGGTCCCAGAATCCTGGGACACTTCTTCCCCCCCCCCCATTGCATGCCCGCCTTCAGGAGCAGCCAGCCCTCCAGAGCCACTGGAGGGGACCAGCCCGACCCCCTGCAGGCGGCACTCGGCAGGTGTCCTGACTTCCTGGGGCAGGGGCGCTCACCTGGGCGCCTTTCATCTGAGGCGGTGCACTTCACAAACAGTCATTAAGGACGCCTGGGGGCAGGTCAGGGAGTGTGGCAGCCAGGGGCTGTTTGGTTATCTTCATTAGCAATAAGCACCCCCCTCCCTTAAAAGAGTTTAGTGCTGCAACAGGATCTGACTGACGCCCAAAAGATTACGGTCTCTGGGGTTGCACAGGCCAAAGATGACAACCTGATAGCGCAGGGACAGGAGCCTGCGTGGCTTCCTTCCTGCACAGCAAGCCCCAGCCAGGAGCCTAGGAGCCACCCTTGCTCTAGGGGTCAGAGCTGGGGCTGGGTTTCTCAGATGGGGTGCTGGCCTGGGGGTCCGGCTGGTACCCGGGGCAGGCAGGGATCCCAGCAGCAAGCAGCACGGCCCATTTGCTTTTGGATAGATTCTAGAGCACCAGGGAGAAGACGGTGATGCAGGCTGTATTTGTGCATCCAGTTTTCCTGGGAGCAGTGTCTGGTGGTGGGTGCATCAGCTCAGGGCGGAATCTGGCTGGCATGGACATCTCAGGAGCTGGACCCCAGGCAAAGCCACTGAGAAAGTAGTTCCTAAAGGACACTCCTTGGCAGCTCTGCCTTCTGAAGGCAGTTCACATCCTTGCCGGAGTCGCTTCTTCCCACAGTCTATTGAGAAAGCATATTTCGGGCTCCTACTCTGGTAGCCGGAGTCACAATTAGCACTGAACTGATGGTACATGTATCTCCTTGTCAGTAAAGTCAGAGCAGGCATGTGGAAACCTCCAGGATGGTCAGACTGGGGGAAGGTGACACTGATAGAGTGCTGTATCCATGAGAGTACTTTTTCACCAATTCTGCCTCTGGTATAAGAAATTATTGGTCTAATTCTCTCATTGAAACACCTTTGCTGTGTGACCTCAGTCAAATCACTTGCCCTTTCTGGGCTTTATCCATAAAATAGGTAATAAGATCTAAAAGGTTTCTTTGACCATTCCAGGCCTCTGACCATGCCATTTCTTTCTCTAATCTCATATGCATTTCTCCATAAAAGGAACCTAGTATTTCTTTAATCTCCGTTGGCAGGCCACATTTGCTGTCCCAAGTCCTGATTTTTGTTGTTGTCTTCTTTGTTCTTTGTTTTCATTTTTTTTTGGGGGGTGGGGTGGGGGTGAGAGGTTGTGTTTTTCTAAAAAAAAAAAGAAAGAAAAAATAGACAATAGTACAGCTCTATGATGTTTTGAAATACTCATGCTAGAATAAGTAGATCCTCAATGTGAAATGAAATATTGAAATCTACTCGTTTTCAGAGAACACACTAATTTGCTGTTAAGGAGCTGAAAGGTTTTTAAAACTTGTTTGGAAAGAATATTTGCAGATATTTAAAAAGATTCTTCCTAACATTACTTTATTGTTTTCTTAAAAAGCTTTCTTTCTCTGCTTAGCAAGGGGCCAGCTCAGAATAAGAAAACAGGATCCATTGCAGAATCTAGAGGAGGGCTGGGCAGGTGTTGACTCGATTCTTTTCAACTTTTCTGTTTGTTTGAACATTTTCATAATAAATGCTGGGCATGAAAGTCTAAGAGGTCCACCAGCACCTCAGAGAATATTGGGTCTGTAAATCAAACTTCTTGTCAAAGATCAGTATCTAGCTAATAACGAAACTGCATGAAGACTCTGACTGCCCAGCCAGGTCTCTTTGAGGAAGAAGAAAGGCAGCTGGCGTGGCTGCCTCGGCTGGGAGCTAGCCCAGAGGAGCCCTGGAGGAGCCTGCTGTGGAGAATTCTAGAATCTGATTACGCACAGACCGCTGCCTCGCGCTCTGATCTTGGGTGAGTAGGTTTACCGCTCCGTGTCCTGTTTTTCCCTTGGTGAGATGGGAGTTGATAACTCGGGGCTGTTAGGTCCAGCAGGCAGATAACTTCCAGAAAGCCCTTTGAGCTTCTTGTAAATCACAGTGGAGATATGCTTAGGCGCCAGTGTGGTGCAGAGGTGTGTGCCTGGTGGCAAGTGGCAACCACCCCACCTGGTGCTGTTGGTCTCATCTCCCTCCTCTGTGGCCCCCGCCACCCCCCCCCCCCCCGCCCCCCGTAGCTTCCAGCAGGACGTCTCTGTCACCACACTGTCTCTGGACAGCATCTCTTGCCATTCATACCTTCTCCTGTCTCCTGTCGTTCTGGCCTCCACCCTCTGCTCCTGTACCACATACCCTGAAATGCCTTCTTCTGAAACCCAGTGGACCTGGTCACAATGTCAGTAAGAACCAGCCATTATTAACAGCAGCCTCTGCATGATCAGAGAGCCCCGGTGCCAAGTTCTCTGAAAGCAAATCTCATTTCATCTTCACATAAACTCTTTGGGGTAAACACATTTATTATCCCCTTGTGGCAGATATTCTTAAGATCCATCCCTACCGACTCCAAAAATATCTTTTCCTAACTTATCTTAGACTTCATTCAGTTTGCGTTTTATCCATTTCCCTGGTATTTCAGGGGTGCACATCCATCTATCTTCAAGGTGTGTAGTAGGGTAAATTAACTGCTGTAACAAGTAAAACTCTCAAGTCTCAGTGGTGTATCATGGTAAAGTGACCTTCTCTACAACACAAGTCAGAAGAGGGCTCGGTTCCATGCGGTCCTTCAGGCACCCAGGATCTTGCCATTTGGTGTCTCCGTCTTCCTCTCTGCCCTGGGAGTCTCCTTTATTGGACAAGTGGATGGGAGGACTGGGGGCAGTGTTCAGGATGGTGCATTTTCAAGGCCAAGATTGAAGACTGGGAATATCACTAATGCCCCCCTGATTTGACCCAACTCCTGGAGACACTGGGAAAAGTAACAGCTTGTTACCAAGAGGAGAAAGAAGAGAATTTGGGGTGGACACCAAGAAGGTTTTGTCCCAAGCTATCAAGAATACACAGATGGAGAAAAGACATGTTCTTTTTCAGTTGATGATTCCAAGGTCAAGCATTTTAAGGGCTGATCACCCCCCCCCACACCCCCAACCCTGAGCAACCTCCTGCAACCGATCTTTCAGTCCATTACCTGATACAGCTGATATTTCCACCCCCTTGAAGAGGAAACAGATTTAAAACTACCTGCCCTGGAGATCTTAACTCCCTGCTAATGGAACTTCCTCAGGCAATAAAAGGAAGCCCATCCACTGCCAAGTTCAAGACCTCTCAGAGATTCCCCAAGAATGTCTCCCCTGCTGGCAAGTCACCTCCTCTGCCACCATGGTCACGGTGCTCTTTGCAGGTTCCTGAACACACTAGGCTCTCCATCCCCAGGCAGTTGAACACCCGTCACTCTGTCGCTAGAAAACCCCAGAGCCACCATTTCAGGAAGTATAATAAAGAACCCGAGTTGTTGGCAAATTGCATTATCTAACTGTTTTCTTAGCAATGATAGAAACCTGAGGTTGAACCATGCGGCTCAGGGGTGAATGAATGAATAAAGGCCTTTAATAGGATCAACAGTCAGTCAAGAGTCTGCCCACCAAGCAGAGGGCTGTTTCAAGGGTGAACCTGAGGGAAACGCTGTGCTTAGAGGAGGTGCTCTGTGCATGACATACTCCACTCCTCACCTGTTTCAGTGGCTGTACCTGCATCCTGCATGTCCTGTCCCCCGCTCCTTCATGTCCTGGTTATACAGTAACCCCAGAAATAAAACTCATTGCACTCTTGAGACAACACTGATATCATAAATGAGGTCATCTTCTCCTGCCCCCGCCTTCCATTCAAGTCAATTCTGTCCTTGTTCATTGAGAAATTTCAAGTTCTCGGGCACTCTTGTACCTAACGGAGGTCTTTGAATTTTTAAGAAAAAAGCAAGGACAATATACTTGGTCTGAACCAATTCATTCCAAATGTCCTGCAAAGAACCATGCACAGGGAGGTGTTTGAGATTTGGAAACTGCTTTCAGCCCTACCACACCTTTAAAGATTCTGTTGACCCTTGACCTCGAGTCTCGGTGGTAGAGGCCAGAGATGCACTATAGAGGACAGAACCCCCTGCCCGCTAGGAAAGAATTCTCCAGCCCCAAATATCAATCATGCTGAGGTGGAGAAATTCTGATGCAGAAATGTACATAGCACTATCTTAAAAGTTAATGAATATCTTCATTTGTAACTTCTTTTATTGTTTCTCACTATGAACTTGGAAAATTTAGGTTTCTCCATTTTTTTTTCTTGTCAAGTTCAATAGCACATCCTTTACAATTTTTTTCCTCCAAGAACATCGAATAATCTTACTTATTAAACTATGGCCATTTGGGTTCTTATTTTCTGATTTTATATTAACTATTTCTTCTCTTCTGCTTTGACTTTATTGGTCTCCATGTTCTTCTTCTAACTTCTTTCTCTAGAAAACAGGTATGAATCCACAAAATCCATTGTATGGGAGGTCCTGAGTGGCACACACGGTGACCTAAGGTGATTTTAACCACCAAAGTCACGCCAAGTGTGGGGGAGGGGGAGGCTGAGACACACATCTCGACCTGTTTTCCAGCAGAAATTCCTACTCCAAATCCCGGGTCCAGCCAACTCACTGTGTTTTAGTTAAACCCCCTGATGTCCACACGTCCACACAAGAAGACCTCCCTTCCCCATAAATAAACAGAAATTTATATATTTTTTTTGATGATATGTTAAGTCAGGCCTGTCAATGTTCATTGAGAGATTTCAAGTTCTTGGACGCTCTTGTACCTTTGACTTTAATGACAGGTGGGATAGGGGCAAGCAAGTGATGGGAAGACATTGGGACAGCTGGAAGGTACATGCAGCTCAACAAAACCACCAAGAGTGAAGGGGAAATGTGGTGCTGGTGAGAAGACAGAGAGCAGAAGACAGACCTTGTCAAGTACAGGTCTCAGGCTGCAAAGGAAGGTGGTGCCTGATAACAGTGGTCCTCCCAGCATCCTCCCAGGTGACAGACACTGCCACTCCAGCTTCCCAGGTGGGGATGTGGAGGAGGATCAGAAAGTCTCGAGGAGGTTTCCAAGTCCAAGAGCTACAGGAGACAAACCCCGTGCGTTCTTCTGATCCCACAAACCCACCTCTCCCCCGCTCCACCAGGACACCGCGCTTCCTTGCAAATTACCCCTCGAAGGTAAGAACTAGTCCAAGCAATCACTACAAAGCAGCTCCCCAACATCCTCCGCTGCGAGGAAAACACCCACAGCTAGGAATTCGGCTAAGCTGGGAAAAGTCCGCAAGAGGAACATAAATCTCCAATTTACAAGAGCAAGGAAAATCCCCCTTGGGAAGGTTCTGGAGACAGCTCACAACGGCAGAAGTCTGGGAATTTAGAAAGAAAAGCTAAAATGGGTTCAGTGACGAGTCTCTTGAGTTGTCACATCCTGGGGGCACCCACATCCCGGGGAGATTGATGGCTGAGAAGCTTATTATTCATAATGTGAATGTTGCCAAATGCCCAATGAGGTGGTGAGGGCGGAGAGAGGACTAAGCTTCCCCCCTCTGTGGCATCTCCATGCAGTTGGGTAGCTCTGCCTCTGCTTGGGTTTGCCTAGGAGACTTCTTTAACTCAGCGGACCACCCCCGGATGTTGAGATCTAGAGATTGCCAAGGAATGACCTCTACCGAGAACTCAGGGTGAGGCGGAGGAGGCAGTCCACTAACGAACAGCTACAACAGTGTCCTCCACCAACTGGATGTTGCTGCCAAAGAATAGTGAGGTTGGGTGGGAGGGGAAGTGCTCCATGGCTCCATTCCAAAGGTGGCTCTCTCCACCCCATGGCTTCTCTGAACCTAAGCTCTGCCAAGGTCTCTTGGTAAATTTCCCCAAGTGGGACGGAGTGAGTTTCTGCAGCTACAGAGGGAAGAGCATTCTTTGTCCAAGGAACAGCTTAGAGAATGACTGCTCCTCCTCTCTGCTGGAGGATTTAGGATAAAAGGGAGAAGCACTAGATAGGATTGGGGCGTGCGCCAGTGTACAACTGGAGGTGAAAGGTAAAATTTGGAGAAATCTGGCAGCGATGAAGAAGGACCGGTTGAACAGGTAGAGATGGAGGCAGGGACATGAGCAATACCCCCAGTCAGGACTCGGGGTCACGGATCACCTGGGACATTTAGGAGGTGGGCAGGGAGCTGGGAGAGGTTCTAGACTTGCAGAGCATGGTGCTTCTGTGCCTCACACCTGAATTTCACCTGTTGCCTTTGCAGAAGCAGCAAAGCCACCTGGGAATTCTCTCGGGCTGAGACCAGCCTTTCCTATTATTTATTTATTGGGGGAAGGGGGTACCAGGGATTGAACTCAGGGGCACTCGACCACTGAGTCACCTTCCAGCCCTATTTTCTACTTTATTTAGAGACAGGGTCTCACTGAGTTGCTTAGTGCCTTGCCATTGTTGAGGCTGGCTTTGAACCCATGATCCTCCTGCCTCAGCCTCCCGAGCTGCTGGGATGACAGGCATGCACCACTGCGCCCCACTTTCCTATTATTTCTAAGACAGTAAAGTCTGGTGGGTGTTGGAACTTATCCACGGGTTTCAGAAAATCCCAGCTCTACATCTTTCTATTTTTTGACCTTGGAGAAGTCATTGCTTCTGGCTCAGCCTCGATTTCCTCATCTAGAGACCCCGGCTGGTCTCTATACTTTCTTTGCGGTGGGTGGGAAATGCTTCACAAGGGTTAGGACCATGGACTCCAGCCAGACTGCGGCTTACAAGTCCTGTGATCTTGGGCAAGTTATGTAACCTCTTGTACCTTCGTTTTCTTATCTGTAAGTTGGGGGTTAAATTGTATCAACCTCATAGAGCTGTGATGCTGAATTGGCTTAATTCTACAGAACCATTTCAGCACATGACAAACAGCTATAGACGTGTCTGCTTGTCCTCAGCGGATGGCTTCTTCATCTGCTGATAGGCTGTGACCCAAACGTGAGTCCCTACACGCTGCCACTTCCCTGTGGGTCTGACTGGTTTAGAGACAAGGTGGAGAATCTATTTGCCTTTTTCTTCTGGGACCCAGGAACCCAGAGACCATATACTCACCACTGAGACAGGCTGAGCCTCTATCGAAATTGCTGGACTCAGACAATGCCCGTATGTTCTTCTTCTAAAACTGGGTGGGGAAATTTCCTTAGAAGCTGAGTAACTCTCTCCGTGTTTTCTTGCTGGACATCTTAGATGTATTCATTCTTCCCATCCACAAAGATTTACTGAGCCCCTGCTGGGTGTGAGGTACCCAGCAGGCAGTAAAAAATAAGACAGTGTGAGCTGATCCTCATAATTATGTGTTTATGTATTAAGCATATGTATGTATGATGCCTATCGTGTTTTGTGTATGTACATGTGTACATAGGAACACACACAACAGTTACCAGCTTACCTGTAGTAATTTACACGGATTCAATAACCTGCGGTCCCCTGTGGTCCAAAAATCTTAAGAGCAAAATTCCACAAATGTCAATTCATAAGTTTTGTTGTGCACGCCACTCTGAGTACTGTGATAAAATCTTGTGCCATCTACCTCATCCCTGCAGGGACGTGAATCATCCCTTTGTACACTGTATCCATAGACCCCTCTGATGAAAGGGACTACTGTATATATGACAAAAGCTAAAACTCTAATAGAGAGACAGACATATTGAAATAGGTTCTATTCTGGTGGAAAAAAATAAAGAAAACAGCCAACTGAAATAAATCAGATCTGCTGCAAAATATTTCTTGCTATGAACACAATATATATATATATATATATATATATATATATATATATATATTCAGTTTAATCCAATTTGACAACAATTCACTGAGCACCTACTAAGTATACAGACCCATGCTAGGTTCCCTGAGGATTCAGTGATGAATCAAAAGCTTCCCTCCAGAAGCTTAAACTCCGGCATGAATTATGAGCCAAAGGTGTTTTTTTTTTTTTTTTTTCCTCAAAATGCCCATTGCTAGCAGGCAGAGGGAGCAGTGTGGCTTCGTGGGTGGTGCCTGGAGTCTGCTCTCAGGTCACCTGAGTACAGCCTACCTGCATCAGGTACCTCCTAGCTGCAATCTGGTCAAGTGACCTCATAGCCTGAGTCTCAGTTTCTTCTTCTATCAAACCGTGCATAAAATGAGCTCCTGCCTCACAGGGTGGTTGTGCAAACTTGATAACGTACAGTATGTCATGGCTGAACAAGGGACCTGGCTCGCGTAAACACTGCCAAAGCTATTATTATTGCAAGCATTTTAGTGAGAACACAGGAGTCGAAGAGCATTATTTTAAAAGCACATTTATTGAATTAGTAAAGGGCTGGATGTCATGAAAGAAGACTTTATTAGGATTTTGCTTTTTTTTCTCCAATGGAAGTTCTTGTTTTTTTTCCTATAGTCCGAGTGGACCTGGCTGCCTTTCCTTGCAAAACTGGCTTACTTTGGAAGACCCTGAACTCAGCTTCCTCTTGCCTTAAGACAAGTCCTACTTGTCAACCTCTATCTAGGCTACAGGACTTATTTAACATGATCAACTGTTCCAGGTCTCCGGGGCCTGAAGCGTTTTCCAGGATGTGAGACTTTCAGTGCTAAAGCTGGGACAGTCCTGGACACACCAGAATTGTTGTCCCCACCCCACTGCCTGGCATTCTTGACACAATGCAGGGTGCGGGTGCACATGTCAAGTCTCTGTGTGCATGCACATGGCACGTGGGCATCACATAGCCATGCCACACATGGAGGCAAGGTCCATGTGACAGAGCGCCAGGAGCATGTGTACATCCACTCTCATGGCAGTGTCTCGGCCACCACTGCACGCACTTGGTGACTCAACAGCCTTCTAAGCAAGAAAGGACAAGAAAGATTTTCAAGCCTTCTGGACCTCAGCCTCCAACTACTCAGGGCCATCCTGGTTGACAGTCATCGTGACCCTTGAGTCACTGAGAAGTTTCAGGACATGGATGGGGAAGGAGAACCAGCAGGCCCACGTAGGGTACCAGATGAGAACTGTGGCTTTGTTCCAAGGGTAAGTCTTGTATGCAAATGTTGGCTCTGCTCTTTCTAGCAATATAAATTTGGGCAAACTATCTACCTACCCCTTCTGAGCCTCAGATTCCTCTTTGGAGGACCACATAAGATAATCCACGGGCACAGAGACAGGACGTCATCGATGATGACCATCCTAACGGTCCTCGTTAATACTGTATTGACATTCTCGTGAATGTTATAGACATCATCACAGACTGGGAACACAGCTCTTCCTCAGTTCTTAAAATAGCTACCAAATCTCAGACCAACACTTTCAAGAACAACAGCAATAACTTAGAAGTGGTGGTGAGTCTATTTACAAGATTTTTTTTAAAAAAATGATGCTTAGACAGAATTAATATTACAAAAACATAATTTGGGGTTTTTTTATCTATCTATTTTTTCCAACCAAATTCTTCAAAATCCTCTTGTTCTAATTTAATCTCTTCCAAAGTATGTTCAGGGAAAGTATGTATGCTTTCATGAAATAAATAAATAGAGGAGATTCAATTAAATAGGTTGGGAGATACTGAACTAAACCAAATTTTAGTGTTTTTTGTTTTTGGGGTTTCTCTTTTTTCTGCAGGACTTCTCCAAGATCTTACTCCATAGATCAGTTGCATGACCATCCAAGAAAGAAAAGAAGTTAGCTGCAGGCCATGCTGTCTTATTTGACCATGCTGTCCCTTGCCCGTGGAACATGAACTAGTGGAGTGGAAGAGGGCAGAATGAATTAGGAAAACCCTGATGTAGATGTTCCTGCCAGAGTCCCAAGTTCCACTTCATCTAGGTCCACACCCCATCTCCTGGCTTCTTTGGAATTGATACATTATCCCTGGCCTCTGAGTTCTTCCACTTGGCCACCCAAGTGCTCTGACTCATTTCTGCACTTGGCCTTTACTCTTGGGTGAGTCTGGGTTTCCCCTGCTGACCTCCTAGGAAGCAAAACACTAGGCTCTGAACAGCCATAGGACCCTTTCTCTCTGTCTCAATCTTCCTTTCTAAGAAACTGGGGTTTGTTTTGTTGTTGTTGTTGTTAAGTTTATTTTTTCATTTCTTAATTTGGACATATATCTTTTTTAAGAAAATTTGTTGGTGCGTTTTGATTATACATAATAGTTGGATTTGTTATGCCACATTCATACTTCATATGATACGACAAATCTCATTCCCCAGTACCTCCCCTCCCTACACTCTTTCTCCTCCTCATCTCCCTAATCTACCTCCCCAACTCTACTAATCTCTCTTCCATTATTATTATGAGTAGTAGTATTTTAATTAGTGATTTATAATTGTATATATGAGTAAGATTTGTTGCGGTGCATTCCTACGTGGCTGGGTTCCTTTTTGAAATAAGATATTTAATTTCTTTTAGGAGAATGCTGTCCTGTAAAGAGCAGGATGGAGAGACTGGTGACTGTCACCATGATATCATCATCAACAGCTCATCTACCAGAGCACATACGGAGTTCCAGGGCCCTGTCCTACACCCCTGTGAAGTACCTGCTATTATAAGTGGGTAAACTGAGATTATGGGAAGATCCATCTTTCCCATGATCCCTCAGCTGTTGCAGAACCTGTGTCTACTTGAAGGGTCTCTTTTCCGACCAGAAAATGGACTTCATCCTGAATTCTTAAACCACATGATGCTGGTTCTCTCAAAAATACCAAGCAATTAAAAATCTTAAGTGAACTCTAATAGTCAAAACTACACCAAGATTATTATTAATACACCGGGGACCCCCCAAACTTCAGATCTCCCCAAACACTAACTTCGGATGCCTCAAAATAAAAGATGAATCCCAAGCCCCATAAAATAGGGCAGCCAACGGCCTGGGTACCGGATAACCACCTCCGCCTGGTACTTCACCTGGGCAAGAGCCTTGTGTTCCACACTGACAGGGCTCACAGATGTGTTCCCTCAATCCACCTGCGAGTCAGGGTTCCCTCATCTCTATGATGGGACGGCCCTCGGGCCACAT
The DNA here is from genome assembly GCF_964194105.1 of Spermophilus citellus. NCBI lineage: Eukaryota > Metazoa > Chordata > Mammalia > Rodentia > Sciuridae > Spermophilus > Spermophilus citellus. The sequence continues at coordinate 84,845,581 of NC_138184.1, forward strand.
GGGCAAAGCACACTTCCTGGACTGTGCTTCTCAGAGGTGGAATCCTTTGACTTATTAATGAGGGCCTAGGATCGCCTCCACCCACGTCCCTACCCCAGCCAGGGGAGATAACGCGCTGCCCTACTTCCTGCATCAAACTGTCTGCTGTCACATTGTTGGCGCCATCGAGGTGACTGGCGCCACCGCCACCTCCCCCTGTGAGGTGGCAGCTTATCGTCTGCGGGCAAAGCCATGCGTGTGTCCACACAGGGGAAATGGTACAGGGCACTTGCAGGCTTGTAAAAGGTGCTATATAAATCAATTATTAATACCGATCAGAGCATCAGAGAAGGGAGCCCTGGTGACGGGCACCACACCCTCTGTGACGCAGCTCTCAGGAGCCAGGTATCTCACAGAGTATGAAGAGATGTGAGGAGACAGGACCTGAGAGAGATAAGAATGAACTTCTTATCTCACCTGGCCCTGCAGGAACCTCCCCTTGACAGGCAGCCATGAGTAAAGAAAGTTCTGGAACTTTATTTTGAGAGTGAGTGAGGTCTTAGAGCCAGCACCAAGTTCTGAGCCCTTTGTTGAATCCGTTCAGGACGGTAGTTGGCCCACACTGGACTCTGAGGAAATGGGACCCACCAAGAGAGGTACCCTCAGGAGCCTGTACCTCGAGTCGTGCCTCTGGGAGGCTCTGCTGATTCTCCTGAGCCACTTCCTGTTTCCACCCCTGGGGTCCACCTATGTGGATTGTGAGCTTGGGATAAAAGGAACCATTTCTTCATGTAATGGATGGGATGAGTGGATTTCATATTCATTCTAGTACATTCTATGCTGGATGTGGAAACCCTCTGAGAATATTTGCGCTTCTCCACGGGTGAAGTGGAAATGATACAAACAAACAAAACAAAAATTTAAAAAATAAATAGCTTGCCAACGAAGGTGGTGTCACACACCTGACATCCCAGCAGCTCGGGAGCCTGAGGCAGGAGGATCGCAAGTTCAAAGCCAGCCTCAGCAAAAGCGAGGCGCTAAGCAACTCAGTGAGACCCTGTCTCTAAATAAAATACAAAACAGGGCTGGGGATGGGACTCAGGGGTCGAGTGCCCCTGAGTTCAATCTGCTCCCCAAATAAATAAATAGTTTGCATGGCACGGAATCAACTAGTTTCAAGGTGTCATATTCAAAAGAAATGGCGATTAATAATAACTTTTTAAAGATAGGGGATCCCTGTCCTGAGGGGTGGGGGGGATGATAATTAAAGTGATAATTTGTCCAGCATGACCTTCCTGAGACTCAAAAGTACCAAGAAAGCATAGGAGGAAGCAAGGGGTCTTGAGGGCAAAGAAGCCCAGGGAGTCGGGGTGCAGAGAAGGCCCTGGGCCGGGGAGCGGTGTTGATCTTGACGGCAGGTTGATCAATGAGCACACACAAGACAAGCGCTGCCCGCGGTAAATGTGGAATCGCTGGTAAGTGTCAATGTCTCTCTCCTGCTCTAGGCCACAGGTAATAAGGGAAGCCTTCACACCTGGCATTGTCTCTCTCTGCTCTGCACGCTCTATTCTGAGCCTAGATCCTAAGCACTTAGGAGGGGCTTCATGTGTGTGGCAGAAATCAGTGACCATGAGTGAACTGATTGCCAGCAGCCCATATTGACGTACTGTCAATGGCCCAAAGGAAGGGAAAGAGGAATGACATTTCGTAAGCACCTACTCTGTGCCCAGCGCAATTCATCCTCCAAAGAGCCCTAAAACCGGGGAAACAAGGGTTAAGCCTCAGCAGATGGAGGCTCACAGAGGCCAGTATACTTGCCCGAGGTCCCATGGTCACCAAGTGATCAAATCAGGACTCACAGCCACCACCACCGCCACCGCCACCCCCACTCGCTCTGGCTCAGCAGCCCCGTGACATGTGACATGAAACCTTCCCTGACCCCAGGTATTTCCCACCCAGAGAGTTAGTCACCGCTGTGCTTGATGGCTGGGCGGGCTGGCAAGGCAGGGCCATCCATGGAATTTCTCTGGGGCCCTTATCTTTATTAACTGTGAATTTATCTCCCTGCAGAGATAGGGCTCCAGGGGAACGGCCCCCTCCCTGTCCACATCAGACAGTCCTACCTGCTCCAACAGATCAGCAGGCAATCGGCAGCCTGAGAACTACCTCCTTCCTCACCTGCCCCCTCCCTCAAGTCCATAAACTCGTCCACCATAAACACCGTCACCAGACCAAAGGGAGGTACGGGAGGTGAAGGCTGTTGGCCTTGATAAGGCCAAAGCTTCTCACAGCACCAGCTACAAGTTCTTGTCCTTCAGTGAGGGGGACAGAAGGTAAAAGGTCAAGGGGGAGATCAGGCCCGGACAGAGAGGGACTGCACAGGGGGGAGGGAGCCAGCCTATCTAATTAGCAAGAGGCTGACCCTAGAGGGTCCCTCCTAGCGGTGACGTTCTGTGGATTCATGGCAAGCTACATGGAAAAGTCAAAGGAAAGGGTTCTGAGAAGGGGCAGGAGAGGGCCTGTCCCACCTGCCGTGCAGGATCCGGCTCCTTCCAGAGCCAAGGAAGCATGAATTGGTTTCCCCCAAATCACATCGAAGTCTCCCCTCTCAGAGTGGCCTGGGAGCTAGTGCCCCCTGTGACCTAATGGTGTGATTAAACTAGCCCAGCCATGCCACCCAAGGTCATCATCTGGACCCAGGGCCCCCCAAGAGTCTTTATTTTCCACAAGTCTTATGGTCCTAGAAGGTTCTCACTCTTGATGCTTGAAGTTTCAAAGTCTCCCATTGCTGGGTGATTCCTAGTGAGCAGAGTTATTTACTAAGTACTGTGCAAAACTCTGCATGTCTGATTTTCTTATTTCTTTGCTTCTTTCTAATGCCATTTTTTTGGGGGGGAGTGGGTACTGAGGATGGAGCACAAGGGTGCCTTACCACTGAGCCACATTCCCAGCCCTTTATTTTTGTTTAATTTTGAATCAAGCTCTTTCTAAGTAGCTGAGGTCCTCACTAAGTTGCTGAGGCTGGCCTCATACTTGAGATCTTCCTGCCTCAGCCTCTTGAGGCACTCGGATGACAGGCTGCTGGGTCCAACATTCTAACACAAGTTCTGAATGCCCACCCTGTGCTGGATGTTGGATTGCAAACCCTGGGATGCCAAAATCTCCCAGATGTAATGCATGGCTTCCTGAACCCCTGCTGTAGTGAGGAGAGTGAAACCTCCAAGAAACTGTAACATCCTGTAGCAAAGTAGGGAATGGGAGAGGGTATGGTGGGATTTTAAAGGAAGCCCCAAGTGGGCTTGCTCTCGCTACGTAGCAAATATTTCTCCACCCCTTTACCCATTTTTGGAGTCAGCCAATTGTTGGAGAATGTGAAATAGTTTTCTCCTTTTTCTTTTTGTATACTATCAGTTGAATCCAATTCATAAGGTAAAACTGCTCTTCTAATTCGCATCACACATTCCAAGGTTCATTACAAACACGTTGGGACGTCTACACCTTGGGATTCTCTGCTGCTCAGTTCTGTGCCCCTATAGGTGACACGAGATAGCCCCCACTCCCAGTGCTTTAAAACTCAAAGCCACAATCTGATTTTCAAAATCACTCTACTCATGCTTAACGATGTCCCTGACGGTGTTAATATATTTGAAAGATTCTGAAGGTCCATCAATTAAAGAATGGCTAAGAAGCTGTTGGGCAGTGTTTAAAGATAAATAAAAGGGCTTTTACGGGCACGCAAAAGAAACTTCTAATGCTGGACAAAAGGAAAACAGAACAAAATAATATTTTACATTTTTAAGTCAGTTTGGAAGATCAATAATAAGGAAAGACTAAAATGTTGATAGAAGCTGAACTTGGGTAGCGGACAGTGTAGTAGTTTTAAAATCTCTGATTTGGTGTTGGGGTTCTTTGGAGCAGATCTCGGCCCCTTTCGACTTGGATTTCTTTGGGTAGATGAATCTTCCCCCTCACCCTTTCCTCTTCTCATAATATTCTGTCTCACAGGGCTGCTGTCAGATTTAAGAGGACTAATTCAATATATAATATAAGATATGATGAATACTGAAAGCCATGGTAGAGGTATATATTTGCAAAGTGTTATGGGTGTGTATTTTAATGTTTTCCATAATTTAAATATACTATTTGTTTCATCAGAAACAGACTGACATTAGGCATATTTAAATCTTGCAATTAAAAACAGAATTCCAGATGTCAAACTGCCTTCAAATAAGTTCCGTTCTATGCAAAGTAATTGGCTAGGCTTGGTAGGGGGTGCAGGATTAATAATTCTGAGCAAGGTTTAAATGCTGAGAGGGATCATTTCTACCTTTTTAGAGAAATCTTCACAAATCATGACAGAGCGTTTGATTTTTTTGTTTGTTTTTTGGATTGACCCCAGGGGTGCTTAAGCACTGAGCAATATCCCAGCCTCTGTTTTGTATTTTATTTAGAGATAGAGTCTGTCTGAGTTGCACAGTCTCGCTAAATTGCTGAGGCTGGCCTTGAACTTGTGATCCTCCTGCCTCAGCCTCCTGAGCCTCTGGGATTATAGGTGTGCACCAGCCCAGCCAATGATAAAGGGTTTGAATCTGTTTGTCCTGAGTATAAGGTAAGACTAGCTTTGAAAGCAGAGAGCACATTTTTTGCTGCACATGTAAAGTCAACTTGTGAGTAGCTGAGGGTGGGGATGAGGCTCAGTGGTAGAGTGCTGGCCCCCAGTCATGCCCAGGCCCCTGGGTTCAATCCCCAGCACCACAAAACAATAAAAATAAATAAATAGCTGAGCAACACAGATGAACCAACTCTTAGAATGTAAATTTCTAAGTACCCAAAGCTTTCGATGCACCAAATATCCTTCAGCCAGCTCAAGATTTAGAAAACAAAGGAGGAGAAATCGTTCATCTAGGAGGAGTTTGGTAAACAGGGACAAAGCTTCAAGAAGCAACTCCCCCAAGCTCTTGCTCTGATTCCCAGAGTCCCAGGACCTGTGTGTGGTCCTGCTGAAACAGACCACAGGATGGCAAGCTCATTGCCTTTCATCCAACCTTCATAGCAGCTGAAAATTTTTCAGAAATTCAGTCTTGAATCTTCCAACCTGGATGAGGAACAATATTTGAGATGAGGAGGACCAAAGCACAACAGGAAATGCGCCATTGTCTTCCCCAGGCCCGGCTCACTCCTGTGTGCCCAGAATGTAGCAGACACAGGAGAAATGGATGCAGCCATGAACCTGGGAACTGGGGTGCAAAAATTACCCAGAAGAATCGAAGATATTGAGGCTGGGCTGGGCACTAGGCTTCCCAGGAAGTGTCAGTTACACATAAAAGTCACCTTCTCCAAACACCCAGGTCCCTGGACGTACTGATTCATATTGTAATGTTTGACATTTTCTCCGGCGTGGTTGTGGGGGGCTTCCCTCTGGGGGAGGTGATCCATCCAACGTCAGAGGCGAGGAAGGACCAACAGGTTTGAAGCATGAAGAGTAAATATTTAAACATGGGAAGTTCAATAGCTGTTAAATAGGTTCAGTAACAGGCTCATTTAAAAAAAAAATCAATACTCTTACTAATAGTAATGTACTGGGCTTCAATGGAAGGGAGGAGACTAAATTGAAGTCATTTTTGAATCCGAAGTCAGCAGGAGCCAGCGTCTTGGACAAGTCCCCCCAAATTGGTAGCAAAACAAATCAAAACAGGGTAATGTATCGTCTTTGATGATGGGTTTCCAGGAAGCGAGACTTCCTGATTTGCTGAGACGGATGGGGATGTAGATCTGACCTGCACAGGGGAGTAAGTAGGACTGGGAAGGGCTGGGGTGTGGCTGGGGCTCAGGGGCAGCATGGTGGCCTTGCACGGGCGTGGCCCTGGGTTTGATCCCCAGCCCTGCAGAAAGAAAAGCAGAGAGAGATGGCTGGAGAATACCCAGGTGAGCAGCGACTCCACGACTTTCCTCCAAGATTATTTAATAGACAGGGCCATGGCTTTTCAAGTTGGCTGCAGGTGCTGGGTCCTAAAGTTAATCATCTTGAACTTGGTGGACGTCTGTCTCTCCAAGTACTTCATCTTTGCAATGCGAGGGGTCAGACTGCAGTCTGGGCTCCTGGGTCCTCAGCAAGGGCCTGGTCCGCCTGTGCCAGGGGCCCTCCCTCCCTGTGGTGGGAGGTGGCCTCTTCCCTGTGCTGTGTGATCCAGGACCTCCCAGGGCTCCAGGGTGGGGCTGCTCCTGTCGCCCCCCCCCCCAGAGGCCATCAGCTCAACCACCCCCTGGGCTGGGCGCATTCCTGTTGGTCTACCCCACGGTCCACCCAGGGCCTCCAGGACCATCCCCAACTAGACCACTCTCACCTTCCATCTTGTCTGGGGTCAAGCCATCCCTTCTGGAGACCCCCCCCCCCAAAAGACTCAACGTGACACATAATAATTGTCTATGTTCCGGGGTGGGGGTTGGTGTTTCTGTACGTGCAGACTCCGTGTAAATGCCAGCTCTTGGGGAGGAGAAACTTCAAACGCCTCTCTTCCTGCTCTTTGGGATCACGTCACACAGTCTCGTCAACAGCAGGTGGACGAACCTGCTCTGTGTCCTGGCACACCAGAACCTGCCCAGTGGTGGTTTTTGGGCCTGTGTCCCTTGACCCCCAAGTCCATGCCCCCCCCCCCCCCCGCCGGCCTTGGCAACCGGTCTACCCTCTGCCTGGGTCTCTGGTGCCTGGAAAACCAGGACAATGATCCAGCACCTCAGGGCCCCGAGGTCTGAGTCAAATGAGAGGCTGCTGGGAAGCACCTGGCCACGGGCCTGGAACCAACCAGGAGTTCCAGAAACGCCAGCCACGGTATTGTCAGTCCCCTAGGTTGGCAACGGGAACCCTTTGAGTTAAGAACCGAAAGGTGACAAGTGGCTTTTATTTTCTTCTTCTTTTTTTTTTTTTTTTTTTTTTTTTTTTTTTTTTTGCTTTTCCGTGTTTATTTCTCTGTGAGCATAAGGAGCTCCTAGAGGCAGCTGGGCATCCTGGCCCCTGGAGTCCTGGGGTCTACCTGTCACCTTGGGGGTTGCTGCTCTGGGCCTCCGTTTCCTCATTATGTGACATAGGGGAAGGGACTTCTGTCGCTTAGGCTTTTGGAATGCTCCAGTGAGAAAATGCATGAAGGGTCCCTCACAGTGGCGGGCACACAGGAAGAGGGGAACGCACCTCAGCTCTTGTAATAAAGGATTAATCTATAGAAGAGGTAGGTGGAAAGACACCACAGGTATTCAATGCTTATTTAGGATATTTCCTGGGTCAGAATGAAAATTTGTTACACAAGCTTCTGATTAAAAATTAAGCTTTCAGATGATTGTTTTTTTTTTTTAAATAACTTATTGTCTTTACCCTAGAAAGAAGACTGAAATGTGGTGGGGGGAGTGGGGGACACACCACTACAACATAAATTAACCCCACAGGCAAAAGGAGATATTTTCAAATGACCTGTTTACAAAAATATAGCAGAAGTTAAATAGAAATTTTGGGTTAAATACAGGGCTGGGTGGTATGCGGAGAGACGAAAAGAGGAAAAAGATCAGCTCCTTTACCTCCTGTATAAAACCCAATAAAGGGAATCTGAGCCCAACTTGCACCCAAATATCAGGGGAACGACAGCTTCATAGAATCAAATCGAGGAAATGGTGGTGCTAGCCACAGATTTTAATCTGCTGAATATTCTGGAATTGGTTGTTTTGCCTCAAAACTGCAATTCGTTCATTTTTATCGGGGCATTCATGCTCTGCTCAGGGGGGCGGGTATAGTTTTCTACACCCCGAGTTAACAACGGCAAGCACCCGTGGAAGCCGATGACTTGCCACTTGACTACACTTAAGTTGACTTGTTATTAACTGTATTCCTGGTGAGGGGGTGGGGACTTGTATCCTACTGTGCAGCTGAGAACACGGAGGAACAGAGAGTTCAGTGATTTTTCCAAGAACACACAGCAAAGAAGTGGGAGAAGAGGCCATGAATTCAGGCCTGCTGGCTCTGTAGCCCTTCTCCCTCACCCACTGTACTTCATGTCCCCAGATTCCTAGCATCTGTTAGGCACCTATAACATTCTGCCCCCTCCCCATTTATAAGGGCAGACTTACCTCTGCAGGTATGGCTAGTCGAATGCTCTATTCTTCCCATGATTCTTGGATGAATCCTCTGAATCCTTCTTAACAGAATTAAGAGAATGCACTGGCTGCAATAGTCCATGCAGCCATTGTTAATCTGTTCTAATTGGCCTGGATGACCAAGTCAGCTAGGTGACCAAACCAGTCGGGGCTGTTGGACTTGAAGCCACAGAGACCAGAAGGCTTTCCATCAGTGGATCTGGGAGACACAGAGGACGAAAGGGAATGTTCAGGAATCACAGTCCGGTCCCCTCAATTGGTCAGGCCCCGGGGGCTTCTAAACAGAGGCCCAACTGCTGAATGGGTTAACAGGTTGGACAGCCAGCCGTGGCTGAAACAGTTCTGTTGATGGTTATCAATCCAGGCTGGGTGTTTTCACCTGGGGAACTAACTCATCAACCAGAGAAAGAGCTAGCCACCTCCAGGAACGGGCCTTTGAAAGCCTCTGATGAAATCAGCCCGTTGATTAACGCAATTAGCACCATTAGGAAAGGAAGTTGTTAACCTAAATCAATTATCCACAGGCATCTATCACGCTAAGTGTTCCTCCATGTCTTGAGGATGTTGCACTGTTTGGTGTTTTGGTGGGTGAGGACCATTAAAAATAAATGATGATTGTTGATTTTCTATTGATAACGGCTATTAATGTATCGGGGCCTGTGTGTATAGGCCGCTTACATGTAGTGTACAGAAAACAGACGCGCTAACAATAGGAAGTGAGTATCGACTCCCGGGCCTCCACTCAGGAGGTAGATATTGACCAATGAAAAGCAGCTCCTGGCTTCTGATGAGCTAAAAGGCAAACGGTTCCTATTAGCTCCACTGGTCTTTAATTACTTGTATCATTTGTCTTCTGCAGCACAGAAATTCCAAGGCCAGGAGGCTTTTCTTTATGTCTGCTTGGGTATGTGATTCAGCCCCTTCAATCAGGGCCCCTAAGGACCTCCTGCCAGCTGGTCTCCCCCTGCATGAGACTCCTCTTGCCTCCTCTAAGCCTTTCTATCACTTTGAACTTGCAAACTGAAACCTTCTGCCTGAACCTTTCCGATGACCTTTCTCCTAAATGGAGTCCCAAATGCAAAGACACACTGTGATGTTCGCAGGTCACATTTTTTTTTTTTTTTTTTTTTTTGGTATTCCTTCCGACTCTCAGCCTTTTCCATCGGCTCCAGGACTCAGACGGTTAATAAGGATGATAACACTGTTTATGTGCCAGACGGTGTCTTCTAAGCATTTCCCAACTCCCCACCAGCTCTGAAGGTGATATGATCGTGGCCATTTTATCGATGAGGAAATCGAGGGAGAGGAAATGTAAGTTCTAATACATAGCTGCCTGACAGTAGCATCACGCTTTAATTAGGACGAGACCTCTTCACCACCTGTTCGGCTTCTCCCTATGTATTTAAAGTTTTATAGCAGGAGTCAAGTTTCAGGAATCTATTTTTGTTGTCTTGGGAATTTTCCCAGGTATGTGTGTGTGTGTGTGTGTGTCCACCCCCCAGAGGAAGGAATGGAATTACAGCAAGTTCAGATAATTTGCTAACGTTCACCCAGCCAATCAGTGAAGCAGGAGATTCAAGCCACACTCCCGGAACTTGACTCTTGAGGACCAGGTAGAACTGGGGGAAATGCAGTCTCTTAAGAGAAGCAGGGTCCCTAAGCTATCTGTTTTTGGAGTGACCCCCTAGATGTCTCCATTCCATTGTGCCTGGAGTTAACACTGTAGGAACAAGGACGACATAAAATGCCTTCTATTCCCACCGGGGCCTGGAGAGGATTGTCACACCCAGAAATATCTGCTCCATCCATTGGAGTGACTAGATTTAACCAAGCAAGTTGCTCTCAGCGGGGAACGAGGGGCGTCACCCAGGGCAACCCAGGGAGAATTGATATGAAGAAAAAGCGGAGAGGGGTTTTTCCCAGGCCTCCCTCCTTACAGTACCTGAGAAGCTCAGACCTGTGGAGTCGCCAAGGGAGGGTTCAACACCAAGAACCAGAAAGGCAGGCTGGGCTTCCCCTTGGGAACCAAACTGTCAAGAACTTGTTTCAAAATGCTTCAGACTTTCTGCTCAGACGAAGGCGCTTCTTCAGCTGTTTAATTAAGGTTGGGTGTCAGCAAAGCTTCCAAACCAAGAGGACAGGTGTCAGCCCCCGGGGCACGCTGCACAGAGGGGACCTCATCTTCAGAATGCAAGCTTGGGAGCCACAGCTTCAGAATGCAAGCTCCTCCAGGTGGAAGAAGTAGGGGACGAGGGGAGGCCGGGAGGAGAGGCCAGCCGTGGCAAGGGGAGGCCATGGGAACCTGGACTCAGGACAGATAGATCCTTACACTCGTTGACTTGGTATTACACCCCAATTTCCCTGGAAACCCAAACTCCAACTCCCTTTTGATCATTGCTCCTGTTAAAAGGTCCGAAAGGATAATTACTACCACCACCTGATGCGGATGCCGGCTCTCCATGTTTTATTACCCTCGTTCTGTGAATGATTAGCTAGGTGCTTGGCAGTCCAGTGCGGTAGGCAGAGTCACAAGACTCCCCGCCCAGGTGTCTCCTGTCTGTCTTATCCCTGGAATCCCAGGAGCCCGTGGGTGTGCGACTTTACCTGGCCCAGGGACTTTGAAGATGTGATTAAATCAAGGAGGGGGGATTATCCAGGATGATCTGAGTTGGTTCAACGTCATCACAAGGGTCTATCTAAGAGGGAGGGAAGCAGGAAGCTCAGTGAGACAAGATGTGAAGATGAACACAAAGGTGTCACTAGAGGCTGGGAAGACAAGAAATTCTATCTCCACTGAGCTTCAAAAAAAAAGTCTATCTCCCAATACATTGATTTTTACCAATGTAATACCCACTTTGGTCTTCGGAACTCTCCAGAACTGTAACATAGTAAATTTCTACTATCTTAAGCCACCTAGGTTTGCAGTAATTTGTTACAGCAGCAAAAAGAAACAAATACGCTTAGCTCATGTGTTGTTGCTTCACTCTTTGGAAGATCTAGAGGTCACTTCCCAATGATATATAAAATGCAACGAAACAACCAAAGGTAAAATTAGGCTCAGGCTATTTCCCCGCCCCCCCCCCCCTAAAAACATCCTCAATGGTGAGAACATTAAAAACTGCTGATGCCTCTCCCATATCTGGTTCATTTGCCAGGATGAATGTACCCCTCAGCTACCTGGCAGCCAATGTGAAAAGAGAAATCAGAAACTTGGTGTGATTCAAAATGTCTGCACAAAACCCAATCAATTACCCAAAGGACCCGCTAGTCTTCAGATGAAAGCCAGAAACCTTCTTTTCTGGGGATACTCCTCAGTCGGGCTTCTTGAGTGATGGAAGGAAACAGAAAGCACCCCACCATTCATGCCCTCCACACCATTTCTTAGAAGATCTCTGTGATCCAAGTGCCAAGGTGCCAGGATGCAGAGTCTCAGGGATAAACTGCAAAAGAAAAACCAAATTAAAAGGTGCAACGCGGTAAAATAGAGACAATCGAACTGGGAAGGATAAAAGAAGCCCAGAAAAAAAAACACTTGTGCCAACCTGGGCACTGGGAGGAAATGAGGATGCGTCTTGAAAACCAGTTCCCAAGCCTTTCCTCACGTAGGTGGAGTGGCCTGGGCCGGCAGAAGGCATCATGGGAAGCAAATACGGAATCAATGCAGATACCAGAAAGAGCCCAGCGATCATCACGACTTAGCAGACCAGATACCAGGGAAGGGGCCGGGTGGAGGCCTAGGACGTGGGCGGGAGTCAGTCCTGGGGCCTTGGTGACACTGTCTAGAGAGCTCTCATTCCCATATGGTCACACCCTTCTCTGCAGTTTCTCCTTTTGTGGTCTCAGTAGGCTGTTCTGAGAGAGACCACCTTGACCTCACCTTTGTTACAATGCATTGCTGTTATTGTTCTATTTTGTCATCAGTAACTGGAGGTAGCCCTTCCTGGGCCTGGTTTATGCAGTGAACTTGCTCCTATGTATGTACATATCAGTAAAAACATAGCCTATAGAGAGTCTGGTACTATGCACGGATTCCCGCATCCTCCAGGTCTTGGATCATAGCCTCTGTGGATTAGAGGGCATCTGTGCTTCTCCCACCAGAAGGGCACTCCTCAGTGGTGAGATGCTGCTCGGTGCCCCCCGACCCCCCGCAGCATGCATTCTGGGGGACAGGTAGGGTCTAGCCTGCCTGTTGCTCACAGAGCTCTGAGTGCATGGAAGAGTTCATCGGCTGCCCTTCACCAGGAGGGAGCTGCCAACTGACTTGGCCAACGTCACAGAGCCGATGGGAGGGGGGGAAATCCAAGGAGCTGAGCTGGGTCTGCCTCCCCAACTTGGGACTTCCAGAAAAGGCCGGGGGGGGGGACTCTTCACTGACCCCCACCTCTGAAGCAATTGGTGACGGCTACCAAGGACTTCCTGAGCCAGCACACGCTCATTGATTGATTGATTTGTTCATTGATCCAGGGAGTCTCTCTTCAGGACTTCCTGGGCACTAGGCACAGGATAGAGCAAAGAAGAACAAAAAAATAGATGGTGACCACTGTGCCCTTGTGGAGCTTGGAGTTCAGGACGCAGGATGGGGCAAATACAGAGATACCTTGTAAGGTGCCGGGAAATGCTACGTGACGACTAAACCCAGAACAAGAAGCGCCATGACTGTGGTTCCAGGCCCAGGAGTAGAAGCTGGGGTAAGGAGAGCTTGGGAGGGGCAAACCTTGGGCACAGAGCCACCCTGAAACTCTTTTTTTTTTTTTTTTTTGGTACTAGGGATTAAACCCAAGGGCGCTTAGCCACTAAGTCACATCCTCAGCCTTTTTAAAAATTTATGTATTTATTTTATTTTGAAACAGGGTCTCACTAAACTGCCTAGGGCCTTGCCAAGTGGCTGAGGCTGGCCTCCAGTTTGCAATTCTCCTGCCTCAGCCTCCCGAGTCGCTGAGATTACAGATGTGTTCCACCATGCCCCGCCTGAAACTCTTTTAGACAGAGGAGGGTGTTTTCCATATTTTATATCATTTTCTCACTAATCAAAGCCTTCAAAAGGTTGTTTTTTTAAGTCATTAGTATGGACATTCATTTACTGATGATACAATAGTCTCCCTTGATTCCAGGATCCCCCAGTGAGTGCCTGAAACCACAGACAGAATGGAACTCTGCATAAACTGTATTTTCCTATATTCCTATGTACCTGTGATAAAGGTGAATTTGTAAATTAGAAATAATAATCAGGCCCCATTATTAAGTAAAAGGAGGGTTTCCCAAACACAATTATCATAAGACCCAGCGACTCCACACACACACACACACACACACACACACACACACATGCCCTAAAGAACTGAAAACAGAAATTTGAACAAATGCTTGTACAGGAACATTCATAGCTACATTATTGACCATAATGATGATGCAAAGAACTCACCTGTCCAGGTTGGATGAATGGACACACTAAACGGGATCCCTCCGTAGGACAGAGGCTATTCATTCATTGAAGGAGACGGAGGGCTGATACAGACCTCGATGTGGATGAAGCTGGAGAACATTCTACTAAGTCAAAAGAGTCAATTAAAAATAATAATATTACTGTTTGATTCCATTTTTAAAAAGTGTCCACCGTAGACCCACTCGTAGCGGCAGAAAGCAGATTGGGGCTCGGCCACGGCTGGGCAGTAGGAGGGGGTGGAAGTGATGGTTAATAGAGGATTTTCTCTCAGAGCCGTGGAGATGCTCTGGGATGAGACGGGGTGAATGTGATTTCATGGAGTGTGAAATTCTCATCAATCTTCTGAAGTCCAATTCTGTGTAACCAGCAGGCTCTGTCTCACTAGATACCGTGGATCCTGCTGAATACTCCCAGGTGACCCCTGGGGCCGTGGTTGGTCAGTGGATCTAACATATTGGTTGGATGCCACTTTTGCGGGCATCTGTTGGGTCCCACCGTTTCTTGCTGGGTAACCCGCCCAGCTAAAGCTCTGGAGTCCGGAAGAGAACTCGGTTTCGAGGCCCCTTTATTCCATACCCGTTTAGGGGGTGCCTGTATTTTATAGTTTTGGCAAAACCCTCGAACATGATTCCAAGCCGAATGCGAGCCAGAGCCCCTTGGAAACCCAACAGTAAGGCCTGCGAAGCAGATGATAAATGTCCGGATCCCCCACCAAACCTCCACCCGAGTCGTCCTCTCCACTGAGAACCTGGTATAAGGATTAGCTGCTGGCCGGCCCTGGGGCCACATGAAAGCCAGCCTGTCTGCTACAGGACTCCCTTCCGCACGCTCGGCCCAAACATCCCACCTTCCCCTCCTTTGATAAAGCCAGACCTGCTCCTGTGGATGTGGGGCCCGGGGGGGTACCCAACACCTGCTAAGAGAATAAGGGAAGCTCCCCGGGGGGCGGGGGAGGCTGGAGGGGGGCGCTCTGCGCTCTACATCATCTGCGTGGCTGGCAGAGAATGAATTATTTGTTCCCAATTCGACGCCATCATCCATCACCGTCAATTTTCAGCCCATCTGGAAGGTTTCAAGAACCCCCGATCAGGATCCGCGCCGTAAAACGGTCAGACCCACAAGCCTTTCTCTAAATGGATTACGGTAAATACAAATAGAGAAATAATTCTCGGTTTGGAGGAATTGGCGGTGCCAGGGACCCACGCTCAACTTGCCCCCTTTAATCTCTGCAGCCAACCCACGAGGCCAGATGTGTATCTGTTCCCATTTTGCAGATGAGCAAGCTGAAGTGGGAAGGAGGGTGTCAAGGCCTGCAAGAAAGTGGCCGGTCTCTGACCACAGGGCTGCACCTCTGACCGTCAGTCTGCACGTCCCTACGTCCACTCTCCACCTGGACTTCCCCTGGCTTCTCGGTGGGAACTGGAAGTGCACCAGGAAGAGAGGCTGCTTTTCCTTGGGACCCTGCTGTCTTTTCCTGGTTTCGCTAGACGGCGACTTTCTTATGGCTACAGCAGAGAGGCCTGGACCTTAAGTGAAGAACATGACCATGAAGGACAGCCACACACATCTAGAAGGACTGATAGCTCAGTGCCCCAGACACCTCCGTTCTGTGGCTCTCGGCTGTGACCAGGGGCCTGCCACTCAGCCAGAGCCTCCGTCTCCACGTAGCGCCCCAGGGTCCAGGGTCCACCAGAAGGCAAGGACAAGGTCTTGGACACCCAATCGTGTTTGTAGCCTTTGATCATCTGTAGCCTGGGCCTCAAGCTGGAGAAACAGACGCCCTGACGGAGCACGAACAGTGGGCCAGGCCCAGGCTAAAGGCCCCCCCATCCCCGGATGACCTAGGCACTGTCACCCCTCGTCACCCCAGCGGAACCTCAGAGACAGAGCATCACGGGTCCTGATGACCCAGTTAATTGCAAGACAGAAATGCAGGCCCTGGAAGCCCTGTCCCCCTCACGGAGCCTGTTCCCTTGGTCGGTGGACTTGGTTTGAGATGTTGGGGATCAGGAGGGAGGTTTTGCGCTTTGGGGCTGCTTTTTGATTTGGTTTCTTTTTTACAGAAATTCTTGGGGGAGAGGGTAGAAGGCCAACAGCAATATTCCCGAGAGGCCTGTCTCAGCCCCCCACCCAGAACAGGAAGGGCACCCGCATCTCTCTGCCGGCCCCTTCCCTGTCCCCAGAGGAGACCAGGTTAAAAGGGGATGCCCAGCTGGCATGCCTGGGGGTCAGGACAGCAATGCCCAGTAGAAGCCCAGGCATGGAGGAATGTCACAAGGAAGGCTCCTTGGGGGACACGAAGGCCAAGAAGGG
Organism: Spermophilus citellus; assembly: GCF_964194105.1. NCBI lineage: Eukaryota > Metazoa > Chordata > Mammalia > Rodentia > Sciuridae > Spermophilus > Spermophilus citellus. The sequence continues at coordinate 84,861,455 of NC_138184.1, forward strand.
ACAGTGACAGGATGTCTTTTCACTCTGGGAGAAGGTGAGCATCCCTGGCCCCCCATCCACTTCATCAGCACCCAGGACCCTGGACTCCTCCCTCCCAGGCACACAGCCTCCTGTCCCACCCCCTCTGCCTACACCTAGGGATAAGAGGGCAGCAGGGACTTGGGACTCAGTGGCCCCAAGGTTTCCATTGCAAGGAGTTTGGACTCAGGTCCCAAGGAGGAGAAACAGTCGGTGTGTGGGCTAATCCCGGGCCCAGGGTCTGCTCGGGCCATGCCGGCTGGACAGGGAGACCTTCAGATGCACAGTCACAAAGAGTGTGGTGCAGGCAGAGAGTGGCCTTGCTCCTTCCTGTCACAGCAGACAGAGAAGAGGGGACAAGAAGCAGGGTGCACAAGACACTGGGCTGGAGCATCTGCTCCACTGCATGCAGATGGGTCCTTCGGCCTCCTGTCTACAGGAGCAAACCAAGGCCTCAAGTCCAAGCACCTGACTAAGGTCACTCAGGGAATAAGAACAAAAGTTGAAGCTGCATGCGGTGGCGCACACCTGTAATCTTAGCATCTCAGGAGGCCGAGGCAGGAGGATCGCGAGTTCAAGGCCAGCCTCAGCAAAAGTGAGGTGCTAAGCAACTCAGTGAGACCCTATCTCTAAATAAAATACAAAATAGGGCTGGGATGTGGCTCACTGGTTGAGTGCCCCTGAGTTCAATCTTTGGTACCCCCCCCCTCCCAGAGAGGCAGGAAAGAAGCAGCACTGTTGAGCTCCTATGGGACCTGGTAGAATTGAATGAACTGCTAAATAACAGAGGAAGGAATGACTTTGGACCTGGAAGCCACAGAAGGCTAGCCAGCTCTTAAAAGTGCACGATCAACAGCAGCAGCAGCAATAGCAGCACTGTATTGGTCAGCTGTTGCTGCGTAACAAATTGTCCCAGGATCCGCAGATCAGGAATCCAGGCCCTGATGAGCTGGGTCCTCTGCTTCAGGGCCTTCAAGGCTGCAGTCATGGTGCCATCTGGAGCTGAGGTCTCATCTGAGGCTCAAAATATGGAAAGATACACTTCCAAGCTCACAGGGTGGATGGTAGAAATCAGTTCCTTGAGTCCTGCTGGGTTGGGAGCCTCAGCTTCCTGCAGATGGTCAGCCCAGCTGCCACCAGTGCCTGGCCAGTTGGACTTCCCCAGTATCACTGCTGGATTGCTCGGAGCCAGCACAGACAGTGGGCAGCAGGGTGAAGCCCTGTTATGGAAGTGACATCCATTGTCTCTTTCTTATTTTGTTCATTCAGAAGGACGTTGCAGGTTCTGTCCACACTCAAGGGAAGAGGATTATACTAGAGTGTGAGCCATAGGCCTCTGGGTTCATGGGACCACCCTGGGGTCTGTCCCCTGGGATGCACATGACCACCCCATCACCCCATTGCAGACACTAGAAGGTAACTAACCCGGGCTGCCTTAGAGCTGAGCTGAGCTGAGACACGTGGGCAGAGGCCTCCTGGATCTCACAGGATAAGGTAAAGATTGTTATTTTAATCTTAAAGCAACGTCCCTACTGAATTTTCAACAGCCAATTGATACAGCTAGATCTGGGGTGTTTTCCTATGTCGTTTCGAATTTTAGTGGAGGCGAATGGACCTCCCATGGTATTTATCCCTGTCAACATTTTCAGCATCCGGATCAGCTGTTAAACACGCATTGCTGGCACCCATCACCACCACCACATAGAACCCTTCATTCATCTTGCAGAACTCTGTGCCAGTGAGACGCCAGGTCCCTGGCAACTGCATTCGACTTTCTGCCTCTGTGAATTCCACTGCTCTGAGGACCTCGTGCAAGAGGAATCATACGGGGCCTGTCCCCTGGCTTATTTCAATCAGCAAGATTCCCTCAGTGTTCACCCACGCTGCAGATATCTCAGAACCCCCTTCCTGTGAGGCTAATGATATTCCATCTCATTGTGAGGATACTCCGCGTTTTATTTATCCTCCACGTCCATCAGTGGGCACAGGTGGTCTGCACCTTTGGGCTACGGTGAATACCGCTAGCATAGGAGTTTGCTTCAAATAGTTACGGTGATAAATAGGACGCTTTGTGCATTTTTGCACCATTAAAATTAACAAATAAAAAAGCCACCACAGAGCTCGTCATTGACTGCTTAAAATTCATCAGTGCCCATTGCTTTAAGATTACAATAACAGAGCCGGGGCTGGGGCTCAGCGGTAGAGCGCTCGCCTGGCATGCGTGAGGCCCTGGGTTCGATCCTCAGCACCACATAAAAATGAAATAAAGATACTGTGTCCACCTACAACTAAAAAATAAATATTAAAAAAAAAAGATTATAACAATCTTTACCTTAGCCTGGGAGATCCGGTGGAGTCTGCCCATCTCTCAGCTCCTCTTTGTGGTCACCACTTGGCAATTCTCCGGGGGCAACACCTAAAAGTGGGATGGCTGGGTCGTACTGTGATCCGATTTCTAATTTTTGGCGGAACTGCTCAGATTTCTTTCCCGAAGGCCACTCTGGTTGCTCCATGCAATTAATTAATTAATTAATCAATGCAACTCGGAGCCGAGAGACCTGGTGAAGGGCTGGTGCGGTCGTCCATTAGGGTCTCAACTCCGGCGAATCCCACGAAGGCCCCCATGAAGGTGACGTCCCCACCACGTCTCAAGTGCATGTCAGACACTTGGCCTCCTTCAAGCCTGCCTCAGCCAGGAGGGTGGGGTGGCCCTGCCACACGGCCTCTGCGTCTTGTGACATCAGCTGGGTGGCCAAGGAGTCAGTCTTCTGCATTTTCAAATTCTCCCCTGAATCTCCCCTCCATCCATCACCAACCCCTCCTGGCTCCGTCCCCTCTGGTGATTGTCGGGCACCTGAATTATGCAAAAGGAAGAGAGAGATTGTTCCTCTGCTTGGGCCTCACCCCCACCTGTCGGAGCAGGAGAAGGTCCTCCCATGCAGGGACAGCTATAAAGTCCTCAAGGGTCTTTCTGCCCCGATCAGCAGCCTTATCCTGCCTTGTCCTGCTGTCCATGGACAGCTGGTTCCTGCCGTCTGTCCAGGTGGAGGGATGGGGGTCAGGAGCGGTGAGAGGGGAGAAGGCAGTGGAGGAGGGGAAAGGGAGCACCACCTGCCAATCTCCCTGAGCCCTGCACCTGCTTAGGGAAGCCCTCTCCTCATCCCTGTTAGAAGGAGGCCCGGCCTCTGACAGCACCCATCCTCCTCCATGAGACTCTCCTCTTTCAGTCTCTCTTACCACTTTCCCTTTGGGCCAACGGGGTGCAGACACCCATTTCTGAGGATCCAAACTCCATGCTGCATTGAGGGTCACGGGGCAGGGTCGTGGAGTCCCAGCGCCCAGGGCTCCAGTCCTGGATCCACAGCTTCCCGGCTGCGTTCGCTTTGGAGGACACACTTCATGACAATGGATTCCTTTCCCTCTGGGTGTGGGATGAGTTGTGTCCCCACAGATTTCATTGGTTGAAATTCGAACACCCAGGACCTCAGAAGGTGACCTTGTTTGGAAACAGGGCTGTTGAGATGTAGTAAGATGAGGTCCTCCTGACCCAACAGAAAAGGGGAAATGTGGACTCAGGCAGCAGAGGGAACGACAGGTAAAGATGGAAACTCTGTTGCCACAGGCCGGGAGCCCCCAGAAGTGAGGGGAGAGGCCAGAAGGGCCTGCCCCCGTGCCTCCCCAGGGAACACAGCCTGCCAATGCCTTGGTCTCCACCAAATTACCCAGAGGCAGTCATTTGTGTCCCTCAAGCCACCTCGTTTGTGTCACTCTGTTACAACAGCCCCAGTCCACGTCTCCTAGAGAATGAGTGGCCTAGAACCATCTTGGCATGGAATGGGAACTGTTTACGTATTTGCTGTCTCATGGGCTGTGTGTCCTCTGAAGGAGGGTCTACCTCTCTGAGTCCTGGAGAAGGATCAACAGCTTTAACTTTATAGGAAGGACCCACTGGGAAAAGGAAAAGCAGGTCTGTCCTTCCTTACATAGATTCTTGAGCCCTACCATGGTTGGTTAATCAATGCCACACGCTGGGTGCCCAGTCCTGGAGACACAGCGGGGACACGATGCTCAAAAATCTCTGCTCTCGTCAGAGAAATGCAAATCAAAACCACCCTAAGATACCATCTCACTCCAGTAAGATTGGCAGCCACTATGAAGTCAAACAACAATAAGTGTTGGCGAGGGTGTGGGGAAAAGGGTGCACTTGTACACTGCTGGTGGGACTGCAAATTGGTGCGGCCAATTTGGAAAGCAGTATGGAGATACCTGGGAAAGCTGGGAATGGAACCACCATTTGACCCAGCTATCGCCCTCCTCGGACTATTCCCTGAGGATCTTAAAAGAGCGTACTATAGGGATACTGCCACATCAATGATCATAGCGGCACAATTCACAATAGCTACACTGTGGAACCAACCTAGATGCCCTTCAATAGATGAATGGATAAAAAAATGTGGCATCTATACACAATGGAGTACTACACAGCAATAAAAAATGACAAAATCATAGAATTTGCAGGGAAATGGATGGCACTAGAGCAGATTATGTTTAGTGAAGCTAGCCAATCCCTAAAAAAACAAATGCCAAATTTCTTCTTTGATATAAAGAGAGCAACTAAGAACAGAACAGGGAGGAAGAGCATGAGGAAAAGATTAACATTAAACAAAGACGAGTGGGGGGAGAGAAAGGGAGAGAGAAGGGAAAGCATATGGAAATGGTAGGAGACCCTCAATGTTACACAAAATTACATAGAAGAGGATGTGAGGGGAAAGGGGGGAAAACAAGGGAGAGAATTGAACAACAGCAGATGGGGTAGAGAGGGAAGATGGGAGGGGAGGGGAGGGGAGGGGGGATAGTAGGGGATAGGAAAGGTAGAAGAATACAACAGTTACTAATATGGCAATATGTAAAAATGTGAGTGTGTAACCGATGTGATTCTGCAATCTGTATTTGGGGTAAAAATGGGAGTTCAAAACCCAATTGAGTCAAATGTATGAAAGATGATATGTCATGAGCTCTGTAATGCTTTGAACAACCAATAAAAAATATTTAAAAAAATCTCTGCTCTCGGGAGCACACATGGAAACCAAAGCAAGGTCAGTGAACACCAGGGTCGACCAGACGTGCTCAAACAGACACACAGAGAAAGGAGATTGGAGAAGTGCGCTCTCGTCCTGACCTCCAAATGACCCTGTCCCCCAGTTGAGGAGATAGGGAAACTGAGGGGTGAAGACATCATGGATCTTGTCCAAAGTCACAGGTCCAGTAGGTGGACCCCACGGTCCCTTCTCACGGAGTCATAGAGGACTCAGAAACAGAGGCCATTCCAACATAGGAGGCTTGAAGATTTGGCTTTACTCACCCAGAAGGAGAAATGGGGAGGGGCATTCTGGGACAAGAGGGAAAACTATAAGCAGTAAGAAGGAACAGAGGCAGTAGACATCACCCTATTGTCACAGAACCTAGATTTCTAGACCATCAGGACAGTGAGATTTCCTCTCCTCATTTAATATACATTTAATGAGCACCTACTATGGACCCAATAATGAACGAGGGACAAAATAATGAACAAGGCTTAAAACATCTGTGACCTCATGGTGCTGCCATGGGCATCTCCATTCTATAGATAATAAAACCAAGGCTGAGTGACTTACTGGTGGCTCCAGGTCAGTGCATTTAACTGATGACTCTGGGTTATTGCATTTAACTGATGACTCCAGGTTATTGCATTTAACTGGTAGCTCCAGGTCGCATGGTGGGAAGGCAGGATTCTGGCAGTACCAGTTTGCATTATCTAGGTGGTCTTATCCTCCAGTAGGTATAGCCCAAGAGCCTGGCTTGCAGGTCTGTCTGGGAGCAATCCTTCGAATGATCCTCTGCACCCTACCCATTGACAGGCAAACAGAAGTGGTACCTTGAGAAAGTCAGGCTGGAAAGGGTCCTGGCAGTCAAAGCCAGTGTGTCTCCCGTTTCCCACGCTTCATTCCCTCGCCTCTTGGCCTGCCCTTGGCTGCACCAATAATACCCCAGCAATGATTTCAGAGGAGGACTCTCCTCCATGGGGACCTCTGGGGTTTCCATTCATCCCCACACCTCTCGCCTGGTTGGCCTCACAGCCCATGAGGTCAGTATTATGACTGTCCCCCTTTAACAGATGGGAGGACCTGGGGCTCTGAGATGGACAGGGATTTGGCCATAATCTTCAATCTGACAGAAATTGAGGTGATCTCTTATTTGTGATCCTGGATCCTCTGTTCTTGGGGCTCACATATTGGCTATTTTTCTTCCCAAACCAAAACTATTTAATGGCCCCCATTATCCTGAGGATGAAGTCAGTCTTGGCAGTAGGGTCTACAATGCCCATATGAGGAGGGACCCTGGGGACATCTCGAGGACCTCAGCTCTCCCCACTCCACAGAAGGAACTCCATGCTTCGGCCACTCTGAACCCCTCGTCCCACCCCTGGGCCACTGCACATGCCATCCCTTTTCCCAGAGTGTTTTCCTCCAGCCTCTTAGCCAGAATGGACCTCTTCACCCACTCCTGCACGAGAAGCCTCTCTGCCGAGTCCCGCCTTCGATGTACTGATCCTGATGGCTTCTGGGGAGACTGTCCCCTTATTTGCAATTTTGCTACTGCCCTGAGCTCTTCCTGGGGGATCTGGGTCCCTGGCACAAGGACAGAGCCATCACGCAGAATGCAGTCTGAATTCAAATCCTGTCTCTTCCAGCAGGGTGACCACGATGGCGTGCCCAAGATAGTCTCCAATGACCTTTACCTGTTCTCATTCTCACCTTGGTTTAAAGGTGAAAAACTGTGTGAGCGTTGGTCAGCGTGCCCCATAGAATACGGCAGAAGTGGTAGCATGTCACCCTGAACCTAGGTCCTCAAAGAGAGGACAGCTTCTGCTTCGCTGTCCTTGGATCTGCTCTAGGCAGAGTCAGCCACCGTGTTGTGACGATGCTCAGGTAGCCTTACGGAAGGGCCGCAGAGCAACCAACCAAGGCCTCCTGCCCGGCATCTTGAGTGCAGATCCTCCAGCCCCGGTGGCGCCCCCAGATGGCCGCAGGCCCAGCCAACATCTTGACTACAGCCTCATGAGGCACCTCAGCCAGAGCCACCCAGCTAAGCCCCTCCAGGATTCCTGACCTGTGTGTGGACTGTGTTGCGCATCGCAGCCTAGTGAGGGGATGAGTCTGGCACTGGGACCCTCTGTGGCGCCCCCCGTAGGGACTGACCACCTGATGCAGGTGCACTCCCCCTCAAGCTCTGCCAGAGATCCCACACGGCACCCGAGATAGGTGTGGCCTGTCAAGGTGTCACTCAACCTGCTGACTGCAGGACGTCATGGAGCAAGACTTCGGCCCTTGAAACCTTATCCCTGCCTTTGATGTACCCCTTCAGTAAACCACCGGGGCCATCTTTTCTTTGACTAGTTCCAGAGCCCAGGTACACTAGCTCTACCAGGGATTTGCTTTTGTAAATATATTTCTGGCCATTCGTGATTTGTTCTTCACTAATTATTTGAGACTTTAAGTTTTGGGGTGGCTTATATCCTCCCGGGCAGGGAGAAGAACCCCCCCCCCCTCCAATGAGACGCTGGTCATCCCTCTCCTTATTGACCCACAGAAAGTATGCAAAAAAAGAATATATATATTTCCTCTTTGAGGTGTCGTAGGCTAACTTGTTACACAGCAATAGATAACTAACACTGTGTCCTCATATGACCTGCTTAACCTCTCTAAGCCTCAGCCAGTCATTTGTAATTGGGAAACAGTATTTCTTTCAGGGGATCGAGGTATTTCAAGGAAGTGATTTTTATCAACAACAGCAAACACATAAGCAGTGCTTCCGAAATAGCAGGCACTTTACATAAATTGATTCCTTAAAACATGAACAAATCACAAGAACATTGAAAGTGAATAAATGGAGGCCCAGAGAGGTAAAGTAACCAACCCAAAGCCCCACAGCTTCTAAATGGCAGAGCCAGAATTGTAAACCAGGCGACCTGATCCAGAGCTCCTCTTTGACCTGCTGATCTGTTTCATATATGAAGGATCTGGCTCAGCCCCGGCCATGTAGAAGAAAGTGCTCAGTCAACATTAGCAAGTTTCATTCAATGTCTCTTGCTATTTCTTGATAATTCTTACTAGGTAAGTAAACTAGTAAGTTTATTCAGTTGATAACTGATTTGTTGTGGGATTTTTTTTTTAATCCCTAAGACCTTTGATGGTCTTTCCCCACACATACAGGTCTCACCTCCTGCTCTCGAACCCGTGGTGGGTGCAGACCTGGTCCTCAGCTGTACCAGATGGTTGCGGGGGGGGGGGGGGGGGGGGGACAGGGGATTTTTTTTTTAACCTCCCTCTGGATCTCTCTGAAGCCGGTGCTTCCTCGGCACACTTGGTGATTTCCCCTGCAACCCAGCCCTGGGCAGCTCCCTGTCTCTCTGAGGCCCCCAGCTGGGGCCTTCCTTCCTGTTTGGAGAAGTGAAAGCCTGGCTCCACCAGCCCCGGCCCAATATAGTTTCAGATCTAAAATTAACAACAATGACCTGGCTCCAGTCTGACCCTGCAGAGAAGAAAAGGGAGAAGAGAAAGGAAAATTCAAAAAAAAAATTTAAAAAGCAACAACTAATTCTTCACAAATTAGGACAATAATAAACGTTCTTTCAAGTGTCGGGGCTTATTCTTAGCGAGACCGTGACACCTAAATCCAGTCCGGGCAATAATAGCAGGAAGGCCGGCGACAGGCCTGACTTCCTCCAGGGAGACAGGGGACTTGCGGGGTGTCAGGAGGCCCCGGGTGGCAGGGACGGAGCCGGGCAGCGCCCGACTCCCTGGCAGGCGCACGGTCTCTGGCCCCTGCTGAGTTCCCCCCCCCCGCCCCCCGGGGCTGCCCACCCACCTCTGGGTGCGGCTCTAGAACCTTCTATGGTCAACGACTTTTCCCTTTTGCTCACCTTCCCAGCTGATCCTGAAACAGCCCAAGCGCGGCCAAGCCGCCAGCCAGGTGGGCGACGTGAGGACATGGCTGGCCCTGGGAGCCCAGTGGACGCAGGGCTGTGGCTGTCCAGATCGGAAAGCCCCCTGCATTGACAGGAGCCATGATTCCCAGGGGTCACCCCGGGCCAGTGGGCAAAAGAGGCAGGGCACCACGGCAGGCCCATTTCTGGAGGAACCAGAATTACCTGGACAGCTCCAAATGGCCCCAGGCTTTGAAGGGTCTTCCTCAGACCACAAGGCCACCCGGAACCGCCCCATCTTCCCCATCTCGCTCCTTCACTAGGAACCAGACCTCATCTTCTCAGCCCATTGGGTCTCAATCAAGCACTTGCCCTAATAAAACCCTTGCATATTTAATCTCCTCTCGGTGCCTGCTTCTTGCAAACCCAGACTAGCCCTCGGGACTCGACTCTTCTCAGTGTCCCCCCTTCTAGAAGCTTCTTATCTTAGCAGAAGCATATGCAAATTCCTTGCACCGGCCTCCAAGGCCCAGGACCTCTCTAACCTTGGTGACACTGTGAGTTGGGACCCAGACACCTGAGGAGATGGACGCGGAGGAGGAACAGTTCATCTTGGCTCCTAGTTCCAGAGGCTCCGTCTGTGGTCGGCTGACTGCTGCCCGGGGCCTATGGTGAGGCAGAACATGGTGGAAGAAGAAAGAGGCACAGAAAAGCTGCTCACCTCAGGGTGATGCAGAAACAGAGATAGCACAAGGAGCCGGGGACACAACACAAAACACAACAACACACAACACAACAACAACCCCCAAGGCACACCCCAGTGACCCACCTCCTCCAACCATACCTGGCCTGTCTGGATACCACCCAATAATCCACTGATGAGGCCACAGCTCTTAAAATCTAATTTCCCACCTCCTGGGTCAGCACCTGAGCTTTGGGAGGACACCTCATATTCAAACCACAACAACTACTAACCTCGTCCCCAGCTTGGTGCTCCTTGTCCCCAGCTTGGAGGCTCCTTGAACATCCCAAGTCCATTCTGCCTCAGGGCCTTTGCACCTGTTCTTCCTGCTTCTAGGCCCTTTCCTCTCCCGGCCTAGAGGCTTCTCATTCATCTTCCAGGTCTCGGCTTAAATGTCACCTCTGCAGAGGGGCCCTCCTCCACTCACTTGATTGAAACAGGCTTCCTGTCTCTGCTTCCCAATCAATATCTATCTAGTCCTTAGATTGAGAACACACATCACACTTTGTACTCAGCTGATGTGTCTGACAAGCTCTTCCTGAATGTAAGCATTACAACCACAGCCCCCACTAATCGGGCGGACCAGGGCCAGCGTCTCCACATCCTTTAACTCATTCAGTCCTTCTTGGCCCCCGTAAGGTGCACAGGTACTGCTGTCCTTGCTGAACAGGGCGCAAGAAGCTTCATGAATTCCCTGGGGGTACTACAAATGGGACAGAGGAGAGCAGATGGCTCCAGAACCTTCCCCTTTAGAATCTACCCCTAGATGCTGTTTGTCCTCTTTTGAAGAAATGATGCTGTGCTACACCAAGGGCCTCCTCCGGTGCCTGGTGCTCAGTGGGTGCTTAGAAGATCTGGTCTTGCTGGCTCCAGCCAACCCGGCATAGCCCCAGTCTGTTTCCCAAGGACCCTGGAAGCTGGACCCTGGTTATTCTCCATTCCTCTGCCTGGGATCCACAGCGACTAGGGGAGAAGGGGGCTGCGTTTCTTCCATTTCCTTCCTAACTCAGCACCATTCCCAGTCACCTTCCTTGATGTCTCTCACTTCTTGGACCTCTGGAGGTAAACTGATGTCCCTGCTCATTTGCATAGCCCCGCCCTTTCATTTGCATAGCTCCACCCACCCTCTGCAAGCAGTCCCTGGAGCACATTTGGACCAGCCAGGTCCATTCAGGGAGCCGGCCTTGCATGCAAGTGCAGGACACCCCATCTCATTTCACGGACAAGGGAAAGAGCCTCAGAGACTAAAAGAAGCCCCAGCAGCCCCAGGGCGCATGGCCTGGCTAAGCAGCAGTGCGCAGGCTGCCCCCTCTGCCCCCTCTGCTCTTCATGACCAAGGCCACCTGGACCCACAGGTGAGAGCGCGGGCTTTGCTGTCTCATAGGCCAATTTGGGGACCTTGGGCAGGTTACTGCCTCTCCCTGAAAAATACAGATAATAATAATAATAATAGTATTGGTTTTTAGTTTCCAGGGATATTGTTAGAATTAAAAGTCACTGTATAGAGCAGAGGCCCAGAAGATAGTAAGTGCACAGTCAATCCAGCCAGGCCTCCTCAGTCTCCTGTGGTCTGTTGTGACTGAGACCTCCCCGTCCGCGCCATTCCCAGCCTCCACTCCCAGAAGACAACAAGAGAACAATCCTCAGGAGCCAGGGTGAGCTAATAAGCCCAGGTTATTCAGAGCCTCGGCTCTGACCAGGGCGAGAACAGCAGAAGGACCCTAGAGTCACTTAACTGGGTCAAAGTTGCACCTGCCCCCTCCTTTCCTGCCCCCTCCCCAGCTCTGGGACAGGAATTATCACAGCCCCATGGCCTCTGAAGGCCATCCCTGCTGGGCGGCTTTGATAGGGAAAGTGTGAAGAACAAAGACCATTGTTCCCAGAGGCGGCTGGTGCCTCTCAGGCCCCAGGCCAGCTTCCCAGGGGTGAGGTCTGGCTCCAAAGACACAAAGACGAAAGTCATTAGGACCAGGGACAAACAATGACGGAATCCCTTTTATTTACCTGAACCGGAGGGGGCTGCCAAGTGCCGAACAATGAGGGGGGCCGCTGGGCGTTTCCTCCCCTGCCCTCCCTTGGCTGAGTTTCTTTTAAAATAATAGGACAGTGTGTGGTCCCAGGGGCTCAGGGGACGACCTTCAGAGCCTACTACTGGAAACAGGGGTAGGCCTGCCCAGGGTACCGACTGCCTGGGTTCCATCGCCCTCTGTCCTAACCACCATGTCACTTGGAGTGAGTGGCGGACTTCTGTGAGCCTCGATTTCCTCATCTGTCAAATGGCCATCCTAACCACGCCACCCTCTTCTAAAATGTAGGCATCTGTGACTGGGTTTAGGGGTCCCTACAGGTAAGCTGGAGTGGTCACCATTAGCAGCAGCAGCTCTGTGGGACTTTAGGCCGGTTCTCTGTCCCCTGTGGCCTCTCAGTTTTCTGACGGTTCAGTGGGTGTAAGCCAGCAGTTCCAAAAATCAGACAAGGGACCCGACAAGGAGATAAAGCCATTTGGAAAGCATGAGGTTTTGCCCATTTGGAAGCACGTTCTTTTTAAAACTCTGGCCCTGGTTCACCTATATGTGGTATCCCTCGTGACCTGGAGGATGTGCCCTTCCCACCCAAGCTGGTGTCCCCATATGCAGAAGGGGATGGCATCAGTGCCTTCCTCAGTGTCAGCACTGGAGAATGGGGACAGGGCTCCTCTGCCTGGTGCCTGGTGCACACGGAGGGGAGATGCACTTTCTGATGGCCTGTGGCATTTGGTGACTTCGGGTGGTTTTTTGGACCTGCGTCCTTATGGGTCAGGGATAGGAACAGCGGAGGGACGCCTCATCAGTCTCTTCCCCAGCCTCCTCTCCCAGTCGGGGCTGATTCAGGTGGTGACAGGAAGTTCCTAGTGGAGACAGAAGCCAAGCAGACTGGCTGAAGCCAGTTGCTCCGGGCCTCTCAGCCCAGCTTGACTTTGGTTCCTGCCAAGGCAAGATGCCCAGTGGCCATCTGCAGCAAAGGCCTTTCTGGTTAGGCAACCTCAGGGCCAAGGAGAGCTCTTCTTTCTCATTATTCCCAAAGGTCTGGGATTCTTGATTCCCATTGGACTGCTTCTGGTCACATGACCACCCTTGAGCCTATCACTGGGGTCCAGGACTGATCGACCAAGTCTGGAACAGGAAGTAGGCTTGTGACCCTGCCAGGTCAAATACCGGAAGCCAGGGGAGATGGGAAGCTCAAGAGAAAATCCTGGTGCTGGTGCTGTTGCCAGAGGGAGGGTGGATGGGTGTGCAGGCTACTTCCCAACCGTTTAGTTCTGGCCTTTTAAACTTTAAAATAAATGGGATCATGGAGCTTTATTCTGTTTGTATTCTTTTTCTCCAAATTATGTTTGTGGGACTTGTTCACATTGTTGCAAGTAGCAGCACCTCATTCTTCAGTGCTAGATAGTATTCCAGAGGGAGAGAATTCAACAAAGTTAGTGTATCCATTGTGTTATTGGAGGGCATTTAAGTTGACTCCAGTTGCTTGCTGCTAAGAATATCCTAAGGGCATTTTGGGGGACACATTTCTGTTCAACAGGGATACAGTGCAGGAACAGGCTTCTGGTTCATTTCCAAAACTCCAAATTCCTTTATACTAAATTCTGCCTCCCGCCTGAGTTCCCAGTCTTACAGCCTCCCCTGTGGTTGATGGACTTACCAGCCCTATAGTCATGTGATCCAATTCCTTAAATTCATAAAATAATTTTCCATGAGCACCCATAGGCGTGTTCACACACACACACACACTCACTAATGGTTTTGTGTCTGGAAAGCCCTAACCGGAGGGTGCACCCCAGTTCAATGTCTCCCTCCATCAACAGAAGAAGGGACCTAGGTATGGGTGACAACTTGCTTGAGCGTGAGCTTTGATGAGAGGGAAAAAAAAATGATAGAGACATAAGAAAGAGAAACTCAGAGAAAACCCCAAAGCACATCTTGTTTTTCAAGAGCGCACACTCTTGATGATCGGAAATATTGAGTGAGCGTTCACCAGGCATGTGCCAGACTTGTGCCCATTTTATTAGCCAGGGAAACTGAGGTTCTGAAAGAGGACCCCGAAATCGCACAATCGTTAAGAGACAAAGGGTGGATCAATGCAGGCCCTTGACCAGGAAGCTTTGGGTCTTTCTCCTCTAAAGAGGTGGTTTTGAAACCCCAGAAGCTAACCCCCACCCCTGAAGTCCATTTTTCCCTGTGTCTCCAGGCAGAAGTACCCAACCCCACACTCAGGCATGGATGCAAAGTCATATCCAGCAAGGAGAACTGGGTAGCGGATCTGATTCTGGCCCCCATCCCATCCGTCCCTCTGACAACCTACCTGGGACTCTGACCACCTGATTGACAGCTGCACATGTTACTCTGCAATAGTTAAAGTCAAAGCACAGCGTCCCAGGCCCCCACCACCAGCCAACGAGAGGGTAAGAAGTGGGCAATTTGAGAAATGCTCACGTCCTCTCTCCACATCTGTGACCTCAGAACCCTCCCCTGGGACCACACGGGCTACGTAGGACGTTGTCTCCGGACTCCTCTGCAGTCTCTCCTTGGAGGCTGTTGTTTACAGTGATCCGAAACACAAACCCAACCGTGTTGCTCCCTGTTCACAATCCTTCGCTGGCTCCCTATTGCTTTGAGAATAAAATTCAGTTTGGGCTAAAAGACCTTCCGCCATCTGGCTTCTCTGTCACCATTTCTCAAACTTTCTGCTCCAACAGCCCTTTACCGTGACCACGAATTCAAACCTCCACACCTTTACTCTTACTGTTCCCTCTGCCTGGGATGCCCTTCCTCGTGGTCCACCAGACAGCTCGCTCCTTCTTACCCCTCAAGCTTAACCAAGCTGATTTGCCCCGTGGGGTCGCCCTCTCTCCAGTGGGAGGACTAGGGGTTCTCTGCACCCCGGGGTCCTTGACACACTTTATCCCAAGCCTCACTTAATGCTTTGTCCTGCTCAGTGAGGCTTGGGCCTCCTGAAGATCACCTTCATGGTGACTGGCACATAGTAGGCCCTCAATAAATTCTGGAGAGCGGGGAAGAAGGAAGAAAGAAAAGAAAGGGAGAAATCAATCAAGTATCCTGACTCTTCCTTCCACCATAAACTTGATCTCTTTATCGAAAAACTCAGGGATGGGTCCCAACACGTAGTAGACCTTTTCCCAAATAGTTGCTCAACTAAATAGCACAGAGGCCTCCATAAAATCCGGCATAGACCCACCGCCTGGGCCCCACAGCCCTCTGCCTTCATTTCCCACTTGCCACTGTCTGAGGACACCCCTGGCCTTCCTCCCCAACCTCTGTGGTCAGGCCGCCTTTGTTTTCCAACAGAAGGCCCCTTCAGAGATTTTGTTTTGCATGGAAAAGCCTGCTTCATTACATTGTGTTCCTGCCTTGGAGATCGTTGTCATTCATCCAACATCAAAGTCAGAGCCACAAGGGCTCATTTAAGACTCGTTCCACCCATATTTTCTTACAACCAGGAAATGGGGAATTTCCTTCATTTTTTAAACCATCCCGGGAGCCTCTGCCCTGTGGCTTCCTTTGCAAGAACGTCTCTCTTGAAACCCGAGGGTGGAATTGGGCCTCCCTGAAGGGTCCTGGCCTTCCTCTGATCTTTATCAAGCTCTTGTCCAGCACATTGTAATAACAGTATTTTTTATTTATATAACACCTTGCTTGGAGGGCCAGGGCTGCCCTGAAAGAGGGAAGGAGGCAGATAAAAGCCTTGGGGAGATTTTTTGCCTCCTGTATCCACAAAGCCGAGGCTGAGGGTGTCTAATGGACCAAGAGACACTGCTTGGAGGGAGGATTGATTTGCCTCCAGAGCCAAGGAATGTGCCCAGACTGGAAACCAGCTGCCGACCCTCCCAGCTGATTGTTATTTATTTATCTGATCCTGAAGTCTCTGGGTTGGAGTTAACATCCATCCACCAAAGAGCTGGCAATTCAAGTAAGTTCCTGTTATCCCCTTTCCCTGCTCCAACATCCATGGCCCCAGCCTCATCTGGCTCACTTCCCACCTCCCGCCAGCAGACTCATTTGGGCATTCCTTTCCCTCCTCTCCCATTATACATCTCTCAAAATTTCCTTCTCCTGAGCCTTCAGTCCTCAGGCCCTTTCTTGGCTCTTTAATCTTGGTCATTCCAGGCTCTCTCACAGCTTTGATTGATAGTTTCAAAATCTAGAGCTCCAGTCCAGACCTTGAGGATCTCTACATGTGAATGGGGTATGAGGGTAGGTTAAGCTGCTGTAACAAAGAAACCTAAATTCTCTGTGGATAACACAGTGAAGACATGTTTCTCATTTATTTGCATCTCAGCTCAGCATGGATCAGTAATGCAAAAAACTGACTTTGGGGGCTCCTTGTCTCTGAAATGAAGAAGGTGCAGATGCTGGTCCTAAGAATTCTAGGTTCCCTTTGACATGACGAGGAAGCCCCAGGGATTCTGAAAGAAACATAAGCTGTGAGATTACCGTCTGTCACTCTAGCACTTCTGTCCATGTCACCCCATCCCCTCTAATAGGCTAACTAAATCTACAAATGTGCATCTCTCTTTTATTTATTTTTTTGTCACTTCATGGCCTTGTCTTTTTTAAAAGTTCTGTTAATTTTCAAATATTCTAAAGTTGGAAATTTTGAAACAATTAAAGTTTTATCCATCTTTCTTCAAAGCTGACTTTGAATAAAACCTACTTGCCTGCTAATTTGACTCTGAGCATTATGGCCTAGCCTCTTTCCTCCCCAGGTGCCATATTGTACCACCTGGTAGCAGCAGAGCCAGCTCTACTCCATGAAATCATTCAGGGATCCAGGAGCTTCTGTCTTCTGGCTCTGTTCCTGCAGGGGCAGGGTTCTCCAAGGGGGATGCGTGACAATGTCTGGAGATACTTTTGGCTATCTGGAGGAAGGGACATCTGGCATCTAGTGAGAGGTCAGGGATGATGCTCAAAATACCGCAGGACACAGGACACAGGTCTCCATAACGAAGAACATTGGTATTTGAGAAAACCTGCTCTGGGGTGTCAGATACCACTGCTGTATCTCTGGCACCACGCTGGCGGGTGAGCAAGGAGAAGGTGCAGAATATTGTGTGGGAGGATATAGAAGCCAGTCCTATTAGAGGAAGGCCGGGAAATGTAATCTTGTGGCTCAGCCAGGATAAAAAATAAAACAGAATCAGGGGAAGGCACATCCCTGCCTAAACTCCATGTGTCCAGTCCTGAGGGTGTGCCTTCTCCCAGTCTCCCAAACCTCCCCTTCTTAATGAATTCCAGTCGTTCCTCCATAAGAATCTCATCCTATCTCTTTCCATGGAAGATAACTTTATCTCAAAGGATCAATTTCCTTGTGGAACACCCACCTTCCACCCAGGAGCAGGGTATCTTCACTTTATCTAAATAGCCCCTGATTGTCCCTATCATATTGCCCTGTTTATTTTTTCCTTGTGGCCCTTAGCAACATTGTGTGTGTTTTGAGTGTTTGTGTGTGTGTGTGTGTGTGTGTGTGTATGCACATGCATGCACAGCCATCTCCGTAACCCTGGAAGCCTGATTCTAAGGCCTCCTGTGGGTACCAAAATCTGAAGATGCTCCGGCCTCTTATGTAGACTGGCCCAGTATTTTCAGAGAACCTACGCACATCCTCCTGTGTCCTCTTCATCACCCCTAGACGACTGGCCATACCTAACGCAATGCAAAGGCTATGCAAATAGTTGTTGCACTGAATTGTGTAGGGAGCCATGTTGTGCAAAAGAAAGCCTGTGCGTGCTCAGTGCATGCGCAGCCTTGTGAAATGGTTTTGATCCATGCTTTGTGGTATCCGCAGACTCAGAATGCCCACCGTGTGCGTGGTCATAGGCGTGTTTTTAGGCACACACACATACATGTCTTGTTTAGTACATTCCCCAACCTGAAGAGGGCGGGAGTTCTTGTCTGTCTTGTTCGCTGTTATTCCCATCACTTGTAGAGGGCCTGACTTCTAGCTAGAAAACACTCCATACATACTTGTTAAAGAAACGAATGAGTCCTTGCTGTGTCAGTTAGCTGGACTGGACTTTCTAAAGTACAGATCAAGCTGTGGCACTTTTCTTTTCTGATCTTCTGGAATATTTGGGTCTAAACTCCTAAGCCTGCAATTGAAAGCCTTTCGCAACCCGGCCTTGTTCTAGTTTCACACCTTCTTTTTCCTACCTTCCAAACATGCACCCTAAACTTGGAGTACCCTGTTTTAGCTCAGAGCCCCTGTATGTGGCTTGTCGAGTGTGCGGGTTTCATTCTGAGCTCACACCTTTGCATACACCATTTCCATAACCCGGAGTGCTTCATCTTCTTCCACCTGCCAAACTCCTACTCATCCCTTAAAACCCTGACCCACCTCCCTTCCTGTGAGGAACCTCTTCTGATCACCAGGCACACTCTGCACCCCCTCGGTGCTGTGTGAAATACAGGGGCCCTGTTTCCTCCGGTGGTCCCTCTCCCATCAGACGCTGGGTCCCTCAAGACAAGACTGTTGTACTTAATTCTGTCATTGCCTCCCCTCTCCAGGGCCTAGCAATGAGCTGGGTTCTGAGCAGGTGTTCAGAGCGTGTGTGAGGAAACAGATGGTGGATGGAAGGAGGCTCTCGAATCTCTAGGCTTTTCCGTCAAGGAGCCAAGAACTCGATGTGGCCATACCACACGCCCCCTGGAGTCACAGCCACACCAGCCACAGAGCCAACTGGTACTCAGAAATGTCGGTGATGGATCCATGTCACCCAGATGGAAGGCAACTGGTGATCGGTCACTGGGGGCCAATGAGCAGAAGTGCCAGGGAACAGAGAGGGTGGGAAGAGCCCGGGTGGGAAGAGCCTGCCCCAGCCCTGCTGGATGCTGCTGCTCAAAGCATCAGGGGCTGCAAAGAGCTCAACTGGGCCAGCCCCTGCCTCCGCGCCAGGGAGTCCCCAACATTTCTCCCATCCATAACCCCTGTTTATCCCTCAGATCTCAACTTACAAATGCGCCTCCTTCAAGGAGGTCTTTCCTGATCCCTCAAGGCCAAGGCCGGCTCCCATGTATGCAGGCCCTTGTGGAGTCTCTTTTTGCAGCAATCAGGCTTCTAAGTCCGATAGAGATAGAGAAGGGAAGGGGGAGGAAAGATCTGGCAGCAGAGGGGGTCTGGACCAACCTTTAAAGAGACCTGGCTGTCCTTCTTCCCTGGGACGTTGCATTAGTCAGGATGAGCTAGGTTGTGTCACAGTAACAAAAACACCCTTAACCTGTGACCTGAAATAGCAAAAGTTACTGTCTGACTTGTGGTCTATACAAGAAGTGTGTCAATGGGGGAGAAGGGTCTGTTTGTCATTGTTGTTCAGTAGCCCACATTGACAAAGGCCCTCTCCATATATGGCTTCTGTGACTGTCCCATCAACAGATGACAGAGCTGGGGATCTGAGCACTGGCACCTATATGCTCCCCACTTGGAAGTGATCTCTATTATTTCCTCTCATGTCCACCCTCCAAGCAATGACTTGGGTCATAATTAATTTAAGGTGAGAAGGAAAACACACTCCCTTCCTATGCTCTAAAGAAGAAGAGACCTGGAAATGCAGGTGAACAATAATTGTATCTCCACAGCTCTTACGTGGCTTCTACCCAGTTCCAGAGCATCTGCCAGTTACTGTGACAACCAAGAATATCCCCCACACAGTGCATATTTTCAACTGCTCCCTTAGGGACCCGTTAAGAGTGATGACATATTTATTTACAGTAAAAGGTGATCATAGTACACGAATTCTGAAAAGAGCACTTCACAGAAAGTGGGCAGCTTACAACAATAAGTTTATGATCTCCCAGTTGCTGTGGGTCAGGGAACCAAGTGCGGCTGGGCTAGGCAGTGGTAGCTCAGCATCTCCCATGAGGTGCAACTGGATGTGGTTGGGGCAGCAGTCACCTGCAGGCTGGCGTGGGACCGAGGGTCTGCTGCAAGGTGATGCATTCCCAAGCATGGCAAGTTGGCATATATGCTATGGTGCTTTTTGGTTTAAAAAAAAAAAAAAGAAGTGGCTACTATATGTTTGCATAATGGTATCCAGCCAGCAGCATGGCTCCCAGTGGCCCAGCATGGCTCCCAGTGGCCCTGGCCTTGATGTCGTCTTCCCCCACATTTCCACGCTGCATTGACATGGGTCTGGATGACAAGTACCATATGGCAGCAAGGATGGAGTACCATGTTAGAGCTGAATAAAAATGTTGTTGCTGCCTCTGGTTGGCTTCCTCTTGGACCATCCACTTTGCAAAAAGCCAGCTGCCGTTGTTTGAGGACACAAAAGCATCCTGTGATGGAAAGGGCCTACCTGGTGAGGAGTCAAGGTCTCCTACCATCAGCCTGTACCAACGTGCCCACCCTGGGAGTGTGCCATCTTGGAAACACACCCTCCAGCCCCGGTCGCACCTTCACATGAGACTGAGGCACTAGCAATCTCTGCAGCTTCCTGAGCAATTCTGAACCACAGCTGCCCAGACGAGCCCATCTAAAAGTTCCCCAGTCACAGAAACCATGAGAAAATAAATTTTAATCCCGATTTTTTTTTTTTTGTACCAGGGATTGAACCCAGGGAAGCTTAACCACAGAGCCACATCCCCAGCCTTTTAATTAATTAATTAATTAAATCTATCTATCTATTTATTTGTTTTTGAGACAGGGTTGCTTAGGGCTTCAATAAGTTGCTGAGGCTGGCTTTGAACTCACAATCCTCCTGACTGAAAAGTAAAGATTTGCATAATTTTTATGTGTTTTTGAGGGTTTGGGCACGTGCATGTGTGTGTGTGAAAGAGAGAGAGAGAGAGAGAGATACTGGGAGTCAAACCCAATGGTACTCTACCACTGAGCCACATCCCCAGCCCTGTGTAAATTTTATTTTGAGACGAGATCTTGCTGAGTTTCCCAGGCTAGAGTCAAACTTGCGATCTTCCAAGTAGCTGGGATCGCAGGTGTGTGCTATTGCACCCGAAAGTGGGATACATTTTCCCCCCCTCACACTTACATAGACATCTGCAGGGTACCGTAGGCTATAAGTGTGTGTGTGTGTGTGTGTGTGTGTGTGTAGACAATAAAGGGTCAGATTTCAGAAGGGGCTATTTATTTTCTTCTCGGGGCCTACCGAGCTCCTAATCATTCCACAATGAGCGCATATTACTTGGAACAGAAGATGAGAGGAAAAAGAAGGAGACACAGAGAAGTAGCCACCAGCAGTTGGGTGACAGAGGCCTTTTATCAGTTGCTTAGGCACCAAAGGAAAGCTAGACAGCCAGAGAGCCAGCGTGCTCACCTTGCCCGGTGGATGAATGCTGCGTGGCCTCCCACCCCATCAGCCCTGCGCCGAGCGCTCAGAGCCTGCATTTGGAAGGACTGTGGTGCTGGCCACCCTCCCCCAGGACAGGGCGGTGGGGGCTGCATTTGGAAACCCTCAAGGTTTCTGAGCTGGCAAAGAGAGGTCCGCTAAAAGCCCTCTCCCGTCTAGACGAAAATTTGATTTTGAATCAAGAAGAGGGAACGTTTGCAAATAGGAAAGCAGTTTAAGCATTTTTTTTTCCTCCTTTGAAAATAACCATGAATTTTTAACTATCAACACTGAAGGGAGACAGAGAGACTCCAGCGGCGACACTGGGGATTTTAATACCGCCTGCTGCCCTGGACGGGTTGGGAGATGGGGCCATTTTGGGATCGGACATTGACTCCTCTGGCTGAAGAGAGAGGCTTAACAGGGCCCCTGGGCATCCAGACGATGAGACAGGTTTCCTCTGCGGACATCTGAGGCTCGGGAATCGGCATTACTCAGGCAGCCCCAGAAGATGGTCCATCTGCTGACAGGAGGAAATCACTGGGTCGGCTCTCGCTGACCTTGGGGGAGAGAAATCCACGTAGTTCCCGGGGCCTCTGGATGAGGGTTTCCTGCAGCCCGCTAGAAACCACAGTCCCAGATGAGCCCCGGGGACTCAGGCCAGGCCCGCTCTGATGAGGTCCCTGAACATTCCCCGACCCCCATGAATCTGACCCACCCAAAGAAGTTGGGCAGTCGAGGCCCAGCAGGGTGCCCAGGTGAGAGGAGTGTGGTTGAGAGTGACGTAATCCGATGGAGGTTCTTGAGGCAGAATATGTGGTAAAGGACCATGAACGTCTTAAGTAACCTTAAGGTTGGAATGCAGCTGACCTGGTAGAAGGACAAGAACAGGACAAAGGACCCCTGGGGACCCAGGTGGCACTGTTCACCCCTTGCCCCTGTCTCTGGTTACAGAACAACAGATTCAGCTGCTTCTCTGACCTGCATAGTACACACCTTGCAGTACACGGTATCCACATTATTGGCTCAACATGTGTGCATGTGTGCATGCGTGTGTGCATATGTGTGTGTGTGTGTGTGTGTGTGTGTGTGTTTATGCATCTTTATTCCTCTCAATTCTAAAGTAACTGGGAAGGAACTCTGATTGCCACTTGTTAGGGAGGACAGCCACCACGGTCTAGACACCAGAGCAGATGCATTCAGACTCAACCAGGCAGATAATGGCCCTCAACAGGAAGTGAAGCAATCATGGCGGCTTAGGAATATAATCCAGACGAATTCTGCTATTTTGCACAAGTGACTCATTGCTATCGTGGGGGACTTGAGTCATTCTCTCTCCAAGCGTCTGTGAATCTGAATCCACCTGCCCCTCTGAAGGCTCCTCCTCAGCGTTTCTCAACGCACAGGACTCAGCACTAAGATTTTTTTTTTTTAAGTCACTCAACTGATGACAGATAATACCATGCAGAGATCCGGAGTCAGACTGATGGCTGGAAACCCAGCTCTGCCACTTGCTAGCTTTGTGACCTTGGGCAAGATGACCAGCGTCTCTGTACCTCTGTTCCTTCAGCTGTAAGACGGGCATAGTGGTAGCCACCAAATTGGAGGAATGTCCTGAGTATTAAACGTGAACACACTTCATACAGCATCTGGCACAGGGTAACGCTTAGCTGGTCATTGTCGTCACAGTTAATGTCATCACCATTATGTGTTTATCGTATGTTCATTGTACCAGTAAGAGGAATTAAAAGCTCATGAAATTTACAAATGACTGCGTATATAGCTCACGGGGAAGGGACATGGTTCCTGACATAAGTTCTCCCCAGTGATGTGCTCTCTCCACTGCATGACAATGAAGAACTTTACATAAAGCAAAGCATGGGGGTCCATCATGCCAAAGCCAAAGGCTGACGTGAGGCTGGTGTGATGGACGGGGCTGCAGGAAAAGACGAGAAGAGCCGGGTGGGGTGTCATCCCAGCGGCTCAGGAGGCTGAGGCAGGAGGATCACGAGTTCAAAGCCAGCCTCAGCAATGGCGAGGCGCTAAGCAACTCAGTGAGACCCTGTCTCTGAATAAAGTACAAAATAGGGCTGGGGATGGGGCTCCGTGGTCGAGTGCCCCTGAGTTCAATCCCTAGCACCTCCCCCTCACAAAAGGAGATGAGATGGAAGCACGGGATTGGGCAAAGCTTGGGCATCCTGAATTCAAAGCACATGTCCATCATATAACTTAGGACAAGAAAAGCCACCTCTCCATATCTTAGATTTCTGTCCTGCGGGATGGGCATTTTGATAATGATTATCTGTTATAGACATCTGTCTTCCGATAGCCATTCACCCTATGGAAAAACGTACTCTGAAGTTCTTTGGGAAAGACCCTTTCCCCGATTCTTCCCTCTGTGGTTCGGGGGACCCTTTTCCACTCCCGTCCCAGTCACTGATGAACCTCAACCCATCTGCACTATCGCCCCATTAGTGGACCCAGGGGTGGGCTTGGAAAGAAGCCTAAGAGACACAGTGACATTAATGAGACTCTTGCTAGTGCTTCTGTGGAGCTCAGAACAGAGAGGAAGTAAGGACTGGAGTCCCGGCGGACATCCCATGACCTTGAAGACTTGCTGTGTGAGGAACGGGCCAGCGCAGGACAGAAAGAATCAGGAGGATGTGAAATTGAATTGCAATGCATTCAGTTGTCATATATAACAAATTCAAATTTAAAAGAATTAAAAAAAAAAAAGAATCAGGGGGATCCTCCAGGCAACAGCTGGGTCCTGGGTCCAGTCAATCCAAGGCGAGTTTGCCCTGGGGCTTTCAATCCCAGTGGTCAATAATAACTGACAGTGACGTGATTTCCAAGTACCCATATTTGACACAAGCCAACCTGAGTTCTCCAGCCCTGCAAACTCAACATGTCCTAACTCCTGTCCTAATTTGTAGGGTTCGAAGAGATGGTAAGGATAGGAACACACCGGACAGTAGGACTTCCTTGCCTGGAGTACTCTCAAGGTGAGTGGAAGGAGATCTCCCACCCCTCTCTGGCCGCATCCCTTGACCTGTCCCCGGGCCTGTGAGTCAGGGAGCCGCACACCAGCTCCGCGACCTGCTAGGCTCATTAGCCGGCTGTCCTGCATGTTACGCAGAACTCGCTGGAGATGATGTTTTGCAAATTCGGAGTGAAATATTTAATTAATCAGGGCTGCCCAGCGAGTTGTCACCCTGAGTCAGTGTGTGCCTTCCCCGGGGAAGGAACAGGGCTCCAAGAGAGGAGGCCAATGCAGATTTCCCCAGAACCCACCTGCCCCTTCCCCACACTAACCCATCAAACAGCGTCAGCCCTGCTGGCCAAGCCAGCCCCGACGCACTCCTGCTCCAAACACCTGACATTGCACAGCTCGCTCGAGGTGTCTGGTGTATCCGTAGCAGGGAACATCTATCCCCAGGTGTCTGCAGCAACACTCTGGGGTGATCAAGATAACATGTTTTGTTTGGGGACCACACACTCCCATTGAGGGATCAGGAGAGGATACCAGGTCCTGGTGATGTTATAGGTGTGTCTGTAGCGATCTATTTTAAATCGTGCTTCATTATCATCTTACATTTTTAAAAATTTATTCTGATTTGTTATACAAGATGGCAGAATGCAATTCATTTCATATTACACTTATAGAGCACAATTTTTCAAGTCACTGATTGTATAAAAAATATTTTCACACCATTTGAGTCTTCATACATGTACTTAGGGTACCGATGTCTAACTCATTCCTACCCCCTTGCCCCCTCCCTTCCCCTCCCTCCCCTTTGCCCTATCTAAAGTTCCTCCATTCCTCCCATGCTCCCCCCCCATCGCCATTCTGAGTCAGCATCCTCATATCAAAGAAAAATTCGGCCTTTGATTTTTTGGGATTGGCTTGCTTCACTTAGCATGATATTCTCCAACTCCATCCATTTACCTGCAAATGCCATGATTTTATTCTCTTTAAATGCTGAATAATGTTCCATTGTGAATATATACCACAGTTTCCCTATCCGTTCATCTACTGAAGGGCATCTGGGTTGGCTCCACAATTTAACTATTGGGAATTGTGCTGCTATAAACATTGATGTGGGATGTGTCCCTGTAGTGTGCTGTTTTTAAGTCCTTTGGGTATAGACCGAGGAGAGGGATAGCTGCGTCAAATGGTGGTTCCATTCTCAGTTTTCCAAGGAATCTCCATACTGCTTTCCATATTGGTTGCACCAGTTTGCAGTCCCACCAACAATGTATGAGTGTGCCTTTCCCCCATGTCCTCACCAACACTTATTGTGGTTTGTATTCTTGATAGCTGCCATTCTGATTGGAGTGAGATGAAATCTTAGAGTAGTTTTGATGTGCATTTCTCTGATTGCTAGAGATGTTGAACATTTTTTTCATATGTTTGTTGATTGATTGCATATCCTCTTCTGAGAAGTGTCTGTTCAGTTCCTTGGCCCATTTCATTGATTGGATTATGTGTGTGTGTGTTTGTGTGTGAGTGCTGTTATGGTTTTTGAGTGTTTATATATCCTAGAGACTAGTGCTCTATCTGATGTGCTTTTGGTAAAGATTTGCTCCCATTCTATATAGGCTCTGTCTTCACCTCAGTAATTGTTTCTTTTGCTGAGAAGAAGCTTTTTAGTTTGAATCCATTCCGTTTATTGATTTTTGGTTTTAATTCTTGTGCTGCAGAATAGAGGACACAGAGTCTAACCCACATAACTTCAGTTATCTTACCTATTTTTAAATAGGTAACACTTTGCATGTTTCAGTGCTTTGAAAAATAACAAATGTAATCGCAAAAGCTGCTATAGCACTTACTATGCATTTTAGGTGCACATATGTTAGGGTTTGGATCTAGCAAAGTCCCCTGAAAAATCTCATGCTTTGAAAGCATGATCCCCCACGTAGAAATTTTCAGAGCTGAGTGATTGGATTATGAGAGCTGTGACCTCATCGGTGAATTAATCCATTTGATAGATTAATCATTTGAATGGACTACTGGGTGGGGCTGGGGATGTGGCTCAAGCGGTGGCGCACTCACCTGGCGTGTGTGCAACCCGGGTTCGATCCTCAGCACCACATACCAACGAGGATGTTGTGTCCGCCGAGAACTAGAAAGTGAATACTGAAGATTCTCTCTCTCTCTCTCTCTCTCTCTAAAAAAAAAAAAAAAAAAAATGAATGGACTACTGGGTGGTAACAGTAGGCAGGTGGGGTGTGGCTGGAGGAAGTAGGTCATGGGGAGCTTGTTGGGGACTATATCCTGCCTCTGGCTCCTAGCTTTCCTTCTCTGCTTTCTGGCTGCCATGAGCTGAGCACTTTCTTCTGCTGGGCCCTTCCACCATGATGTTCTGCCCCACTTCAGACAAGAAAACTTAGGACAAGAAACTTTTCCTCTTCTGAGTTATTCTTGCCATGAAAAGTAGACCAACTCAATCTACATAAATTGATGTAGTCCTCGCAACTACCCCCCCCCCCAGAAGCTGCATACTATGATTATCACATCCATTTTCCTGATCAAAGAGCAGAAGCACAGAGAGGTCAAGTCACTTTCCCACAGTCACAAAGTCAGTGAGTAGCACACTAGAATTCAAACGGATGCACCAGGCCTCAGGGTCTCTCCTACTTGATTTGTAGGCTGAACTGCTTCTCATTTCTTCTGTCTTGTTTTAGTTTGCAGGTCATAAAAAAAATATATGCTGATTGAGGCAGGGGGGATCAGAAAGCACAAAGGAAGGGAAAAAAAGATCAACTGAAATCGCACCACACCCTATATTTTGTTGTCTATTTATCCAGCCCTGCTCTGGGCAAGTGTGTGCATGATTTTATGTGAAAATGAGATGCCATTTGATGTACAGTTTTGCAACCTGCTTTGTAAATTAATAGACTGGAAACTGAAAAGGAAATTCAGGGATTTCCTGTCCTCCATTTCTTCCCTGGAGGCAACCAGTAGACGATTACTACCAAATACACACGGAGACACACAGATACTCAAGTTATGTGTATTTTTTTCTTTTCTGTTTTAACCCACATGGCAGCCATTATACACAATATTCTATGCCTTTCTTTTCTTTTTAATTAGTTTTTCTTGGAGACTATTTATTATTCCTATAAAAAAGAGCTTTTCCACATTCTTTTATAAAATTGCCTCTTGTTCTATTGTCTGCTTATATCGAAAATGACTTTGCTGCTCCGGGTTGGTGAATCTTAAGGTTATTTCTATTCTTTAAGGGGTGACACTTGAGCTGAGGCCTCCAATAAAGTAGAGAGTGATGGGAAGAGAATAGAGATGCAAAGGCCCTGAGGCCTATAAAATCGAAAGATTTCCCCCTCAATTGCTCAGAGCAAGGCACCAGAGGATATCCAAAGCAGCAGGCAAACTGACCATGTTGGTCTTTGCTGGTTCTGGTGAGAAGTCCTCTCCTCATTCTCAGAACAATACGGGCTACCCTTGGGCTTGCATTTTGAGCAGTTAAATAGAAAACTCCTCCCATTTATTCTTCTCCATAAAGTCTCACTCAGACTGAAACCTGAGCCTCCCCAATCCAACATGACGACTCAGGAAGAGGTAGGAAGCTTTGACCCCACTGCGTTATCCCAGGTGACCTGTCCCTGTCCCCCTCTTTCTAGTTAGCCCCACAGTCAGGAGGCAAGCAACTCTCTGCATCCTACTCCCTGGGGGCACGTGGTCTCTGGAGGTCAGGAATTCTTCCAGAACTGGATATATATAAAGATAGGAGAGGTGCTAAGCCCTCAGCAATTATCACCTCTGGAGAGGGAGGAGGGAGTCCAGATGGGGTTAAGAGGAGAGCAAGTTTATTTTCCCTCTGAATCCCAGGGAATTCCATGTTTTCACTTAGGCACAAAGACCTGGCGCCGGAGTGTGTGTGTGTGTGGGGGGGGGCACACACATGTCCCAGGATCAGGAAAAATGAAGAAGCCAATCCTTGGCACTTGTGGGCACGAGCCGGCTTGGGCTGGGATCAGGCCTGGTGTGGGAGCAGGGTCCTCACAATTCAAAGACCCAACTCTGTTTGGACTAGAATTCACCCTCACATGAATCAAGGACAGGGGAAAGAATAGGAGACACCCCTGTTTGGATTAGGATCTCCCCACCTGAAGGGCTTCAGAGTACCTAGGAACACCAAGCGTGGTGGAGGGGCTACTGGGACGGAGACGGAAGGGTCCTTGATTCTAGAACTCTGGGGTTGACGTGAATTGACAACGTGGGATCCAACCCACATTTTTGAAAACATCCTTCCTTCCAGTCCGCAGATTTTAATCTGCTGAGATGATACCAGAAACTCGTGACCAACCCATCTATGCACCGACTCCGAGCCCTTCTAGTGGATTCTCTACCTTTGCCCGGAGGGACGGTTCTTTCCAAGTAGTAATTGCAATTATAGTTGCTGCTGTATGTTTTGAGTTTGTTCCATTCTCTCAGTTTAATTATGTGGCCCTGTGATTATTATTCTTATTTTTACTGTTGAGGAAAAAGAGATTCAGGAACTTGGCTAGGTTAAACAGCTGACCCCCAACACTTTCAATGTGGTTTGAGTGTGTACCCTGGGACTTCACCTGTTGGGGCCTCTGTCCCTGGTGTGGAGGTGTTAAGAGGTAGGTGTGGCCTGTACGAGGTGGGGTGTGGTGGGAGGTCCTTAGTGGCCCCTCCCACTGCTCCTTCCAAGATGTCAGTCACCATGATGTCCCCCAGCCAGAGGGCCTTTGCCAGAGCCAGCACCATGCACCATGAATGCAAAACACACTGGATTAAAAGGCCGGAGAACATAAAATTGTCTTTCATACGTGTTTCTCATTCTGTGTTAAAAAGAGAATATTTTAGACCTAGTGGTTTCCATAAAAGATCATTAAAATGGATTCTTCCTGTTTTTTTCCAAAATTTAAAATATGGCTATTAGAAAATTCAAAATTGTCTGTCTGATCCCACTGCACATCTAGGAACCGCAGCGCTGGGGTGAGGTCTTCTCGGCCTACTCCACCCTCAAGGCAGAGCAGTTCAGGCTCAGAGTCCTCAGCGCCTGTCCATTTCTGTTTCCTCACAAGGCTGACCATTAACCTGGCTTGTCCACCATCATGCACTCTGGCTGCTGCCTTCAACCCCCTCGGCACCCTCACTGTACACCCCGAGGTCACCACCTGGTGCTCACGGTCCACCGAACAGAAAAGCCAAAGTGTGTCCCACTCTCTCCTGCTGGCCTTACCTAGGCTGTTCCCGGGCTTGGAACACTTCCCTGCCTTCCTCTATCAACTGCCACTACTCTGCTTCTTTGGGAATGCCTTTCCTGAAGGTGACCATGCTCCCCCGGCTCCCTGAGCCCTTGCAGAGCGGCACGACCACCCTTTGTGGTTACAGATTGTGGGGCTTGGTGACAGCTGGCTGCCTCGGTCAGCATTGAGTCAGGAGATGGACATCACGCCGGTCATTTTAACAGGGGGAATTTTATATGACTGCTCACCAGGAAACTGGGGCACGGACACTAAGTTCTCCAAGGAGCAGCTCTAAGAAACCGCCACTCCCTCTAGGGTTCCAAACTCCAGGGGAGAGAGCAGAATTCTCCAGCTTGGAGGAGAGGACTCCCTAGGACAGAAGCCTGGCTTCCTAATTTCTGAGGAAGGGGCACTGCTGGCAGGGGCTGGTGCCTCCAAGAGACACTCCATGATTTTAAATCTCTCTTTTTGATTTTTAAAAAAATTTTTTTTCCAGCAGTGCTGGGTATGAAGCTCAGGACCTTGAATACGTTAGGCCTGTGCCCCCTCATCTCCGGCTCAGCTCTCTCTTTACTTGTTCTTTAAAAATAAATGCATTAGAGACGCTCATATGTATTCCCATATATTAACATTAATATCACATCATGTTAACATTCATCATTATAAGGTCACAATTTAGAGAGGGTGATAGAGGTTTCCCTCTGCCACCGTAATGGTACCCGTAACAGGAAAACCCCAAGCTGAAGAATGACAGCTAAAGTCACGTGTCATCAAGGACCACAGCTGTGAGCAATGTCAGGAATTTTCTTCTCACTGGGTCTCCCAGGAGGTGGCCTGCCAAGAGATGTTCCTGGGAGACCCAGATGCTCCCCGTGCACCTTCCTAAGCTGTGCAAGCTCAGGTGACCCCTCAGGGCCTCCGTTTCCCGATGTGCAAGTGTCAACCACCTCGGCGGTCTCTCCCAACCGTAAACGACCATTCCCACCGCTGCAGTCCTTGGCCCCTGATTTATAGCCCTTCAGGGAATCCCATGCTGCCTCCCCGGGCCTTCCTCCCTTCTCATGGGGGACAGGGAGTGATTTCAGAGACCCGGCCACCAGCCGTTGGCCAGGTCTGCGTGCTGATCATAAAGGAGCTGGCCTCGCACGCAAAGGAAATGAGATTCCCCAGAAATGCCCCCGTTTATGAAAGGGCAGAAGGAAAAGAGAGAGACTTTCTGTATTGCGGGATTTTAAATGCCATCGAGAACCTTCCCCAGGCATCGGATATCTCAGGAAGCAAAGGGAGCTGGCGTCCCCCCAGGCTCACGCACATATGGAAGACGTTAAACCGGGGGGAAGAGGAAGGGAAGGTGCCCGCGAGTTCAAGAGACACTTCGATTTGTTTTCTGAGGAGGGAGGAAATTGATGTACACGGCGAACAAGCCGAAAGGTCGAATGAAGCTGAATTCCGACAGGGGAAATCAGCACAGGCTGGATGGGCCAGGGGTGTGCTTTCTTGCTCTCTCTCCTTGGGGTGTGTGTGTGTGTGTGTGTGTGTGTGTGATGGACGTCCACTGGAATACTGAGCGACCATTAAAAATGAGGCTTTCCTAGATTGGATAGCATGGAAGAATTCTCTATATGAATGTCACAACCAGGGTTCAGAACTGTGCATATAGTCAGAGCCTGAATTTATAATTCATAGGTCCATGCATGCCAGTCTTTAGGCACAGATTCAGAGACTGGCAGACCGCAGCCTACGGGCATCATAGACCTCACTGTCTCCTTTGGAATAGTCTGTAAATTAAGAAAGCTTTTACCCATTTTTAAAAGATTGGTGGGACAAATTAAAAGGAGAATAGTGTTTCGAGAACCCTGAAAGTTTTATGAAATTTAAAGGTTCAAAAATTAAGTTTTGGCCAGGCACGATGGCACATGCCTGTAATCCCGGTGGCTTAGGAGGCTGAGGCAAGAGGATCTCAAATTCAAGACCAGCCTCAGCAATTTAGCGAGGCCCTAAGCAACTTAGCAAGATTCTGTCTCAAAATAAAAAATTAAAAAGGCTGGGGATGTGGCTCAGTGGTTAAGTGCCCATGGGTTCAATCCCTAGTACAAACAAACAAAAAAATCAAGTTTTATTGAACTTGTTATCAGCAGGTGCCTCCGAACTACAATGGCATTGAGACACAGGACAGAGAGCAGATGGCTGCAGAGTGGAAAAGATCTCTATTGGGCATTTTACAGGGGGGGGGGGGAATAGTCAACCCAGGTTCTAAAGGACAGCCAGAGAAGAAACAATAATGATTGGATTGGATAGGCTTTTTATTTTATTCTTACTTTTATCAAATTCCTACCTTTTCTAAAAACGACTATCAGGTGCCTTTTCATGTTTTAAAGTTTTGATCCATAGTAAGGATACACACTCATGGCACACAGGGTGGTACTTCAGTCCCTGTATACAATGGTGTACTGGTCAGACTAGGGCAACTGGCATCTCAGTGACCTCAAACATGTAGCATTTCTTGTGTTGAAAACGTGCAAAATCCTTTCTATTAGATGTTTTGAAATAGACAACTAATTGTTGTTGACCACAGTCACCCCACCATGCTACAGAACATCAGAAGTCATTCCTGCTCTCCAACTGCCGACTTGCACCTGTGAACCATATTAGGTGGCTTTTCTGCTGGTCAAAATATGTGCATTTATTCAAAACCGTGCAAACTCCAGATTTGTAGAAAACACTCTTCTGGGGGCTGCGATAAACCTTAGGAAGTTCCAAAGGAAGACAACAGAACTGTCTTCTTCCTCCAAAATTCACAACCACAGGATGGCTATCATTAACTGAACACCTACTATGTGCCAGCATGACACAAACCTTTTTGCCTCTAGCACCTCATGCAAACTTTATAGCTGTCTTATAACTGTCATAATCACCCTCCTAGCCGTCACTGGCTGAAGGAAGGCTCAGAGACATCAAGTTGCTTGTTCAAGAATGTATCATGAAGTCTTCAGAATCCTAGCCTTGATTTTTCTTGCTCCATGAGTCCCCCACCTTGCTCAGGTAGCAAATAGAACGTGAAGACCATCAGCCTCACTCAGAGGCTTCTTCCTCCATACAGCAGGGCAGGCAGGCAGACAGACCCTGGAGACAACCTAAATCTCCCTCCTGGTGCATCTGGCCACGGGGTTGTCCATGAAGGGCGTGCCTTCGTCTGTGGCAGCTCTGAGTGCTGTGCCGTCATTTACCCTTTAAAACTCTATTCATCTCTCATCTGGCTTTTCCATGGAAGGGGAGGGGGGTTGCAAAATCTCCAGCCACAAATTGCAAGCAGTGAGCTGAGCTGCTAACCAGATGTGGCGGTCTTACGGCACTTGACCTACTGGCTCATAATAGTTAACACGGGCTCCCCAGAAAAGCCTGAAGTTAATAACATCCCCTTCCCGGGTCCCCAGGGATGCTCTGCTTCCTCCACTACAATTTTCAAGGCCCCGAGTCATGCCAAGCCTGGAACAACTGGAAGACGGAATGGGACGGTGCCCACACACCCCCGTGCCCCTCTGGCTTCTGAGCTGAGGGCGAAGAGGGTGGACGTGGGCATGAGTGTCGGGGAGGGGGACTTGGGATGGGAAAGATCGGGCTGCAGGAAAGGTGGCTGGATGCTATGCGGGAGTTGGAGACAAAGGAGGGACATTCTCTAGACAGGAAACATCCAGCGGAGTCGACGGGGTCCGGATCCAGCCCCAGACTCACCTGGAGCCCTGCCATTTACAAGTCCTGGGACCCTGGCTAAGTCCCTTAATCTCTCCAAACCTCAGTTCCTCGTGTAGTATAATATTAGTGTCACTTCCTTGGACTGTTAGAAGACGTGAACCAGAGGATGCCGAGCAAGGGGCCAGCGCCGTGTTTGGTCCATGCTAAGTGGCAGCCAGGCTGTCCTTACCGTTGTTACCTTCTGACGTGGCTGCAGGGTCAAGTTCATGGGCTCGGAGGTTTCTCGACGCTCGAGGTCCCTCCTGATTGCAAGACGAAAGAGACGCACTCTGGATGCCTTTGAAGTCCTGGGAGGTCGCAGAGGGGCAAAGCTGGAGTAAAATGTGGGCTTTGGACCTTGGGAATCTGAGCCCCAACTCTGCACCCGGGAAATGCTTCACCTCTCTGAGCCTCATCTGCACCACGGTGATGCCAACACCATTCTCGCCAGATCTTGCAAAGATGGTAAAACAGGTCACGATGCAATCGCCTCTGCACATCCGTTTCTTTCTTGTGACTCTGAGAGATGTGATTTGCTTGAAGGGTGCGTGTCCCTGTCCGGCCCCAGGAGCCCAGAACTCACTGCTTCTCTAATCCAGTCCCCCTCCTCAGAGTCCCCTGGGCCTGCCACAGCCATGCACAGCCAAAGCCACCTTCTCTTCCCTTCCGTCTCCCTCTGAAAACCACCATTGTGCTGGGGTGGGAGGGCTTCTTCGTGAAGGTTTCCTCCTGACCCCCAGGGGCTCCTGAGGGGCCTGTCGGCTGCAAGACGAGGCTCCGAGGTGCCAATGGAAACCAGATCTCTCCTTCCTTTTGTCACTTCCCAAAGTGACACAGCACTTTGCAGATCTGCCTTGTGTAATCTGAGTCACTGGTCACCCAAAGAGTATTCACCAAGACCAACGAGCACATAGACAGAGAGGAAGGCAGTCTCAGGACTGTCAAGGGTGGCTTGGATGTGGTTGCTGTGGGGTTTTGAATACAATGTGTTCTCCTCCAGGATGGGGTTTCACTTAGAGATGTCACTTTTGGGATGCAAGGAGGAAAATACCAGCTGATGGTGGTCCAAACAAATAGGAGATCACTTTTCTCACATAGCAAGCACCTATCAAGGCAGCTCTAGGATGGTGGACATGGCCAGTGAGGGCAAGATCAGGGGACACATCTAGATTTTCTTGGCCTTTTCCTCATGGTCACAAAGTAGCTGCTGCCACTGTGGACATCAAGCCCTCACCGGGTAAAACCCAAAGAAAATGTTTCCAGCCCTGCCCCCCTTCCCCATCTAGAGCAACCCGTCTGGTCTTCCAATAGCATTTGTACAAATAATCTGTCCCCTGGTCTCGGTATATGTGTTCATTAAGAAAAAAGGAATGGGGAAAGAGAGTAATTGGAGAAGGGCTTCTTCCCTACAAACTTTTTTTTTTTTTTTATCTTAGGGAAGAAAATCTTTGTGGAAAGCCTTTATCAGAGTTGAGCTTGCATCTTATTGACCAGAAGTGAGTGGCCCACTCACTCCTAATCACTGGCCAAAGGGAAGTGGTTTGCCAACGTGGCTGTAAAAGAATTGTGATCCTTCTCTGGGTCTTGACTCATTGTCACCCTGAATGAGACTGGAGTTTTGTTAGCAAAGAAAAAGAAAAAAGGGTTGAGGAGATGAACTATAGCGTCTCTCTCCAGATGAGATGATGATGTCTGGTTTTGCAAATTGTTGTCAAAAGAATGAATGAATGTATCCAACCTGGCACCTGTCATAGCACCTTGTACGTAGTAAGTGCTCAGTAAACATTTGTGTCCTGCCGAGCAATAAGGGTGCTCAAATAGTTCATTTCCAAATGATCACCAATGCTTGGATTCCTTTTTTCTTAATGAACACGTATACCGAGACCAGGGGACAGATTATTTGTACAAGTGCTATTGGAAGACCAGACGGGTTGCTCTAGATGGGGAAGGGGGGCAGGGCTGGAAACATTTTCCGTCAACAGCCATGGAGTAGACACTGCAGACTTTGCCCGTCAGCTGATCTCCATTTTAACTCCTCATCTCCGCCATCGTAGCAAGACACAAGATAAAGGCAACGCCTAGATGACACGGCTCATCTGTGTTCCAGTAAAATTTTATTTGCAAAAAATAGGCAGCAAGACTGACGAACTGTTTTTGGCCGGTCCCTGCCCTAGGCCACCAAACAGGATCCCAACTGGACCACAGCCACCAAGCTCTGAGATGGGTAGCAGACGATTTGGCTGCTGTGTTAGGGTCCTCAGAGAAAGAGACTCCAAGACAGGACGGGACGTGTGAGCAAATTGTTGAGGGAAATGACTATGGAGGAGTATGGGGGGGAAGGCAGGAACTGAAGGAAGACCCTTCTGCCTCCATGGGGGACTGACACCCGCAGAGGAGAGAGGGAATGAGAAGGAGAAGGCTCAGTGGTGGGCTAGGCACAGCCTGGGGGGCACAGGGTCTCATCAGGAGGGCAGTGAAGTATCCGGAACCCATATAGTGGGGCTCAAGACAGGAGAGCTCATTTCCACAGCCACTTCTCTAGGGCCACTGCTCAAACCCACCCACAGTCAACAGGACACACAGAGAATTCCTGCTGCTGTCTCCTCTTCTGCTTAGGATCCAAATGCATCCGGCTCTGTGCATAGTGGGGGTTGCATGGAAAGTTCTCCGGAGATTGCTTTCCCTCTTTTTTTTTTTTTTTTTGGTTTAGAAACCTCCATCCAGCCCCAGAGAGGACTAGCACTGATGAGAATCCACCTCCCTTCTGCTAGACCCTGAGGGTAACAGGTTCCTTGCTTTCCCCAGGGAGACAAGACCCCCCCCCACCCCAGGACACTCAGATGGAACAATCCTTCCCCCGGGGCTCCTGGAAGTCCCCAGGAAGGGAAGGCAGAGGGAAGATGCTCAACAGAAGAACCCCACGCTCCGTTAAGTCTGAGAAACAATTTTTTAAAAAAAATAAAATTAAAAAACAAGTTTCCTTTCTGCAAATCTTCTTCAGAGACTTTGGTCCAACATCCTGAGAAATCCCTAAATCTAATTAAACCATAAATCTCTTTTTCTTCTAAGAAGATGGCAATCCACATTGGATGTGCCATCTCTAAGTGAAACTCCATCCTGGAGGAGAACACATTTTAATCAAAACCCCACAGCTCCCATCCAACAGCTCATGGACTTCACACAATGGAAAAGCCCTGTGGACATGTTACTGGCCTGTAGTGAGTTTGTGGCAATCCGTCATCCTGGTTGTCCCTTTTCTATTAGCCACACTCTTGAGGAAATTACAGATTACTCATCTTCCAGAGCTTTCTAGAGAAGCAGCATTGCATTGCGGTTTAGAGGGTAGACTCCGAGACCAAGCCTGCTTGACTCAGTTTCCCCCATCTGCGAAATGGGGATAGCAAGAGTTCCTCTCTCCTAAGGTTCTTCTAAGAATAAAAGGAACTGTTATGTCCAGAAACACTGGAAACAGACTCGGGGAAAGCCATTCTGCAAGTTTTGCACGTGGGCCACATTGGATGTGCCACCTTGATTCCCCTAAGATCTCTTGGAAATTGGCTCAAAGCGCTAAACCAAGCCACATTTAACGTCTGCGACTTTTGAAATGGTTTCGGTGCATCCCGGTACTTAAGTCAAAGCAAGAGGATTTCCTGGAGGGACCATGACAGGTCACAGACCACCAGAGTATGTGTTCGAAGCATGGTGCCAGGGGCCGGCTTGATAGTCCTCCAGGAGGCCCAGATGCTTCTGAAACCCGACAGGGAAACAGGGAAGCCAGAGCCCCCCCCCCCCCACGCTGGGTGACATTCCCCCGAATCTCTACAACGTGTCAAAGGATATTGGAACCAGGCGGGGGCGCACGGCGTCGTTTTAGACGTCATGAAAAAATTGGCCACTTTGGAAACAATTTAGTCTTACTCTGTGTATTAAATCACTTCCCCGTTTTATGAGTTATATAGAAAAATAATAATAAATTATTTCCCCCCAAGGTACCGGGAGAAATTGGGTTGCAGTGTTAGGTTATGATCTCTCGCAGGGTTTCCCAGCTATTCAAGGCTGTTTTATTTTAATACATGGTTTGAGGGATTTGGTGCGAGGTGAGATTGGGAAATACGTGCTCCTGAATCCTTGAGGTTTTAGCATCAGGGCCCCCCTTTCCACTCAAGTCCTTATGGAAAATTGCAATTCCGTTATAGGAGCCTTTGGGGAGCCATGGTACCAGGTGAGTGAATGACTTTGAGAGCCTGAGTTAGGTGTGACCGCCCCTGTGTTGGAATGCTGTGGTGAACTGAAGTCCCCCAGGCCTTGGGGAGCAGGGAAATCCTTTTCGTAGTCAGCTCCTGGCTCTGCTCTGGGAATCAGAACTGCAGCATCCGAAGCAGTAGCACAGAAGCCCATAGAACCCAAGGTGACCTTGAAGTTGCATCTGTCCGGAAAGCACATTTCACAAAAAGACGTTCATTTTCATGCTGATTGACGGCGGAAAGTGAAATTGGAGAATGAGATAAGACGGAACAGCAGTGTAACACCTACTGTGTGACAACACTGTGTAACACCTACTATGTGACGGCTACTGGGTACTAGGAACAAGGTCACAGACAAAGCCTCATGTCGGCCCTGGTGGAATCTGGCAGGCAAGATGGGGGGTGACGTTCAAGTCATCTGGCAGCCGGGGTTGCTATATCTCCAAGAGGGCCCCCAATTCCCCACCTCCTAGTATCCCCGGCCGTGTGTCATTCCCCTCCGTAAGCATGCTTCTGACACACAGGACAGCACAGTCAGAGGGTGTCCCTTCCACGGGTAGGCTATAATTGCTATGACTTCTGGCACATCAGCAGAACGTCTCGCACGCAGTGTGCACAGCCTCTCACCCTCGCTTTTTCCTGCAGCGAGGTGACAATTCAGAGACGTCCCACATGGCCAGGAACTGAAGTCGACCTCCAGCGGACAACCGCAGAGGATCCAAGGCCCGAGGCCCCACAGTCCACAGAAACTGGATCGGCCCAGGATCCCATGAACGATGCCACCTCGATGGCAGTCACGTGAGAGACCCGGCAGCATGTCACCCAGGTGAACACTGCCCAGACTCCAGACCTGCGGGATCTGTGAGGTCACAAATGCGGGTTGTTGTTTCGAGCCACCGAGCCCTGGGGGAGCCTGTTCACGGCAAGAGCTGAAGGAGGTGACGGTCAGCATGGATCTGACCCCAGGGGTCACATCAGACTCAGACGCAGCCAGGCACCCAAACTACCAGGGGTCCTTGAATGGTCGACCTGCACGGTACCCGTGATGACACTTGAACTGGAAACAGTCAGGAGGGTCCTGGAGGTGGCCTGGAGTCAGTTACGACATGTGGAGGAATTTTCAAATCAGTTGTTAAGCACGGTCATTAGAAGAAATCAAATTCCAGATGCTTGCATTGAAATAAATCATATTACAGTCAGAGGTAATGAACACTCAAAACTCATCTCTTCCTGATGATTCTGTATATTTTCCTGTGATCCATGCTCTCCTCCGGGTGGGGGGGGGGGGTTGGTCCATCCCATCTGTACGGTAGAAATCGTGACACCACAGGACACCACTGCACATCTCTTCCCACATGGGTAGCTTAAAACGCGCAGTGGTGGGAGTGGTTATAACAGAGGAACTGGCAAACAGGATGAATCGAGATCTTTTCTTCTCCCCTTCTCAGGGAGAGCCAGCTGCTGTATGTTTATCAGTAGGCCACTGGGACCGTAAACCAAAGGGATTGGCTTAGACCAGATGTGATTCAGGAACCTACCTTCTTGTGGGATGGGAGTCAGGAAGGGACCCACCTTCTCGTGAAGCTCAGTAATTCATTAAAAAAAAAAAAAATGCAGAATGGATGGAGTTGAATAGACACACCCAAGAGCATCTTATAGCTCCCACCTCAAGGTCTCCTCCCCTCTCAGATTTCATTCTCTGACCTGAAAGGAAGCTAGGATTCCAGGTGTCCGCCTAAGCATGGCAAGAAGTCGCCTCACTTCGTCTTCACACCAACCTTAGCAGGCAGATGCCATTTCTATTCTCATTTACTCATGAAGAAACCGGGGGCTTCCCAAGGTTCCACTTAGGAAAAGCAGCGTCTGCACTCTTGAAATTCACAGACTCCAACATGGTAGCCAAGAGCTATACAGGATTCCCTAATTTTCAGGCACTCGCCATGAAGAGATCCAACTCTCCATGACACCAGCCGCATTTCCAGGGCTTGGTCATGGTGGGTGGGCCGCCATCTTGGGGAAGGCAGATTTGGAACAGACCCAGCTTTAACAGAAAGTTCTCTCCAGCAGCATGGTGGTTCTGGAAACTCCGTCCTTAACTGCCCCACCAAAATGGCTCTGCGTGACTTCCCCCCTCGTGGACTGGTGGTCTTTGTGGTGGTTTCCAAAGCAACACCTTCAAAGGCAGGAATATCTCCACCCCTTTCCACCCACTTTCTCAAAGAAGGCTCGCTCACAGTATGGGGCCCTGACTCTCTTCTGAACGTCTAAACAACCCACCTAATTGGGGAAGGAAGAAATGGAAAGGCATGTCTTAGATCTTGTGAGTGGCCCGGAGAAGAAAGAACTAGAAAAGCAACAAAACAGTAGTATCCTTTGAACTTGGTTACCCTGTTCCCCCCACGCCCTGATCCTGCCAAACCCCTGCCAAACCCACGCTCCCAGCCTCCTCCAAATTCTCACCCAAACTGCCAATCCACAGCAAATTTGTTTCCCAACTCATGACAAGAAGGTATTGTGTCAGTACCAGGTGACATTGTGGTCTAAGGTACAGCACCCAACAACAACAACAAAAAAAATCCCAAAATACTCCGATTGTTCCACCCTCGCAAAAATTCCTCAAGGCCCAGAGCCTGTGAGTCAGCTTGTGGTCTGGTTAATCTGGCTTTCAGACACTGGGGGAGTCCGGGGACTTGGAAGCGGTTCTTTGCCAAAGACAGCGAGACACCCGCGGTGACATTTAACAAGGCACATGGGCCTCTCCCTTTGGTCACCTCCCCTCTGGCTCTATGATGCCAACTTGAGGCTACCAGGTTCTAAGTTGCCCTCAAGACACCAGATCCTGTCGAGGAAAGCATTATGCTGAGGAGACCCGGACCCAGTCCCCAATCCCTGCTCTACGCTCCACCAACCCTCCAGGAAAGGAAAAGCCACCACCGGTGGAGATCCCATCTCTGCAAAACAGGCCTAATAAAATGCCGACCTTACAAGCTTATGTAAGGGTCGGAGGAAGATGGAGGCGAAGTGGGTGGTGCATAGTAGGTCTTCATGTAAACGTGGCTCCCTTCATCCGAGTACTGGATGTGTGCATTAGAGGTCTTGGTGGAACGGGGGATAAATTTAGAATCTATTCTGGAGAGGGAACCAGAAATACCATGTCCTGACAGTTCCCCTTTCCCCAAGGGGGTGTCTTCAAAGAAAAAAACCCCAGACAAATAGAAAGCGAAACATTGTTGTGCAATTAGCTGAGGCTCTGGTGCCAAATCCCAAGGCAGGGCTCGAGAAAGTCACCTGGGCTGGATCACAAGCCATGCCAGGCATTTTTTTTTTTTTTTCCTGACTCGCCATCTAAACAGCCTCAGGCCAAAGTCAACCTTGACTCAGGCTCTCCTTCCTTCACCCCATGCGGCCTTGGCTGCAAACTACTGTTGGGCATTTAGGGAGCGGGGAATAGCTACTAAGCGACTAGGCTGCAGCTCTGGGTCACCCCTCCAGAAAGACGTGGAAGATGAGAGAAATAGAAGACAATTATTTCCTGCCCTGATATAAGCTGTGATCCTTAAAATGAAACCCAAGTAGAGTCTCCAAAGATCACTAATAAGATCCACATTATCCCTGCTGTTGGGAGGTGTGCTTTCTTGCCCTTGATTGCTATTAAGGGACCCTTCTCTGGGGACGAATCTCCAATGAAGCTTTACGACTAATCAAGTGGCTGGTGTGGAGATACCTAGACACAGCCTATGAGGGTTCCTGCTGGCTTGACAGAGCCCCTGGAGAGGTAGCTCCCAAAACTGTCCCCAAAAGGACAGTTTCCAGTGTCCAGCCCTAGAAAGTATGATCAGAAGGGTCAGAGGGGTCCTGGGAACCTGCACTTTGTAGGTTGGCTGCACAGCCAGATGCACAAGGTCTTGTGGCTGTTATTTGTTCCACCTTGTTGAGCTGATCTGCTGACCTTTCTGCCTGCCTGATGGTTCTCATTGACCTGTCCCTCCTTGGTCCCATCATGGGCACTACTGTTTGTAACTCCTGCTTCTGCCCTCAGTCCAGGCCCCGCGCTCGCGGGAGACACCCTTCCCCTCCGTCCACTTGACCATCAAAGCCGCCATCTTGGTGAAAGAGGGTTTCGGTGGGGTGCATTATGTCCACACTGACTTTTATTCCTTGCTCTGTGTGTCTCTGAGCGGGTCTGGCAATGTGGATAATTTGCCTCCATCTGACCATCGGGTGTGTTGGAAAAGTCTGGTAAGAATTTATCGTGGAAACATGCACATCAGAGAGAGCCCAAACATAAGCGGAAGGATCAAAGAACCGCAGACCGAATGTGTGAATCTACACACGTGCTCACACAGAGAAAATTCATCAAAATGTGGGATACTCTGGTGCAGGAACATGAGACCCATATGGACCGTGGAAAAGCCAACACATACACTGACCTACATTTCTCTAGGCGGGATACAACTCCACGACTCCACGCATGCATCTGACTCCTTCCTCAGGGACAGGGTCAGCAGACAGGCAGTCAGCATGCAAAGCCCAGCAGCATCCCTCACCTTGACCTTGTCCTTGCTCACACCTGATCTTGATCCATCAACCTGCCCGTGACCTTTCATTCCCACTCCATCCTTAACTCCTCCGTCTCTGACCACCTCCCAACTCCATCCCCCACCCCCAGCCTTCTGCAATCCTCCTCCAGAGCAGGGTGATGATTATTAGGGGATCTCAGAAATGGCACGAGAATGTCTACACATCTTTCAAATGGAAGTCACCTTCAAGGGAGCCTTGAAGGTCAAGTAGATGAAGGGGAAAGATTTATCAAGATCTACCGAAAACAGATCAAGGTAATACATGCCTACATATATAATATCTCCACCTATACATTATGCGCCCGCACATACACACACACACATACACACACACACACACACACAAAACACAAAACCTCAATTCGCTCAGGGAACATCTATAAAAGCAAAACACCCTAGGCTTCTCTTCTGACTCCCAAAGACTCACACAAATAGGGCAGGTGTCACCTGCAGGTCACAATGGAAGCCCAGAGATGCGCAAACCCATGATTCCGGTTGGAAAGTGAAATCTGCTCAGGAAGGAGCGCCAGGGGCATCCACAGGTGTAGGACACGTGTGCCAGCCCCCATGTGGGCAGCAGAGTTCCGGGTGCAGGAAGGCAGGGGGTGCAGACAGAACACCTTCAAAGGGACATCAAGATGCTCCTCCAGCTGACCTGCCTAGAGATGAGTTTCTGCCCAACAGACGGTCAAGGGCACCCTGTGCTGTAGCAACCCCTTGAGGTCCAGACCCATGAAACGTGAAGGTTGAAAAGCATATGAGTGTCCCCAAAATATGTTGTAGGGAAAACCTGCTGCACTGTGTGCAAAACAGTGCAAAGTGAGGGACAGGGAGAGAGGAAATTCTGCCTTAAGTTCTGTGAAACACTAAAGTCTAAGAGGGAAGTGGAGTAGGCAATGCTTCCCGAGCTGGTTTGAGCACGGAATCTTTCTGAGAAGCAGCTTTCAAACTGTCCTGAGAAAGAGGAACCCAAAACCAAACTCTTTCCACCCAGCTGACCGATGGGGAAACTTGGACGCCATGCAAAGGGATTAGCCCTAATTAGCACACCGGGGAGTGGACGCCTGGGTCTCCTGACCCCTGGGCTACAGTCACATCTCCATAGACTGCTCAGGACATGTTCATGGGTGAGGAACTTGAGGTTTTTATTCACTTCTTAGGTGATAAGGCTGTGCTATCTTCTGGGTTGGATGCTGGAAATATAAAACCAGAAAAAAAGAAAGAAAGAAGAAAGAAAGAAAGAAAGAAAGAAAGAAAGAAAGAAAGAAAGAAAGAGCATGTCTTTGCCTTCTAGGAGATTATAATTTACTGGAACAACATAAGTAAGCAGTCAATTAGGGTACAGGAAGTTGGTGGTTAGTTCCGATATGCACAGTTCCATATGCATAATTCCAATAAGCACAGATTTTAAATTACAGCAGTCCCCAATGACATGGTTCACATTTCAGTTACCACAGTGTATTAATTGCATGTAATTGTATGAAGTGCAAACCTAGCCGCTTCCTCTTCAGTCACTGTGGAAATACCAGATGCCTATCAGGATCTGCGACCTACTTCACCATGCCTTTGCAAAGCCGGAAGGTGGCTGTTGATGGTGGATCTGTTATTCAGCTCACACACACGGACAGCAAAGCACATAGCTGTGTCACCTCCTTGTCCCCTCGGGGACAGATCCACTGACATTTTACATTACATTTTACCAAAGGAGGACCTGGCCAACAAAAGTGTTGATCATGCCCCTTGTGAAATCTGCATATGTAAACAGGGTTATAGAAGAAATTGCTGATCATCTGTGAAAGCCGCTAGATAGACAGCCGGAGGGACTTGGTGAAGGTGAATCTGGTAACATCGATGAAGAAAGTGACGGAGGTGTCCTAAAAATGGGACAAGTAAAAAGGAGCTTCACAGTGGTGGAATACTCTGGGAGAGAGCTCACAACATTGAAAGTGCAAAGAGTAAAATATCAGAAGCTGATTCAAATGTAAGAGAAAAAAAAAAAAACAACAAAAATTCTGCCTTCTCAAAGCATTGAAAAGCAGTCCCCAAAGTGCTGCTCTATCTGCTCAGGGTAAGATTTTCACTCAGAAAGAGAACCTGGGCAGTCTCGATATCTTTCATGTCTTAAAACCTGGTATACAAAATGATAGTTTTAGTGGGTTTCTTTCTTTGCATTTCCCGATACATTGATAGCCATAGACAAAGGAGTTTGAATGTTCTACCAAATCGTTTTTAAGGGCTGCAGTTTCTCCCATGCATTCAGATGGCCTCATGAGGTCCCAGCTTGCAGGGTTCCTCCTGCAGTCCCCATGCTGCTGAGCAGAGGTGACACCCTGGGCCGGAACACTCTGGGCCTCCGTGTATAAGCAAATCCACAAAAAGCACCAATAGCAAGGCAGATACTGGCCCCTCCAGGAGGAGTTTATTTTTAAAAGTGCAGGGGTCCCTCCGCCTCTGCAGGGGATGGGTTCCAGGGCCCTCTACAGACACTCAACTCGGACGCTGCCCAAGTCCCTTCTACTAAACACAGC
The DNA here is from genome assembly GCF_964194105.1 of Spermophilus citellus. Taxonomy (NCBI): domain Eukaryota; kingdom Metazoa; phylum Chordata; class Mammalia; order Rodentia; family Sciuridae; genus Spermophilus; species Spermophilus citellus. The sequence continues at coordinate 84,905,846 of NC_138184.1, forward strand.
ACTGACACCCCCTGCCCCTGTACACTTTAGATTATTTCTAGATGACTCACCCTAGTACAATGGAAGTACTATGGAAATGCCTATTTACTCTCTCGTTTAGGATAGAATGTCGAGGAAAAAAAGCCCGTACATGTTCAGGACAGACAAAACTGTTTTCTTTTCCAAATGTTTTCCATCTGTGGTCTGTTGAATCTGCTGATGCGGAAACCACAGAGACAGAGGCCTGACTAGACCACAGTGAAAAGCAGAAAGGTCCGGGTTTGAGGAGAGCCTGAGCCTGTATGGAAACCCAGGGCCAGTGGTGCAGAGATGTTCCCACCCCGGGCCCAAAGGGACCAACAGAGACTGGCTAGTGTCACTCTGTCCTGTGAGAAAGAACCTGATTGGCCCAATTAGGTTCTAGAACTTACGTCAGATCCAATCAGGTGTGGCCAGGGAGGGTCACATGACTCTAATATGGTGACCAAGGACCATCCCAGTAGGCGAGAAGCACTCAGAAATGGAGGTTTTTTGGGTCGGGCAGTCAGTTCAAAATGTGTCCACTCGAGCTGCTGGTCTATTTTTATTTAGCAAATTCTTGTGTAGCACTTTTTATGTGCCAGGTACCATGTGAAGTCTTTCCTTCACTTAGAAAAACCCTATGAAACACTCTGTTATTAGCCCTTTTTATAGATGAGGAAACTTGGAAACAGATACGTTGAATCATTTTCCAGCTGGGATTAGAATCTCCGCGGTGTGACTCTAGGATTCACGCGTTTATTCACCACTTTCTATTATCCCTCACGTTTAAGTAGGGGAAAGCACTGGTCTTTATCCACCAGCTCCTCAAACCCTTCCAAGATCTGAGTTAGAGGAGCACTTAACGGCCCTAAGATCTGTGTGCTGAGACCAGGGTCAATGACAGGCCTGTCATGGTAGATGAATGAGTCCTCCCTCCCGCCCCATCCCTTCCCCATCCTCTGACTTCTAACCACGGTTCCAGAGAACACAAATGAAAGCGAGACCAAGAAAAATAGAATTTCTCTCTCTACTCGCCATCTGCAAATAATCAGAAGTGGTATAATTCAGAAAATAAAGCACCGTAGGAAACTAAAGTCCAGAAAGTGCCCAGAGCCATGGAGTTGAACCTCTCTCTGTCTTCTAGCAGGTGACATGGAGAACAGTCCACCCAGTACCTTGGCACCAGGTCTCCTGTGTTCCTGATCCAGGGTCCATGGCCTTCCTCAGAGCACCCCTTTGAAGCAAACCAGGCTTCTCCTTGGGAGACCTCCTACGGTTCCCTGGCTTCAATTAGTGACCAGATGTCGGTCACTCTCAAATCTTGATCCAACTCGGACCTCCCTCCTGCTCTGAGGACCAAGGAGCCAACAGCCTACTGGCCATCTCCACTTGGACGTGACACAGGCCCTTTAAATGCAGCATGTCCAAAATCAACCCCAGCATCTCCTTGCCCAGATACACCCCTTCCCTGCCTCAAGAAATAGTCCCACCGTGTGTCCAACCACCCAATTCGGAATTGTAGCAATCACCCCCACTTCTCCCTCACTGATGCTTTAGGAAAAGCATCTATCCATCAAGTCCTGCTTATTGGAATTTCTGAATATCCTGGACTCCTACTTCTGATCTTCCTCTCCATCGCTTCCCCAATTCAGGCTGCCATTTTGCTTTGTTAGAAGGCAGAACTATTCTCGCAACAACCAGTGCCTGCCTTCAATCAACTCCCCATTACTACCAGAGTGATCTTCCTATGGTACAAATCTGATCACGTTTCAGCTTTCCCTAAATCTCTTTGAAGTTCCCCTCTTCCTCTCAGATCAGATCCCAGGTCCTTAACATGGCCAACGGGCCTGTACAATCTGGCACCCACTTACCCCCCAGGTCTTCTCCCACTGCCCTTCATCGCCCTTCAGATAAATGAACTTCCAGTCCAGGGACCTGCCTCTGATAGGCAGCCTCCAATATGGCCCCAAGACTGTCCCTCCAGTATCCACGTGTGTGTTGATCTCTTCTTGTTGGGTGTGAGCTGGATCTCGTGACTTCCTTATAATAAACAGACTAGGGCAGAAATGTTAGGATGTCCCTTCCAAGATTAGGTCATCTGGAATCCATGACACACTCTTATCCTCACATTCTCTCGCTTCTCTCTACCCCTCTCTCCCCCTCCGTTTAGTGAAAGGGTGCTTCATGTTTCTAACATCTCTACAAAGGGACCCCTAGTGGTAAGGAAATTGATGCCTCCATCCAATAGCGAGTGGGGACCTCAGGCAAAGTCACCAAGATTCCTGACCCATAGATACAGAAGTCATCCCTGTGGGTTGTTTTATATATTTCCTTAAAAGGATTATGATAATAAACTCGCTTTCAGTTAGACACATTATGACATAACATGAATTTTAAATTTTTACTTAGATTTTTCAACGTCAAGTCTAAATCTAGTTTTTGTCCTTTTCCTGTGCATTTGGCCCCTGCTTTAAGCAGATACTTTTTTAGTGAACCTTTATTTACTCATTTATTTTGCCAGTGTCTTTGGGTAACGAGGACCTTGGTGTACCCAGGTGACGTGTTCAGGACTTTACAGGGAAGAATTCTGAGGCCAGCTACGGGGCGCACACCTGTCATCTCAGGGACTGAGGTAGGAGGATGGCAAGTTTGCAGGCAGCCTGGGCAACTTATTTTGAGACCCTGTCCAGCTGGGGGTGCGGTTCAATGGTTGAGAGCCTCTGTTTTTTCTGAGCATAGCAGTTCCTTGTGTGACAGTGGGTGATTAGTAAAATTCCAAAGGCTCTCTTGTTTCTGAGCCACTACACATGCTGTTCCGACCACCTGGGCGGCTCTTCCTGCCCCTCAATGCCAACCCATTGTACCTAACTCCAACAGGTTAGAGAACACCTCCTCCAGGGGGTGTGCCCTGATTTCCCTCCCCCTAGCACTGATCAGCCCAGACAGTAAGCATGGACCTTGGCTGTCATGACTCACCTTGGATCCAGTCTCCAAAAAAGAACAGGGTACAGAAGGTGGGTTGCAAAAACTTCCAAAATACATAAAAAGACCCCCAAAACCTTCTCCTCCCCGTGCTGAACAGAATTTCCTCCTCGTGCTGAGCATTTGGCTCAACACATAGACCCTGCCTACGTCCTGAGTTTTCCGAAGCCAGCCTTTCAATTTCCACAGTGGTATTGAATTCAAGTTTGGTAGGTCCACTGAGCTTTAATTGAACTTCTCTTTCATTTCGCTTTTGCTTTTACAATGACTCTGGAGGGGCATTATTATCCTCCTTCTACACAGAAGAGAATGAGACCAAGAACTGGAGAAAGTTTCTTTGACGAGCAAGTGCAGAAATCCAGACTGCAGAATTGCTCTCCAAATTCAGCCTAGAGCCACTCTGGAGAGCTGGGAACCAGAGGAACATAACACCCTGATTACTGCAGGATTTTTCTAAGAATAGTGCAAATTGCTTCTGCATATATGACTGACCACCATAGCTCACCAGGCAGGCATCTTGGTCAGCAAATAAACTACAATATGAAATTTTTAGTCTCTAAGGGGGAAAGACAGTTGAATCAAGGAAATAAAGTAAAACCTAATTAAGTCAGATCCGGAAAAAGGGAAATTATTTTAAAACAACCGTAAAAAATAATGCATTTGGAAAGAAAATTAGTTTTGATGCTTTCTGATACATACTGGGAAGCTTATAAATTGTTGGAGGGCGGGGGAAATAAGGTAGTAATAAGCAAAACCAGTTAAATTTTAAAAAGAACCACCTCAACCGGCTGCGTTACAAACCGATATATCAACTCCAAGATGCTAGGCTGAGCTTGGTGTCTCAGGAGTAGTTGCAAGACACTTGCTTGATTTTTTTCTTTTCTTTTTTGTTTTTTTTAACTCCATGAAAATCCTATTGGCCACCTGTGAAGTTCTCAATGAAATAGAATTCAACAGAAAGTACTAGAGTTAGGAAAAATGCTTCCTATCCAGTGACTTTCACTTCTTTGCTAACTAAGCACCCAGGAGCAGCTCACGGACGTGTCTTCCCCGTGCGGAATGCCGTTCAGTAGCAGAGAAGCTTCTAGAACCCATATGGAAAGAGGGATGAGCCCCCAGGCTGCAGTATCCGTGCAAGTAAGCTTGCTTGGCCCTCGGTGTATTTTGTAACTGGCTATCAATATTCCCATCTTAGGAGCTATCGATATTTCCATCCAGATTTCCAGCATGGGACACTCCTAATGGCCAGTGTTGACTCGAGCTCGGTAAGGACTTGCCCTCTACCCAGGGTTCCCTTAGTCTCCACCATTTGCTGTTTCTTTATGTCCAGCCTCTTTAGGGCATTTACAGTGTTTGCCCGGAAGTCAGGGGGTGTTGAGATTCCAACATTAACCAAAGATGCCCATTATGTTCTTAAAATGCCATGGTCGCAACAACCATGCTCCTGAGCCATTCTGGGGGTTCAAATCCATTTTCCTGACCTTCAGAAAAAGTGAGGCTTGGGCAGGAGCGTGAAGCCCTGTGCTCTCCTTTCCTTTCTGCTATCTCCCCGACCTCTCGATCCTGACATCTCTGCTTCTGCGTGTGTTTGCTTTATTCTCTCCTCCTATGAGGTCTGTTTCTCCATAGCTTTAGTTGTCAGGGATGGTCACTCTGATCTGGTGTCCATTGCCTGGTCTTTCAGTTCAGCCCTTGTGTCTTCCCTTCCCCCTCCAGTTGGCTCCTGCTGGATGGGACCAGATCTCTCATGCATTGAAGTCAGGCTGGCCAGTTGCTGGTCATAGTTGCTGGTCATTGAGATGCCTGAGGCCCTGTTCCAACAAGGGGATCACATGGGGCAAAGTGTGTCTGCCAGGGAACTGGGATTCTAGAGACACATTTTGTTCAAGAGCGAGCAGGCAGGCTGCCGGTACCGTGGCACACGCCTGTCATCTCAGCAGCTTGGGAGGCTGAGGCAGGAGGATCGCAAGTTCTAAGTGAGCCTCAACAACTTAGTGAGGCCCTCAGTAACTCAGCAAGACCCTGTCTCTAACTAAAATTTAAAAAAAAGAAAAAAGGCTGGGGATGTGGCTCAGTGGTTAAGCACCCCGGGTTCAATCTCTGGTACCAAAAAAAGGGCAGGCAGGCCATGACCGAGCCCACAAGCTCCCCAGGCCTGCACAGAAAAGCCACCACTTCCCCAAACAAGGGCCTTCAATTTAGGCAATTTGTCTCTTGGCTCCCACGAGGGGTGGCCTCCCTAGAACTTGGCTTCCAGAGGGCAGAGTTCTATACAAAAGGAACCATGCACTTTCCTCGGCCACCCAGCCCTTGGCACATGCACAAATGGAAGCAGTTAGTTTCCGTAACGAATCTGTAATGCTGCTCCGGAGCTTCCAAAGCAGTGTGAATCCACGGTCACCCGGCCACCAGGCTCATGAGCCATTCTGGGGGTTCAGATCCATTGCACCTCCCAGCCCCCAGCACAGACAAACCGCTGCACCTCTCCTGATGTGGCCCCTAACAAGTTTGTCTTTATGGGCCCAAGTTTGAGAACTCAACATTATTTGCTTTTGAGATAGAACAAAGATTCTCTATTTCCGCTGGCTCCTCCCACCTCTGAGATGGCCAAAAGCAAAGTGTGTTCCCCAGACTTGTCCATTCGGCAGAAACAAGGAGGTTCTGACAGGATAAAGAGGCACAGGGGCCTCCTGGCTCTGCCTTGTTTGTGCTATGTGACCTTGGGCAAGTTACTTGATCTCTCTGAACTTCACAGTCTCCATTTGTTCAACAGGAACAATAAATAGCTCCTTAATTTGTTGAGAGGTCACAGTGAGAAATGGAAGCAGCTCACCAGGCTGTGGCTGATATATAATTAACACATTGGCCCTTTCTTTCTCCTAAATCCTTTCTTCTTAATAGAAGTGTTAGACCCTCAGCAACTATTTATAGAGAATTTAGGATATTCATCACCCTGTGTGGGGCCCCACGTGGAGAAAAAAGAAAAATAAAGCTGATGCAGTTCAGCATCCCTGTTGGGTCCCATTTTGGCTCTGATACTTTCTGGCTGGGTGTCTGGATCAAGTAACTTAACCTCTCTGAACCTCATCTCTGAAACAAACACCAGCCATCAAAGCTACTTAACGGGATGATCTCGATCCTGTCTTTCATTTACATCATTGTCTTCCCCATCCGTAGCCAGAGCTTGAAATGTATTGACTGACTCCAAGTGAATAAGGATCTCCAAGGGTGAACAGAAATTTCTGGAGACATTGTAAAGAGAAAAATCTAGAGGTAACCATGCTTGGTATCATAATCAAATCTGCCATGAATTATTATTATCCTTGTGGGGGAAGCTTAGAGAGAGAGAGACCTTTGGAGCATCAGATAAAGCTATCGGGGTCCTTCCAGCCGTGCACACCCAATGTTTAGGCTAGACTCTCAAGGACTGGCATCAAAGAAGAAACACAAGTGGTTCAAACACCCTCAAGCTCAAGGGGAGTGGAGACGAAGAACTCCAACAACAAAATGCAGTGATTCAGAATGAATAGCCTATGTTTCTCCTGAAAAAAATGGGGTAATTTGGAAGAGTCTCTAAATATTTTTTTTCTGTAAACTTTCTTTACATGTCACTCTGCCTGGTGGAGAAAGATCACAGTTGGCTGCAGGTTCAAGTTCTAAACGGTTGCCCTTGATCTGACCATTAGGACCCCGCCTTCCTGCTGGCCGCCTCCGTGGCTCTGAGCTGGCCAGGGCAGGGCACAGTGAGCCAATAAGAATACGCGGGAGTTCCACATGGTGGGTGACATTGGCAGGCACTTCAGCTGGAGCGGGAGAAGGCAGTTCACGTGCGAACGCTGACACCTATGTGCATGTGACTCGTTGTGCTAATGAGGTCAAGTCGGATGGGGTTGGGCCCGCAGAGTCACAGCCAGCGTGTGGACCAGCCCCATCAGTGTGGAATGACATTCCAAGACTCAAGCAGTGACCAGAAAATAAATATCATCCAAAATCTGACTGTTTCCAAGCAGAACTTGGGAGTCTTGAAATAAAATGGTAGGATTTTGCTTTCTCAAAAAATAAAATAATTTTTTCCCCAAGAGTTCTGCCTTCCCCATGAGTGTCCCGGGCCAAGGCTCTGAAGGGAAGGTTGTGATACGCAGGGGAAGGGGGGGCTGGTGTGTCCTGCTGTGGGTTTGGGCCTTGTCATTGAGGTGCAAAGGCCCTGAGGCATTTCTATGGACAGAGAGCCAGCAGCTGGATAGGACTCCTGTCTGTCTTCTCCTCCCCTTTCCCCTCCTGTCCTCTGTCTCCCTCCTGTAAGCCTGTGTGGGACCCCGAGTCACTGCTACGATTTGAATGTCACAGGCTCTTGTCTTGGAGAGATGTTCCAAGGTGATTCGATCTTAAGACCTCTGACCTCATGGATGAGTTAATCCATTGATAAGATTCAAAATTAAAACTATTATAAAGTGGCAAAAGCTGTCCTTGTGGGATCTAGTTCAAGGAAGTGGGCCATGGGGACATGCCCTTGGGGACTCCGTCTTGTCCTGACCCCTTCTTCTGTCTTAGCTGCCATGAGCTGAACATCTTCCCTCTGCTTTTCCCCTCTGCCGTGATGCTCCGCCTCACAACAGGACCAGGAATAATGGAGTCCAGCAACCTTGGACTGAAACCTCTGGACCAAAATAAACTTTCTCTATTCTAAGTTGGTTTTCTCAGGTATTTTGTCACAGTGACACAAAACTGACTAACACCATCCCTGTTCAAACTTTTTCGTTTATGAGATTTACTGTTCTGGAGGTCCAATGTCCAAAACCAAGGTGTTAGCAGGGGGGTTCCTTCTAGAAGCTCTGGGGGAGGAGGAGCTTGTCCCTGCTTGTCCCCTGGCTTCCTGTCTCTGGCCATCGTTGGTGTGGAGACATCTCCAAGTCCTGCCAGTCTCCACATCACCTGCTTTTTCCCGTGTCTGATCCAAATCCTTCCTTTCTCTTTTCAAAACAGTTGTTCACCCCCAAATCAGGATGACTTCACTTTGAGATTCTTAACAAGACACTGTTGCCAAAGAAGTTCAGACAGCCAGGTTGGGAATGGAGGTAAATTTGGAGGAAGCTACAATTAACCCCCTACAGTATGCTTTCAGAAACTCTATCATAATCAGGATTCTCATTTTTCAGGCTTCAAAAAAAGGATCATATGACAAAATATGTATAAGAAAGTGAAAAATTCAGAATGCGAACCCAGGCCCTGGGACCCGGGCGCTTGGCCACTGTATCCTCCGGCCGTTGCCCTGAGGGGTTTGTTCTCTCCCCTTTTGCCGACCACTTGGTTGGGCCAGGGTCGGGCTGTAGCCACGATGCTTCCTGAGAACCCCACCCTGTGGCTTTGCCCCCACGCATGAGTCTTACTGGACAAATTCCCAGGGGTGCAATTGCTGGGTCAAAGGGTTCTCCCTTTTTACTTCCAAGGTTCATGGGGCTAGAACGGACCCTGGGCTGGTGGGAGCTCCCCCTCAGCTCCATTGGTCACCCCACCACCAGCCTCCTGCTCTGAGGAAGGAGGCAGGAGGATGCCCTGGGTGACTTCAGATCCCTTCCCTCTTCCAGCCTCTGCACCTGACGGACGGTGCCCAGTGCTACCTGCAACAGGTGTTCGTCATTCTTGGGAATTAGCCTTTGTCGATCAGACACGGCAAACACCCACCTGGAGGATGCATGGAAAGACATCTATTGTCGTGGGAAGTGAGTGGCCGGTGGAGACGGGGCGTTCCGAATAGAATTCCCAGTGACCCTACAGCACAGAGATAGGGAAAGATGCTGTAAACAGGGAGGTGGGACCAGGGTGATGCAGGCCAGGCCTCAGTGCCATGTCTCAGGCAGTGTCCCTAGCGACAAAAACACACAGGTGGGGGAGACTCACAGGAAGAGTTTGAAGAAAACTAACATTTTTATTTGTTCTAATTAGTTCTACGTGACAGTAGAAGGCACTTGGGCCCGTCACACATGACGGAGTGCAACTTCTCAGTCTTCTGGTCATATGTGATGTAGAACCCCACCAGTCATACCTGCACATCGGGTGATAATGTCCCACTCATTCTATTACCATTCCTACCCCCAAACCCCTTCCCCTCCCTGCACTCCCCTCTATCTAATCTAAAGGACCTCTGTTCTTCCCTAGTGCCACCTGCCTTATTGTGAATTAGCATCCACCTCTCAGAGAAAACATTCGGCCTTTGGTTTGGGGGATTGAATGGGGAAAAATTCTTTACCACATGTACCTCAGCTAGAGCAATAAACATGAGGATATATGGAGAACTCAGAAAACGTCACACGCGCACACACACACACAAAAAAAAAAACCCACAAATAACCCAATCAATAAATGGGCTAAGGAACTGAACAGAGGCTTCACAAAAGAAGAAGTATAATCCATTGATCCACAAATATATGAAAAAGTGTTCAACATCTCTAGCCATTAGAGAAATGCAAATCAAAACCAGGTTGAGATTCCATCTCACTCCAGTCCGAATGGCAATCATCAAGAACCCAAGTAACAACAAGTGTTGGCCAGGATGTGGGGAGAAAGGCACACTCATACACTGCTGGTGGGACTGCAAATTGGTGCAGCCATTATGGAAAGCAGTGTGGAGATTCCTCAGAAAACCTGGAATGGAACCACCATTTGACCCAGCTATCCCACTCCTCAGTTTAGACTCAGAGGCATACTACAGTGATGCAGCCACATCAATATTTATAGCAGCTCAATTCACAATAACTAAACTATGGAACCAACCTAGGTGCCCTTCAACAGATGAATGGATCAAGAAAATGTGTTACATACACAATGGAATATTATTCAGCCTTAAAGAAGGATGGAATCATGGCAAATGGATGGGAAATGGATGGAACTGGAGAATATTATGCTAAGAAAAATAAGCCAATCCCCTGAACAAACAAAAACCATTTAAAAAAAATGTGGGATGGAGAAAGCAAATTTCAAAATGAATATTTTTTATAGGAAGTGGTTTCAAATCGTTTCTATAAATGGATGCATGGAATATTATCCTGAGATGTTTGACCATTTCTTCTCCACATTCTTAAAAAGCCGGGACATTGGAGTTGCCTGGTTCCTAGAGCCTGCAGGGCCGGGTGCACAGTGGGGTCCAAGGGAGAGACTGAGTGAGTGAATGAATGATCTGCTTGACACCCCGGTGAGACACAGCACCTCCCTGAGACCTGACTCCAGCCGGAAAGCAGGGCCACATCCTTTTGGCCAGGACGGGAAGTTGATCTTTGCCTGAAGGTCTCGCCCTTCCCAGAGTTGACTACCCTAACCCCTCCTGCCAACAACCAGGAGGAGCGGCCTGGCCTCTTGCCACAGAGCTCGCTGACCTTGGCTCCTCCAGAACAAACCAAGCTGGACACGACCCGGTCTCTGGCCAGGGAGCTGGTGCAGACCGAGCTGGTCATGGTGGGATTCCCGAAATCCTTGGGAGAAACAAATGCAAGACTTGGACTGCCCCTCCAAATCCCTTTGAGGACTTTGTGTATCAGGGAAGGGGGACAGGGGACATCTTTCACAGGAAGACGGCTGCTGACAATCCAAGCGACTGCTATTTACTGAAGGTTTGCCCATGCCAGGCCCTTGCCCACCAGGACCCTTAGCCCCGGCGGACAGCAGAGCCAAGTTCTCGGGCAACTCTGCGAGGCCTCGCGGCCAGCCCAGGAAGAGCAGGGAGGTACCCACCTGCCCGTCCACGGAGGCTGAGGTTTTAACCACAGGGCTCAAACTGCCTCTGCGTTTTGGAACCGGCAGCCACCACCACAAAAGCAGAAGCACCACAGCGAGCTAGCCCTGTGCCCTTCCTGTAGCCAGGTGTTGCTGCAAAATGCTTCAGTCCTCACACAGGAATCACTACCATTAGCCCCCTTTCACAGATGAGGCAACTGAGGCCCAGGCAGGTTCATTAGCTCACCCAAGTCAGCTGGGAGCCAGGCAATGGGGGCTGTTGGTCACCCTATCCAGAGGGCATGCTCTGAGCCAGCTCCAGGGACCCTTAAAGGCAGGAGCTGTGAGGACAGGACAAGACCCACGTTCACGTCGGCCTCTGGTCCATAGAAGCCAGGGAGTCTCTAAATCTTAGTTATTCTGATGTGTAAACTGGGAAGAGTTGAGTCGGCTTCACTTTATGATTCTTAAGGCTCTCTGCCAAGTCACCCCTGCCAAGCCCAGGGCTGGCCTTCAGGGGGACTGCCCAGCAACGGCTAGGTTGCATGGTGTCCCTGTCACAGACCCCAGAGGGGTGACGTGGGAACGGCAGAGGCAGGAAGGTGCGCTCGCTGGGAAGAATTAATCAGAGCATCTTCCCAAGGCCCAGGGAAGAGAAGCCGATGTCACCCCGGCTCACAGCAGCTGCTGTCGTCTCCTGCCCCAGGTGCTGAGGTCTGCAGCAGGGCCGCCCAGCTGCCCCGGAGAGGAGGCATCTGTGACACCCACTCAATCCTGCCTGGGGCGGGGGTGGCAGCGTCAGAGCTGACCTCAGGGCCCTGGAAAGCGCCTCTGACTTCCGCCCTGTCCCTCTTCCGTCACTCATTCTCCTCCCGGACAATGGGAATGCGGATGTGGAGCCCATTAACCACCCCCCCACCCCCCACCCCTGTCTCACCGTCCCCTGGAATCCCAAGAAAGGGGCTCTGCCTCTCACCTCTGCTCCATCGGTGAACATGGGCCAGCATCCACAATGCATTCCGCATGTCCCCACCTCCCATGCTGCCTCTCATTCCAGGCCTCCATAAAGGCCATTGTTCAGTCATTCAACAGACGCAGAGGAAGCCCATGAGGGGAGCATCTGCTCCGGAGCCAGATTGTTCAAGGTCACGCCAGGAGCTTGGGCACTTCCCAGCTGCCTGACTTGGGTCCAAGATGCTCCATCTCTCTGTACCTCGGGGTCCAACGTCTGAAAATGGGTTCCCAATAATCCTCACCACAGAGTTTTGCTGTGCAAAACCACTGGAACAAGGGCTAGCATGTAATAAATGCTCAATAAACAATACTTAGCCTGATGAGCAACAGCATTGCGGACGTTAACGTGGTATTGATGTCATGCACTTCACGCAAGTACTAACTCCTTTATTATGGCCTTATTCCTGGGCCGCAGGGAGATGAGATCACCTAAGGAGAAAGTCTCACAAGGGGATGAGAATGAAAGTTGAGACTCCAGAGGCTCATATAAACCCAGCTCTCTCTTGCTAGTACCATGGCCTCCTGCTTGGCCAGGTTTGGGGTCAGCACCAGTGCGACCATACGGGCCCTACCCTACGATTTACATACTTGAGGTTCGGGTCCTACGGTCTGGGATCAGTTGAATGATCTATGAAAGGGGACAAGAGAGCACACCCAGGGGCTTCACTCACGTATCATGCCACCACCCCCTGGCTTGGGGTGGGTCCCTGGCCAGCTTCTCTCCGCCCACCTTCTTCTCCCTGCCCCGCCTGGCAGCCCAGCCTGCCCTGCACCCACAGCGGGGCCTGAACCTACACCGAGAGTCAGGGTGGGCTGTGAATCCTGCTGCATGTCTGAGCAGCTCCTGGCCACACTGTCCCCCCCCAGGCTGGCGGTACCTCAGTGTACCTGAGGAGAGTCTGCACAGAGCTAGACACTCAGCAGCACCAGCCTCCCATCACCGCCACCAGAATCTGTCACCAGTTGGTGCAGAAGCTGTAGTGCCCTGGGGGCCGTGGCCCTTGGGAAGCATGGAGGACAGGGGATCAGCCCAGCAGACACAGGCAGGGCAAGTCCCCAGGGCACCTGTCAGAGTATGCACACCCCTGGGTCTACCCGGGCTGGAGACGCACAGCCCTGACTGTCTCTGGGCCTGGGAGGATTCTGGTTTCTGTTGGTTCTGGCTGGGTGGAGGCGCCCTCTGGGAAGAAGCCCCCAGCCTAGAATGTGCCATTGGGATTCTGCATAAGAATCAAGTGCTCAGGGTTCTGCGTATAAAACTGGCATCACGTCCTCCTGACTTGAGCTAAATAATAAGTAAATATCTAAATAATAAGTAAAATCTTTCCAGTAAGTTCCCACTCTGGTTTTTCTTTGATTGGAGCAAGCTGACTTATAACCCCAGGGAGAGTCGAGAGACTCCAGGGAAGAAGACAGCTCATGCATGTGCGTGTGCGTGTGTCGCGAGTGCTACTTGTCCCCTGCTCTCTGCACCAAGCCCTACATTTTCATTTTTTTGCACGGAACCCTGCAAATGACGGAGCGGGTCCTGCGCCTCGTAGCAACCCGCTTCGACCTAAGACTTTCTAAAGAGCATTTCCGTCTCTTCCTTTGACTTCATTCATGTTCCTTCCAGGTAGCAACGAGGTGGGGAAAGAAAAGTAAAATAAGAGAAATGAACAAGGAAGGAAGGAAGGCAAGCCCATCCCACCACCCACATGCTCCCACCACATCCAGGGCTGGGACAGCGAGAACAGCACCCGAGCACGTCTTCTTATCTCCGAGAGCCTCAGTTTGCCCCTCTGGGAAGTGGGTGCAAAGACTCAGCCTCCCTCTCAGGAGCCTCAGAGGGTCGACTGGGATACTGCTCAACTTCATGCTGCCCACAGTGTATCCAATGAGGGACATTTCTATTAAAGGAACCTGGAGATGTGATAATAATAATGGAGAGGAGAAGGAAGAGAAGATGTATTCTCACTGGCTTTCCATGTAAGTCCTACGACCAGATCAAAATTGTTTTCTCTCCAGATGCAACTTATCAATCGGTTCTTCTGTTAGGGACGATGTGAAGCCTTTGCTGTTTTTCTTTCATACTATTTTTTTTTAATTGCGGTTGGTATTCTCCAGGTACTTCCTGTCCTGGGCAGCCTCTGTTGCCCCAGAGCTTCCCGGCCGGCCCCAGCTAGTCTAGGTGCTCCTGTCCTAGACTGTGCCAGTCAAATCCTGGCTCCTAATAACAGCGATCTCAACAAGCCCACAGATGCACCCAGATCTTGGAGAGGCAATTGGCTGTGGATCTTTCTTCCTTCCTTCCTTCCTTCCTTCCTTCCTTCCTTCCTTCCTTCCTTCCTTTCTTTCTTTCTTTCTTTCTTGGTATAATGCCAATAGCAACCCAAGGTATGATGGGAATATACCTGATTTTTTTAATAAAGGCAGGAGATGGACACCAGGGTCAGACACTGACCTCCTGTTTATGCTAAGAAATTAGCTCAGCGGATCCTTCCTATAGCTGCAGTAAAATAAACTGCCACTCAGTTTCAATGACAGTGACTTCTCAGCTAGGAATGAATTTTTCATGGTCACTGGACATTTGTCTGATCAGAGGATCAGAGAATTTAAGGTTTTGTTTTCCCTTAAATTCCAATTCTTCTTCTTTTATGCACAACTCAGAATGAGCTACGCCCACATAATTAACACACACACACACACACAGAGGCATACACACGCGCACATACACACACACACACACACACGCACATATCCAAGTGGCCAAAGGGCTGGATTCTCATTCACTACTGGTTGAAGTGCAAATTGGTTCAGTTTGGCAGGTCAAGTAATATGGCCGAGTAATTACCACCAGTGGATTAGACGAATTACCAAGAGAAGAATCTGGTACAGTAGTTGTCTTGGCCCTCAACAATGTCCAGACCCATGAATCCAACATTTCTTCCTGCAGAAATTTCACTTAAGCAAATAATCTGAAATAGAGGAAAAGAGGATTGCAAAACACAGTGCTTATTGGGGTATTAAATCTAAGAGTGAAGAATCTGAAACAAGTGGACCATGAACCTCAGGATCACACTAAGTAAGAGCTCTGGTTATCTCTTGCTAAATACAAAATATTCCAAAATGTAGTGACTTCAAATAGCCTCGATTCTGTATTTTCTTTGTGAATTCGGGGTTGGATGGAGACGCCTTCCTCTGGTTCAGATGGGCTGATTCACAGTTGGGGCTAGATCAGCCTGGAGCTGTGATCTATCTCCTGGCATTTCCACCAGGGTAGACCTCGGTATCTGACTTCCTCAATGGTTCAAGTCTCTAACATTGATGTTGCAAGAGAAAGGAATCAGAGCACACCACTTTCCTCACATTTGTGCCACGAGGTAAGCACAGCATTACTTCTGCTCTTTCTGATCAATCCAAGTCACAGGCCAATATGCCTTGACGTAAAGCAGGGGCCATGACGCACCTCTTGACGGGCAATGCGTCTAGGAGTGTGCAGCCAGCTTCAACGCCTTCAGTCAGTTTTGCTGTCTCCTTATGCAATGTCACGGCATCATTAACGAGCATGTCAAGGAAGAGGTTTTTTAAAGGCATGGTTAAAAGTTTGTGCCAGATCGAGGTTAAAAAAAAAAAAAAAACACCTAGGACCAAAAAGTTATAGATAGTCTGGCCCAAGCACCCAAATACCACATCTGGTTGCTAGAAACATCAGTTTCTTTGTTTTCTTCTTTATATTTTCCATGCTTTCTAAGATTTCTCACAGGCCATGTGCAGCTCATAAACATGCTGTGTTTGGCTCCTCATGACTTTTTAAATTTTTTTTTACTTGTCTTAATTAGTCAGACATGTCAATAGAATGCATTCATGCACTTTGATATATCACACATAGATGGGCTACAATTTCTCATTTTTCTGAGTGTACATGTTGCAGAATCATATTGGTGATGCAGTCACATACCTACAGTAATAATGTCTGTTTCATTCTACTATCTTTTCTAACCCCACATTCCCTCCCCTTTCCTCTCATCTTTTCCCTCTACCTATTCTAAGGTAACACTGTTCTTCCCTAGTGTCCCCTGCCTTATTGTGATTTAGCATTCGTATATTAGAGAAAACATTCGGCCTTTGGTTTTGTGGGATTGGCTTATTTCGCTTAGCATGATATTCTCCAACTCCAACCATTTACTGGCAAATGCCATAATTTTACTCTTTAAAGCTGAGTAATATTCATATATATATATATATATTTCTTCATCCATTCATCTGTTGAGGGACTCCTAGATTGGTTCCATAGTCTAACTATTGTGAATTGAGCTGCTATAAACATTGACGTGGCTGCATCACTGTGGTATGCTGATTTTAAGTCCTTTGGGTATAAACCAAGGAGTGGGATTCCCTGTGATTTTAAGTTCAGGAAAGCTCATGTTCAAGTCCTTTCTCCGAGCTTTGGTGAAGGACTCTGGCACCCTCAGCACCCAGTGGCAAAGGAGCTCTGACCCCTTTTGAGGGGAGGAGACTCCCCAGCCTCCCTGGCCTCCAGCTGGCCTGCCTTTTACGTCTGTGACCCCTGCTCGCCCCCTCTGGGTGTTTGAGTTTGCAGTCCCCCCACACACACACGGAAAACTAAAACGCAGCCACGATGGCTTCAGAAGCAAATCCTAGGCAAAGCCCCGTGTGATGCTTTGGGGACAGAAGTGTGGGGCCTGAGATGTAAAACACCCCCGCACCCGTTCCCCTTTCCCCTTTTACCCCAGGGGCTCACTGAGTTGCTGAGCGCCTCACCATTGCTGAGGCTGGCTTTGAACTCGCCATCCTCCTGCCTCAGCCTCCTGAGCTGCTGGGATGACAGGTGTGCGCCACTGCAGCCAGCCGGCAAGATCTGGAACTTTTCAAGCACCGCCCACATGACATCACCAGGGGATTATTCCACAGCTGACCTCCTGAGGGTGGCGATCAGAACAGAGGCACACTAAAACTGTCACCTGAAATTACCCTCAGGCTATGTGTCCAAGGTACATGCGTGTCTATGTTTAGGTCCCTTCCCCAAGATATCTCATTATGTGGATGCAAATACCCCCAAACCTGAGAAAATCCCAAATCCAAACACTCCTGGTCCCTAGCACTTCAGATAAGGGATCCTCAAACTCGACAGAGTACCAACTTCACCATCTCTACTCTTTACACAAATCACCTCGGCCACGATTTACTTAATACTTTTCCTTAAATTGATTTCAACCCAAGTTTGCTGTATATGAGATCTTTTCAGAATTCACCATTACCCGTAATTCACTTGGGGTAACCTCACCTGCGCGCGTGCGCACGCACGCACACACACGCGCGCGCGCACACACACACACACACACACAGATGGGCTGGGCTGACCTGTGAGAGCCATCGTTGAATTCCTAGGAATTTTGTTATGGGCTATTAAAAATTAAATTCTACCAATGGATGGCACCTGGAGTCAACTACGGGGGGATGATTTATACCATGCAAATCTGCAAACGCTATGAACTGGTCTCCTCCCTCCTGGAGAGCTTGTTATCACACATCCCCCCGCAGACCGCGTCTCCGTGTCATTAGGAAATACGTCTAATGTGTATAGATAATATGTGATGTCCCTGTGCTTCCTCTCCTACGCACTGGTGCCACCTAAGCTTCGAGGCTCAGCTGACCCAGGAGGAGGACATGGGACCTCAGCACTCCCTGGCCCAATAATGAATGTGTGAGGGGACCTGAGGTCCGGAGGCTGGAGGTGACTTTACAGAGGCCGTCGGATGAGCTCAAAGCCAAGCCCAGCTTCTTGACATTTCTCTGTCCAATGCTGCCTCCCTCTGTGGGTGGTGTCCAGTCCCATGGCCGAAGCTTAGTGTCCACAAATGGATAGAACGAGAGGGAGGAAAGAGAGAGGAGGAGCGGGGGGGGGGGAGCTGGCAGGTGGGGGGGCTAAAAGGGCCATTAGAAATTCACGCAATTAATTAGACAATGCCAGGGACTCGGCCATGTGGATAACCCATTGATAGGGGTGGCGGAGGGCCTATTCCCCAGACCCCTTGTGGGTTACCGCAAGCAAAGCATCCATGATCCACTCCCCCACTGCCCCGTACCCGCCCCAAACCTGCTTAAATATGTGATGCAAAATTAAAGTCCATTCCAACTTGGATGAGCCAAGTCTGCTGGAGCTGGGTGCCCACCCCCCCACACACCATTTCCCAAGGAGCCCCCAGCCCCGGCCTGCAAAGCCTCGGCCTCCATCAAGCCGAGTGCATTAGGACAATTAGCACCAGCCCACTGGCGCCAATTAGCAACCAATAGTGTCTATATTATGGAGCGGGGCGGCGGGGGCGCCTGTGTCTCCAGCCGCCCTTCACACTCAATTACATTAAGTGGAGGCTCTGAACTGCGGTCGGGCGGACAGTTCTGGCGTAATTGTGTCTTCTCCATTGCTGCAGGCCATCTTCTCCCGGCTCCCTGATCCCCAGACTGACTCCTCTGCTTGTCCACTTACATCAATACAGACTCCTGCAAAGGGAAGGTGGGGGGCGGCCAGGGAGGGCCCCCCCCCCACCGCGTGCAGAGACGCAGGAAGAAAGTGGCCGAGCTCAGGCGCAGTGGGTCGTTGGGTCATCCGTTCATTCGCAGAGGGACCTCGGGAAGCTTCCAATGGGCAGGGTTCTGTGCAATAAGAAACCCTGAGCCGGAGGGGAACAGTCTGGGCTTCGTGGGCGCACGGGCTCTGTCACACGCGCTCAGCCACATTCGGCTCAGAATCCCAGGGTGTGTCACAGAGCTTCGTGGACGCCCAAACTGGGATGCTCATCACTGTCACCTGTCACGAAATGTCATGTTTCTTTTGATTTCCCTGCAACCATTGAAAAATGTAAAATCCACCCCCAGCAATTCAAAAGTGCCATCAAGCCAGATTTGGCCCAGGACTGCCATTCACTGACCACCCCCACCCCCCCATTCTTAGAAGTCATTCAGGGGAGACCAGGGTGGGGATAGGGCTCTGGCGGAGGAGAGAGCGCTGACCTGTTTTATGGGGCAGCCCAGGACTTCCTGGAGGGGTCACTATCTCGGCAGAGTAAGAAAAAGCCACCGAGGATGATGGCTGAGGTTTTGAGCCCAAGCAACCAGGAAGGATTCCAGACCCCAGAGATGGAGATGGCAGCCGGAGGGCTGGGCTCGGGGCAGGGGTGAGAGGGGATGATAGTTCCCAGAAGAGCTTTTTGTTACTTATTTAACTGGACAGTTAGTGTGTTCCCCGGATTCTACTTCATCCTTCCATAAACATTCTGTGAGCTCCATTTCACCTGCATCTCAACCCATTTCACAGATGTGGAAGTTGAGTCCTAAAGGAGCAACGTATTTATTCAAACTCACTGGCTGGTCAATGGCGGACAAAGGTCTTGTCCACTCAGGAGCCTGCAGTGATGGCAAAACCCTCTCTGCTCTAGAAATCTTGTCTGAAGCCAGAATCAAAACAACCCAGGAGAAGCCTTCCCGGGCTCAAGTTTTGGGGATTGGCTTTAGTTTCCACGTCAACTCAGAGGTGCCTTCCTCCGTCCTCTGCCTCAATTGGCCTCGTCTTCCTGGCTTTCCCTGGTTTCTTCTTCATGCGACATGCATTAGCGTCGTGATCCCAGGGCCGCGAGCCTGGAGACCAGGGCGTGGGAGGTCCCAGGGCCTTAGCAGAGAGTTAATTCTCTGTGCAATTACGGGCAATTATTCATGTCTCCACGCGGGGTTCTTAGCTTTAAGTGCTTGGCAATCACTTACAAGCTAATCCTAGGTGGAGGCCACAGGCCTCCTCAAGTTGAAGGTGGATGCTAAAGTGGCTGGCAGATTTGGGGCAGGTGCCTGCTGCAAACGCGTCCACCCCTTGCCCACCTCCAGCAGGTCCCTCTCCTGTACTTCAGGAACTGACACCCAGGGATGTGGCACCCAGATTGGCTTCAGCAGGAGGCTGATAGGCCCCACTCCCCCTGAGCGCGCCCGGCCAGGTGGAGAGATGGCCAAATCCTAGCAAAATAGCCCTTGCCCTCGAAGGGCAGGCAGTCCAACGGGGGGTACGTGACTCAAACAGTAGACTAGAACCAGCTTCTAGCATCTGCACGGATGGCACCGTGCCAAAGGTGGCCACTAGTCACTGTCCCCGTGACATCCGTTCTGTGCCAGGCACCCGGGAGCCCCGTGGCGGACAGATGCACAGCTTCTGCCTGCACAGAAATCTCCACCTAGAAAAGCCCGAGCAACCAGTGGGCCAAGGAGATGGCCATGTCCTTCCAGAAAGAGGACTTGGGACGGTCTTGAAGGGCGTCCTTCTTTTGCCAGCTCCTTGCTGAGTTCATTTGATGTGGCAGCCATTGTCACCAGTGCTGGGCTGAGCTGGAGAGTGGGGGTCAGCAGGGAGCCACCCATTCCTAGGATGTGGATTCCCCAGAAGGAACTGTGGACACTGCAAACTGGCTAGAACTGGTCCACGGGGCCTCCACCATTGCAGAGTATCTTCTGTGGTTTGAGAACAGAGTGGCAGACAGGAAGTGTTGGGAGGTTGGCTGGTCTTTCTGGAAGACTGTCGCCTCCATACCTAGAAATCATTATATTCCCTCCTGGTGTCCACCGGTGGGTCTAGCTCTCCAGAGCTCAGCCTCTCATCTGGTGGGTAGGGAGATATTAATCCCTACCCCCAAAGGGCCATTTGGATGCAAAAAGAAAATGACAAAGACATAGAACAAGAAGTGAGGTTTGTTGAGCACCTACTACACACCAGGCACTCTCCTGTGCTCCTGGACCTCTGTCACTAATCTTCTCCCAGCCGCCTTAACAGGCAGCGGCATTGGATGAAGAAGCTGAGGTGTGTCTTGGTAAGCAATTCGCCAAGGTACTCGCTCACCAAGCAAGGGCTACAGCCAGCAGAGGAATGCAGCCTGATGCACAGATCCTGCAAAAAACATCCACATTTTTACAAAGTCCTGTTGCATAGACTGCTTGTGATTTGGTTGCTTTGGTTGCTCGGGTTACTGGAATCTTCTAGACCTGCCCTAGCCAAGCCCCTCGGGGGCCCCAATCTCCTCCCTGTTAAGTCCTGGTCGAACCCGTCTCCTCTGCCCTATATTTTAATTCTTCAAAGACCAGGCATTTGCCATCTTCCCTTTATTCCATAATGCTCAACCTGACCTCTGTCCTTCCAGGTCTCTCTTCTGCTTGCTCGGCTTCCTGTCCAGATGCAGACTTAGCACACCCACGGGCTCGCCCTGCTCACGTCTAGGTTTGCACGTCTGTTCAGTTTGTAACCAGCACACACAGACATCCCATGTATATATCTTCTCTGCACCAAAGGGCTCTGCTTGCTGAGCACACGTGCACACCCACGCTGCACAGTTCCACAACCTTCCATGCTTGCAGTGTGTGCTAGGCCTGCACACACCTGCACACACCTGCACCACGCAAGGGCTTTTCCATGAATCATCTCCTCTGGTTCTCACAGCAACAACAAAGGAGGTACAACTATTTTCTCCATTTTCAAGTAAGGAACTAAGGCTCAGAGAGGTTAAGTACCTTGTCCAAGGGAACACAGCTAATAGGAACTGAGCTATGAAATAAGATCCTCTAACCCAGAGGTCAGCAAATAAAAGCTCAGGGGCCATAGAGGGCCAATTTCTTGTTTGTGTCCATGAAGAATAATTATAGCCCTTCCATTTATCCATTACCTACCAGGACTGGGTGGTGGGGCCAGACCACATGGCTCACAAAGCTGAGCATGTTCACTGTCGGCCAGTTTACATGCTCTAGTAGTTTTCGTTCTAGTGTGCTCAGGGGTGATTTTTATTTCAAATATGTTTAAGTTTAAGGGTGGAGGAGCTGCTCTAGTCCAGTTTTCTTTTGTTTTATAGATGAGAAGACTGAGCCCCAAGAAGCTCGAGGTCAAACAGCAAGGTCAGCAAGGTACTGAGCATGGGTGTCCCACCTAGAACTTCCTGGGCTCTGGCCCACACAGAGCAAGCCTTTAATGCCCACCCTCCCCTGCTGAGGGCTCACATGTAATGCGTGTGTGCACAGGGGCCCACGTGTGAGCCCGGGTGTCTGCAGGCAGCCCATGGGAAATAGAGCCTAAGGCTGCAGACTCAGCTCATGAATCCACATGGTTCTGCCCAAGCCAAATGGCTTAGGGAGGACTGGAAAGAGGTGCGGATGATGGGCAGCTGGCTGATTGGTGGCCGCACATCTGCCTCAGCCTGCTCAGCCCCTGGTCATCTCATCTGCAAATAAAAGGAATTGCAGGGCCCAGTGACGCACACCTGTCATCCCTGAAGCTCGGGAAGCTGAGGCAGGAGGATCACAGATTCAAAGCCAGCCTCAGCAACTTAGTGAGGCCCTAAGCAACTTAATGAAACCCTGTCTATCAATAAAAAGGGGGGGGGGCTGGGGATGTGGCACCCCTTGGACCTTAACTAATTAATTAATTAAATTAATAAAAGGGATCAATTACTGCTTCACCTCTTTTTACATAAGTGAACTTACTTAAATGTAAAATCCACATCATTGCTCATCCTAGAAAGCCAACAACTCTTTCCAAAAATAAAAAAGTAACTAAAAATAAAAGTGATGAATAAAGAAGAGGAGGAGGAGGAGGAGGAGGGAGGAGAAGAAAGAAAGAGACAGAGAGAGAAGACAATCTTCAAGATGACAGGAAATATTTATAAGTCATAGATCTGCTAAGGACTTGTATCTAGAGTCAACAATAAAAGCCAACCTAGGAATCTCCATTCTGCTTTCCATATTGGCTGCACCAGTTTGCAGTTCCACCAGCAGTGGATGAGTGTGCCTTTTCCCCCACATCCTCGCCAACACTTGTTGTTGTTCATATGCATAATAGCTGCTGTTCTGACTGGAGTGAGATGAAATCTTAGGGTGGTTTTGATTTGCATTTCTCTAACTGCTAGAGATGTTGAGCATTTTTCATATATTTGTTGATTGATTATATATCATCTTCCGAGAAGTGTCTGTTCATTTCCTTGGTTCATTTATTGATTGGGTTACTTGGGTTTTTTTTTTTTTTTTTGTATGTTTTGTTTGGTTTGGTTTGGTTTAGTTTGGTGTTAAGGTTTTTTGAGTTCTCCATAGATCCTAGAGATGAGTGCTCTATCTGATGTGCATGTGGTAAAAATTTGCTCCCATTCTGTAGGCTCTCTCTTCACCTCACTGATTGTTTCTTTTGCTGAGAAGAAGCTCTTTAGTTTGAATCCATTCCATTTATTGATTCTTGATTTTATTTCTGGTACTATGGGGGTCTTGTTAAGGAAGTTGGGGCCTAATTCGACATGATGAAGTTTTGGGCCTTTTTCTTCTATTAGGCTCAAGGTCTCTGATCTAATTCCTTTCCTTGGTCCTTGATCCACTTTGAGTTAAGTTTTGTGCATGGTGAGAGAGAGGGCTTAATTTCATTTTGTTGCATATGGATTTCCAGTTTTCCCAGCACCATCTGTTCAAGAGGCTATCTTTTCTCCAATGTATGTTTTTGGCACCTTTGTCTATTATGAGATAGCTTTATTCATGTGAGTTTATCTCCTATGTCCTCAATTCTGTACCACTGGTCTACAAGTCTACTTTGGTGCCAATACCATGCTGTTTTTGTTACTGTTGCTCTGCAGTATAGTTTAAGGTCTGGTATTGTGATGCCATCTGCTTCACTCTTCTTGCTAAGGATTGCTTTGGCTATTCTGGGTCTCTTTTTCCAGATGAACTTCATGACTGCTTTTTCTATTTCTATGAGCAATGTCATTGGGATTTTTATTTTGATTGGAATTGCATTAAATCTGTATAGTAGTATGGTCAAATACTCGCTGTGTCAGAGCCTTTATGTCTGGTTTCTTAGCTCATCAGAGCCCATCTCAAAACCCAAAAGGACCAGCCCCACTTTTGAAACTATTGCAAACAGCAGTAGCCTCTTGCTCCCTGTCTGTGTCCACCCTCAGTCTGATACTAAGAGGACAATCCAGTTAAAGGTTGAAAAGTAAAAAAATTAGACCACGCCCCTCCTCTGCTCCAAATCCTCCCCTGCTCCCCTCTCACCCAGAGTCAGAGCTGAATTCTGACCACAGCCCTCAGGCCCATGTGCTCTGGTCCTGCTCCATCTCTGACTCTAGGTTCCATGCTCAACTTTTGCTGATCCATCTGAGCCCACAGGCTACCTGGCAGCACCTTCCTAAGCTCTATTTCTACCTCGCCACACTCTGGGATTTTGCACATGCTGTTCCCTGTGCCTGAATGCCCTTCCCAGTCTCCATCCCAGTCCTGGCCTCACACCTTTCCTATTGTCTATCTGCACAGCCCACATCACAAGCACGATGGGGACTTGCATATTTGTTGGTGATCTTTGGTGATCTTTTCCTCCAAGACGACAGTGCCAGGAAGTCAGGGATCTCACCTGTCTTCTGGATCCTACAGCAGCATCTGGCACAAAGTGGGTGCTGAAAGGATTCACAAAATAAATGAGTGAAAGGCGAGGTGATCGGAAGCCATGATGCTTCTATTTCCCTGGAATCCCAATGGTCTGTAACTCCAACCTGGTGAGACAGAGGGATCCAACAATTAGAGGTAGGCATCGGGTATCTGTCCCATATCTGTCACTACCAGGTGGTAGGACAGTCAACAAATCACTCTACTCCTCGCTAAGATCACAGTTGCTTTATTTGGCAGTCACGGCTGACACTGGCTGCCCAGATCCGTCAGGGACGGGCAGGAGGACATCATGTATATTTTATTGGGTTCTGCGGGTGTCACAGCCCAAACAACGCTGCTGATGTTAGCAATCACACCCAGCAACAATACACAGAGATTGAGCACTGAGCACAGACCAGGAGCTGCTCTGAGCACTTTCCATGTTTTAAGGCATTTCATTCTCCAATTTCAGTTGGTAGGAGGCAGAGCTGGGGTTTGAGTTTAATCTTCCTGTGGCCAATCCCTGGGAAGTTCTATCATGACCCCATTTTATGTGAAAAAAAAATTATAGTAAAAGAATAAACAATGGGCCATACACCAGCAGCTAGGGAGGCTGAGGCAGGAGGATCAAGCGTTCAAAGCCAGCCTCAGTCACTGAGACCCTGCCTCTAAATAAAATACAGAAGAGGACTAGGGAGGTGGCTCAGTGGTTAAGCACCCCTGAGTTCAATCCCCAGTACCTCCCCTCCCACACCCACACACAAAAATAAGCAGCAGACTGAATGTTCAAAGCCAGGTTTTCCCCATGTGTGGTGTGACCAGAATGAGGGGGAGGAGAAAGGGAGTCTGTTTTTGTATGAGTGCTCACATGCACCAGGCCCTGTGGATGCTTCAGATACATTGCTTCATTTCAATTTCAGAGCCAACCAGTGCAGGGGAGGCCTGGAGAAGTTCACTTGCTTGGCCAAGGTCACACTCCTCTATTTCTACTTCTGGAAAAGTGATCGGGCACGTCTCCCTCCCCAGGGTCTCTGAGAAAAGCCTGTTGGACCAAGATGCCCCCGTTGGACAAGGTCTTGGCCAAACTTCCCTCCTCGGGGACCTAGGAGATGGAGCTGGTGGGCAGAGATGCCCCAGTTCAATCCGGCTGAACTCCTCTCCTCTGCCAGGGCTCAGAGCTCAAGGGCAAAACACTAGCCAACTCGGGAGCCGGGGCAAAGACACA
The DNA here is from genome assembly GCF_964194105.1 of Spermophilus citellus. NCBI lineage: Eukaryota > Metazoa > Chordata > Mammalia > Rodentia > Sciuridae > Spermophilus > Spermophilus citellus. The sequence continues at coordinate 84,931,200 of NC_138184.1, forward strand.
GATAATTAAGATTGAAAGCAAGACAAGGACCCCGAGCACTGCCTTCTTTCCCTCTGGAGACCCGGAGAGCCCCAGGTTCCACTGTGGACACCCCCCTCCCCGAAAGGCATCCTCAGGAAACCCCGATGCACAAAAGTAAGACTTGTCCCCGTTGAAGAGGGACCCCCAGGAGCCATCCGAGAAGGAGCCAACCACACAGTAAAAATCCATCAGGGAGCCACATCTTCCTGATGCCCCATGGTCTTGATGACTCTGGGGTCCACATTATTTTTATGTCCATCTGGAAGAAAGTCTGTCATGGGAACTGGCTGAGCTGAGGAAAGGGGTCATGGGCCTGTCCCGTCGCCGAGTGGCTCATTCATTCATCCTTGAGACAAGTTCCCGTTTCTTCCTTCTTTTGTTAAAGTGCAAGTCTTATTCCCGACCCTCTATTCCGCAGGCTACCTGTATAAGCACGATTTTGCGAGAAAGCTGATACTTTGTTTCCCAGCATTCCCTGCAGCTTCGTGGCTCCATTCTGGCCAAGGATATATAAACAGACAGCTGTTAAAAAAAGCATCCTGGAAGAGCATTTTTTTTCTTCTTCATGAAAATGGGGATGGATGTGGCTAGTGGAGGCCCTTTGGAATCTTTCCTCTCCATCTAACCTAGAAAGGAGATGTGATACGTCGATCACAGCAGCTCCATTGGGACCATGAGGTATTCAACATGAAGTGAACCAAGCCAAGAATATCACAAAGGCATACGTGAACCGTTACATTAACTTCATCCTCTGTCTTCTTCGGAGATTATTGCTATGTAAGAAAAACATGCAATTGTCTATTTAATGTGTAAAGAGTTGGATTTTATGTTCCTCGGAGCCAACTGTAATTCTTAATGTAAGTGCCTACTATGAGCAAGACAGGCACAGGCACTTCCCCTCAGGGAGCTCCTAATGTGAAAAGGTAGAACAAAGAAGAAACAGCAAGAATAGGCACCATGTACCTATAGTCTGCTGCCACTGTCCAGAGAAATTGAGGAAGAACATTCTCTGCCCAAATCATGCTTCCAAGACTCTTCTCTTCTTTGTCCCCAAGACCTGGGCTGCAAGAGGGCTCCTATAGCTGAAGCCACACACCTCTGTTCCAATGTGCCCAGCCTTGGTGGCCTGGACTCCACACATGATGAAGGCATCTGGGGACCTTGTTAGCTTGCTGGCCCTGAGATCCACAGATCCACCAGAACCATCTTGCTTGCTGTTTTTTTCCTCCTGCCTGACTTAATGCCAATCAACCTCTCCTGTCTCCCCTGGGCTGAGTGCCCTGCCGATCCCTGACACTCACGGCCTCTCGCCATACCATGTGCCCAGGGCCTGGCCCCTGTGAGAAAAAAGAGATTTAGCAGGTGATGAAATCCCCACCGTAGCTCCGGGGGGTCAGCATGATTCTCAGTTTTACAGATGAGGAAACCGAGGCTCAGCACGGAAAAGACACTCACCTGAGGTCACCAGCTGGGATTTGAGGGCAGGCAGGCCATCTCCAGAGGACACCTCTCGAACTTCATCTCCAGATGTCAGGTGACATGACACCTGGACTTTTCAACTTTTCAAAATTTAGGTCTGACAAGGACTAGGGACCCTGCTGTGAGCTAAAGGTGCTTATTTCCACTCTGCAGAGTGCACAGTGGACTCTGCCCAAACACCAGGGCTCCTTGGGACTCTCCCCATTGCTCCTTGTCGCTCTTCATAGGAACCACCCCTCAAGCTGCACGGGGAGGGTCCCCAGGGACAGGGAAAGATGCAGGGAGACTCACTTTCTTCAGAGCAAGAGTTGACAGCAAAATCATGCAGATTGTTAAAAAAAAAAAAATCCTTCCGAGATGATTCCAGACAGATTTCCCTTACAGAGCCCAGCCCTCCTCCTTGTCTCACAAGTTCATTTGCTGATTCAGTCACTCAGCAAACACTTCCCAAGTCTCTGATGCCCCTGGACTGTGACAGGCACCAGGGTCTGGTCAATGAATAAGCCTGATATCCTCTGGGCCCTTGTGAATCCTAAGCAGGGGAGACGGGTAATACTGCAAGCTGAGGAAGAAGCACCCCACCGAGAGGATGTCCCTCTAATCTCTGTTGCCTGTGAAGTCTCTGCAGAGGTGATTAAGGACCTTGGAGCACAGAGGTGGCCCTGGATGATTCCACATGGCCCCAACAGGTTCCTGACGGGAGGGATGTGGAGGCAGAGAAGAAGGAGCCAGAGAGATTCGAATCCTTCAGGACTGAAGGGGTGGGTAAGCCCAGTGGGCGGCCATCAGGGGCCAGAGGAGGCCAGGAGCAGATTGTCTCCTAGGACCCTCCCCAGGGAGCATGGGTCTGGCCCAGGGATGCTGACTTCAGGCTTTCCACCGGCAGACCTGGGACAAAATAAATATCTGTTGTTTTAAGCCACTGAGTGTTTGGCGGTTCCTTACAGTAGCCAAGGAAACCAAATATAGGTGGTTTGGAAAAATCTGAATTTGCCCATGGGTTGCTGGGGCCCTCCTGCCGTAGACAGTCCAGGGACCAGGAAAGGCCTGGCTTCCGGGCTCCACTCTCCTTCTCTCCTCTCTGCACAGACTCGAGGTCGCCCTGGAGCCCGGGGGCTTCTGCCTGCTTCCTGTGGCAGCCAGTGACTTCCGGGCCCATTAGAGGCTTCCCCTGCAGCTGGGCCCCCGCCACCCCACACCTGCCGAGGAAAGCACGTGTGGCCACCGTGTCCCTGAGTGCCACCATCTCAGGCCACTTCATTGTTCCTGAGTTGGCGATGACTCTGCAGAAATGACCCCATTTGGAAATGTTTGGGGGAGACTGAGCACAGCCCTCCGGGGGGGGGGGGGACTGGGGGGAGGATATCGGTGACCACGGCTACCGTTGCTCAAGTGCCTGTTTTATGCTCCAGCTGTGTCCTCACTGCTGCAGACGTGGCCTGAGCATCGGTGACACGGGGGACTGTGAAATGTGGCACCTCCTACTCCACATGTGCCAGTCAGAACCTGCCAGGTCCCCAGGTGAGCCACACGCCTGTCCAGAGCTTTCCCAGACGGGGTAAGGCTGAGGACCCTGCCCCTGTTTGATTGATCAAAGCCATTGATAGTTCTACCAAAGCCAGCCCGTCCTTGGTGTCCTGGTCACTGGTGGTCTTAGCGATGTCCCTGGGTGGAGGGAAGCCCAGCCCTCCCATGGGGGCTTCAGGTGTGGAAGCCACGGGGATGCACCTTGCAGACCCCTGACTACAGGAAGTGAAGCTGCCCGGGACCCCAGCACTGCCCCTGACACCCGTCACTGTGTTTGCTCAGGAGGGGACACATGTCCCGCAGGCTGGCCCCACTCGGTGACTGCAAACAGCAGGGCACCAAGACAGGTTTGTTCCCGGCACACATGGGACTTTGTCGACAGCTGACCTCGGATCAAGGGTCCCCTCTGCCCCCCAGGCTGAGCGTCCTGGTATTAATGGTGGTCTAGGCTACTTCCACCCGACGACCTCCACCTCCCCTTCACTCTGGGTCACACTTGCACCACGGCCTGACGTCCCCTCCCCGGCCTTCCCCGGCTCCCTCCCGATGTCCTGCCGTAAGTATTTCTCTTAATAAAATGTCCGAGCATTTAATCCTGCCTCGGCACGGACACAGGGAGCCCGAGAGCAGCCACAGCGCCCCTCGGCCCTCCAAGGCCAAGGTGGGCAAGCCCAGCCTGCAGGGGCTGCCAGCAGGCGTCCCCACATGTCCCTGCAAGGGGCCTGAGGTCAGAGGATGGCTCTGCTTTTGGACTCTTACGATTCCCAAGTTTCCTGTGGGAATGTGGGGGGTGAGGAAAGCACCCCCAGATTCTCTTTCCACCCCATTTTGTGCCCCAACCCGAGGCCTCCTCCTAGGTCTCATCTCCACACTCCGACTCCAGCCATGTCCCCACACCCCCTTCACCACCATCCCTTAGGTCCAAGACCAGGGACATCGGTGTCCACTGGGAGGGTGGATTTGAAGTGGGTGGGGGTCCGCACGGACCCTGGCACATTAGTGTATGGGACTCAGGATTCCAGGTGCTCAGAGCAGAGTCTGCCCTTCGTCCCCAGGAACCAAGAGGGCAGAAGAAGAGCCTCCCACGTCCAGGTTTAATGATGCCCTCGGATCCAGCTGTCCCCATCCTCTGTCCATGGGCCCAGCACACTCAAAACCGAATGAATCCAAACAGATCTATGGGACCTCTGCCTCGATCCCCAGACTTAGGGAAACTAAGGACAAAGGAGCAGGCGGGTGGCTTTGTCCAAACTCTTCTCACTTCTACAAGAGCCAAGTGCTCACCCAACAGATACGCTTGCATGGAAAGATGTCACCGTTATTGGTCATGAGGGAACTGAAGTTGGCTTCAACTTTGATTTCCTCGTGACTTTAACCGCCACACACCTGCAAGGAAGGCTAAACTTGGAAAAGAAAATGAAGAGAAAAGAAGCTGGTAGCACTATGGCCGGCAAGGTCACGGAGCAAGTAGAATTTCCACGCACGGCTGCAGGAATGCAGAGAGACATGTGGCCACTTCAGAAGCATCTGGCCATTTCTTATGTAGGAGGGACTCTTCTCCTGCCACCCTTCCATGCTATTCCAAGATGTTAACCCAACAGAAAGGGAACCTACGTCCACCCGAAGACCCATACAGTGATGGTCACAAAGGCAAAAACTGGAAACAACCCAAACGTCCATCCACTCCTGAACAGGTAGATGCAGTGTGGAACCGCCATACAGTGGAATATTATGCAGCAAGAAGCAAAATTCTACCACATATAACAATGTGGGTGGATCTCAAAAGTGTTACAAAAGCTGCAAGAATCGGGGGACATTAAGGCCACACCATAGTGATTCTGTTCACATGGAATTCTGGAAAACTCTACAGGAATAGAATTATAGGAATAGAAATAGAAATCTATAGGAATAGAAATCAGATCAGTGGTTGCCAAGGGATGGGGTGGGAGAAGAAGCAAGAAGGAAATTTTCGTGTTTTGTGTCTTGGTGGTGGTGGTGGTTAGATGACCATAAATATTCCTCAGAAGGTATCGATCTATACATTGAAAAAGGGCATATTTCATTGGGCATATTTTATACTCAATAAACCTGATTGAAACACACACACACACACACACACACACACACACACACACACACATGCTTTCTCCTGTGTTCTCAACTCTCTACCTAATTCACCCTTTCAACCCTCATAGCCACCCTGTGAGGTCCTTGCTACTCTTATCTCCATGTTCACAAATGAGGAAACTGAGAACAGAGAGGTTGAGTTACCAGCCAAAGGTCACCCAGCTAACAAGTGACATGCCTGGGACACAAACCCAAGAAGCACAGGTCCAGACCCCATGCTCTGAACCATGGCACCCCATTCTGTGAGCAGGGGGACACAGATGACAGATTCTTCGCTACGTTCAACACTGGGGTCAGAGAGTCTAGAAGGGAGAGAAGGAAATAGGATTTTAGAAAAGTCCCTGTTCCAGCCCTCCAGAGGCTGAATCCCCCACAGTTCCTGCTCCAATTCTTCTGGCTCATTCTTCAATGCCAGCCAGCTCCCTCCGGGGCCCTAACTAAGAAGCCAGCAAGATTCTGCGAGAGAACATGACTGCTTCCTGAAAGCACTAGGTGGATTTCCCCGACACGTCTTGTCGGCGCTCAAAATGCCCGAGACAGCTTCTCCTGAAATATCTTCCAGGTGAGCTCCCTGGCCGCCCCGCCAGCCTCACCTCTGACTGCCCCCGTTCCCACGCGGCTGAGGCTGCCTGTTGACCAGGCCTCTCACTCCTGGAGGCCCAGAGCTGACCTCACTTTGCGAGATCAAATGCAGAAGAAGGTGCTTACGGAGGGTCACTGGGTGGTGTTAAAAGCCGGTTTCTCCTCCTCGTAGTGGGAAGGTGCTGACCGGAGGGGAAGCATTAAGAAGCTGTGTTCTCCCTGGTGCTGTTTCCACGTGGTGGGCCTCAGCAGGGTGCTCAGCAGCAGGCAAGCTTCAGCTGGGGGGGCTGCCCCCCCCCCCCCGGCTCTGGGCCTGACGCACAGGAGAACTGAATCTGGCTGCAGACCCCGGAGTTTCGTGAAGGATCACAAATGTCCATGCGGAAACGCTTCTCCCTGCTCGGCTGGAAGGATTTGCCAGACTCCACACAAACACTCCCCCAGGAAGCAGAAGCAACCCAGGGTCCCTCAGAAAGAGCGAGAGTAAGAACATGTGCCCAACAGGAAAAGTGATCAGCTGCTGGCTGCTGCCCGGGGGTGTCTCCTGTAAGTCTGTTAGCGCAGGGGTGAGCCCAGGGGTGCCAGGGCGTTAGGAATCAGAGTTTGAATGCCATTTGGACTTGATATTCTCGAACTCTTTTCTTACTCTTATAGCAAACTGGTTCTGTTGTGAGGACCACCTCTGACTGAGTGGCTGTGACTACCCTAGGTTAAGGAGGATTCTGAGGCCCATGTAGACTCAGGGAGAGTGTTGTGATCCATGAGTGATGTCTGCCATGGCAAGCCAGAGAGGCAGACCATGAGTCTACCATCCCTGCTCTACGCAAAAAGGAACAGGGCCCAAGGAAAACGAACCGAACAAAGATGCAATCTGATGTACTAAAACTCACAAGATCCTTTGGAATCTGCACATAAGAAGCACAGCTCCAGCTGCTCACTTTGGCCCCGTCCAGAACATTTGCGAATATCTACCAAACACAAGGTCTGTAGCTTTCTTTTACATTATAAAGATGTCACTATGGGGATCGATGAGCCCACTACTCTGCCACACTGATTGGTTGAAGCAAGAGTTGCAAACTATTTACCTGTCATTGTAAATAACATTTTATTGAACCATAGCAACATGAATTTGTTCATATGTTGTCTATATTTATTTATTTATTTTGAAGTTTTTTATGTGGTTGTCGTTTATTTCTGTTTTATTTTGCTTTTATTTTTTTCAGGAGCAGGGATGGAACCCCGGGCCTCACACATGCTAGGCAAGTGCCCTAACACTGAGCCAAACCCCGACCTTCCGTGGTTGTCTTGATGCTCCAGGGTTAAGCAGTTGGTAGAGTCCATACAGTCCACCACGCCTGACATGTTTCCTACCTGGTCCTGCTCATAAAAGTTAACTTGGTTAAATTGTTGCCATTCAAGCAAAAAGCAACAGGGCTTCATGATAGGAGTCAGCCATGAATGAGGCACCTTGGAGACAGTCTCTCTACTATAAAGACACATCCTCTTGCCTGGTGACAAAGGATGCCAATCACCAGTCTCTTGGTGTCTCTGCTCCTCCTCCTCCTCTTCCCCTCCTCCTCCCCTCCTCCTCTCTTCCTCCCCTCCTCCTCCCCTCCTCCCCCTCCCCTTCCCCCTCCCCATCCCCCTCCCCTCCTCCCCATCCCCCTCCTCCCTCCTCTCTGGGAAATCCGGGGGGGGGGGGGAATAGAGAAGGCAGTGGATACAGAATAGAAACAAATCACTGTCCCATTTTCCACGAGGGCTTTCTCTGTATCTGACTCTTGGAAACATCGGGATGTAAGTGAATCTGTTAATGCCCCATTCCAGTGCTTCCACACGTCCTGTATTTCTCTAAAATAAACCCTCATCGATCACCTGCAGGTCTGGAGTATGGAGACTCCACTTTCCACACCACCTCCAGGAGCACCTGCTTGTGCAGTCCAATGCCTTTAGCACGAGGCCTGCGCAGGAGTCCTCAGGAAAGTGGATCCCGATAGATTAGTGATGTCTGTCATGGGAGAAGGAAGGAGAGATGACAATGTGGGCTGTATATTTGATCTCCTGGCTCTTCCTGACAACATAAAAAGAGTCCATCTACTCTGTGTGACTTATCACCACTTTTTCTCATCTTCCTCAGAAGTTAGAGTTGGAAATAGATCATCTCTCCTTGATGACACAAGCTCATGCAATTTTCCTCCTGAGGGCTTCAGATATACTTTCTATTTTCTCAGTCAAATGATGCACAGGCTGCTCATCTTATTTCCCAAACCTGTTAGCAGCAGGCACCATACCAGGTACACAGTTCTCATTTAGTGGATCCTGGAAGCCTCTAATTTGGAGATTGAAGCTGTGGCCTTCCCACTTAAAAGTCTGATTCAGCATTTACTCACCCAGCTTTGTGAAATCCCTTTCCTCTGGCTCATCTAAAACCCTCCTAGGACCACTCCAGCCCCCTGATGCTTTTGCAGAAGCAAAGGATATTCTATGCCCTGCAAGACCACCTAGTTGGGCCCGGGGGCTACTTGATTGCAGAGTCCCTAAGTTTCAGGGCGAAATGACAAGCCACAAGCATCTCAGTGTTATGGTTGGGATCTGGAATGTTCCCCCAAAGCGCACAAATTGAAAGCATGGTCCCCAATGCACCAGGGTTCAGAGGCAGGGCTTTTAGGCAATGACTGGATCACAAGGGCTTCAACCTCATCCTAAGCTAGAGTCGTGATGCTGGTGATTTCATTTATAGCATATTATTATAATTGATCTATATTACTAGTATTGCTATTAATCTCTTACTGTGTCTAATTCATAAATTACATTTTATCACTGTGACTACCCTAGGTTAAAAACATAGTATATACAGGCTTTGAAACTCCCTGAGGTTGCAGGCACATAACCCTCATGAATGGGGGAATGACTGCACCGTTAAATTGACTCTGAACTTGCAGGGATCTCCCCACTGCAGCTGGCTGAGCCCCAAGGACGACAGAGGGGATGAGCCGTGGGACATCATGTGCCATTCAACTGAGCAGCAGCCAATGCCTACACCTCTCCCAGGAGGGACTCATGTCTTCCATGCTGTTGTGAGCTAAACCGTGTCCATCCAAAAGAAACGCTGTTAACCCACATACCTGTGAATGCGACCTTCTTTAGTAATAAGCTCTTAGCAGATGGGATTGAGTTAAGATGAGGTCATTAGGGTGGGCCTGACCCAGTGTGACGGGCGTCCATTAAAAACGGAGGAGAAGGGCAGAGACTGACAGGTACCGGGGAAGCCAGTGTGAAGACACATGTGACGAGGGAAGAGAGACTGGAATGATGCACCTACAAGCCAAGGAACATGGAGGATTGTTGGCCATGAAGAGATACTCAGAGAAAGACACGTGACATGTCCCCCCTGGAGCTTCCAAGGGAGGCAGCACTGATGAAACCTTGGGACTTCTAGAACCAAGAGACAATACATTCCTGTTGTTTAGGCCACCTAGGGGGTGGAGCTTTGCCCCAGCAGCCCCAGGACATGAACCAACTGTGCTCATTCATTCATTCTGAGAGTGCCTGCGTGTGCTTTCTGGGGTGCAGAGGGCTCACGTGTTCATTACTTAAACCAGTCTCCACTTCCATTTTTAGTTCAGCTAGAACCCCGCTGCCCATGAAGGGAAAAGCCAAGTTGAAAATGCATGTCCCTTTCCAAACCGGCACTCAGCTCACCCAAGCCCACCTGTCAGTCTTCTCCATCTCGTCCCCAACCCGGCCTGGTTCCTGAGACAGCTCCGCTCCCAACTGCACTGAGAGCGGTGACTTCATGCTCCCAGGTCTCCCTTGTGAAGGGCTGAGGACTTCACCAGGCGCACACACACGGCCACCTGCTGTTCAGCCTCCTCATCCACCATGATGGGGGGCTGCACCCCTGTGTGACAATCATAGAGTGCACAGTCCTTGGGATCATCAGAGGCTACCTTCCCACCTTATTCTTGGAGACATGGGGCTGTAACACATCAGCTATCACCCCGGGGCCTGGGGCCTGCTTAGGGGGTGCAGCAGGAGCCTTAGTTCTTCCCTCTCAACCCGTCTGTCCATTCTGACCTTGGTTATTATGTTCCTTTTTTCCTGAGAGCTGGGTCTTCATACCAACCCTTCTGCTTCTGCCTGGATTCTCACCCTAAATGCTTCCCGCAGGATGTCGGTAAGAAATCCCCACCAACACCGAAGTGTCCACAAGAGCCCTGGCATCTTCCTGTGGGAAGCGGGGAGCCGGCACCTTCCACTGGGAATTACTTCTGACCTTGACTTCCCACGGTTTCCCACAGTTCCTCCTACTGTGCTGGGTGCAGCCAAGACTGCTGATCCCTGACCCCAGGGTCTGGGTAGAAATTCACAGAAGCCTGAGAACATGAAAGAGGAGAAGAGGCCAGAGAGAATGGGGGAGGAGAGAGAAGAAGAGGAGGGAGAGGTCTTTAAGAGCACATAGGGACCTCCTTCCATCTGCCTGATCCACTGCAGGGATGCAAACGGACAGAAGTGCATGTTCCTATGGTTTTTTACAGACCTGATTCTACCCTGTCATAAACAAGCACGGGCAGACACAGAATTTCACGGTTCCATCCTGATTTGGTTATTTGTGCTAATGCAGTTAGTAGATGCCCTGAATTCTGAAATCCAGACATAATCCCCAGAGCTGTTGCACCCAACTGGCTTGTCTTCAGTCTTTCCTCCAAGTGCTACTGCAGACTGGCCCTTCACCTCCTTGCATTGATTCTGCCCAGTTTTCCCAACTAGCGAAGGGTTCCCAAAGGAGGAAGAAGGAATAAACATAAAAATAAAATACACCCCGGCCCCACTCATCCCCAAAACATGCAAAGGGATTCTTGGGTTCAAGGGCCATCGCTGCAGGTGATTCGTTGCAAAGCCTGGTTTGCAGAAACGAATTTTGTGCTTCTAGGTCCATGTATGGTAGGTACTACTGCTTAACAAACTAACCCAAAACTTAGGGCGTCCAGGCAATGACCACTTAAGTCTTTAAGTTTTCAAGTCCTGCTGATGTGGGGAGTCCAGGTACAACTGTCTCAATCGCATACCTATGGATAAGTGGCAGGTTGGATGGTCAAGGATGGCTCTTCTAGGATGACTCACCCATCTCCAGCCTGGAGTGCTGTCACAGCGGTGCCCAGCAGGACACAAATCACATTTATGAGGCTCTGTTTGCATGGAATTTATTACTACTCCATTACTCAAGAAGACACACAATAAAGCCACAGTTCTGGAAAATACCATCCAAAGGTATGTACAGAGGCCGGCGCAGTGGCACACACCTGGAATCCCAACAACTCAGGAGGCTGGGGCAGGAGGATCATGAGTTCAAAGCCAGCCTTAGCAAAAGCGAGGCACTAAGCAGCTCAGCCAGACCCTGTCTCAATAAAATACAAGGGGCTGTCCAATGAAAGTAAGGAAAAGTGGGCTGGGGATGTGGCTCAAGCGGTAGAGCGCTCGCCTGGCATGCGTGCGGTCCGGGTTCGATCCTCAGCACCACATACAAAGATGTTGTGTCCGCCGAGAACTAAAAAAAATAAATATTAAAATTCTCTCTCTCTCTCTAAAAAAATTTTTAAAAAATTAAAAAATAAAATAAAATACAAAATAGTGCTTGGGATGTGGTATGGCTCAGTGGTCCAGTGCCCCTGAGTTTAACCCCTGGTACCGCCTCCCCGCTCCAAAAAAAAAAAGACATGACCAATGAGCTTTCAATCTAATATGGAAATGGGCACCTTGTGATAGTTTGACAAATAGGTGTTGAATTAACATGAGTAAAAAGGCAGAGACTAAGAAAATACCGTGTGAAGAAGTGTGGCAGAAGTCTACGATGGCTGCGACCAGGAGTGGTTTCCTTGGGGAAGTCAAGTTGCAAGACTGTCTGTGTTTTCTCCAGGCACAGCCCAGGGCAGATCTGGGAGTTCTGGGTGGAGAGAACAGAGGGAGGAGAAACCCAGGGAACAGAGGTAAAGTGACAAGAAGAAAGTCTGGCAAGTTATCAGGTGGGACTGGACCTTTGCCTATTCCCCATGGGGGAGAGGGGGCTCCATCTGGGTTCTTTTAAGCCCGAATCACTACCAATTTCCCAATACTTGAGGGATACCTAATAGTTGAGATATTTCAACCCTGTAACATCCACTCATCCCACCAGATTTGAGAAAGCAGGAACAGAGTATGGAGAATGAACCAGATCGGGAATCAGCAGCACCCGGCTCTGGTGGCCCTTCATCCTCTAGCTGTTCATTGACACGCTTGGCCATTTCCCATCGCCTCTCAATGCCTCAGTTTCCCTATTGTAAAATGGGAGCGATCACACCTACGTCATAGAGTTGCTGTAGGAATTTAAAGAATGACCCCAAGTGCTTGGACCGGACCTGCTGGGGCAGAAGAAAGAAGCCCCAGAGCTTCCCACCTCTGGCCACCACTGTCAATCATCAGCTCTTCTCTCTAATTCATCTCTGCTTGGATCCCTCTTCCCCAGTACTCAAGCCATTAGGGATGAGGCCAGAACTGGCTCTGGATGAGCCCCTGCAGTATGGGTCCTAGACAGTGTCTGTCTGTCTGTCTGTCTCTCTCTCTCTCTCTCTCTCTCTCTCTCTCATGCAAGAGAGTTGGGCCCTGGGGAAGAGCAGCCCCCCTCCAGGAGGGCTCCAGACAGCAGCAGCAGCAGTGGAGACCGCTGTCCCTGCTGTCCCCGCTGTCCCTGCTGTCCCCGCTGTCCCTGCTGCATGCCCACAAACAAAAGTCGCCTTTCATCCGATCCAGTGCCGCCTGCCCGAAGAGGAGTCACTTCCTTGTGCCTGGGCGTTGATGAAAGCCGACAGCAGAGGCGAGAAAACAGCCAGCTCTCTCTGCGCGCGATAAAACCATTACAATCAATTTCGGCAGCTCGCGGGCGCAGACAGACTCCGCGTCGACTGGATTCTGTTACCGGGGCTGGGGGTGCCGGGGCGGGGGGCAGGCAGGGTGGGGGCCGCCGGCCCCCGGGGGGCCTTCTGGGAGGCTGGAGCATTTGGCCTTCCGCGGATGGGCCCCATTACGGCTGCAGCCTGGCGCCACGGCTGCGGGGGCGGGCTGCGCGAGGAAAAGTGTCCTCCCGATGGCGGGCGGGGGGCCACCAGCGCGAGCTTAACTCCTGCGGTCTCCAAGACTAATTGCTCACGGTGGAAACACGCCTCAAAGTGCTCTGGCCTCGTCAATAATAGGGTATTAGATGCCTTCCATTCCGCACGGCATTGATCTGTTTCCTCCCGGGCCTGCTGCCGGCTCCGCTCCCTGCCAGGCCCCGCCGCTGCGCCCGGCTGGCTCAGGAGGACTCCGCGCCCCTCCTCCCGCGCCCCACCAACCTTTTTTTTTAAAGTGTTTTCTAAGCGTGTGTTTAGCATGAGTGGTGCCTAAGTGCTAATTGTTACACCACAGATTGATTGGCGACGAGATGGCTTGCCAAGTTCCTCCCGTCTCCTGGGGGAGGGGGCAGGGGAGGGGGAGGGAGGGCCCGGGGGACGCTGGGGGACAGGGAGACAGGGGAATCCTTGATGCTTCTGAGCTTCCTCTCCCGCTCTCATGCCCATTGCCCGCGAGGTGGGGAGGGCAGCCTCTATTGATATTTGATTATTCTCTGCTATTTATTATTTCTGCTTTGACAGAGTGGCAAAGATGTTCCTGCAGGTGCTGCGTAGAACCCAGCGGCAGGCTTTGGAATGGAGCAGGCAGGAAAAGCTGAGGGTGGGTACAAATGTCCTTGCAGCGCCCCCGCCCCCCCAAAGCAGGATGCAGTTCCATGAAACCTTTCTAACAAGCCCTGACCCTGGTATGTGCCTGGAGGAGCCAGGGTGTCCAGCCAGGCCCCTTCTTGGAGTGACTTACGTAACTACCTGGCTGTCCTCAGGCTGGCAGGAGCCATCCCTGAGCCAACTTGCAAGATGGGCAGCACCTCACAGTGGGCCTGGCAGGCCTGGTGGCCCCTGAGACATTTCTTCTCATTCTTCCAGATCACTGCATTTGGAGGTGTTGGGAGTACAGGGTGAGCAGAGCCAGTCAAGATTCCCAAAGGGCACAGACAAGAGATGGGACCCCTGGGACACCCAAGATCCCTCCAAACACCTGGTGCTTCATTAAAGGTGCAGAGCAGGGGTCTTGGCAACTACAGTCACAAAACATTCCCACCTGACAGGTGGCCCAAACATCCTGTCTGCTTAAAACAAGACAGTGTGGAGTCCATTCATCCAGCATGAAATCCAACCAGAACGGGCAGGCAGCGTCTCCACCAGGTCCAGACTCTCTCTCCCCGCAGCCTCAATCTTTCCCCAAATGTCCATGTTCCCTAGATTCCCTCTACCCCTGGTCTTCCTCTTCCTCAAATTCCGTCTTCCCCAGTCTCCACTACCCCGGACTCCATCTTCCCCAATCTCCCTCCTCCCCAGATTCCATTGTACACAGACTCCATCTTCCAAGATTCCATCTTTCCCAGTCTCCAGCATCCTCAGATTCCATAATCACCAGACTATATCTTCCCCAGAGTCTGTCTTCCCTCAGACTCCATCTTTATCAGAGCTCCATCTTCCCCAGATTTATCATCCCAGACCCCATCTTACCCAGTCTCCATCCAACAGTCTTCATCTTTCCCAGACTCCATCTTACTCAGACTCAATCTTCCCCTTCTGTATCTTCTCCAGACTCCACCTTCCCACATTCCTTCTTCTTCAGACCTTTGTATGGTGCATTTCCTTCTGCTTAAAATTCTTTTTTTATCCGATTGCTTCCTTCTCTTCAAATCTGACTGCAAAGGGGTCACCTTTGTTTGCCTTCTTTCTTATTATTCTATTTATTCTTCTTAAGCATTTACTGGTGCTGACAATGGCTCATTGACTGACATTGATGTGTTCCTAATCTGCTTCCACCCAGCCACCAAAAAGAGCACCAAATAGAGCACAGTGCATGGAGGACAGTGGCTGCATTCCTGCCACCACTGTGCTTACAGGACCTAGAGCAGCAAATAGCACATAGTAGGTGCTCCCAAAGCAGGGGTCAACCAACTGCCTCAAGTTCCTTAACTGTGAAGTGATTATAAAAGAGTACCTTGTGCTGAAGTTGGAAACAAGACGGTTGTGTCAAGCTGTCAGATCAAGAAAGTGCACCTGGTTAGCGATCTGTGAATGCAAATGATTCTGAGCATCAGCGACAGTGGCGTAACTTAATACAGAAACCAAACGCAAGCTGATCTTCACTTGCTTCTATCCTCAACAAAAATACCACTGCCATGCCACTAATTCAATGGATAATAACGTCACGTCACAAGACAGTCACAAATGGAAAAGCCAATTTCCACCTCATATGATCATTTTATTTGCCCCTGAGCTTGCTTGGGGACCTAAGTTGAAACACAGGAATGTGGATTCCAGAGTCCAGCACTGAATACTGGTCAGGGGATGAATGATATCTTCTAGCTGCCCGTCTTTAGATAGGCTGCATTACCTCTGTGGGCCTCAGTTTCCTTATCATGAAATCTGGGGTAATAACATCTATTTCATGGATTTGTGGTAAAGATAAAGAGAGAGAATGTGTGTGAAAGCCGCTGACCTGAGACATAGAAGCCCTTCAGCAAATGTTGCCTTTTCTGATTTTATCCCCCTCTAGCCCTGCAAGGAAGCCATATTTGGAAGTACTTGCTCCATGTTACAGGCTCAGAGTGGTCTGAGAGATTCCCCAGATTCCTCTCATTCTCTCTCATGAGTGTCTAGAAGGATAGAAACTCACCTTTTCTCTTCCTCCCCCTCCTTCAATAGAATACGTCTGAATGTCATACAAAGGAAAAACTTACATTTTCTAACTCCAGATCACCCTCATGAGAAAAGGTGGCAGGACTTCAAACCAGTTCCAACCTTCAGCTCCGACATGCTCTAAGTCTGTTGCGATGCTATCAGTGAGCACCAGAGGTTATCTTGGAAGTCACTCTAAGACCTAAACACAGATCACAGAAAATTAATCACTCTCTGGGATGGACTGCCGATCGTGGTCTTCCTTCTCTCCAGCCTCAAGGATTCTTACACAGGCTGGTCCAGGTCTTTGGTTTCCAAATTGTATCTTTAGTTTTAGGGCTCTCTGGTCACACAGACTCTTATGGGACACAGATGATGATGATGATGTTGATGATAATGGTGATGTTGATGATGGTGGCGGGGGGGATGGGGACGGGAATGGTGATGATGGTGAAGATGGTGATGATGGTGATGGTGAGATGATGGTGATGGTGGTGATGATGGTGATGGTGGTGATGATGGTGATGGTGATGATGGTGATGATGGTGGTGGTGATGGTGGTGATATGTTGATGATGGTGATGATGGTGATGGTGGTGATGATGATGGTGATGGTGATGATGATGGTGATGGTGATGATGGTGATGGTGATGATGATGGTGATGGTGGTGATGATGGTGATGATGATGATGGTGATGGTGATGATGGTGGTGGTGATGGTGGTGATATGTTGATGATGGTGATGATGGTGATGATGATGATGGTGATGGTGATGATGGTGGTGGTGATGGTGGTGATATGTTGATGATGGTGATGATGGTGTTGGTGGTGATGATAATGGCGATGGTGATGGTGATGGTGATGATGATGGTGATGGTGATGATGATGGTGATGGTGATGGTGATGGTGATGATGGTGATGGTGATGGTGATGGTGATGGTGATGATGGTGATGGTGATGGTGATGATGGTGATGGTGATGATGGTGATGGTGATGATGGTGATGGTGGTGATAATGTTGGAGATGTGATGGTGATGATAATGGTGATGATGGAGATAGGATGGGGATGATGGTGTGATGGTGATGGTGGTAATGATGGTGATGGCTATTAAGATGGTGATGGTAGCTAATTTTTTTTGGTGTGGTAACTATGTGCCAGGCAGCTCTAACATTCTGGATGCATTTTCTCACTTAATTTCCAAACATAACATATTATTTGTATTGCACTCTTACAGATAAGGAAGCTGAGATTCCAAGAAGGAGAGTCACTTCCACAAAGTCACACAGCCTGTGCAGCTCTAAACGTGAAACCAGATCTGCTTAACGTCCACATTGAAATGACCTCTGATCATGTCCCATGGAGACTTTGGAAGAGTTTCAGGGACCCCTCGGGCTCTAAGTTGCATCGTTTACTTAATGGTTAGCACATTGCCAATCTTACAGTAAGCACTGAGAAAATCTTTAAAAATTGAAGATTTCTTCTTTATTCTATGGTTAACAAGAAAGAAGATGGCTCTTTCTCAACCTTTCTTTAGTGTCTAAAAATGTATAACTATATGAGTACTTTTTAAAAATTCCTGAACAGTGACACTCTGGACTCAAAGCAGCTACCTATTAGGTGAGGACACTCAGGTGCCCTGAGTCTAGGGCTGACACCACCAGGGTTGTGATGCAGGAGGACTCAGCTTTCTCCATCTTTTCAATGAAGTTGTCTAATTTTCAAAAATTATGTAGCAAATGAACAATTTTTTTTTCTAAATTAAACCTTAAACAGAGACCAGTGTAAGAGCAGGTAGGGTGAAGACCTGAAGAAGTCCTGGCCTCTCCCTCAGGAATCCCCTTGGCACAGCCACAGAGCCTTTGGATTCTGTTTCAAAGGCACCAAGCCACTCAATTGCATGTTCCCTGTCCCCAAGGCCAAAGCCCCTTCCCTCTTCACTACCTGCTCACAAGGAAACAGGAAGGAAGGACAGTAGGTCTCCCAAATCCCATTTTTATTTCTTCCTTCTGTTTGTGGAACTATCAAATAGAATTTTATGACAAGGTATGATTTAGACTGATCTTATTTATTTATTACACAGCCAGTGTGGATAAATAAATGGGTGGATGGGTGGATAGGTGAACAATGGCTAGCTGGATGGAGGGTGTATGCACAGAGGGGTAGATGGGTGGTTAATGGATGAATGGAGGGATGGACAGAGGACCGGCTGGATGGCTGATGAATGCATGGGTGGATGGATGGATGGGTGGATGGGTGGGTGGGCAATGGATGAATGAATGGATGTTGGATAGATGGACAGATGGACAATAGATGGATGGATAGATGGATGGAAGGATAAATCAATGGTTCAGCAGAGGACCCATCAGAACAAGCACTGATAGTGTTTGCTGTAGTGGAAGTAGAGCCTGACCAGAGCAATAAGGGGCAGGAGAGAAGAAGTACTGGCCGTCGGGCTCTGTGGTCAGCACACCTCACCCAGGCTCAGTTAATCCTTGCCAATGTCTGGGAGGGAAAGGCTCTAGTCCCTTTTTTCCAAGAGAAGATGAGGTTCAGCAGGGTTCAGGTACCAAGTGGCAGGCCCAGGTCCTTGCTATGACACCAGGTGTCTGGAGACGTTTCCCCTACAGAGAATCTTCCAGAAACTGAAGAGGAAGTTATTGAAAGAAACGTAGGTAAATGAAGAAAATAAACAAAAGAGAAAAGAAGCGAATAGCTTAGGACATGGAGAGAGTGACACTTCCTGGCTGCCCATGGACACCGACCTTGTACTTGGCGTCGATCACGAGCTCTTGACCATGAGCTCGAAAGGCTGGGATTTTTAAATTTGTTCTGCAAAGAGGACACCAAAGCCCAGCGTGGTGAAAGAACTCTCTCCCGGAGCCTATTCTCCAGAGCTCAGGGGCAGAGCCGGGATTGAACCCTGTTCTAGCCGCCTTCAAATCTGCCCTGTTCCTGCCAGTTTAACCAGACAATAAATAAATAAATACATAAATAAATAAGGGGGGAAAGGAGAGGAAAGGAAAAACTATATGCATACGTCCAAATAAGGAGGATACAAAGAAAAGGAAAAATGAAGGCAGAAAGAAAAAATGCAAAAAAAAAAAAAAAAAAAAAAAAAAACAAATTTCCACAATAGAAAAATAAGAAAAAGAAAAAAAATCCAAAAGACCCTTTTTGCCAACCTCCTCCCGCCCAGAGAAACTGCAGCACAAATTGCAGTGGACGGTGCCCCTTGCACAGGCAGCCTTTGAGCTCCCACGCCTGCCTCTGAGGGTTGGGGCGGGAGGGAGACTGGCGTCGGCTGCGACAAGGGCGCTGGCGAGAAGACCCCAAGGAAAGCTGTGCCTGGGTCATCGTATTAAAGGAGGCAGGAGGCTCCAATGGAGGAGACGGGGAGGGGATCGGAGGGGGTGGCGCCCCCCCCCCACCCCGACCCCGTGACCCGCTGCCTGCTCTAACCTGATATAACAAATAGTCCTCGAAAGCAAAATAGTATTAACCCCTGGAGCCAGGTCAACCCTGCCACATGGGCCTGGGACTGTCAGAGTGCGCGTCCCAGAGGGTTTAACTCTTTCTTGGGGCCCTCTGATTGCCACTTTAGAACACCACGGCTCTCCAATTCAGCCAGATGCAATAGATGAGATTCCCCCCCCACACACCCCCGGGAGGGATGCAGGTCTTGGCATCGTCACCACGGACCCAGGGAAAGTGTCTGCTGCCCGTCGGAAACCGGACAGGGAAAAAAAAAAAAATGAGCTCTAAATCGTCCCCCCAGCCTGAGACTGTTTTCTGACTTGATTCAATTAAAACAGCTGTCATTCCTTTTATTCCCCCTTCCTAGTCTGAAAGACAGATTAATATAAAGCTGGGCTACACAAAAAACGTGGCCCACGCGCAGACCAGGTCACATCCACTGGGAACTTGATAGAAATGCAGAATCTCAAGCCCCACCCCAGAACTGCAGAACCCAATCTGGATTTTTAATAAGGCTCCTAGATAAACAGCGCGCACACCAGGGTTTGAGGAGCACCACTCTGATTGAGAAATGATTTTCCTCTTTTGAACAACATGTCTTAAGCAGAAAATACAAACACATGCAATGACCACAGTGATGTTCTAACCCAACCAAATATGGGGAGTTTTGATATTTAGGGAAAGGCCAAAGTAACCGTGTTTTTTTGGCAGTATATTATTACTTAAAGTGACTGTGAAACTTGGTGGCTTCGGGTAGAGGAGACAGAGATTGTCTAGTCAGCCGAGTACCACCTCCCTGCTATTCTGGTAAAAAATGTCCCCTATGTTCAGGGTGATTCTTCCCAGGGATAGCCACCACTCCTGGCTCCTGATTGGAGGATGACCCAAGCCGGACCAATCAGAGTCCTTCCCTGGGATTTTGTATGCTCTGTGGCCAAGTGGGCTGGGAGGTGGAGCCCTGGATGGCTGCAGACATTCTCCTCTCTCCAGCTGCAGGTCCAGGGAAGGCCGGATGCCCATCCTCTCTGAGGATGAGAATAGGCCAAACACAGTGTAAAGCCAAACCCCGAGACAAGGAGAGTGAAAGAGAGGCAGCGGCACACAGTGGGAACTGTGCCAGCTTACTACTTCCTGAAACTTCTGAGATTGTCCCCACCTCCCGACTCCTGGATATGGGTCCAGAAATCCCCTCTGGGGCCCAGCCGCAGTTGAGGGGAGATTTTTGTCTTGCATCTGACCTAGCCCAGACACTGAGTCCTCATGTGACCTTGAATTTCCTGAACTCAGGCACCACATTCCAACAGCTTCTAGCTGAGCTACGACTGTCTCTGGTGCTGACCATCAGCTGCTGAAGGGCTGCCTTGGCATATGGACCATTCCCCAGATTCCAGGCCCAGGGGAGGGCTCAGTTTCAACATCTGCTCCCTGGAGAGAGATTCCTGGATTCCCAACCTCCAGATTGCCTGAGAGCCACCATTTGTAACCTTCACCGTATCTGACCACCTGTCCCTGCAAAACCTCAGGCTTCCCCAGGACACTCTTGTGTCCATCCCAGTCTTTATGAAATTCCTAGGGTTCTGGTGCAGAGTGGGCACACGGCAACCTTTTCCTGGCCCAAGAAATTCAAAGTGTGTAGAGATGGCCAGCTAGAGAGAAGTGGGGAAGAGAAAAATCTCTACTGCATTTTTACTTCTGGCTGGAAGTGATGCACCTATCCTTAACAACCAGGGTGGCATGGGTACTGCAAACCAATCTAGCCACATATGACCAGAACAGTCAACAGAATATCTGCAGGACATCAGTCCTACAACATGGCTTCAATATGGACGTCTTGGGGGCACAAGCAGGGTTATCAGACCCTGAGAGGTGCCCAGACCTATGTTGAGAGCTCCTTTTACCAAAGTCTGCTCTGCTACCTGTCTAAGCAAACCCCACTCTTCAGCTCCCTAAGAGAATGTCCAAAAATTTTTTTTCAAAAAATAATTAGTTCCCCATTGGAATCCAGAGCTGGATTGATGATCCAAACCTTCTATTTCACAATAGGCAAAATAGGTTCAAGGAGAGTAGAACTCACTGAAGCTCAGTGGAGCAAAGTCAGAACCTACCCCACCCCTCCTAAACCTGCTGCCTACTATGCCACCCAATGGTGGTGCTGGAGTGGCGACTTACTGAGCCCTCGCTTTGGGTCAGGCAAGAGCACTATCATGTCCCTGAAATGTCAGCCTTAGGAAATAGTGCTGCTGTGGCTTAGGTAGGAGATGTCCCCCCCAAAAGCTCACGTGTGAGACAACGCAAGAGTGTTCAGAGGAGACCTGATGAAACTGTGAGAGTTTGGACCTAATCAGTGGATTCATCTACTGATGGGGATTAACTGGGTGTGGCGGGAGGAGGTGGGTGTGTGCCTTTGGGGTTTCTATTTTGTCCCTGGTGAATGGAGCTGTCTCTGATTCCCTGTTGCCATGCCCTGAGCTGCTCTCCCTGCCTTGCCCTCTGCCCTGATGTTCTGCCTTGCTTTGGGCCAGCTGTAGAGCCAGCCATCTATGGACTGGGACCTCTGAACCCATGAGCCAAAATAAAATTTCCCTCCGCTACGTGGTTCTTGTGAGGTCTTTTGGTCACGGCAACAGAATAGCTGACTAAAATGAGCACCATGGCCTGTGTTCATAAACAGCTGTTTATTTGATGCCCACCATGTGCCAGGAGCTGATATGTTGATGAATATGTCACCTGTTGCTGCATGACAGACATCCCTAAGACTTAGTGGCTTAAAACAATATCACTGTGGACCAGGCACTCAGAAGTGGCTGAGCCGAGTGGTTCCAGCTCAGGGTCTTTAGAAAGGTGACAGTCAAAATGTCAACTGGGATGTAATCACGTCGGGGGGCTGGTTGGGGCTGGAAAATTGGCTTCCAAGGTGGCTCCCTCCCATGGCTGGCGAGGTGTCAGGAAGCCTCAGTTTCTCACAAGCTGACCTCCCCAGACCAGCTTGAGTGCCTTACAATATGGCGGCTGACTTCCTTCAAAGAAAGAGATCCAAGCAAGGGCTTGGATCTTTTATGACCCCATACACATTGCCATCAATGTCATTTCCAGAGCATCCTACTGGTGACCATAAGTTAGCCCTATTCTGTGTGGGCGAAGTCCATCCAAGGGCACAGGTGCCAGAAGATGTGTTCACCAAGGAACACCTCAGAGGATGGTCCCCACAGTCGAAATATAAGAAGGGCAGAGACATGAAACTGACCCAAATTCACACCTCCAACAGGCTTTCCCCATCTTTCCTACCATGAGGGAACTGGGAATCCCAGAGTGGCCCAAGCCACTGAAATTTCAGCTTGGCAGGATCCAGCACCCAAAGTTTGGCCAACCTCCAGCAACCTCACCCCTCCTGCCCTCTCCGTGGATCATTTGTTCCAAGAGCCCAGCTATAAATACCCACTTAGTGAAATGCCTTGCTCCCCGGGTACCCTTTCCCTGGCCCCCGGCTGCCTGCACCCTGCTTGAACAATGCCAGCTTGCAATCAGTCTGCAATCTGAATCCACTTTGCACACCCAGCACCAGCCGGCTGCCCAAGCCAGTCTGCTGGAGCTCGCTGGCATGCCCCCAAGACTGCTCTTGCAAGTGAATGGCACAGCAATTGGTTGTTAAAAACACTAATTGACCTTAAATAGGTGATGCTATCTGATACCTCACAGGCCACCCCAATTCTATATTTTCTTCCTTTTTTCCTTCTTCTTTATTTTTTAATGCCTGGGAGTCTCCACTGAAGTTTGGAGTCACCTGGGCTTAGGCAAAAAAAAAAAAAAAAAAAAAAATGAGGGCCAGAGGACAAGGACACACACAGCAACCACTGTCACTGGTCCCCACTAGCAGCCTAGAGAACCCCAACTGGTGATGGCCAGAAGGGCAGAGCTAGGGCTGAACTCTGCCTCCCCCTTCTGTGTCCCTTTAAGACTGTCTCCAACTGAGGGGTGGAAGAGAGGGGCGGTCCCTCTTCTCTCTGCAACCCAAGATTCAAACTGGGTCTGCCCTTGGTCCTTCTTTAGCACTGAGTATTGTTCAGAGTCTGTTTTTACTTTTCATGCTTCCTCTGCTTGATGGCTAGCAATAATAAAAGTAATTACTGGCTAATAACCATAAAAAGGAATTGCTTATAATCATTGACCCTATGGGATGGGGCCGGCCCCTGAGCTAAGCCCTCACATTCATTATCAAGGGGAATCTTTACCTCCTGTCACAACCAGGAAGCTCAGGCTCAGACAGGGGATGTTCATGGCCCAAGGACACACAGCGGAGTCTGCAGGTCTGCCTGCTGACAGCTGGTCTTCCACAGCACAGCCATTTCCCCTGAGTCACACTGAAAGGTGGTGGTCACCCAAGGGCCTCTTTGCAGAGGAAACAGTGGTGGGTCATGACAGTCCAGGTCCCAGTGGAGAAAGACCCTGTCCCCTCTTGCTTGGGAACTCAAATCCCACTCTTCAACTAAGACAAGAAGTTCACTCTGCAGGCCTGTCTTTTTCTTTGCCCCTGGGTTCATGCAAATGGAGACTGGTATCTGGAGAAGGCAGGGTTTATAAGGGCAATGCCCAGCCAGGGTTCAAAAGGAGACACCTGACTGGTGCCAGCCCCAGAGGCCAGCCAGAGCCTGAGAGGTCTGAGGTGTGGGGCACTGAGCAGGGGCAGAGGTCCAACTGGACTTTGAGGGGAGAGTTCCTTGAGCTGAGCCCATGGAATCCACAGCCCATCTGTTGGCTCTGGGACTGAGAAAATCAAGAGGGAACATGGGCATCAGTCAGAGCAGAGGGGTAGAATCTTTAAAAATGCACCAATGTCATTCATGTGCAGGTATTATGCAATTACTGTATGTCAGGCACTCTACATGGCTCATCTCGGGCCCTCCCAACAACCCTATAAGGGAGACTGTATCCTATACATTTTATATGTAAGAAAGCTGAGTTCAGAAAATTCTAGGCCTGTGGTATCAAATGGGTACCAACAAGGGCTTGGTCAAGGCATGGGAGTGGGGATGGGGCAATGCCAGGCCAATAGATCCTCTGTCCCCCTTTTCAGTCTGAGCAATGCCCATAATCTCAGATAATTTTTTTGGACAAATCTGCATAGTTCAAATTTTAAAAACTAGGAAGCTCATTGAATCAGACAATAAACCATACTCCCAAGGGCCAGGCAGGAAGTGGTTTCCTGGATCAGCTTGGATTAGCAGTGCCCACCAAATAACAGATATTCACTGAGAGTCAAGCCACTTACAAATGCCAGGCCCTTCATCAGCGGGTGACCTAAAAGTCATCGCTTATAGTCCCCCATTGGCAAGGGAGCCAAATCTAAGAGAGATGAAGTTCTTACTCAAGGTCGCAGCAAGTTAAAACGTCAAAGTAGGGACCTAGAGAGTCTGTCCAAGGTTGTATCAAACTTATGCTACCACTGCCCCCTGCCAAAAATGTCCACATCCAAACTCCAGCAACCTGCAAGTATGTTGAGCCCTATGTGGCAAAAAAAAAAAAAAAAAAAAAAGACTTTGCAGATGCTATTAAGTTAAGGATCCTGAGATGGGGAGCTGACTCTGGGTTGTCCCCAATGTCATCACAGGTCCTTAAAAGAGTCCAAAGAGGTTCCTTGATGATGGACGCACAGCCCAAGACAGATGAGGTCTAGGCTGGTGACCTTAGAGAGGGAGGGCGGTCCTTCGCACACCTTGATATCGGTCCCCTTGAAGCCCATTTTGGACACCTGACTCCAGAACTGTGAAATAATCAGTGTACTGCTTGAAGCTACTGGAGGTCACAGTTGTTAATCACAACCGCAGACAACCAATATATCCAGTCACTCTGATTCACCAAAATTATGGTAGTCCTCTTGCTCTTTCTTACCGGTGGATAGTTTTTAATCCTGGACTAGCAAACGCATTCTTTTCATCCCTGCTAGCCAGACACTGGAGGGTGTTGTCAAGTCAGTCACCTCCGTGAGGAGAAGTGGGGTCAAGTGGCCTCCGCGGCTCTGGATGCAGGAGCAGCTGGATGAGAAGAGCAAGGTCCCTTCAGCGGATCCTGCATCCCAGTCTGCTTCCAGGGGTCAGACGGAAGGGAGGATTCTGCAGTGCCACAGCTATCTCCGTGGGGTCGCTGGGGCTATTTGGGGTCTTCAGCCACCTCCTCAGGGGCTGCAGGATGACAGGCGCCTGGCCACCCTGTCATTTGGGTCCCCTGACACGTGGCTTAATGGGGTGGTGAGTGGCAGGCGTCAGAAGCGCTGTAATCAGCTCGTTAGGAATCCTGGGCTGGCACCGGGAGGACAGAGGGGCCACAGCTGGAGACGGAGAAATGGGTCCTTGGAGGCCTGGTGGTGCCTCTGTGGGCCTCAAGGGGACTGGGTGGCCCGGCTGCCACCGCCCTGCACCTCTTAAGGCCCATTACTTGCCGTCGGTCGTTGGCCTGGTTGCCTGGAGCGAGCGCTTCATCAGGGCAGATTGGACCCGCGGATCAATGGCTCCTCTGCTGGCTCCTGCTCCCCCTGCCCGCCCACCACCTACCGCCTTAACCAGACGTGGGCGCCAGACCCACAACAGGTCTTCGGCAGCTGTCAATCAAATGCCATGAAATATTCATCTGGTTTAATCTTCTTCAGGGACCTGCCCAGAGCCCTGATGGGGACAAAATGGTCTTTATAAACTTGTAAAGGCTGGATGGAGAGAAGGGGAGGAGAAAGTGGGGGGGAAGGGGGGAGAGAAACAGAAATACTGCAGGAGCCCGTGGAAAGCCACGAGCATCTCTTGCAAATACTATCCCCAAAGACATCCCCTAGACCCACGTCTGAAGCAGCCACCTGCACCCTAAGTTGTTGCTACATTTGCATCCACTACCTGGGGACTTCCCAGGCCCCGGCCGGCCACGGGCCCACCTCCGATTTTCACACTCTTCGTGGACGATCTGGGCTATGACATATTTTTTTTCCTTAGTCTTACTTTAAGCAATAAAATCGCAATGCTGTTTATACATTTTTCTGTGAAATCACAATGCTGTTTATACATTTTTTTTCCTAAATTACATTGTATAATATTTATAAATATTATAAATGTATAAATATATAAATAACATTTATATTATATAATATAAAGCATATTTATGACATTATTTTTTAATATATACTAATATATTTTATATATTATTATGTGTATAATATATAGCATTATGCATTATATATATATATATATATATATATATATATATATATATATGTATTTTTTAATCACCCAGGTGCGTAGTCTGTCCTGTGGTGTGTATCTGAATTACTCCTCACAACACCTCCAAGAAAAAGGTGACATTGTCTCCAATTGCAGTGACATGAGATCTCTGGGACCCAGAGGGGTTTAGGGCCTTGTCTAAAGTCACACCGCAACTATGGGACCAATCCTGGATTCAATACCCAGGCATTAGAGCTACGAGCAGGAAAATATCTTTTTTAAAAAACGTTTCACTCGTTTTTAAGGCGTTTTGGTAAAACTCTTGGAGGAGAATTTTCACCTTCTGCTTTGCGGTCTGCGGTACATTGCGACCCTTTCCTGAGTTTTTTCAGTGGCTGCTTCAGTTGAGAAGACACCCGGGTCCTTCTCCTCCCTTCCCGGGACAGGAGGTGTCCTCCCAGGCTGGGGCGCAGCCCTCTCCCTGATCCCACCGCTCCCTCCCAGCCAGGCCAGAGCCGCCTCTCCTGACAATGACTCAGCTTCCCTAGTGGGCAGGACCCTAGCTGGTCCACATTTTCTCTGCAGTCACAGTGACTTGAAGATGGAACCCCCAGCTTCCAACATTCAGGTGGCGCCCATCCTGTTTAGAAGAAAATCCAAACTGTTGCTTGGTGCTGTGGGTGCGGCTCTTTGTGAGCCATCCTCCCACCCCTGGGCCTCAGTTTCCTCCCCTGGTTAAAGGAGGAGACTGAGGCTCAGTCGAGTGCCTGTCTTAGGGTCTTAGGCGTAAGAATAAGCACGACTGAACACCCTGGTGCCCAGGACAGGTACCCAGGTTGGGCCCGCCCCCTTGAATCCCTCCATGTGCACTCATTGGCTGAGAGCTTCCCCGGGGGCGTGGCCTTGGTCTTGCACGCTGCTAGAGGGGTAGGTTGGTGCATACCCCCTGATGTCCGGTAGGGGCCCCACCAGCTGCGTACTCTTGTGACCTTCCTGGTTCCGGCTGGTAGAACAAGAAAAGCCATCCCCATCCCTCCCAACTGCATCATTTCTCTGCCTCGCCTTCCTTCTATAATAACGGAATGGTAATGCCAGATGGCCCACCTCTCACTCCTATGAGGCTTGACCTAGATAAAGACAAGGTATTATTCTTGCCAGGACGTTAGGCTCTTGGGTATCAGGAGTTTAGGCTTCGTCTCTCCTCAGTTGCTGGACCAATGCAGGCTGCTGCTCAGAGCTACAGTGCAATGTCCCCGATAAGAGTGGGGCCTGCCCTTGCGCGTTGCCTCGGAACGCAAAACAGTACCATTGCTGAGGAATCCAGTATGGAGTTTACCACCTAAACACGGAATCAACATTTGATCCGATAATAATAGGACATAAACAGATATTTGCACAGGAATGCTGATGGTGGCATTATCCATAATAGCCAAAAGGTGGAATGGACAGAAAACAATGTGGTATGTCTATACATTGAAATATTATTTGCCCTTAAAAAAGGAGATTCTGGTTTTTGTTACAACATGTATGAACCTTGGAGAACGACAGTATGCTAACTAAAATGAGCCAAACATGAAAGAACAAATACTGTAGGGTTCCATTGATGTGAGACATGGAAGTAGTCAAATCGATAGAAACGGGAAGTAAATGGTGGTAGGCCGGGGCTGTGGAGAGAGGGCAGTCAGTGTCAATTTGGGGCCAGGCGTAGTGGAGCACATCTGTAATCCCAGGGGCTCCAGAGGCTGAGGCAAAAGGACCTCGAGTTCAAAGCCAGCCTCAGCACAAGGCACTAAGCAATTCAGTGAGACCCCATCTCTAAATAACATACAAAATTATGGCTGGGGATGTGGCTCAGTGGTGGAATGCCCCCATGTTCAATCTCTGGAACCCAAAAATAAAATACAATAAAAAGCATCAATTTGGGGTTGATAAAAATGTTCTAAAAATGGAAGGCAGCAATGGTGGCAAATATAATCAATACCATTAAATCATACTTAAAATGAAAAAAAAAATAGTAAACTTAATGTTATATACGTTTACAATAATAAAAACAAAAATAGTGTGCCTGGAGTCAGCCTAACTAGCTCAGAACTCAGCCATGTCACCAGGTGTGGACCTGGATAGGTGACTTCTCGCTGTGCCCCCTTGTCTCTGGAATGCAGAGCGAGGTGGCCTGGGTGTTGGCTGGGAGCGGTGTTCTAGGTATGGGGTGTGGTCCACCGGTCCCACGCTGCTGAGCAGGAGTGGGAAGATCACCCTGGAAGAGCCGGGCTTCCAGGTGGCTCTGAGAACCTGGATGCCTTCTAACCCTCTCCCACCAAAACACAGGGTGGCCGTGATGACTCCTCCCCTCCTGCCAGAGCTCCTGGAGAGGAGATTCGAAACTGCCTCGCAGCAGCGCCTCCCCCAAGGTCTGCGAGAGAGCAAGGTCTGGCCTGGCCCACACGTGCGTGGCATGCCTGCCCCCGGGGCTGGGCCGAGAGGTCAGCCTGACCTCACGGGACTGTTCCCCGATGCTTCCTCCCCGCCGCCGGCCTCCCAGCCCTAACCCTCTGCAGATCCCTGGAATAAGCGGGACTCTGTTAGGCCTGGACCTTCAGGTGCCGCTGCCCCAGCTGCTGCCTCCCCAGCCCTCCAGGCAGGTGGGCCCAAGCCGGAAAGGTCTAGCACTTCCTCCAGCCTGGCTGGGGTCAAGGATGACAGCTAATTGGAGGACTCTGGGCTGATGCCTGTCTCCGGCTTCCTGCCACCTTGCCTGAGAGGTCACACTGTGGCCGATGGCCCCCACCCCACCCCCGGCAGCTGCAATGCACAGAGAAGTTCATTCTGGTTATGAATGCTACAAGGGCCCCCGTGTATGTCTTTTTGCCCCATTTTTGCCCCTGGGATCTAGCCCCTCAATGTTCCCCCAAACTCTCATGCTGAACCTTCAAAAAGGAAGAAAGAATTGTGATAACCATTGGAATAATCTGCTCCTGCTTTTCTGCACCTAGTTGGCACCAGTTACTTGAAATGCCCTGTAGTTGGGGCTGTTAACAAACAACATCTCAAACTCAGGAGCTTCACTGTGGGTCCCTGGAGGTGTGGTCCGCTCCTTCAGGGACCCAGGTGCCTCTCTTCCATGTCTTTGCTATCTTCTAGGGCAAGAGTTCCCGGTCTTGAACATGCATCCGAATCCCCTAGAGTACTCGCAGGCACCCCCCCACCGCCCCCTGCAAGAAGGTAGCCTTCAAGAAGGTGGCATGCGACCATGGTGGATTTGGGAGTCTCTAGCACTGACAGCCAGTCCGACAGTAGCCACTCCTCATCTGTGCTGGCCAGCTGGAGACAACAACACCCTGAGGAGGTCTGGGATCCTGGGGACTCATGTGGAAAGGAAAAAGCATGCTCCAGGGAAGGACTTTGAGGAAGAGAGCTGGTTTCAGCAGATTGAATAAAAGCAGAAATTTGCAAGGTAGATGTGCTGATCCTGGCAAAGTCAAAAGGCCCAGGGCAGGCCAGCAGGCTGGAACTCAGACAGGAGCTGTGGGCACCGTCTGAGGCAGAATTTCTTCTCCTCCAGAAACCTCAGATTTTGTTCCTAGTGTCTTTGTCTGATTAGACGAGACCCACCCAGATCCTTGACTTCAAGTCCACGGATGGTAGGTGATCGTCTCATCACACAACACCTCATTAGTGTGTGATGGAATATCAGCTCAGGGGTCCCAGTAAACTCACCACCATAACGGGTCTCCAAGGCAAGGGCAGAGTGGCAAGAGCATCCATTCAGGCATGTATAAGGGAGAGGGGGGAGGGCATAAACACTGGAACTGGGTCTTGGAAATTCAGCTGGCGGAGGTGGGACGAGAGGAGGAGAAGGACAGGGAGAAGTCACTGGGATCCTCTGTGGGTTCGGGAATTGTTGGAGGTGGGATGAGAGAGGTGGGCTGGGAAGGGGAAGGCCAGAGCCGTGAGCACCTGGGTGAGCTGAGGCAGGCCTGGGATTCCCACACCCCTTGTGGACAGAGACACAGCCTGAGTCTAGAGTCTGGCAGGTGCTTGGTACAGGCCATGTCCTCCTTTCCCAGGCAGACAATGGATAGAGCTTGGTGGATTACTGCACCTCTGGTCTTGAAGCAGGTCAGGCCTCTGCCACTCAACCAGCTGTGTGACATTGGGTTGGTGACCTCTCTGAACCTCAGTCTCCTCATCTGTGAAGTGAGGCCCATGGCCATATCCACTTCTGGAATTGCAGGGAGGTTCATGGAGCCCCTGGGAGGATCCTGGTAACCTCTTCCCAGGATGGTCTTCCATGTCTCCCCAGCACAGATCCCTGACTCCTGGAAGGTCACAGTGAGGTACTGTCCCTGCATTGTCCAGTATGGGGCCCCCTAGCTCGTGTGGCTGTGAGGTGCTTGGAGGGGGCCAGACTGGCTGAGAAGGCCGCAGGTGTGAAATAATGC
Source organism: Spermophilus citellus (assembly GCF_964194105.1). Classification (NCBI taxonomy): domain Eukaryota; kingdom Metazoa; phylum Chordata; class Mammalia; order Rodentia; family Sciuridae; genus Spermophilus; species Spermophilus citellus. Next base: position 84,961,827 of record NC_138184.1, read on the forward strand.
CAGGTTTTGGAGATGGGGTACACACACAAAGCCACACGTACAATCTCATTCATACTTTATATTGAATGCATATTAAGACAATGACATTTTGCATATTATATTATATCACATTATCTTTTAAAATGGTTTCATAGATTTTTTTTTCCAGTCCTGGGGACCTGACCCAGGGCCTCTCATGCTAGGCAAGTGCTCTACCATTAGGCGATACTCCAAGTACTTTGCTTTATTTTGAAATGTGCCTCCCCCCATCCCCTAGCCCCCCACCCCCACCCCACAATTAAAACTCTGCAGGGGGCTCACATTCAGTTTGTAAGTAGCCAAGCTGTTCTAACCCACAGGCCAAATCTGGCACCGGCCTCTCTTCCTATGACCCATGAGCTAATAATCATAATTTGCAACTGATAATTTGATGAATTAGATAATATTGACAGATTGCTATTTTAAATGGTTAAGAAACAAAAGAGAAAACTATTTCCTGACACGTGACCATGAGACATTTAAAATTCTGTACCTACAAATAAAGTTTTATTGGCACACCGCCCCGCCCATTTAATTGCTATGGTCTGTCCGTTTTCATATGGTAAGGGCAGAGTTGAGAAGTGGGGGTGGTGGCGCGGGCAACACCAAAATACCAATCCTTAGAGAAAAGTTTACTGACCCCAAATAGAAAGCATCTTTTTTTTTCCACCTTGACTGTGCATCTGAGCCAGGTATAGAGTGCACAAAATGCAAATTCCTTGGCTCCAATCCCCAGGGCTGATCATATGGGTGTGGAGCTGGGCACAGGGAGCTGACTGTTCTTGGGGAGTACCAGGAGCACCAGCTTCTTTTTCTGCTGTGGGCCAGATGCTAAGCCCTTGATGTGCATCTTTGCATTGGAGCCCAGTGGATCCGACCCTGGAACTACCACCTCTATCCAGAGGAGAAAACCGAGGGTCCTAGTGGCAAAGAGCTTGACCTCACACCCAGCCCAGGAGATGCTCGCTGGTCCTCTTTGTTGCTGTGCAGAGGAATGTGCCCACCCGTCCCCTGCTGACGCCGGAGCCTTTGTGCTGGCCGGAATGTCTTCCTGTCTTTCTCTGGTTGTGTTTTCCCCGGATCCTGTGGGCTGAGCTGCATCCCAGGGGCCTGCCTGGCCCTGGGCTGTGTGTGGCGTCCCGGGGGTGGGGGGGGAGGAGGGGGCAGAGCCGGCTCCAGGCAGAGCCCTGATTTAATAAGCAGACACTTAGGCCCCGATGCGGGGCGCAGCCCATGTGGACAGCCCTCTCCGCTAATTGTCCATTGGCTGCCGCCGTCGGGCCGGCGTCTCCGGGCTCATTAGGAAGGGGAAGAGAGGGGTCTGGGAAGAGCCTCCTCCAGATCCAGCGGCTGCAGAGATTTTTATCACTGTGGACAGGGCGGTTGCTCTCCCTGCTCTCCAGGAGGATCAAAACAAGCAGTGCTGTCCTGGGCGTCTCCTCCAGGCGTGGCTCACAAAGGGCACAGCATTTGGGCTCAAATCCAGACCCAAGCTGTGTGAACAGGAGCTGGAGGGGGGGGTGAGCCAGGCAGCCTGGGTTCCAATCCAGCTCCCCCAGGGCTGAGCTGTGACTTGAGCCAGTGACTGAACCTCTCTTTGTCTAGGTGGCCTCATCTCCAAACAGCAGATGATGAGGGTACTCCCCAATGAGGTGGCCCCGGGGGTGGACTTCCTGTAGTAACCCTGTGGCTGCCCTTCAGAACAAGGAAGAGCCCTGGACCTCAGCCAGTAGGTGCTCAGTAAAGAGAGTTATTTTTATTTATTGGTGTCTCTTTGGGGGGGTGTTGTTAGAAAGTAGCAGAGCCTGTCTGGCTGCTCCCCAAACTTACCCAGGCTCTCACAAGAGGGATGGCATCACCCCACCTCCCTCCCAGTGAGGAGGGACCCTGTGATTGAATCCTGGAGGTGAACTTGAGTGGCACTCAGGCAGCTGCTTCTCTGGCAGACACAGGTGCCCTAATTAAAGCCTCTCTCAGGATGTGGGTGCTCTTGCTCTTTGCTGTCTGGATGGAGAGGAGGAGTGCAGGGAGGCACCTGGGGTCCTGAGTGACGCTCCAGAGCCCCTCCCATGTCACCCACCTGCCCTGAAGTGAGCAGGACACTTGTTTGGAAAAAAGCCATGGAGATTTGGGGAATTTTTTTTGGGGGGGGGTGTCATTTCTTTCTCAGTTGGTCTCCCTACCGAATAACAGAGAGGACAGAAGTGCCCTGGACAGGAAGGAAGGGCAAATGGTGGGTTTCAGAAGATGACTTTCTTCATACCCTATAGGAAGGGCATCAGACCCCATTATGGAAATGGCAGGTGCTTCAGAGTCCACTGACTTATGTCCTGTGGGGTCTTCGTCACCCAGGAAGTGGTGTGGGCTCTCTTCCCCTGTAGAAAAAGGCATGTGAGACCGACCTCAAGGCCAAGTTACAAGGATGACCCAGAACATCTGGTATACAGTTGGTGCTCCATAGATGCCCTTCTATCTTTTGCAGGAGACTTTAGCTTCCATAAATGGAGTCGCTGTTTTCCCCTGAAGGGCAGTGTCTACCCTCAGAGGGGCTCGTGTCCCACCCTGCATACACTCCTCTGTGTTGAAGATGTCCCCTGGGTCAGGATGAGCTGCGGGACAACCATCTCAGGTCAACCTCCAAGACCACCTTTTGCTTCCACCTTCTCCTGTGGATCTTCATGAACTGACAGCCCCTCCTTGAAGCCAACCATCTGATTTTAAAAGCACATGTTGTTCCTTGTTGCTGGAATGCTTTTCCTGCTACACTGGGTCCTTGTCAACTTCCATGCACTAGAATATACATCACCACCTCCAGGAGGCCCTCCTAGATTTCCCAGTCCAAACAGGTGTGCCAGTTCACAACTCTTTCCTAACAGCACTTATTGCCGGTTTTCGTGGTTATATTTATTTGTTTGATAACTCGCTTATGACTTCTCCCTCTCTCTTCAAACTGCAAGGGCCCAGAAAACAGAAACATGATTTATAGGACATACTTTTTTTCTGCAGAGATCGATTCTCTATTTTATCTGTAGTCACTGACGCTGGAGTCAATGTCCAGGCTTTGATACTTGCCAGGTGAATGTGAGGCCTCCAGCCAAGGGCCATGGGTGTAAGCTTGGAAGCAGATGCTCTTGCCCCTGTCAAACCTTCAGATGCAACCACAGCCCTGGTCAGCATCCTGATGGCAACCTCATGAGAGGACCTGAGCCGGAGCCACCCAACTAAGCCATGTCTGAATCCAGCTCCGCTGCAAAATAAAAATTATCCATTGCCTTAAGTCCCCAAGTTTTGGAGTAACTTGCTTCCCAGCAATAGATAACTGATACCAGGCAATACGGAGCAGATTCCCATGCCGGCCAACTGGAAAGTCCATCCTCTGGGGAATTCTCAAAGTCTCTCCGGAGTGGGTTTCAGAGTTATGCCCCCGGAGGGATGGAGAAGCTGGGGTCTTGACTCCTTGACATACTGTGCCCCTCACTGAGACCAAGAGGAAGCCCTCAGAGAGCACATTTGAGGTGTTGGCAGTTGGCACCAAAGGTATACACAGTGAGTGCCAGAGGCTGTTGGTGAGATGAGCACAGGGTCAGACACAGTTTGTCCCAGAACGTCCAACTGGAAGCCACTTCCCAAATGTCTTCTTTTTCCATAAAAGTGATTCATTAAAAGCATTTAACTCAAGTGACTTCTTTCATGTACCTTGTGAAGATGTTTCATAAAAATAAATCCACAAATCAAAAGAAGGCACAGTTGGAGAACGTCGAAGGGTTTCTCTTTGTTCCTTTAATAAACTTACTGATTAGTGCCATCAAGGCAGAATACAGAATGGCACCTTATTCTGACATTGAACGTAACCCAGCACAATTAAGCAATGGGGTCTCGTGAAATGGCATTTTTATATTGCCTCGTAAAATACCTAATATCGAACTCTGTAAATTACATCAATGCCTTTGAACAAACATTGAGTTCTTTTTAATAAATAAAATGCTCAAAATTATTTCCTGGAAGTACATTTTAGACATTAATAACTGGCTTCAAATGAAATTCTGTTTCAGAGCGATAAGCAAATGTAATTGCTGCAAACTAAAACAGTCTGTAAGGCTTACCTGCTCCAGAAAGGAAATAAAATATCGAGCTAATGTTAGCCATCAAGATATATAACCTGCTACTCTTTGAATAAACCAAATTCCATCTCTAAACACAGAGAGAGCTCAGAAATTCAGACCCAAGGACATAAATATAAGGTATTTCCTGGAATTAGTTTCATATGTTTTATACATTGCAGTTATCAATTGATCTGACACAATATCTTAGCCAGTTTAAAAATTACATATTGTGCATCAGAAAAAATAGACCTTTTCATGACATTTGGGCCTCCACGTTACAAAAAAACATATACTTATTTATTTTAAGTTAAAAAAAATCAATATGTCCACATCATTAATAATAATAACCCCAGTAGCATAAATCTCCATTTCATTCCTTACACCAGAGGTCAGTAAACTATAGCTAAAGGGGGCCAGAGCCAGCCCCCCACGGACGTTCCTACTCCCACAAGCTCAGAATGGTTTTATATTTTTAAATGGTGGGGAGGCAGGGAAGGAAGAGAAGGATATTTTGTGATATGTGAAAATTATGGAACTCGGGTATGCCTATTGATTGACGTATTAGCTATGGCTGCCCTCCATACCGTGCTCACAAACATGAATTCCTTTTGGCAAAGATCTTATGATCAGAAAAGCCTAAGATACTTATTATAAGACCCTTTGCAGAAAAAAAAAATTGCAGTCTCTTGCTCAATATTTTAACTCTCTAAAGAGTTAAAAGGTAAGATCTTTTAGGGACTAGGGTTCTTGAAAAAGTAAAGAGCAGTACTGATTTCACCCATCATTCACGGCCCCAGCACCTTCTTGTAGCCGACACCAACCCCGGGAAGACAGGGGTGGCTATGGGGTGTGCTATATTCATGGAAACCCTCAACCTGCTGCCCTGAAGGCCAGATAAGCACAGTGTTCTCTGTCCCCATAGACCTGATTTGGCTGAGAGAGTGGACTATATAAATCACCTTCCCTATTTACTTTATTTTAACCTCTGGAGATATGAACAGCAGAAAAGAACACAGATTTGGTAAGTTAGGTGAGAAGCTGGTAATGTGCAAATCCTTTGGCTTTCGCTGTCTATTACGGTCACTTCTGAACTTGGAAGATCGTTTGGCCCTCGTTCACCTAAAATTACCTTTAAATTTGTTTTAATATTTAAGCTTTCTTTCAGAAAACTTTATTTTTAAGTCTAGAACCTATATGAGGTTTTGTTTTGTTTTGTTTTTAATTATAAAAGGAGCCAGGCACAGTAGCACACACATGTAATCCCAGCAGCAGGGGAGGCTGATGCAGAAGGATCACAAGTTCAAAGCCAGCCTCAGCAATGACAAGGTGCTAAACAACTCTGTGAGACCCTGTCTCTAAATATAATTCAAAAAAGGACTGGGGATGTGACTCAGTGGTTCAGTGCCCCTGAGTTCAATCCCAGTACCCTCCCCCCTCAAAAAAATTATAAAATGACACAAACAAGCAAAACTTACACATTCCCTAAGGGACAGTCCTGTTGATATTTTGTCATCTTGACTTCTAGGTACCTTTCCATGTATTCACATGCTTTTTAACCTGGTGTGGACATTCTTCTATAAGTAGATCTCTGCACCATTTCATTACTGCATGTCCTTTAATTTATTTTACCATTCCCCAATTACTGGGCATTCCAGCTGTTTCCCAGTTTTTTTAAAATCATTTTAAATAATGCACAGATGGACATCTATAGAACTAAATCACTAAGTACCCACAAATATCTTCTTAAGAAACAGTTGAAAATCCGGTATTGCTGACTCCAAAAAGAAGACACACTGTAAAGATTCTGGATCACCAAATTGCTTTTGGAAAAGATCCTTCCCTCCCTCAGGGTGTATTTGTGGAAGTTAAACGTGTACAGATGCACCACACACACACACACACACATGCACTCACATTCGTTCAACAGTTTTCTGACCATCTACTGTGTGCCCAGAACTTTCTAGATACCGGAAATGTAAGCAAATAAATATTGCAGAGAAAAACCAAATCAGACAAAATTCCTTGCCCATCTGGAGTTTATATTAGTAGTAAAAAGAGACAACAAATAAAGGATGTAGTAGAGTAAAAGATAATAGAGGCTAACAGAAAGAAAGGGCCATGGGACCTGTTGAGGTGGGGAAGGAATTGGTAATATTAAATAGGGCCGTCAGAGGGGCCTCACGGAGAAGGTGAGATTTTCACAAAAGGAGAAAGGAGTGCACAAGAGTGTCAGAGGGAAGAGCCTTCCAGGTGGGAGGAACAGCCATTGCAGAGTCCCCAAGGCAAGAAGGTGTCTGGAGGGTTCCAGGAGCCACAGGGAGGCCAGCATGGCTGGGGCAGATAGAAGTAGCAGGTGAGGTCTAAGATACAAGGCCCGGGGTGGTCACAGAAACCTGGCTTTGACGGTGGGTGAAGCAGAAATCATAGACAAGTTTAGAGCAGAAAATGACATGACCTTTTGTTTCTGCAGAGCACATTTAGCCTCCTTCTGAGACTAGATCTGATGGGGAACACAAATAGGAGCAGAAAATCTGCATGAGAGGCTGTTGGAATAATCCAGAAGGAGACCCGTGGGGATGGCCAGCAGTAGAAGGACTGGAGGGGAATTTTTTTTTAATTGAGAATTGAACTCAGGGCACTTGACCACTGAGCCACATCCCAGCCCTATTTTGTATTTTATTTAGAGACAGGGTCTCACTGAGTTGCTTAGGGCCTTGCTTTTGCTGAGGCTGGCTTTGAACTCGCGATCCTCCTGCCTCAGCCTCCCGAGCTGCTGGGATGACAGGCATGTGCCATTGTGCCCGGCCTCAAGGGGATATTTTGAATACACATCAGATAAATACTCAGATGTCTGGATGGGTGGATGGATGGGATAGGAGACAGTACATAATTCTTTGTTTTTTGAGAGAGAGAGAGAAAGAGAGAGAGAGAGAGAGAGAGAGAGAGAGAGAGAATTTTAATATTTATTTTTTAGTTTTCGGCGGACACATCATCTTTGTTTGTATGTGGTGCTGAGGATCGAACCCGGGACGCACGCATGCCAGGCGAGCGCGCTACCGCTTGAGCCACATCCCCAGCCCCAGTACATAATTCATAACTGAGCTTATCAAAATTTGGGAGGGGACCAGTGAGATTCCTAGGTTTACCTAGAGAGGCTGCACACAGTACCTTCATTCTCCTTCTGTCTGTCTCTCTCTCCCAACAATCCTGGGAGTGGACATTATTAGACCCAGTGTTCAGAAGAGGAGACTGGGGTTCCGAGATATCACACCCTGGAGCTCAGAACAGCTAGTTCAGTAGCAGCACCAGTATTCCTGAAATCCCCTCCCATTCCACATCTTCAGCATAAATGCAGCAGCCCAAGAATTAGGAAGAAGGTCCCCCTAGAAAATTATAGGAAACAACAGAGGTGTGTGGGGGGGGGGGAATGGGGGAGAGAAATGCAAACAACCAGCCCGTTTCTTTGTAAGTAGAGGATCAGAGGTGGAGGCAAGGAGTTAATAAAGAGTCACTTGAAAGGAGACAAATAAAGATCTTTCCGTCTGAGATGACCCGATATGACAGAGCAGAGGCCGTGTGCGCGCGTCATGCTCTTTCTCCAAGGCTGCAGTTATTTATCTTGTTTTTTCCCTTGCTTTAAAGTGAAATGCGCAAACACTCTTACTTCAAAGGGAAAAAATCCCCATAAATGTCATTTTACTGCTGGCCTCGAAGAATAGCATCCACAGGCCCTGAAAGTGGGGTGGGTGTGGGGACCCCAGGCACATGTGTGACTCAGAGAGAAAACACTCCCTGGCAGCCGAGGGTGGTGGAAGAGAAGCTGACCTTGAACAAGCCGGAGAAGCCCAGGGCTGGGGCAGCTCGGAGCCTGGAGCTGCCTCCTCGTTAAATCCCCAATCTGCCTCCTTCAGCCAGAGCTCCCGGGCTTGGTTTTTGCAACTGAGACACAGAAAAGACTCAATAGACATCCCTGCAAAGGGGTTATTATGAGAATTTTAAATAATTAATAAAGGTGAAGTGCCTGGCACCTACGTCCTTAGCAGCTGGGGTCTTTGGGCATGGCAGGTGTGGGTGGAGCAGGGTCATATTGCCAGGCTACTGCCCGTGGTAGCAAGGGCTGGCGTCTTCTCCCATCTGTGGACCTTCTAGATATAAATTACCAGGTGAGATGCAGGTCAACAGGTGAGAAACGGGGGCCTGGAATGCAGGTGACAGAAAGTGAGCCACGCTGTTGACTAGAGACGGATCCAGCCTCTTCTGCCCTCCTGACTGATAACAAGCAAAGAGGGCAAGGTCCTTCCTGCCCCTTGAGCCCAGGTCCCTGGGATTCAGCTCCAAACAGCCTGGATATCATCAAGACATCCTCCAGCCTGTGGGACAAGGCTGGCTGCTGCTTCATCACTAGCCAGGAAATAGGCAGAAAGAGACCCTAAAGTGGCTTCAAGACAAAAGACACAGGTCACCTCCCGATGCCCCTCCTGTTCTCCAGATCTTGTTGGGTCGTGTCAGCCCAGAGCCTGGAGTGAGATGCTATTGGATCTTGGCCTGACCTCGACCAGCTGCAGGGAATTCAGAGATGGCTAGGAATGCATCTAGGCCGAGGGGAATTGGTGTCTTGGGGAAAAGAATATCAAGCCTCTTGACCTCTTTTCTCTGAATGGGAGAGTCCAGCTTGATTTTATTTGGGGAAACTCCCTAATGACTACAGCAGTTTCTCCAGCCATGTCCTTCCTCCACAGTCTCAGCTCCAACACGGGTCCACAGACCCTCAGCAATGCCACCCCATTCACCTCGCCTGTTCAACCCAGTCCAATGTCCCCAACAGCCAAAGCCCAGGTCTCAGAAGACGACATCCTTATGCTTACCTTGCCGAGAAAGTGCATTCGCCCATGGCTGTTCTGATTCGTTTATTCACATGAGAGTTGATTGACTGATAGATGAATTGATCCCATAGACGTGGGTTCAGTGTCTACCCTAGCCATATTCCCAATGGAAAGGAATTTGGAAAAGGACAAGTGGCATGTTCCGACTGTAGTGTCCACACAACAGGCTGGAGTCCCTCCACTTCCTGTGTCAAATCTTCCTCAAAACCCGTCCAGGAAAACTTCCTCCCAATATTTCTTTTCCAAAATGTATCACCTGGTTGAGATTTTTAGTGCTTTTGCTCCAAGAGAATCTGGTTGCCGTTGTGCATTTTTGCTAAGTCACTCTGTATGTGCATTTGAAAAAAGACTTTGGCCAAGGCTTCTACCTGTAATCCCAGTGCCTCAGGAGGCTGAGGCAGGAGGATCGCAGTTTTGAGGCCAGCCCTAGCAACTTAATCAGGCCCTAATCAACTTAGTGAAACCCTGTTTGAAAATTTTAAAAAAAAGGGATGGGGATGTGGCTCAGTGGTTAAGCAACCCTGATTTCAATCCCTGGTGCATAATAATAACAACAACAACAACAACTTGGCCAAGAATACGATTTTCATTGGGGGAATTTGACATAATTTCTTTGTGGTTTTACAGAGAGTAGGAGTGTACGGAATGGGATATACCCCCAAATCTTTGCAGTTTTGAAGGGTGAGAACAAACAGCCTCACTTAGGAGATATAGTAATGTTGTAGCTGAAGCTATTGAAAAAAGGAGGCTCCAAACCTAAATTTGGAGTGAAATATATGAATTGAAGAAAAATTCTTCATGAATGAAACTAAAAGGACCCAAGAGCCCAGATGAGCTCATATGTCAAGGATCCGATAGAAAATCAGAGCACACTCTCCAACTGTGATCTCTAACTGCCGTATTTGTGGTGGGTAATAACTACCCACAGTTGTGAAGCGCTGATCATATGCCTGACCTGGGATGTACAGTATCCACTTCACACTCATTTCACAGCTGAGAAAATTGGGGTTCGGAGGCCCTAGAAACATCAGGGTATACAGTTAACAATGCAGGGAATCCCAGCACCCACAGCCATACCTTCTGATGTGGATGCACCCGATGCCTATGTATCATTTTAGCGCTGGGTGCCATTCAAAGCTGGCTAACAGTGGCATGGGTCAAAGTCACATTAGCAGGCAAGCAATCTCTAAGTAAGGGTGGATAGGAATCCCAGTTGGAAGGGACCAGGCTTCCAACTCTAGGAAATGGCTAAGTAAATTCCAGCAGAGCCATGGACAGAGTATTATCCTTCATTCAAAAAGAAGAGCCTCCTCAGAACTTAGCGACCACCCTCACTCACTGGTCTCCTGGCTTCTGACCAGTCTGTGTCCCTTAACCATCCGGGATAAACAAAAGTGTGCTTCAAAAAAAGATCACAAAGCAATTGGTAAAACTCTCGTGGCTCCAAACTTTCCAGGAGCTTCTCATCTTACTCTTTGCAAAAGTCAAAGTTCTTACTTTGAACTACAGGATTGTACAAGTTCAAGGGTGTCTTTCTGACACATTCCTAACACCTCCTGCCTCCTCTTCTCACTTCTTTCCAGCCCCAGTGACATCCACGAGGCTCCTTGAGGTACCCACCATGTCCTCCCAGGGCCTGTGCCCCTGTGGGTCCCTCTATCCAGAAGATCTATTCCTTCCTCCCTCATCTTCTTCAGTTCTAGGCCCAGGGGCCTTTTTCTTAATAAGGCCTTCTCCAACAGCCCCCCACACACACACACACTCACACTCACACACATTCACACTCACTCACACTGACACACTCACTCACACACACTCACACACTCAACAGCCCCCCACACACTCACACACACACTCATACTCACACTCACACACTCAACAGCTCCCCCCCACATCCACATACTCATATACACTCACACATACTCACACACACTCAACAGACCCCCCACACTTACACATTCACACTCACACTTGCACACTCAACAGCTCCACCACACTCACACACACTCACATACACTCACACACTCAATAGCCCCCCACACTTACACATTCACACACAGACTCACACACACTCAACAGCCCCACACACTCACACATTCACATACTCACTCACACACTCACACACACTCATACACACTCACACACAGTCAACAGCTCCCCCACACTCACACACACTCACACACCCACACATTCACACACACTCGCACACTCAGCAACTTCCCACACTCACACACTCATACACACTCACACTCACACACTCAACAGCTCCCCCACACTCACACACACTCACACACTCAATAGCCCCCCACTCATACATTCACACACTCACACACACTCACACACACTCACACACTCAACAGTCCCCCCACACACTCACATACTCACACACACCCAACAGCCCCCCACACCTCACACATTCACACACACACACTCACACACTCAACAGCCCCACACACTCACACACACACTCACACACACACACACACTCACACTCACACACATGATCCGTTCTCACTTTCTTTTTCTCTATTGTAGTTATTACTCTCTCACATCTCCATATTTTATGTGTATTATTTCCCCAAACTAGAATATGAGGAGGTCTCTGAGGGCAGGGATTGTGCTCCATGCCATTGACTCCTGTGTCCCCCAACACCAACCATAGTCACCAGCACCCAGCAGGTGCTCCAAAAATACATGTTGATCGAATGAAAGGAGGGAGAGGAAGGGAAGGAAGAAAGAAATTAATGGAAACATTGCATTCCTGTCATGGAAGACACACTTATATCAAAGAAGAACACACAAATATACACCAAGTGTGCATTTGGTCCCACAAAATACACAGATCTCTCTAGATCGGGAAGGATCTGGGCAGAAATTCAGCACTGTGTGGATGGTGGTTAAATTCAGCAGCAGGCGTCTTAATGGTGGTTACAGCCTCCATATCTTTGTGCCTGGCCCAACTTCGTATTTGTGGGATATCTTTTAACAGGGAGGAAATGCTTCGTTTCATTTTGTTTGAAAAAATAAGGGCCAACATATGACAGAGCTTGGGTGGATTCATGAACTCAGTGATTGTTCTCACAACAGAAGAGGCAAGTGACATTGCGTGCGTCACCCTGGGGTGACGTGGAAGAAGACACAGGCTTCTGTTACCTGTGCCTGGGCACGTGCCTGGCCTGCCCGATGGCCTTCAGTCAGGAGGTAGCTGAGGCTGTTGAACGGGGGAGTCCAGAGCTAAGTGATGGATATGACATAGGAACTGAGGAGAGTCTTCACAAAGGAAGCGAAAAGGACCTGAAAGCCCAGATAAGATCAAGGTACGTAACCCATTCTGTCCTGTCATCCCAGATATATTGGCCAATGTCCTATATATATATATATATATATATATATATATATATATATATATATATATATATATATATATATATATATCGCCCCAGGGTCCTATTATAGGACAATCTGCATTTGCATTCTTAGGGACAATAAAGGATATAAAAGCTCCAGATTAGGACCCCAACCGACTTGAACACACCTGCGTGGATTCGGTTGACATATCCACAGATTGAAAACTTGGGGCCTAGTAAGGTCAGAGTGTTGAGTGGGGAAAGGAGAGAAGAAGGGAAGGAGAGAGGAAGAGAGAAGAGATGGAGGGAGGGAGGGGAAATGGGGAGGGAGGGGGTGGAAGAAAGATGTGAGGGAGGGGAGTCCAAGTGACTGCAGCTCTGGGACCTCTGCATGGTGAGATGTCACAGCAGCTCCAGTCCTGACCCCACAGACATCGTCCACCCCGTTTTAAAGATGAAAACACCCAGGCACAGAGAGAGGTCAGCACCTGTCACCCGCACACACGAGAGTTGGGCAGCAGAGGCGGCTGGGCCCTCTTCTCCCTCGCCTCTTTCCCCTCCTCTGGCTGTCCCCTCTGGATGGGGCATCTGGGGTTGAAAGAGGAGCACCCCGAGGCCCAGCAGCAAGCAGGTGGGACCCAGGCCCTGGGTTCTGGGGGTGGGAGCGGCCACGTTTGTGTCTCTGGGCCCCGGAGGGAAGTCGCAGTTCACCCAAGGTCAGGGTAATTGTGCATGGTTAATGGTTGATCTCTTCATGAAAGCCCCACACAAAAGCTCCCAGCCGACTGGTCCTCTTTTCATACTCCTCCCCATCCATTTAGAAGAGCAGGGTTTCATTTCCTCTCCGCAGAGCCAAGAAATCAGAACCTTCAGTTCTGGAAGAGAGCTTTTAAATCCCGGATTCACAGGCTGTTTTCCCAGGGCTGGCCCTTTTAGGTGAGGATGAAATAGAGAGTGAAGTCAGAAGAGGGGGTATTTACTGAGTGCCCCCCCAACCTCCCACCCGCACTCTGCACCAAACAGCCTTGTGCACCAGTGAGATGGATCCACTCCCTCAGTCCTCACATCCAAGCTACGTGATAGCCCCATTATACAGACCAGCAAATTGAGGTACAGAGAGATGGTTCTGGTGCGAACCTCCAAGGGTCTTCTTTGGTCACATGGTTACATTTTTTCTTTGCTTTCTTTTTTCTCTTTTCTGTTTGGAACCTCCACACAATCTGTATCAAAAATTGGATGTGGGGAGCGCCGAGTGGCCTGAGGTGCCTTCCCGTTGGGCAGCCTGCCTGCCGGCCTTGCCCAGCTCAGGGCTAGCGTGTGGGAACTCAGACCCTGGGATCCAGAGATGTGCTTGTCGGGAAAGTCACGCCCCGTTCTTGGATCTCACCAAGATTCCCGGGAGCACCCGCGATGTGCAAGGCACCCTGTCTCACTGGCACACGTTGGGGAGAAGCTGCCAGAAGGCTGTCACTTTCTAATCCCTTGACTTTTTATCTTTTCTCCTGAAACTTTGAAAAAGCAACTCTCGGCAAGCTGTAGCCAAGTTGCTAAGGCTCAGGAATTTCGTCTCTTGTAAATGGACCATTTGAGGCCCCTCTCGGCCTCCCCCTGTGGCTGTTTGATGTGGCTCCTTGACTCTGTCTTTCAGATGTTTCGGGTCTCGGCTCGCGTACACCCCACTTTCATGTGAGCTTAGTTGCAGTGGGGGGAGTCCATCAAGGGGCCACAGCCCAGGGCCTGGGCCTCCCCCTGGGCCTCATTACAGTGCCCTTGGCCTGTGGGTCCCTTGCCCCAAACCCAGACTGGCAATTTTTATTGGGGCTCGGGCTTTTCAAGGGGATTTTAAAGGGCTGACTCTTTTATGTATGGCAGCTGGAGCACCATCCCCACGGAGCCGCAGCCAGAACCTCCAAAAACCAAAACCGTGGCTTCCCAGCCAGACCTGCTCGGCCTTCTGAGCCCCCCAGGAAGGGAGGGAGGGAGGGAGGGAGGAGGAAGATTCTGCCCTGTGGCCCCCTGAGCCTTAAACCTGGGCCTATCCACTTCAGGAAGGAGCAATAGAGAATTCAGCCAAGCTCAGGGACACTGCTCCCCACCAGGCACTCCATGCCAAGGCCACACCCCGACCCTCAGTGCAACAGCCCCAGGGCCTGGACTGTCCTTCTCACTATGCACCAGGGCCTTCATGGACAAGAAACCCACCAGCAGGGACCCTCTGGGAACACAGCCCATCCTCCAATATGGCGGCAGGAATCTTCCTGACTCCTTCCTGGATGTCGATTGGAGGAAGGTAGGCCCCGGGTGGTTACCTGTCCTGTGTTGTTTAATTGTGTGTGTTGTTTAATTTATTTGATAGCTTTCGTCAGAGCTGGTGGGATGGAGTTGCTGTAAACTAGGTATCAGGTCCCAAAAGCGACTTTTCAACCAAGGTGGTGCTTTTCACCATTTGAATTAGTGACCCATAACTTTAAAAGTAGGAAATTTTCCCTTGGGGAAAAAAAAATGGTGGTAGCTCTTTAAAAAATCAGAACTGGTCACTGGACCTAACATTGTGCATGGTGATGGCTGGGAGACAGCCCCACCAGGGTCGCCCGCTGGCCTCTGGCCTTTGAGCTCAGGCTGAGATCACAGCCTCCATTAGAATACAGGGGGTCACCCTGCAATCAGAGGCCCTTTGGGGGTTTTCGAGGCTCCCCCCTGGTCCTCCTGCACCGTGCCATCGTGAACACCCTGGCGATTCAGCCTGGGGAGGCTCCTGCTTCTGCCTGCCCCCTCCCTTCCCCAAGCGCCTCGTCCAGCTTTAGACACCATCCCTGGTGCATAGAGTCGGAAGGACGGCTAGTCTGCAGCCCTGGGCCCCCCGCTCTGCCACTCAGTGACTACGTATCCCTGGGAAATACACTTTGCTTCTCTGGGCCTCAGTTTACCCATCTTTAGAATGGAGTTCGTGGGCCAGCAAAAAAAAAAAAAAAAAAAAAAAAGGCAAACAGGTTTTCTCTTGGTTGTGGCTTCTGGCCAACTGGTAGAGACTGCCTCAAGTGTTCAGGTAACATCTTTTGTGAAACTCATGACACCCTCACCTCAGGGTGTCGGCTCCTTCGGGATGGGGTGGAACTGAAGCCACTGTCGAGTGTCTAAGGGAGGAAGCCTTCTAGAAGATCAAGGTGACGTCCCCTAATCTCTTCAAGTTCTCGTCTGTGCCTAAGTCACCTGCAGTCCTCTTTAGCAACGCAGGCCCAACCGGGGACGTTCTGAGGCCAGCGATTTCATCTCTGTGGATGCTCTTCACCTCTCACTGGCTTATGTGAAATTTCCCTAAGTTTCACAATCATAAGAAGAAAGGGTAGTTGCAGGTTTTGTGGGGTCTGAAGCTTAGACAATTTGGGGACTTTGTCAAAAGAATGGGAAATTAGAAATATAAAATAGATACAAGAGAAATCACAAGTTCCTACTTGTTAGAAAGACGACAGTCAGGTGTGGCTTACCAAGAGGAATCAGTGCACGGTTGAGTAACTCCATCATCAGGTGTCCCTCAGAGTGGACTTGCCCTGCCTAAGACGGCTACAGTGTCTCTAGGCAACAGAATCTCACAGAACCATTGAAATGCAGTCCATCACTGACCGCAAGGTCAGCGTATGGAGCATGATTATACTACAAATACCACAAAATCCAGGCAAAGAGATAAGTACATATTTATTAATAAATGACCTCTCTGTCTGTAATCCCAGCAGCTCAAGAGGCTGAGGCAGGAGGATCGTGAGTTCAAAGCCAGCCTCAGCAAAAAGTGAGGCCTTAAGCAACTCAGTGAGACCCTGTCTCTAAATAAAATACAAAATAGGGCTGGGGGTGTGGCTCAGTGGTCCAGTGTCCCTGAGTTCAATCCCCAGTAGTCCCCCCACCAAATAAATGACCTCTCAGATCTCTAAAATACTTTTATCCCTACAACTTCCAACTATAAACTTTTGATGACTTCTTTATGTGACAATAATTTTATAATAACATCTTCTATAGAAAGACTAGAATATAATCCAGTGATTTTTAACCTGGTTGATCAAAATGCTTTCAAAATTCAAAATGCATAAAATATGCAACTTCGCCTAGAGAAGGAGATGCCCTTGGTATTACTGTTCCAGGTGTGGCCTGGACTGTCAGAAATGGATAAAATCTGTTCTAGATTGATCTCATCAAAGGAAGAGACGTGGAGTATGGATACCTGTTAAAGCTGTGGTTTTGACCATCTTCCTGCTAAGAACGAGCTTCTGTTATGACTCACTGTCATTTGAACTGAATTCTCTTCCTACAGTTTATGTATTTGGTGATTCAGAGAATTTTCCAGAGTGGCTTGGGGCTCTGTAGAGTTCAGAGTTATTCCTCAACTACCCACATAGCTCCAGTTTTCTTACGGCACCAGGCTCTTTGGCTCTGTTCCTTCACCTCACAACATCAGTGAGCAGGCACAGAGCGGGAAGGAACATTTCTGGAAGCTCTACCTACGCTGGGTTTGCTAGAAATAATTTTATACAGAAAGGAATTCAGTCAACACAAATATACCCCATTAACTTCAGTCCACACACGTCCTTAACTGAGCTTCCCCTAGAAGTCATTCCAGTGGATGGTGCCATTTGGGGAGAAGGGAAAGAGACTTTTCTTTTTTCCACCAATTGCAATGAAAATATTTCACTTTGAAAAATATTTGAGACACATCAGATAAAGGACTGTTTTCCCCAAACACAAAGAGCTCTTACTTAAATCTCAATGACGAGGACCTTAAAATTAATAAGGGATTTTTCTATTAAAAATTGGGTAAAAGAGGGGCTGGAGATGTGGCTCAAGCGGTTGTGCGCTCGCCTGGCAGCACCACATACCAACAAAGATGTTGTGTCCGCCGAGAACTAAAAAATAAACATTAAAAAAAAAATTGGGTAAAAGACCTGAATAGACACTTCAACAAAGAAGACACAGGGATGGAGAATAAATATATGAAAAGAGGCCCAGTTTTGGACCTGATGATGCTCCAGGTCGCATGTCATTGGGCAATTACAAATTAGAATTTCAATGGGGTACCACTCCACTCTTATGGGAAATAGTCAAATCCACAACCCTGGCAACACAGTGTATGGAGCAGCCTGAACTCCCGTTCATTGCTAGTGAGAGTACAAAATTATGACCCCACATTGGAAGACAGTTCAGCAGTTCCCTGCAGAGCTCAAACACACCCTTCCCATATGATCTAGGAACTGCGCTCTTCCATATTTATCCAAATGAATTGAAAACGTATGTCCACACCAAAACCTACACACAGATGCATGTTGCACTTTTATTCATCATTGCCAAAACTTGGGGAAGCCACCAAGATTTCCTTGAGTAGGGGCATGGATTTAAAAAAAAAAAAAACTTTTGGATATCCAGACAGTAGAATATTATATTATAGACTATTATACTGTCCTAAAAAGAAATGAACTAGCAGACATGGAAAATCATGAAGGAAACTTACATCCATGTTGCTAAAAGGAAAGAGCCCACTTGAAACGCGTCCATACTGTCTGAGTCCAGCTAAATAACATCCTAGAGAAGGCAAAACTGTGCAGGCAGTAAAAAGTCAATAGTGGCCAGGGATTAGTGGGCAAGAAGGATGAAGAGGTGGAATACGGAGTCTTAGGGGAGGAAAACTATTCTGTATGATAACATAATAATGAATGTCTGTCCTTATGCATTATTCCAAACCCATAAAGTCTGGAGCAGCAAGAGTGGACCCTAATGCAAATTTGGGGCTTTGGGTGACAATCACGTGTCAGTGCAGGTTCATCAGCTGTAACAAACACGCCTCTCTGCTGAGGGTTGTTCATAGTGGGCCACTTTGTGTATGTAGTGATAGGAGGATGTGGACTATCTCTATCAATTTTGCTATGAACTTAAACCTGATCTAAAAAACATCAAACTTGCTAATTTTTTTTTTTATTTTAAGCATCATGGCTGAGTGAACACATTGCTAGTCTCCTCCTAGAGCCTTGGAAGGGGTCTTTGCAGAAGATCCTGAAGGTTAACTGTCATTAGCGTCCCTCCTTGAGAAAAAGTATAATTGGGTTCAACAGGTCTGAACGCACCCTGAGCACTGGGTAATAAATGCACATACTGAATAATAATGAAAGCAAATGTATACAGTCATCTCAGACCTATGAGTGTGCAATAAGGTTTGCACCAGGGTTGGTCTGTTTGCAGAAGGAAGCCCTTTGTGGACTCAATTAACCAGAGGCTAGAAAGGGAGTTTCCACTGTCCTTGACACCATATGTCAAACTTCTATTACCCGTCAGTGTGCTAAGTGCTTTATATAACATCTTTTATGACCTTTACAGTCACCCTATCATTATGATTAGCACCAATTTAGAGATGAAGAAACTGAGGCTCAGAAAAGTGGGATGACTCACTAGAGGTCTTGTGTAGATCATCGAAAACCTGAGATTCCAATGGCGGGGTGGCTCCATGAGTCATGCTGCCTTAAGCCTGGATTTGGACGATGTATTTTC
Organism: Spermophilus citellus; assembly: GCF_964194105.1. NCBI lineage: Eukaryota > Metazoa > Chordata > Mammalia > Rodentia > Sciuridae > Spermophilus > Spermophilus citellus. The sequence goes on from NC_138184.1 coordinate 84,980,703, forward strand.
CCCTCGATCTTCGTGATCATTTGCATCGTGGTGCAATAGGTCCCACCTCATGCCCTCCCTGAGGTCATGCATGTCAAGATCAAAATGACATCACGGAGCAGACACCACATTTTAAGTGTGAGATACTGCCTGCATTTTTTAGGACCCAGTGAGGAGAAGAAAGAAAGAGAGAAAGAAAGAAAGAGAGAGAGAGAGAGAGAGAGAGAGAGAGAGAGAGAGAAAGAAAGAAAGAAAGAAAGAAAGAAAGAAAGAAAGAAAGAAAGAAAGAAAGAAAGAAAGAAAGAAAGAAGAAAGAAAGAAAGGAGGGAGGGAGGGAAGGAAGGAACGGGAGAGAGAGTGAGAGAGAAGGAGGGAGGGACTCAACTGGGAGATGCTACTTTTCTGGATAAACTCTTGACCGTAGCAACGACGGGGAGCCAGGGTGGCTCAGGGAGAGGTGGATGGACTCCTCGCTCATGCTGCCTGCAAGGTACAGAGCCGCAGCGATTCGAGGGTAGGGTTTATTATCATCTTAAAATAGAGGGAAGCCTCAGGATGGGGGAAGTGGCCTCATTGAGGAGCTCAGCCCCAGAGACCAGAGATGACACTGGCCCCCGGCGTCCTTGATCCATCAGAAGCTGACAGCCTCCTGTCCGGCAGTGAGCTGGCCAGCAGCCGCTCCGGCCGCCTCCTGCTCGAGGGTGTCAATAGGAGGGAGAGACCCGCGCCAGCCAGAAGCCGCCCTTCCCACTCTCTCCCTCTCAGTGCCCTGCGCTGGATTCTAACTTGAGAGCAGCCAAACCCAGTTCCAGGGAGTGCTTCTGCCTCACCTCGGTCCCCATCAGGTCTGGCCATCGCTGATGCTCCCAAGGCCATGACTGCCCGTCCCTGTTTGCCCAGAGCCAGGCTCTCTCGATGCCCACCGCCCAAACACCAATCAAGACCAAGGTTTAGTGAAAGATGGTGCGACGAACACTCTCCTCGTGTTCACCGGTTGGTTCACCCATCCATTTGTTTATTCGTTCAACAAACATTGATGTAGCATCTGCCTAAACTGAGCCCCAGGGGGCAAGAGTGGAGAATTGAATGAGGGCTGGGGACAGGGCTCAGCTACTGCACTTGCCCAGGAACTAAGTAAGAATGGGGAGAAAAGATCCCACTACCCCAAAACTGACCCCTGCGGTTATTTTAAATGAAACAGGCAGGAGGCCTTGGGTCACAGGATAGCAGCCCAGCGAATCCTCCAACGGTGCTGAAGACAACAACTTCCCCATCCAATGGAAGCTTCCAGAACTCTTCAGGGCCTCCAGACGGGGCTGTCCAGAGATGCTCTTGCAGAAAAAAACTTCAGAGTGGCCTGTTCTGTCCCCTCCCCCAGCCATGTCCAAGGTCAGAATCCAGCCGGGGGCCTCCAACAGGCAGAAGTATTCATGCCATGTCCGGAAGACCCCACGCAAGAGACAGAGCTGATGCCTCTTGAAAGGAATCGGGGCGGAATCTCCCGAGATTAAGAAAATGACAGTGACCAAAGTCGCAAGGGGGTGAGAAGTGGAGATTAAAGCGGCCCGGCCATCCGTTACGATGATCCATGGCTTCTTTTTATTTTATTTTTTTTTAATTTCAAGGGGAATTAAAGGAGATGAATGAAGACTTCATGAGACCCTGACAACTTCAGGAATATCAATCCATCTTGCATCTGCGCTGAGACTCCCCAGCCTGGTCAGCGCTGGGGCGGTGGGGGGAGAGCCGGGGATAGGTAGACCCTCCCTCTCTGCACCCCTGGCCTCTCCCCACGGGCCACTCTCCCTTTCATGTCTTTGTTTGACATCTCGGAAAGAATCATGAGGTGCTGAGCATCATTAACTTCCAAACACCTCCGAAATCAGTAGGCAAGTGCAAACATGGCGCCCCCCGACCGACCGTCTCCACAAATGATCTGTCCTCCAGCGCCTGCCCTCTGGAGATGAAAAGAAAGACCTTGGCAAGCTGACAGTCTTCGGGGAGAGGGGCCTGGGCCCACGGGAGGGGCACGCGAAGAATAAATGAAAATATGATTGACTTCTTGCCTGAGTCCCGTTCACACATGGTTCTGAGCATTTAATAAACCGATTGACACTCCAAGTTCCCCTCATTAGGTGGACGCGGAGACCCGGGTGATCATAAATCAGGAGGGCAGGTTATCAAAGCTTGTGATCTTTAACAGTGTCAGGGCGCCCTCCTGTCTGCTCAAATACACGAGCAACCTGCAAGCTGCAAAGAATTAGCCCCCCCCCCCCCACCCACACACACACCGCCGCCTAATAGACACAACCCCTGCAGGAGGAGGGAGGCCGGACCTGCCATCCAGGTACTAGGCTCCTGGGGCCGATCCTTGGGCACAGCTGTCCTGGGGTGTGTGGGGCCTGAGGGGTAAGGGTAAGGGACAGTCCTTGATGGACAAAGAAATAAGCCCCTGTGTTAGTGCGATTGGGAGCCATGGAGGAAAATAGCCATGGAATGTTCGAATCCCTAGGCCGGGAGGTTTCCATGGGAAACCCTCTCATCTTGTGGCTTCCCAGCCCTGTTTCATGTGAAAATCAAATGGAAAACTCTTCAGTCGTTTCTAATAAAGTTAGAAAGACACTTATATCCTGTGACCTAAAAATTACATCCAAGAGAAATGAAGGCGTACGGCCACCCAAGGACTTCTATATAAGCGTTCAGAGCGATTGAGTTCATCGTAGCCCCGAGCTGGAAACACAGCAGAGGCCCATCGACAGCAGATGGATGGGCAGACTGTGGCACATCCATGAATGGAATACTATTCAGCAATAAAAATGAATGAAAGACTGGCACGTGCAATGGGGTGGATTAATCACACAGACCTGAGGGTGGGTGAAGGAACCCAGGTGCAGGAAATTCTAAACTGCAAGATGCATTTCCGTGAGTTCAAGGAGAAGGAAAACACATCATCTGTGGCAATGCAAGTCAGAATGGTGAGACAGGGTCAAGGGGAAGGATTTGGGGCATAAGAAAACTTTCTTGGGTGGTGGGAATATAAAGCCCCTCCACGCACTATTGCTTATCTTAACACATATACTCTTATTCTCTCTCTCTCTATCTCTCTCTCTCACACACACACACCACACCAATAAAATACTGTAAAAACAATCAAATGTCAAATGCTGAAATTTCTGCTTTTATAAACCTATTTTAGATACTTCATAGAAATAAGATCATATAGTATTTGTCTTTCCGGAACTTAGGAGGGACTTTTCATTCTGTATATCTCTAACTTATCTGCACATGGTGCCAGGTGTCCAGGAGTAGATAGGCAGCTGCAGAGGTGGTCTCTGATTCTGCCACCTTCGAGCTCCATGTCCTACAGAGGTTATATTTCTCCTGTTGGAAATTGCAAATGATGGAGCTTCACTCTTAGGCTTACCCAGAGGCCTCCATAACACGAGGTCTACACCGAACATGGGCAGTAGGGGACATATATGGTGAGGTCTGCTGGTCGCAGCTAAGATGCCCTCCAAGTCCAATCCTCTGCACTCAGAGCTCTAGAATCCTCGGAACTCCAAGTGAGGCTGGGGCCCATCTCAAAACACAAGAGATCAGCCTGAATTTTCCTTCGTATCTTTGGCTAAACCCTGGGCCCCATAGAAGACAGCTCTAAGCCACCAGGACCCAGACCATGGGTATAAGTTGCTTATAAGAGACAGGTTTAAACTTGCCAGTGAAAACCATCCCCATTCCGTCGATGGTTCCTAGGACAGGACTCTCCCTAGGTTTTTTCAAGAGCAGAAGTAGGATTTTCTCTCTTCAAATCCAAGTCAATTTTTCACACAAGGAACTTTCAGATTTTCCACCAGGCAACAAGGAATTGGTTGGGTCAAGGAGCAGGGAGAGCAAGATGATGATCGCCTCTCTCCTTCTGTGAGTTGGGGGCCTGAACACCCATCGGTCTGAGATCAAAAGTGTGTGCTTCCAGGGGGGCCAATAACTTGAACCCCGGGGAAACCCAAGGAGCAGGTGGTGATAAGGGAGTACTCCCGTTGATACTGGGGACTAAACCCAGGGGCCACTGAACCACTGAGCCACATCCCCAGCCCCCTTTTTTTAAAAAAATATTTTATTTAGAGACAAGGTCTTGCTAAGTTGCTTAGGGCTTTGCTAAATGGCTGAGGCTGGCTTTGAACTTGTGATCCTCCTGCCTCAGCCTCCTGAGACGCTGGGATTACAAACATGCACCACTGCACCCAGCTGGGAATACTCTCTCCGAAGGAGACTTTAAATGCAACGTCCCCAGCACTTACTGACTCTGAGCCACTTAACTTCGCTCCTCACCTACAAAACAGGGATACATCAGTACTCACCTCAGGAGTGCTCTGAGGACTGACCGGTACACACAATGGTAGCAAAGGCTCATTCCCTGATGTCTGCACGTTGTCTTTTTCAGTTGACCCTGTGTGTTCCTATACACTACCCCTCCACAAAATTGCTTTTTCTTTCAAATGGAGTGGCCAATATGGCTGCTTTAGGAAATGTAAGCAGAATCTATAGGAATACTGAGGAAATGGAGCAGAAGAGGAGGGAGGTGGGGGGTGAGGGGTGGTACTGGGGATTGAAATGGAGAAAACTATGGTATGTGCACTTATGAATATGTCAAAATGAACCCCACTATTACGAATAACTATAATGCAATAATAATAATAATAATAAAAGAATGTTGAAGAAGGTAAGTTATGTTTGGAAAAAAAAAAATGTTTGAAATCTGGGCATCCTGAGAGCCACCATTAGCATTTGGGGAACTGTTTTTCTGTGCACCACTTTATGCACGTTATGCTGCTTTAAAAATCCCCAACCTCATGTTAGGATGAGCTGTGAAGCTGTGGGTTTGAATCCCAGCCACAGCACATGGGATTTTAGGACTTGGATAAGTCATTGAACTTCTCAGAGTTATACCTCAGTCTATAAAATGGTGGCTTCAATTCCTAGGATGGCTGAAACCTGTCAACCTAAGCAGGGTGGCTTAAAACAACAGAAATCCACTCTTCCTCCATTGTGGAGTTCAAGATATAAATGGTCAGTCCCTTCTGAGGCTCGTGAGGGGACATCCTTCCATTGCCTCCTTCCAAGTTTCAGTGGCCGCCAGCAGTCCTGGGCATAGATGCCACAGTCCAAGTTCTGTTTGCATCTGACATGGCTTCGTCTCTGTGCCTGTTCTTCTCTTCTGATACAGACACTGGTCATTGGATTTAGGGTCCACCCAGGGAAACTGGGATGACCACCTGTCAAGGACCCCTATGTTAATCATACTTGTAAACACTTTTTTTTTTCCCAAACAAGCCCATGTTCACAGGTTCCAGATTGGATAGATCTTTGGGGAAGAGTGGGGGGCACCATTCAACCATTTCAAATGGAGACAAGAGTCGTTCCCTCCTTCGGTCACTTGGACAGACAAGTGGAAGGAGATCAGATATATGTGAATCTTGGCATCCAATTACATGGTCGATCAGCACTGTGTATTCATCTTTCTGAAAGGGCACTGTTTCTTCAACGTCTTCCTGCAAGAATAAAACAAGATATAAACACAATTAAATAATTTTGAGGTTCATATGGGTGCCAAAAATGTGGTTTTCTTGAATTCCCATGAGTTCTCTCTAGTGCTTTTGAAAGAAGAGTTTGATACACTTAAGCTATGATTTTTTTTCTCTTTTTACTACAGTTTCTCTTTTTTCCTCTGGCTTTCCTCCTCTCTCTCTCTCTCTTTCTCTCTCTCTCTCTCTCTCTCTCTCTCACACAGCTTGGCAGGTTGGCCATTTTAACTTAGAAAAAGCGAGGCTTCCGAATGCATGGATTCCATCAAATCAATTAGATGAATTACATTTTATCTTAGAATGAAAAATCGACCATTCATTTCAACATGTACTTTTCGTGCTTTTGGTGACATTGAGGTTAAATAGAAATTCTTTACAGCTTCATTATTTTAAAGCACAGGGCTGTCTTGATTTTTCTTTTTCTTTTTTTTTTTTTTTTTTTTTTTTAGCCCTGATACATGAAAAGCAAGACTTACAAAAGAACTAAACGAGGAAGGAACTGTTCACAAAAAGATTTGTCCTTGACCAAAGGATGCTCCTGGTGCCTTTTCAGTGATTTGACTTATAAGGGGTGGGGAGATACTAATAGAGCAAGAAAGGCAGTTGAGAGTCCAGAGAAGGGAGTTATATTCTGAGCTATGTTATTCTCTAGCTGTATAACACTTGCTAGTAAAGTGACCTCTCTGTGCCTTGTTTTATCCTCCTGTAAAATAAAGGAGACTTGGAAGAGATGACCACAAAGGTCTCTCCCAGCTCTGACCCTCTCTTGAACCAAGTTAATATTTTTTCAGTTCATCCTTCTAAAGAGTTAACTTTGACCCCCTCATTAGAGTTGAATTCCGCATGTTTTCTGCAGTAGAAACTCATAACGGCATGTGTTGACTTGGAAACTTCCAGATCTTTTGATCTAAGAACAGGGTGTTCTGGAGTGAATGAGCAAGACAGGAAATAGGCCACCCCACACAGGAAGTTGAGTAACTGTCGGGAGACAACAGCCAGACTGGTCCCAAGGCTGTGCGTCCACTTGTCCAGTGGCAGGGTCCAAGGGGAAGTCCAAGGGGGAAACAGCCAGAACCTCTGTGGGCAGATGGAAACTGGGCTTTCCGTGTGAGAGAGGGGTGGGTAGCTCTGGGGAGGACCGGATCGCACGTGTCCTGGTCCTTCTACCACATCCACAGGGAGCTGGTGCTCAGTGCTCACTGACGCCTGGGCAGCTGTGTAGGAGAGGTGGGGGACAGAGGTTTCCCAGAGAGCACTGTCCACTGGGTGGTGGGAGAGAAGGTAGAGAGAAGATGATGGCTTCACTGTGGATCTGGCTGAGCGGGTGTCCAGCAGCCCAGGGTCAGCCGGGTACCACCTCCCCTCTGGGCCTTTGTTTCTCCATGGTCATCGTCTTGATCAGCACCCTCCTCCTCTTCTCCCTCGTCTCTCCTCCTCCTTCCTCCTCACCCTCTTCTATTTCTTATTTTCCTCTTCTTTTTCCCCTTCCTCTTTCTCCTCCTCATTGCCCCCCGTTAATCATCACCACCATCATCATCACTATCACCATCGTCACCATCACCACCATCACCACCGTCACCATCATCACCACCCTCACCATCATCACCACCATCACCATCACCATCACCATCACCATCACCATCACCATCACCATCATCACCATCATCACCATCACCATCACCATCATCACCATCACCATCATCACCATCACCACCGTCACCATCACTATCACCATCGTCACCATCACCACCATCACCACCACCACCATCATCACCACCATCACCATCACCACCACCACCATCACCACCACCACCATCATCACCACCATCACCATCACCATCACCACCATCACCACCACCACCATCATCACCACCATCACCATCACCATCACCACCATCACCACCACCACCATCATCACCACCATCACCATCACCATCACCACCATCACCACCACCACCATCATCACCACCATCACCATCATCACCACCATCACCACCACCACCATCACCACCATCACCATCACCATCACCACCATCACCACCACCACCATCATCACCACCATCACCACCACCACCACCATCACCACCACCACCACCATCATCACCACCATCACCATCACCATCACCCCCATCACCATCACCATCACCACCATCACCACCACCACCATCATCACCACCGTCACCATCATCACCACCATCACCACCACCACCACCATCATCACCACCGTCACCATCATCACCACCGTCACCATCATTACCATCATCACCATCACCATCATCACCATCATTACCATCATCACCATCACCATCATCACCATCACCACCACCATAACTACCATCATTGTCACCACCATTACCACCATCACCACCATCATCACCGTCACCATCACCTCATCATCAACGTCATATCACCATTATCACCATCACTGCCATTTTCCAGTGTTTTATATACATCTAAGACAGTTTTCCAGTCATACACACACACACACACACACACACACACACACACCCTTATCTAGACTGTGGAAGACATGAGATAAGAACCCACTTTACAAGCTTATTGTCAAAATTAAATGAAATGATGAATGCTAAGAGCTTGGCACAGCATCTGGCATGTAGTAGGTGTTCGGGAACTCCCAGCTTATTATTTCTATTGTGCATTATTAATTATTACAATTACCTTATTTCCAAAGTGAACACTGGAACCTTATCTGGGGCAGATTCTAACAACAAAAGGTGATAAAGAAATTAAAGAAACTCCAATTTAATTTCCCTCAATGGTCTACCATGCCACAGCAGCCACAGCTGAACCCTGCAGGGGCGTTAAGGAGGGTTGAGTGACGTCAGCAGAAGGCCCTAGATCTCTGGCTAGGCCCATTGTCTATCTGGAGTCAAAGTTGCACTAGCAAAGGTGCAGACTGTGTCCTTGCTCCCAGTAAAACGTGCTCTCAAGGCAGAAGCAGCAGATCATATCTCACCTCTGCTCAAAGTAGACAACGATTTCTTTTTTACTCAGAAAAAGCAAAACCTTGATCATGGCCACAGTGTCCCCTGTGCTACATTCTCTGAACACTCGCCCTGTCGTCTCAGACTTCTCCCTGAGCATCGTCTCGAGCTTCCTCCATACTGATGCCCTGGGTGGCCTGAGACCATGCTCTAGGCCTTGCCCTGGCTGCCTCCTTCTGGAATGTTCTACCTCCTGGCCCACTTCCCTACTTCTTTGCAAATGTCACCTTCTCAATGGGGACTTCCCCAGCCACATTTAAATGGCAACAGTCTCCCACCCTAGAGCACGTTCTCCCTAGAGAACTGTTGTTCTCTCCCTGCAGAGGACAGCGTCTCCAGCCACTGCTGTCTAGGGGTGCAAAACAGGTGACCTGTGGAGACATGGCCAGTTGTGACAACTGAGAGGAGGTGCTATGGTATTGAAAGATCAGCAAGCCTACAGAACATTCTAGAAAGACCCCCCCCCCCAACATCCGCCCCGGAACAACAGCGCTCAGGGTGAGGAACTGTGCTATAGAATAAAGCCTCGCAGGGACGGGCCTTGGGCTGGTTCTTGGTTTGTTCATTGCTGTATCCCAGTATTGAGGACAGGACCTGGTATACAGGAGCCACTCAATAAATATTTCAATGATAAATAATTCCTAGAAAATGGACCTGAAAGTAAAAATTTTCTGAATCATCATGATCTCAAGGAATAAAAAAAAAAAAAAAAAAAACGAAAAACCTCTTCAAACCAGTACCAGAACAAACACGCAGGCGCTGGCCAAAATAAACGAGAGAGCTCCAGTTCCTTGTTTGGAAAGGCATCGTTTTTTCCACCGGAAAGAAAGATGGCTCTGTGACAGCCCCACCCGGAACTCACACATTGTGTTCTAAGTTTAACACATCGCCCGCTCTCTCTGCTGAAGCCCTTGGCTCCAGCCCATAATATCCCTGAATCCAGGAAACCATTATGACTGGTCAGGGTCAAAGGTTGCTGCTATTGTAACCCACTTCCTCCATCGGAGTTTTAAATTTGGAAAACGTTCGTATTGCTATTGTGTGGGATGTCAGCTCTCAGATAACCTCAGAGTTATTTTTATTTGTCCACCATGACCACCAACCCCCCCAAAAAAAATGTTTAAAAATTGCCGAGTGGGAGGGGGCTTTCCTCGGAACATAATGTCAATAGACAGAAGGCAGATAAGAGCCCCTGAGATCCTCAGCCTGTAACTGAATCAAGGAAAGAGAGGTTGTCAGATTCCCAGAGGGCCCCCAAATGAGATTCCAAGGTGTTTTTTTTTATTCTTTTTTTTTAAGATGGCCAGAGTAGGAGAAAGATCAGTCCCCTAAGAGTGCTGGGGCTCCTAGGCACGTGTCCTGGTACTAGAACTGGCAGGAGAAATCTCTGAGTTTGACCAGCAACAGGAATGGAGCCAACAGGCAGTCGGGTCATGGAGAAGCCAAGTGTTGAAATTCCACACAGTAGTTTAAGGCAAGAGGAAGGCTGTGTTGTCTAATCCCGTGGGAAATCGGGGACACTGCCATCTTTGGGGAGAAGACATGCTAGAGGAGCAGCAGCTGGAAGGTCTTTGGCCCAGTTACAAGGTTAGGAAAAAGCAGGCCCGGTTACTTCTGCAAACGCGCTTGGCCCCCATCTCTGCTATCCCAGCAGGGGCAATAGGGATAGGAGGTGCTCTAGTGTGGTGCCAATTCATTGCTCCATGAGCCCAATCAGTTAGTTTACTTCACCTCTTTAAGACTTGGTTTCCCCATCTGTGAAGGAGGATTGAGAACCACAGTGACCTGCCCCTCAGGGTTGTTATAAGGATACTGTTTGACCATGTGTCCATCACCTGGAAACTATCCCATAATAAATTCTTAGTATTATTAGAAGCAAGACAAGACCCCTCCCCTGAAGTTGTTCAGACTCTAGTGGGCAGATAGTCTCCCAATTAGAAGAGCCCCTAATGTTCATTGTGCACGTACCGTGTGCCAGGTTCTGTGCCACAGACCTTGTGAGGTATCTCATGGAATCCCCATGGTGTTCTGGGATATGAGTGCTGCTCAAAATATGTCTGCTTCACCTTCTGCCCTTAGGACAATAAGACAAGACTCCTGTGACCCTCGAGATCAGCTTGGGCCACGTGACTACTTCCGGCCAATGGCGCGTGGAAGAGAATTCCGCCTCTGACTGCCTGGCTGGAGCGTTTCATTGCCAGTGCAGCACCCTGATGCAGACAGTCTTCTTGCTGCAGTGACAGATGCCATTCTGGTGGGTGGGGCTTTGATCACCATGGGGCTCCCAGAGCCCAGAGAACCAGCTTGCCCACTAACACATCTCATTGGCTCCTTTCCTACTGGTACTGTCTGGAGTCACTTGCCCCCAAATTTCTTGCACTCAAATTCTAGTTGCTTGGGCAGGTGAAGAGGGGGTGGGACAGGCAGGGGGTGGGGTTGCCCTCAAAAATGGCAATTTTAATCCACTGAGGATACAGCAATGAAAATCCCATCTGGGATTGTCTATCTAAACTCGATGCCCGGTCCACAAAGTGGGTGTTGATCCAAGTCATTCATTCACCCTGTCTCGAGTCATCTTCTGGGTTTGATTGCTGCTCTTGGTCCCACGGTGAGGATGACTGAGAAGAGATCCTTCCAGTGTGCCAACAGCAGGGAGCCCGAGGAAGGACTAACCCTGTGCTTCAAGCCCTCGAGATTGAGAGGCGGGTCATTACCGAGGTATGAATCTCATACGATAAGTACCATGGTCATCCACTCTCCGCAGCGATGTGAGCCCGGGAGGCTGAGAGATCCACTAGGTTCTAGATCTCATGCCCAGCAAGTGTCGGGAGCAGGATCCATGCCCACTTCTGTCCGAACTCCACGCCGCGATTCCATGTAGATAAAACATTCATTTGCACTTAAATAAAGATATGCATATTACAGGAAGGCTTTAAATAACACGAAGAATTTGTCCACTGCACAAGAGATAAGAAAACCTACCCGAGAAGAACCCCATCTTCTCCTGAGAATTGAAAACAGGGCACTAAAAACACTCCATCACCTAAAATAGACGGACACCTCCAAATTATATAAAAAGACCCATTGTGGCTTCCTGAACTTAGAAGACCCTCTGTCCACGTTCAATGCATGGATGACATCGTGGGAGAAAGGAAGCAGAGGAGGAACCTCCTTCCCTGTGGCCGTCCTCCACATTTGCCATCAGATAGGAGCAGGTGAAGAGCACCTCTGGCCCCTGAGCTTGGGCAGACCTCGCCTGGCCATCTCCTCTCTCCACGTAGAATGCTTTCGTGAGCACCGTCTCTTCCAAGAAAAACAGGCGCCTCGTGCTTCCTGGAGTAGATGGTTGTGAGCTGATGGCGATGGAGGAGACACGGTATGCTCCATCACACCAGGCCACCGCAAGTCAATGTGAATGAAGGCCGAAGTGCACGTCGCCATGAGCCCAGGGGATCCAAGGACACCAGCCAGGGCATCCACCCTGCCCTGCGTAAAGCAGGAGGGTCCTTCTAAAATCTGGGAACCCTGAGTCAAAGGAAAATCCTTAAACTCTGGGAAGGCCAAGGCATCTCCTCACTGGAATCCTTTATCCTGTGGTTCCTGGTCTGTGGGCTCAGGGACGCCATTGGAGCCTCACCCCTACGCTTCACCACTGGGGCTCTCGTGCCTGACAAGCACCTCTAACCTTTACCCCCACCTTAGTCCTGGGGATACAAACATTCTGTCCTGCTGTTTAGGGTTTTCTGTGCCCAAAGGAGCCAGCTCGGTCTTGCACAGAGCAGAGCTGATGGGCCCAGGAGCAGCCCTGTCCCGTGATGGCTGTTAGGGACTCCAGCTTCCCTGCCCCTCACAGGACAGCTCTGAAAGATGTTCTTCATCATCTCCCCGGAGTCCTAGTGGAGAATTGTTGGGTTAAGGAAATAAAATGCAGCAAACCAGTTAAAATCGAACTTCAGATGAGCACACATGCGATGTTGATACGAGCAGGACCCGTGCCGTCCGTGGCTCGCACACCCAACATTCGCCTTGGTTTACTGAAATTCAGATTCCTCAGGAGTCTTGCACTTTCTCTGGCAACCTGTACCAGTGGGGTAGACCCCAGTTGCCCACGGTTGTCACTTGCTCATGAAGGTACTCTTTTCATGTCCTAACTCCTCATTCTTACTAAACTATCTGAGTTTAGTAAGAAAAATCCAAGTTGCTTCTGAAAGATGCTAGTCTAAGAACAGAGTTTACGATGGTAAAGCATGCAGTTTTCTCATCAAAGACGCTCTGGGAGCCAGGAGCAGGGGCGCACAGCTGTCATCCCAGCAGCTTGGGAGGCTGAGGCAGGAGGATCGTGAGTTCCAAGCCAACCTCAGCAAAAGCAAGGTGCTAAGGAACTCAGGGAGACCCTGTCTCTAAATAAAATACAAAACAGGGCTGGGGATGTGGCTCAGTGGTCAAGTGCCCCTGAGTTCAATCCCTGGTACCACTGCCCCTACCTCCCCCACCACCACCAAAAAAAAAAAAAAAAAAAGACACTCTGGGATTTATCTGATCAAGAGCTTAGCTCAATGGCAATGATGTTTTAGGATGATATCAAAATCACAACCAACAAAGCCAAAAGCAGACATGCAGCACTATGTCCAACCGGAAGGCTTCTGCCCAGCAAAGGAAACAGTCAATAGTCAAAAACTACAGGAAGGGAGAAAATTTTTGCAAATCATTCAACTGATAATGAACTTCTACAACTCAAGAGCAAAAGTGAAATAACCTGTTTTAAAATGGGCAAAGAAATCAAATAGATATTTCTCCAAAGAAGTCCTATACGTGATTCCCCTGTATATATGAAAAGATGCACAATAGTGCTCTCCATCAGGGAGACCCAAGCAAAACCACAGTGTCACCTCCCACCTGTCAAAATGGTCATCATTTTAAAAATAAAATAAAAACAGGAAATAACAACTGCCGGTGAGGATGTGGAGAAATTGGAACCCCTTGTGCCCTCTTGATGGGAATGCAAACTGGTGCCGGTACTAGGAGAAGCAGTACGGGGATTCCTTGAAAAATTAAAAACCCAAATACCACATGACCCAGAAGTCCCCCTGTGGCTATTTCCCCAAAGGACCGTGAACATGATTTTAAAGAGATATTCGCACACCTGTGTTCTTTGAAGTATTATTTGCACTAAGCAGGAAGTGGAGAGAGCATAAATGTCCACGGGTGGATGAATGGATAATGAAAATGTGGCCCATTCATACCAAAGAATATCCATCAGCCACACTGAGTGAAATCACCCAGTCATGGAAGGACAAATACTTCATAAAAACATTTATATAAGGTCTAACTCATAGAAACAGATAGTAAAACAGTGAACGTCAGGGACTGGGAGAAGGAGAAAGGATATGGTTTATGAGCAAGCCACCAACGTAGATAACGGTCCCCACCATCATTTCAGCCAGCATTGTTGTTCCTCTGGCTTTGGAACATGAGCTAAGCAGACCCATGTCAGCCTTAGCAATGGGCTTCAGGATGCAGGAGATATGCGTTGTGATTTCTCTGGCTCATGCCTGGTCCCCAAACTCCTCATCCTTCAGGGAAGGACTTATTCCACAGGAGGAGATGCCAACAAGTGCGGTTTGTGTACTCCTCGCTCCCGCTCCAGATGGAGACCAGGTGGTGTAAAAAGGAATCCTGGATTTCCACCCCAGCTTACATCACGATGCTTCTCGATAACCCAGAACACTGGCGGTGGGCTTTAGGATGGAGTGTGATGGTGGGTTCCTGGCTCAGTGATCTGAGTAAGTGACTGCACCTTGCTGATCCTGTTTTCTCATCTGTCAAACACAGACCATGATAACAACCATGCGGGTCAGATCTTAGGGAAGAGATGAAGACAAGATGCTTGACACATGGGGACTCTAATGGGCACTGGCCTTGACGATTGCTATTATCATGCTGTCCTGAGGTGGAATTGTTTTATACAACCCCAGGGGCTGTCAGAACCTACATGTTCTGTTTCCAAGGCAGAAATAGAAAGCAGTATCCATAATGCGTCAAAGAATTTAAAAGGACTTCTCTCTCCCTGCATAGAGCTGTGACTCAGAGCTGTTTGCTTGGGGTTCTTCTTCAGGAATCAGTCCCAAGCCAAGAACTGTCAGACATGCCCACTTCAGATAATTCCACCACCAGTATGCACGGAGCCTACAGCTCACTATCTATTTAGATGGGTAATGAATTCTCATTGTCACATTGGCCTATTCACCGAGTATCCGCATTTGTGACTTTGCATTCAATGCAATTGTGTTTTTCCCAACATTTTTTTTTTAAAGTGCATTTTCCCTTAAAAAAAAAAAATCACTGAATGATACCCCCATGAATGATGTTTGCTAGTTTTATGTGGCCCTAGTCTTCTCCACATCCCTCCTTGGAGTCCATCTACCTCAGTTTGAAAGTGCAGCTAGACGCAATTTTCTGAGCACCCAGCTAGGTGCAAGACGGACCTCGTAAGAGATACTAGTCACAAGTCACTGTTCCTTCTCATGGGTCCAAACAAATCCAGCTTTTTCAACAACAGGAAAGAATTCAAAAGAACATCTTTTCCAGATCTTTGTAAGAAAGAGATTTAAACCATAAAGCTAATTCTTACCCCAACAATCTCAAATCTGGTGGGGATTTCTGTTTGTTTTAAACCTATCCTAAAAAAAATATATATCAACTCTTTTCTATCGAGCCACTCCTACATAATGACAAAGTAAGGTTTTCAGTTGCTAATGGCTTTTTATTTTTGATGTTTTTTTTTTACCCGAATCACATCTCACTTGGCAAAGAGTTTATGTTTTTATTCTCTTGATTCATAGGTCCTTAATGAAAGCAAAATTCAAACTTACATTGGTCTTGTATGAATTAGGGACCGTGTAAACAGTACTTAACAGTTCTAATTGAAGGTCAGTAAATCCCCAAGAGATTAAATGAATCCTGCAGGGAGCCGTGTAAATCTCCCTCCCTTCCATGGCAGGGCCGCCGAGCCCCCAGCCTGCCTTATGCAAGGCTTAATAAACATGGTATGCATCTAATCAAAACCATTTTGCACCCAAAGGGGTTAGGAGTGTAAATCACAATTACTCTTGGCACTAAACCCTTGGCCCTGAGAGGCCGGAGGTTGCCAAATACCATCAGGAACTGACTTCTAGGACTTAGTTAGCTTCTGGCACAGGTTTCCAGGTCTGAATGCCCAACTTGCCTCTCAGCAGGAGAATCCAGATGGGGGTATAAAATCTGAACAGGATGGTGATTTCAAATGACCTCCTTGCTCCCTCTCTTGGATCCTTCACTCTTTTGCCAGCTCTGGCTCAATCACAAAGAAATCACATATTCATAGGTGTCAATGCTAGATCTGTCCTTGAAGTTCCAAGAATCCATCTTGTCCTGTGCAGAAGGGCGCCATTTTGAAAGAAGATAGTGTAACGTTCCAACTACCTGGCTGTAAGGGATCCAGAATACAAGCTCAGGAATGTCAGAAGGGTTCCTGAGCCATGCCACCTGTACCTGAGCAGCCATGCGAGGATGACACTGTCCTCCAGCCCAGCTGTACTTGATGCTTAGGAATCACTTAGCACATGGCCAAGGAAATCTTACCAGAAAAGGTGTCTGAAATCTTGGAAATTGGAGAAATCAGAGCCAGAGAAAATTTCCAAGATTTCCTCCAAGATGCAGAATGAACACCATCCTGGATCTATTGAATCTGATCCTGGGATCATTGACTTCAGTAGAAATGATTTTTTTTTCTTCATGTCACACATGGGGAAACAGAGGCCCAGAAAAGGGAAACCATGTCTTTGAGTTAACTTGGCCAGTTCAAACTCAGGGCTCAAAGCTACTTCTGCTTCAACTCCAGAGATGATTCTCTATCTTTCTGCCATGCTGCTTCTGAGAAAACTGGGGTGAATGAGATACTCAGCCCATCTCTAGAAGGAGTCACACAAAAGAGGAGTGATATCCAAACTGCTAAGGAACAGCTCCTCGAAGGCAGAGAGGGTGAAACTAAGAAAGTTCCAGAATAGACTCAGTAGTTCAGGGATGCTGACTACTGAGGGCTCTGAGTCCTTCTCAAGATGTGCTCTAAGGTGACCCTTAGGGTGACTCCTCTATGCCATCCTAGATGAAGCCCTCAAGCAGAGCACCCAATGCACATCCATTTCCAATCTCGCCGGTCACTCCTGTGCTGTGGCCCTTCCAACCCTGCTGAATAGAAATTCCCCACTCCTCTTCTCGACTCCCATAGGCGGGTTGTCAAGGGTGTTGCTGATGACTTTGGATTCTCCCTGAAGTCATTCCTGGGACCCTGAGCCATGTCATCTCCCCCAAACACCATGGAACTCACTTGTGGAAGCATCTTCTCTAAAAACATTGGAAACCTGTGGCTCTCCTTTTATTTGTTCTTCCTCCCTTCTTCAGAACTTTTGGAGCATCTAGCCTTTGAGTCTTTTATTAGTGCATGAGAAGCACCATGGGAGATAGGGACAAAGCCTCTCCAGCCACCTTCAGGAAATCGGGTGAACGGAAACCTGACCGAACTTTAGCTATTGCCTGAGCTGGAGTTGGCATCCTCTAACCTAAAAAGCAGATGAAAAAAATACATTAAAAAATCCCTTATGGTCAGAACTAAGAATGAAAAGAGATCTCACAGCCCAAGAACTGGCCACTCCCTCTGCCCCTCTCTCCTTCAGAAACCCCCTACCCCCTTCTCCTCTCTTGCCCCACTGCCCTTTGCCTCACCTCCACCCAAATTTAGTCTGCAACAAGCCATTTTTTGTTGTAGATCATTCCGTCAGCTTCTAATCAGTCTGTGTGTGGTTGGATCACAATAGAGCAGATGCCCATCTATGCCAGAGACAGCTGGTGAACCCCTCCTCTTTTCTTTAGTACTACAGAACCCATAAAAATCTAACTGGGCACAGGGCCATCAAGATTAAATGATTTTTTTTCACCTTCCCATGAATCTAAATCTCGGTCACGTGACCAAGTTCTGGTCCCTGGGAAGTCAGAAGAAGCAATCAGTCCCATCCTTGAAAGATAAAGTCTGAATTCTGGGTCCCTTTTCTCCCCTTGCCTAGGATGTGGGCTTAATGGCAGTAATTGGAGCAGCCACGTTTGGGCAGGAAGGATGCCAAGTGCTAACGCAGAGAAATGGCCCAGAAGGAGCTTAGGATGGGGGCTCCCTCGCCATGGGACAGCCGTGATACCCGGACTGCCTGTGATGGGTCTGTTAACCAAAGAGGAGAAACTTCACCAAGGGCCCTGCTATGGTGCCATCTGGGACCTTAGCTGAATTAACAGGCTACTCTCTGGCCAATTCATGCCAACCTCTGTACCGAGACCAGCCTGTGTCCTCTCGTCTCACCAGGAGCTGGGAGCAGGGGATGTCAACCACAGCAGGACGTCGGGCATGCTGGTGACTCAGTCCCAAAGCTACGAGGAATATGTCCTTCTCACTCTGATTTTTCATCCTGTTTCTCTTTCCTTCTATGTGACGCTTTCCTGGCCACAGGGGTAGGGTCTGACTCTCTTGTTATTCTTCCTACCGATCTGTTATCCTCTGTCCCTACACTTTATTATCCCCCCTCCATTTTTTTTTCTTTTGGTCACACTTGTAACCCAGATAGATGCGTGATCCCATGGGGCCCAGTCTCCAAAGCCAAAAATCAAAGCAAGAGATTTCCAAATCTCTGCTCACTCCATCAGGCAAACCCCAGGGAAGGACGGCATAGTGTATCATAATACGGTGGACACCTTTAAAATTCCATCCTGTTCCCACTTCTCTCCATAGCCCCATTCACATATCAGCCACATGGGAAAAACCAACCTCTCTCTCTCTCTCTCTCTCTCTCTCTCTCTCTTAAATAACAATCCCAGAAACTCCATTTTTCACAAATTTTCTCTTTCCCTTACATAAACCCCGGGGGGTTTCTTCAACGTCATTTTAGAAGCCTCTGTGACTTCTTTAGGTTTTTCTCCATTTCGGGTTTGGCCCAGACTCTCCACCAGAAAGGGCTGCTAGAGTTCAGTCCGGCCGTGTTTCCCTCGTAGAGTCTGGAAAGGGGGGGGCCGTAGGAGGAGCACCATGAATAGCCACACACTGATGGTGTGCGTCCCTGTGGGGTGTCTTACCAGGTGGGGTCTCTGAGGGAGAGATTCGCACGCAGGGTGTTCACTGAGCAGTATTGGCAGGAGCACCTGCAAAGGACTATGGGAGCTGTGGGGGGAGGAGGAGAACCTGGGTTGTGGGCAGTTGGAACAGGGACGTCCGTCCATCCTCCAGGGAGCTCAGGAGCTAGGGTGGCCCACGAGAGCAATTCTGGATGGAGGCCGAGGGACTGGGTCTGTGCACACCCAACTGGTCACTGGATGGAGGCGCCCCGGGAGAGTGGCCCAGCAGCTCCCTCTGGCCAAGGGCAGTTGTTACAAGGGGTCAGCTGTGAGCCACCGACATTTCATGCTCCCTGGAGCAGGCATGGAGGGTCCTGTGGCTCCACAGCGGGGAGGTCAGGTGACCCATCTCCCAGCCCACACTTTCCCTTATTCATTCGACAAAGGCTGTGCACCTACTCTGCGCCAGGAAACGTGCTCCTCTCCTAGCCGCCAGCCTTCCCAACCCCGCTGCCTCCCTTCCGGTTCCTTCCTCCTCAATCTCCCTCTCCACCCCCCTACGGTTTGCCTGGAGCCAGAGCTTCAAGAATGGGCTGGCGCCTTAATTGCTTCTCTCTCCTCC
Source organism: Spermophilus citellus (assembly GCF_964194105.1). Lineage (NCBI taxonomy): Eukaryota > Metazoa > Chordata > Mammalia > Rodentia > Sciuridae > Spermophilus > Spermophilus citellus. Next base: position 85,000,022 of record NC_138184.1, read on the forward strand.
GTGACATCAATACGAGGTGACATTTCCCGGGCACGGAGCTGCATCCCTGTGGCTGCATATTCCCCCTGTCATAGGAGATCACCGAAGCTGTCACAAGTGGAAAGCTAGAAGCCATCAGAGGAGCAGGAGGGGCACCGAGATCCCGGGCAGCGTTCAGAGGGTTGGTGAGCCGCACTTCCCAGAGCGGGTTCCAGAGGCGCCTTCTGCCCCGCTGATCCCTGCCTGGGAGAGTTGACAGGATCTGACATTGCGGGGGGGGGGGGGGGGGGGGGGTTACCCAACCAGGCTGCACCAACCAGGCCTCTCACCCAAAGCACGGGGGAAAGGGCTGGATCCTGGGGGGCGAGCCAGACCCTGAAAAGGGACCGGACAGATGCCGACAGGAGAAGACAAGGCGAATGGGGCTTGAGCCCCACTCTGTCGCCTGGAGACACATGGACTTCCTCGACCATAAGATGGGGAGAGTATTCTTCACCTCCAGGGACGAGGGTTAAAGGTGAAGATCCACTTCAAGCCAAAAATAAAGGGGTGTTCGGGGCTGCCTTCTTCTGATTCCTCCTGCACCCCTGGTGACCTGCTTAACCTGCACCAACCCATGAGCAAATCTCATCCGCTTCCTCTCCCAAATCCCTCCTGAGGAGGCCCACACTCACCCCGTCCACCCTTGTCCTCTGCCTGGACAACTTGAATAGGGCCTTCTGCTCCCAACCTTGCCCTTCCACCCCCCAGTCCCACCAACATGGCCACCGAAATCAGATCATCCTCTTCCCCAGGCTGAGCCCCCTCCAGGAGGCTCCCGCTGCACTCAGAAAGGAAAGCCTCCATTTTCTGGCCTCTTCTCCAGCCTCTTCTCCAGTCCAGCCTCACGCTCCTGGTCACTAAGCTGTGACACCCTGCCACCTTCCTCCTCCAGGATGTCCAGTTTGTCCCACCTCAGAGCCTTGCCACTTAGCATTCCCTGGTTCTAGAATGTTCTTCCCTGACCTCTCCTGCCCGGTGCCTCCGCAGCATCTTCAGGGTTCTCTGCTCAGATGTCAACTATCCAAGGAGACATCTGTGAAGACACCACTTGGAGCTCTGTCTCCTCTTCCTTCTCCTCCCCTCCTCTCTCTCCTCCCCTCCACCTTTTATCTGCTGCCTGTGTTTTCTGGCCCACGTAGCTGCTGCCCTGATATTTCCAGCACGCAGCACCATGCGCAGAAGTAAGTAGATGCTTGACAGATATCCGCTGTGCCTACGAGGGATGCACATGGCTGGCATATGGCAGACGCCACCAGCTCGTGACTGTGGCTGTTGAAACGGGGAGGACTCCGAGCCTGGTGCCAAATCTCAAGGACCATCGAAGGCCCATGCCGTTGCCATCGGCATGAATGGATGGCAGTGGGAATGACTCGCTTCACCCTCCACAGTGTCCAGAGCCGTGGTTTCAATGTCGTTCAGGTTAAGCAGATGCTGCAATGTCCCAATCCATCTCCATCTCTGTTTGTCCCCCAAGACTCCTGAGGTCTCAGAGCTCAAAGGGCCAGAGAGATTGTCCAGTTTGGGCCTCCATTTTTCATATGGGATTATCTGCACACAGAGAAGTGACTGACATCCCTGGCTCTTGAACCCAGGAGCCCTTGCCTGGGTCACAGTCCTCGGGATCAGGCTCCTCACTCCGTTCTTTACTCCAGGACGAAAGAAAGACCGGTGTCTCGTGCACTGCTGTATTCTGAGCACCCACAAGTTGCCTGGCACATAGTAGGTGTTTCATAAGCGCCCGTTGAGTGAACGAACATAAAACTTCATTCGGAGGCCACCCTTGGAATTCTCAAACCATCCGCTCCTGGGTGCAGAGCGACCCTCCTACCGCCGAGCTCCTGAGCGTTCCTAGCATCAGCTGGATTTTATTATTAATAATAAAATCAGCCTATGATTTACGGGGCACGATGGAGCCCAGGCTGACTGGTGGGCTTAAGCTTTGCACATAAAACTCAAGCGGCTACCTGAAACCATGCGGCTCTCAAGGAAGGAAAAAAGGAACCCAAGCAGGCATTGGTGGCCCACGCTGCTTCAGGTTTCTTGGGTCGGTGGTCCCTGCCCAGCCCCCTGGGCTGCCATCCTGGCTCACCAGGAACAGGACTCTGGAGGATCGGGTATTCCCACAAGTGAGAAAGTCCTGGCACGGGGCGCTGGAGAGGGACCGTGGAGTTCAACTAGATCAGAGTTCGCTCTTGGCCTGCAGGATTGCTTTGTTTGGCCCGTGTCATGCTGGTAAGAAATCTGAATCCACGGCAGACATTCAAAAGTCAGGTTTTTACATAAAAATCTCTCTTTTCTCGAAAAACAAGAAGCTCTGGCAACGCAAAGCCGGAATTCCCGTCTGGCAGCAATTCGCTGGAGTTGAGCAATGACTGTTCCTTTAGAGGGAAAAGGGCCTCCTGGGTCCCCAGGACCGGTTCTCCCTGGTGCCGTCCCCACCCCAACCCACTTCACGGACTTGCAAGTAAAAAGGTCTGGTTTGGAAGAGCCTGTCATCCACCCCTGACTGTGACAACTCTTCGTGTCAAAGATGGGGACCCTGCAGTCTTGAGAGGTAAATTGATTTCGCCGAGATCACCCACCAAGGAAGGACCCGGGCCTGGGACCCAGGACTCCTGGCCTCTCACCCGGGACTCCTCCCCTGACTGCATCTGCAAAGCTGCTCCTGGTGACGGTCCAGGTGGAGTCTGTAGGGCCCCATGGATCGGCTGGCTCCCAAGACAGGGGACTGATTGTCTTGGTTCCAGAGGCCAGGAGTCCTGAATCAAGGTGTCAGCAGGACCCCACCCCTCCAGAGGGCACAGGGAGAACCCTTCCTGGTCCCTTCCAGTTTCCCTTGGCTCCTTGGCTTATAGCACCATGACTTCAGTCTCCCCTCCATATCTACCTGACCTTGCCCTCTGGGCCCCTGGGTCCTCGTTACTGTCAAACCATCCTCTGCCTTGTCTTCTAAGGACACCTGCTGTTAGATTTAGGGCCCATCCGGGGACTCCAAGATGACCCCATCTGGGCATCCTTCATTTAGATCTGCAAAGATGGTTTTTTCCAAATAAGGTTACATTCACTCTAACAGGGTGAAGAGGTGGACGCCTCTTTTCGGAGATGGCTGTTGTACCCACGGTGACCACTAAAGCCCAAAGAAAGTTCCAGAGAGGCCCAGCCCCACGGCCAAGGCCTCAGCCTAGCCTGAGTTTTAACTGGCCAACAGTTCCATCGCGAGCTGCTCTGTGTCCTGGGTTGCCTAGGAAACTGCAGGATAAATGCAGAGATTCCAAGGGGCCCTCCCGGAACTTTCCCCAGGAAAAGGCCTCAGAGAACGAAACATAACGATAACAATGGCAGCCACTGATGTTACCGATATTAAGCGTAGTAATGATAACAACAAAAATAATGGCCAGACTTAGGCAGTATTTCTCTGAGACCTCTTAAAACCACAGGGAGATCAGGGGGTATCATCACACTGACTGCACAGACGAGAAAAATAGGGGCACAGAGACTTGAAGTCACTTGATCAAGGTAACACAGCAAGTTACTAATAGGATCAGGATCTGACTAAGACCAGGAGGTCATGGGCCAGGGCCATGTCCTTTTGGAGTCTAGACCCGAGGGCACGGGATGAACTTTTCACCCACCTGGCCTTGGCCCAGGCCATCCCTGGGACCTGAGTCGCTCTGAGGTGTGTGGGACTGCCCCAAACATCCAGCCTCTTCCCAGCCCTGGGCTCTGACACCAAGGAGCCGAGAGCCATCACCCCCCTCATCCCCTTTAATCTTTTAATCATGCTTTTTAAAAGACGATGATGAAAGGAGTCTTAGCCAAAGACACATAAATAAAAGAATGAAAATAACCACGAGATTGGAAGGCAGGGGCAGGGCATGTGAGGGCCGATACCATCCGACAGTCAAATCAGCCCCAAGCTGCCCGAGGAGCCTGGAAACTGGGTGCTAATGGACGGAAAATAGACACATCGGCACACACTAGAAAGCCAGGTGGCTCAACGAGTGCTGTCAGGACACTTGTCACCATTAGGCCACGCTATTAGGAATGATTAATAATCGACTGAATGAAGAAAGGAACACAACTGACACTTGTGCCAACTGTGCCAGGCGCTGACAGGGACGTGAACTGACTGGCTTGGTGACTCTCTCACTCCATGAAGTAGTATTATCATTCCCAGGTTAAGATTGGAAACCAAAGCACAGAGAGGGTAAGTGACTTCCCCAAGGTCAAACAGCTAAGTCACAAGTGGATCACTGGGTTCACGTGAATCGTCCAAAATAGGAAGAGTTTCTGATCCATGAGTAGGAAAGCGCTTTCCAACTATAAAGTCAGCGGCGGGAGCCATAAGTCAGAGAAAGTCAGTAGCTCCGACTCCATGAGCATCGCGAGCCATTGTAAGAGCAAAATCCCAAACCCTCCCAACAAAAGCACCAGTTGAGGTCGAAAGAGAGACCGCTTAGAAAATGGAGGGAAACACATTTCTAAGTTATGATCACCAAGGCTGAATTCATCATATGATCATAGTTTATAATGGTGGGATGTAGGAATCGTGTGAGTTATGGATGTATAATTATGTCACAGTGAACTCATTATGATGAATTATAATGAACTCCTCTAAGTCAAAAAAAAATGGTGCCCCAACAGAAAATCGCATCAACAATTAATCCACAAAAGCAAAGAACCATTAAAAAAAGAGTTCCATTTCTATAGTGAATAAAGAAATGGAAGAGGAAAAATACTTTTTTCTTCTCAAAATTGGCAAAGATGGCGTGAGATGCTAATGGCTAACACCGGGAAGGGCAGGTGACAGGTTTTCCCATACCCTGGTGGTGGGCATAGGGATGGGTGGTGGGCACAGGGATGGGTGTAAGGAGTGTGACTTGGTGTAATCTTACCGTGGCAATTTAACACACTGACCCAAACGACTACGCCAATCATTTCCTCTCCTAGAACGTTCACCTATGGAAATAACCAGAGGCACCCAGAGAGATTTATGTGTAAGGTGATGATTGCAAGAATTATGGGAAAAATTAAAAGGCAATAAAGATCCAATTAAATAAAGCGTAGTCTCCCAACGGAACATTTTCCAACGGTGAGCATCACGTATTTGAAAAAAATTCACCAAGATTCCAAGATCAGAGAAATCAAATCGTGCTAAAATGTGAAGCCCAATTTACACAGCGTGATCAGAACTCCATGATTATGTGTATGCGCACTTGGGCTTGTTGGTGGGAGAATGTGTGTGTCTAGAGGCATCAAAAGGTTATGCAGCAAAGCATCACCAAGATGACCGTGACTGTTTCCAAGAGTTGGAATTAGCTGTTCACCATCTTTGCTCTTTTCTGTGTTTTCCAGATTTCCCCCAGTGAGCATGGAGGCTGTTGGCTACCTCTCCCTGGCTAGCTCTCCAGCTTCTAGGTGCAGAAAGATTTTGCTCTCCATCCCCCTTTGGCTTGGGAGGGTCATGTGACTCGTTCCGACCAATGAGGCATGAGTATCCACGACAGGCATTTCTCTCCTGAGCTGGATGTAGCATCCCAAGTTAGATCAGAGCTGGTCCATGCTCCGTCAGCCAAGGTCACAGAGTGACCTCAACAAGCAGAACCCCACTCGCTGACCCCAGATGGACACATCTCCTAAAGAAGGGACAAATGCAGTCTTCTTTGTTTGCTTTTAAGACACAGCTTAAGAGACAATAGCGGACCCTGTCTGTAAGGACCAGTAAGATGGCTGAACAGGCGCAAGTGGACGACTACTTCATTCATCCTCCAAACCCAGGCACTTTGAGGAGTGAATGCTAGTGTCCTTCTGGGGTGACAGATTAAAGCGGTGAAGGTTTTGGATAAACTTGGACTCCCAAGTCACCCAAAGCAGAAGTTCTCCATCTCCAACAACGCAGAGGCCTGGTGCCAGTGAGTGATCCTCACTGGCAGCCATAGCAGAGAGCCACTGCCCTTTATGTATGCCCAGCCAAGTTCATGGTGGAGACCATCAGTGCCACTACTGTTACCATGACACTGTGCTTGTTGTGAGTGGAGAGCATGACATGCAGAATAAGGATTTCAGTCATCACTGCTGAACATAGAAATCATTATTAACAAAAGAACAGTCCGTTGTGTGGCATCTGGCCAGTTATCATGAGCCTGGCTTTACACAGTGGATCTCAACCAGGGGTGATTTTTTTTTTTTCCCTCTAAGAATTATCTGGCAATGACTGGAGGTGTTTTGGATTCTGGAGGCTGGAGTATCTAGCGGGGAGTATCTAGGGGGGACAGACCAGAGATGCTGCGCAATATCCTATAATGCCTAGCACAGTGCAGCGCCCCTCACCAAAGAACCGTGTGGCACAAAGTATCAGTAGTGCCAAGTCTGGGTGGAGAGAGACTCCGGAACTCTTGAAACTCAGGAACAATCTCTGTAGTTCTTCCTCTTCAATCCCACCATGCCTGCCATGGTGGAGAAGAGAGAAGAGAGCCCCCGGGCTGCACGGTCAGAGCCTCACTTAAACCTCCTCCTGGATGCAGATGGCCGCACACCAGGTATGCACTTGAGATCGCCTTTCAACTTGGAGGAGCCGCTCCAAAGCCCTGGCGCGCTCAGGAGCTGCAAGTGTTTATAAGAGACTTCCTCGGGAAAGAAAGGTCACGTAGGGGAAAAGCAGAAACAGATTTCTTTTCTTTCTCTGGCGAGCTTCCTCCGGGCGCCTGGGAGAGACTCACTCGCACCTTAATCAGGGAAAAGGAGCAATCAGGAGGAGAGGAGGGGGAGAGGCTGAGCTCGCGCCATTGCAACAAGGGCTGAACCAAGGGTGCGCCAGGCTGTGGGCTGCAGAAGAGGGGGCCTAACTGAGGGAGAGGAAGGCAGGGAGTGGGGGGGAGACAGGGAGATGGGAAAGATAGACAGGTGAGTGGGGAGGAGGAGGAAATAATGTGTGGGTGGGTTGATGGGGTAGATGCAGGAATAAGTAGATGCAAGATGGGAGGAAGGGAGGGAGGATAGATGGAAGGATGGATGGATGGAATGATAAATGAATAGATAAATGGAAGAATGGAGGGGGGACCTATAAACGGGGGTGTAGGTGGGTAGACAGTGAACCAATGAGAAGACGGATGGATTGATCCACCCCATTCAGAGGCATTATCTTCACGTAAGACTGTAAACTGATGGTCCCTTAGCTGAACACAGCAACTAGCACGTTTTATGCGACCCACTTGATGCTTTTAAACAGTGCCTCTCCACCTTGGCTCACTAAGGAACTGACAGAGGGCCTGCTGTCCAAATGACACCCCCCCCCCCAGGCACAAGTATTTTTTTTTTTAAAAGTGATTCAAAGCGCAGCCATGCTTAAGAATCAGCTGAAATTCAAAAGTCAATGGAACCGGGTTACTTTGATTCCTGACCGGAGCCCATGTGGCTACTGATCCCTGATCTTTTGCCAACCACTGGTCACCGGCCTGGTCTGGGTGCATATCCGGATTTGTAGTAACACTAACTTGAATGTCAAACTTGGCTTGATTTTTGCCTCCATCAAGAAGCTGTGGTGTTTGGCCTAGCAGCTTAGCTGTATAGAGCCTCAATTTCTCTATCTGCAAAATGGAGCTCATGGAAACAAAAGTAAATGTTTTATAGAGTTTTACCAGGAGACAATAGAGTAACGTCTTGCATATGGTAAGCACTTGACCAAAGAGAGCTGCTATGATTAAGATTGGGAATACAATGAGTATTCAATTCATAAATATGGATAATAACCATAGACAACAATCATGGATCATGAGTTCTGTACCAACCTTTGTTTTCATAGCTTTATTTTTTTATAGTATTAACTAAATTAATTCTGGTGAAACCTCAGTGAGATACTGTGACTATTTCCAGATGAGCAAACAAGGCACAGAGAGGTTGAGTCACTTGCACACTGAACACACAGCTAATGCTGGTCAAGGCAATGGTCTGAGCTCAGAATGTCAGCTTTTTTTTTAACCCAACTGTTCTCTACCCCTCACGGCAAGCCAGGTCCACCTTGCCACTTAGAACTGATATAATCCACCCCAGTTGGGAAAGAGACACAGTTTTACAGCTAGATGTCAAAGAAAATGGCCATTTGACCCCAAATCTTGAAGATTCTACTACTGTGTTCAGGGTCAGTATCAGGCCTGATCTTCAGAGCTTTCATTAAAATCCAAATGCTTCTAAGAGGTGGTCCATACTGGAAGTCACTCGCTCACCCATTCCTGCCTTTCGTGAATGCCAGTCCTTATGAAGCACCTACCCTGGGCCAGGTAACGGGCTGGGTCTGGGGACTCTGCCCTTAAAGGAGCCAGCAGGCTGTGGCAGGTCTCAGCAGACACTTCACGCTGGGGTCTGGGCCGCAGGGAGCATGAGGGTGGAGATCTGGGAGCAGAGAGCAAATCCGCACACACCATCCTCAGTCCCCAATCAGCCGCCCTCCATCTCAGTTGCGCCTGTGCCCACCCCAACTCTGACCCGTGGCACCTTCTGCTCCTGACTGGCCGCTTCCAGCTTGGCCTCACATGCCATCCACCTGCACAGGGACAGAAGTTTCTACAGCATCTCCGGTGTCCTTTAGGAACCGTACGGAATTTCCCTTATGAAGTTTCCAAAACAACCCAAAAGACAAAGTTGGGGGGGGGGGTCACTCTTCATTGCACAACCAAACGTAAGCCTGCACTTGGGGGCGCTCCTTCCTGACCTATTTGCAGTGTGGCCAGGTTCCTGGCGCGGGGCGACACTCAGACACGGCAGCCTCCCCTTCCGACTGGTGATGCATCAGCCGTATTGATTTAGCGACGTTACTCTCCCCTCCCAGTGTCTGGTTTCTCCTTTGCAAAAACAAAGCCAATATTCTCTTCCTACTTCGCAGGACTGTTTGACAGAGGGTTTGGAAAAAAAAATAAATAAGTATGTCCAATTCCTAGTGCTCGGCAGACACTCAATACATGACTCTGATTATTCCCATTTCTAGAGGCTTTGAGGAAGGCAGTGGCAACGCTGGATCCAAGCCCTAGCGACTCCAGCTATGGGTTGTGACAATCTCCCTCAATTCTTCTTGTGCATCCCCAGGAGGATAATGTGTGTCTCCGGAGCTGGGGATGCAGCGGGGATGTCATGATTATTATCATGATTAACACTGGTATTACTTTAATACTGGGATATTTCCATCTCAGCATTTACCCACTCGCAACTTAAATCACCACACATAGATCTGGGTCTGGGGGAGTCGGAGAGCCACAGCTTGTTCAGCTGGGCAGAGACATCTAAGAGAAAGCTGGTAGAACTATCTTGCTTTTGCAAAGTGTGGCCACTGGAACACTCCGCTAGGTGCCCACTGGGGCTGAGAAGGGGCTCTTGCTAATGTGGGGGTCCCCTGCCTGAGTTCCTCAGCTTGCCCACAAGTCTACTTCTAGCCTGGATTTGGGGGGGCAGCAGTTTTGAGAGAGCAAAGAGCCCCTTTTCCCCGGCTTTGCCAACCTGCCACAACAGGCCCAGCAGGAGAGGGACCCGCCTGCCTCCTCCCCCCCCCCGCCCCCCGCCCGCCACCCCCGCCCCAGCCATTCCCAGAGACATGGCTGGCTCCGAAGGTTCCAGACAGAGGAGCTAAACACGTTAGCTGACAGACTAGCAAGACACAAACAGCGGCAGGAATCAAATAAAAGGAAAACGCACCAGCCACAGGTCAGTCCTGTATAAATATTTATGCTGGAGGAAAAGTTGGTGCCTGAGTAAATGACCCTGTGGCTGGTATTAATAGAGATAATGGGTGTCTCTAGAACACACCGCCAGAAAGAGAAAGGCGCTGGGCCGGGGGGAGGGGAGGCAGGCTCGAGCTGGACCAGAGGGTTATAAATCTTCATGCCAAGCCCGGGCCCAGCTCACCTCCCCGGCCCTCAGCACCCGCCCCGGCCTCTATCTTCAGATCTCTTCTCCCCCGCCCCAGCCAGGCCCACGCTCACCCCTGCAAGAGCCATGGCCTACCCGTGCCTGTTTCCGCAGCTTGGCAACGTGTTAGATACACAGCTGGTGTCTAATAAAGGCTCCAGGCAGTGGCCCAGTGTGGAGCCCCTCTGCTGCCTGGCCTGTCTTTGGATGGTTTCTGCAGTCCAGCCAGGCTCAGCTCTGGGGCAGCTCTGGGGCGGCCCCTCTTTCTCTTGCCAAGAACCCCCTCCTCCACAGCCCCTGCCTTCTGGAGACCAAATCCAAAGCCCCGGACCTGCGGGAGCCATGTGAGCTGGCCGCTGCTTCCCCGAAGGGTCTCAGCCCTCAGACTCCCCGTCCCTCCATGGCTCCCTTCCCCACCAGGCTGGACTGCTCTGAACTTCCCAAAGGCCAAGTTCCTTCTCCCATCTGGGTCTTTGCACCGTCCCTTTCCCTCTTCCTGGAGCACCTTCCCGGTGTCTCTTCATATGGCTGCTTCAGCTGCCTCTGCCCGCGTCGCTCAGGTCCCATCCCTTCCTCCAGGAAGCCTCCCTGCTTTGGAGGCCCCTTGTCTCCAGTCCCAGGGCCCCTGGTGCCTCCCCGCATCATGCCCCTCACCCCTGGGCTCTGAACTGTCGCCTTCCTCCCCTCTCGAGACCTGAGAACCATGAGAACAGCAAGCTGACGCCCGTCGCTGCACCCATACACCTAACGCAAAGCTGAGCACAGAGTGGGTCCTCAGGAAATGCCTGTCAATGAGCCAAAGCACAGGACCATGCTCCCTTTCTGCTGAAAACATGAGATGGGCTCACACTCCCTCCGTCTTGGACTCAAGAGAATAGAGGCCTCAAGTTAAGCTGGGGAAGGCCCCGCTGGCACCCAGGACGTGGGAGCCCGGGTCTCTCCCTTCCTGCCATTGCTGGGTGGATCCCCCAACGGGAGGCCAGTTTCCCAGTGTTGGGCCATTCGCCCCAGAAGTGAAATGGCAGCATGAAAGAGCAAGATCAGCTGGGCCCAGAGGGCTCCAAAGGCTGCGTTCCAGACCAGGTGGCCGCACGGGGATCTGGGTACCCACCTGGAGAGGATGGAACTCAGGCCACAGCTCCTCAGAAGCTGGCAAGTTCTCCCAGGGCAGGAGCCACCAAAGGAGACTTTCCTGCAGGAACCCCACAGCCTGGAGCCTCCTCAGCCTCCACCCTTCCCAGAGCTAATCCCCAGTGTCGACCTCCCTGCCTGAGACCACAGCCTCTGCCCTCCTGGGCTGCATGAGGCAAGAAGCTGCTGAGAGTCCCCTGTCACCTCCCTGGGTCTGGCCTTTGGCACAGGCTGCTTCCTATCATCTTCAACATGGCCCCGGGTGCAGAGGACACAGTCAGGGTGTCAGGGCCCAAACGGACTCCAGAGCTGGGAGACACCAAGTCCAGACTTTCTTCCTCCACATTTTCCTTTGCCACTTTAGAATTTCCATGGCCTGTTAGGATCCACCTCTGACTGTCCCCTGACTATTGGAAGGGACAAGGCCTTATCCTGTCTCCTCTGTTCACTCACTCTAGAACGAGGTGCCTAGCTGATGGACATAATCCAAATGTCCATCCATGGTGGGGAGATGAAAGACGTGGTCCACCCATGTCATGAAATATTATTCAGCCTTAAAAAAAGAAAGGAAATTCCCATACAGTTTAGATGAACCTTGAAAACACGCTAAGATGAAGAAGCCAGGCATGAAAGGACAAATCACACGAGCCTGTTTACATGAGCTCCCGAGAACAGTCAAATACCCAGAGACAGAAAACAGAGATTTCAGGGGCTCGGGGCAGAGATCATGAAGAATTGTCCTTTCATGGGGATGGAGTTTCGGTCTGGGAAGATGGAAAATATCTCAAGATGGAAGGTGGACGCTCAACTTGAACCCTCTGCAAGCCACTGACCTTGCGCTCCCAAAAGATTAAAATGGCAAATTTTAATAACATAAAATTTATGTTATATGTCTGTGGACATAATTTTTAAAAAAGCAAAGAGAGATAAAAGGGGAAAAGTGAATCAGGATGAAAGGAAAGACAAAGGAGGCATCTGGGAAATAAAAGTAGGAAAGACCATCTAGAGCACCTACAAAGGGCAGGACCCTCCTGGGTTCTTAAACCCTGCCCTCCCCCTCCCCTGACCAAGGGGGCTTAGCAGAATCCTGCATGAACACTCCTCCCACAAGGGTGCAGAATGGGGGTGGCCAGTCACCCTCCCACACACCTGTGGTGACAGTGTCACTATATCTCCAGTCTCTGCTCCAAATGCCAACGTGAAACTGAGGCTAAAAAAAGAAAAAAAAGAAAAAGAAAGGATTATAAGGGTAATTTGGTGGTTTCCAATGTGCTTTCCCCTCAAAAACAGCCTTAAAAAGTAGGAAAACCGCAGCAAATCTTGCAAAATGAAATCTAGCCACCACTTTCCCTTAATGTAGATTTATTTTCAGTTTTCATAAAACTCAAAGCATCCTATACAATATGTGATTCATGCCTTCCCCTTTTAGCTCTTGAGGCAGAATATGTGGGGCCCCTCCAGACATGGCAGTGGAAATCTCAAATACTGGCCCTACTATCTTTGCGGTGGCGGGCCAGAATCCACATGTCACCCGATGTCACTTATTTTTCCACCATCCCACTGAAGGCTTTGCTTCCTCACAATGCTTGATGGCACCTGTCCTGCGAGGATATCTGACTCCAGGGACATGGTGGGTAACATGGGTGACATTTCCACGATACACCATCCACTCAGGGGCAACAAGCAGGGGCCTTTGTAGACTCCTGTCTTACAAGGACATCTGACACCATGCAGAATGGAGAAGTGGCCTGGTATCCTTTTCAGACAGGCAGGAGCATCCCACACCTGGAGTTGGCCACAACACAGTGTCTCCATCATCTGATTGGTCTATTTTTACCTCTGCTCATGGAAGACCTTCTGATTGGCTGCCTTGGGTCAAGTGCCTCCCTCTCATCCAATCAGTTACAGCAAAAGTGAATGCTGGGAATGAGGTCATGTGATCAACAACATGGCTTCCTACACACCAAGCACTCAGGCCAATGGTTTCCTTGAGAAGAGGGTGTGGGCTGAGCAGCCTTTCCCCCAACACCCCCCACTGTATAATTGAGAATCTTATCCCAGCAAAGGGAGGTGCCTTGGAGGGAGAGGTTAAAAAAAAAAGTGACGAAAACAGAACTAGACTTGGAATAAGACCAAATTCAACCTGTGTCTCCACCCCTGAGACAAATCATCTGTTATCTGTGGCCCTTAATTTCTGCATCTGTTCTATAGAGAACACAAAGCCATTCCTGACCACATCTCTGGTAGATTCCATGAAGCAAGATCCATCAGAGATAAGAAAGTTCCTATAAGCTATAAAGTTGATGTGTGTGTTTAATATACACCAACATATCAATTTTATCAATATATGATTTATCTCCTCTCTATACGTAATATATTTGGTGTGTGTCCACGTATCAACTCCTCGGTACATGGTTTATCCACCTGTTTCTCTTGACTGACCCAGGTCACCTAGCTGCTTGGGGGGGTTTATCCAGTTGGACTAGTTTGTCAACACTTGTGTTCAGGATGCTAACCTCACTCACCTGACTCTGCCTGGCGTATCCACACAGAGTGGCCCAGGGAGGGGAAAGATGGGCATTCCTTAACGGTGGGCTCTAATGACCAATTATCCAAAAGGAGAATGTATTTCAAGAGCCTAGTTCATGGCGGGTTCTCAGAACATGGTGTCACCCGTTTGTCACTGCTCTATGGGAGAGTCGTTATCACTTCCTGTTTTATGAGGTGACCCAGCTAATGAATGGGTCCTTTAAGAGTCAAACCCCAGGCAGGTCAAGGGCCTCCCACTGACACCCCTCCTGCCGGCAGCTGGCCAGGAGGCGCCTTCATTGTTTCCCTGCCCAGATTCATTCCGCTTTCTCCCTCCATCTCCCGGCCCTTCCTGGGACATCAATACTTAATGCTCTGTGCTGTCGCAGGGCTAGCTGTGAAGGATCCAATTGTGTGGTTGATCTATAATATAAGGTTAATGCCTAATTAGCTCGTTTAACATTTCTTTCGTGGATAATTCATGATGGGTCATTAACAAAAGCCAGGGCAAACGGAGGGGCATGTTCATCACTGTAAATCAAAGGTCTAAAAACATCATAGCAACAGGAAAAAAATGCATGTATTATTCAGGCCCCACAAAGAGCCAGGTCTGCACCGGGGTCTTCAATGCTCTTCTGACCCTGAGGTCAAGGGACCAAGTGCAAAGCTCAAGAGATATTTTCTATTAGTTGAAATGGACGGTGCAGGGTCTAGTGGGGACACATCTCCTGGTCAGCATATGACTACATAGCTCATGATTCAACTTTTGACGGCCCAGATGGAGAAGGCTCTTCAGTCATCAAATAAGGCATGCTTACAACAACAATAAGTAGCTACCATTTATCAACACCTCCTGTGTACCAAGATAAATATGAATGTGTGTGTTCTATGTATCAGATAGCTGTTGCTGCATAACAAAGTGCCCCAAGCTCAGTAGATTTCTGTAAGTCTATGATTCTGTGGCTGATGTTACTGCTCTGGGCCAGACCCATTGGATCTCAGTAGGATTCTCCTGTGCATCATTGTTTGGCTAGGGGTGCATGTGTAAGATGGCCTCCTGTGTCTGGCTATTGACTGGCTCTTAGGTGACAGAGGTGAATGGGCCATATGTTTCTCCTAGTGAAGGCAGATTTCCATGAGATAGGTTAGAAGCATGCAATATCTCTGGAGGCTCAGTCTGGGCACTGATAATGCTGTCACCTCAGCACTATTTTATTGGCTCAGAGTAAATCTACAAGCCCAGTTTGATTCAGTTGTGGGGCAGCTGATTCTACCTTTTGATGGAAAGAACTGCAAAACCACTGCACAGTTTGCCTAAAGAGTGGGGAAATCGCTTTTTGTTTCATGATTCTACCACGATCCATTTCTTCCTTGTGGTAAATCCTATCTCCAGTCTTCCAACCAGTATTTATTGACCTTTTACTATGTGCCAGACACTGTCCTGCAAATCAGCAATAAACAAAATTTTCTATTCATATGAAAATTCCTAGTGGGGAATTGGAGACAAACAGTCAAAAGATAAATAAAAGCACCCATAAAATATTTCTAAATGGTACTAAATACTGTAAGGAAATATAACAGACTGTCTACCTAATAGGTGTCTGTAGGTGAGTTTTTATATTCTGGGCTAATGGTGCCTGTATGGGGAGGTAACTAACATTGGACCTGAGACCTAACAGATGAGAAAGAGTCTGCATACAGGGCCAGAGGCAGAACATTCTAGCAAAGGAAGAGCATGTGCAAACATCCTGGGGCAGGATTGTTTCAAAGAAGGCCAGTGTGGCTCAAGCACAGTAGGTGAGATCAGACCAGCTCCGTGCTAGCCAGATCAATAGTGAGGGTATGACTGGACTTGTCCACACCTGAGTGGCCCTCGTTGGGAAGGGCCTCCGAAGCCCATCTTTGTCCTAAATTCCTGTTTTCACGGACAGCCCTGAGGCTCTACTGAACTAAGCAGGTGTTGGGGAGACAGCAGGACGGCCCCTCGAAAGGAAAATCAAGATTAAGCACATAAGCTGGCTTTTAAAAGCTTAGCGGTCCCCCCGCATTGGATCCCAAATGGACCACACTTGAGAAATTAAATAAACAGCATTTGTCAAGGGCTCTTGTGGGCTCCCAGCTGTATTTATTTATAGGTTGGTCCGTTATTTATGGGCACTCGTGCTCTGTATAAAAGCTTTGTTGGAGAGAAGAGGTAACGAGGAGGTGGAGAGCTGAATGCTTCACTCGGACACTTAAGTCCTCGCTCCAACAGGCTCAAACAATGAGCATTTGCGGCTTTTTCTCCCCACGAAGCTGGGTGCTGGCGAACATCAGGGCAGGGTTCCTGGAAGTGCTAGGTCACCGGGCACCTCCCCACAAAGAGCGAGAGGTCCGGAGGAGACCTCTGCCCATCAGTCCTCAGGGAAACATTGAGAATCCAAGATGAGCCACTTCCTTGTCTCACTGTGATTTCTGACTCACAGCTAGGGAGGCCCAGTTACTGCACCTTAGAAACATGCTAGCAAACCCTGCCAGGACACGCAGGCGCAATAGGTGCTGGTCCCATGGTTGTGAAATTGGACAACCAGAGGAACCTCAAGATGTCACATGGACATCTTGCCAAAAACATACTTACCAGCACAACTGTAATCCCGTTGGCTCGGGAGGCTGAGACAGGAGGATCACAAGTTGGAGGCCAGCCTCAGCAACTTAGTGAGGCCCTAAGCAATTTAGGGAGACCCTGTCTCTAAATAAAATATGAAAAGGACTGGGGATGTGGCTCAGTGATTAAGCACCCCTGGGTTCAATCCCCGGTACAAAAGCAAAAATTAAAAAAACCTTAGCAGGCTGGGTGTGGTGGTGCACACCTATAATCCCAGCAGCTCGGGAGGCAGAGGCAGGAGGATCGCAAGTTCAAAGCCAGCCTCAGCAATTTAGCGAGGCGCTAAGCAACTCAGTGAGACCCTGTCTCTAAATAAAATACAAAATAGGGCTGGGGATGTGGTTCAGTGGTCGAGTGGCCCCTGAGTTCAATCCCTGGTAACCACCCCCCAAAACAAAACCTTAGCAATGGATATTTATGGCATTAAAATGTCCACAGCTTGGGCTCTGCAGTTTTCTTAGAAGAATTCATTTTTAAAAAAATCTAAGCATTAAGAAAAATAGAAGATGAGGGGAGAGGAAGAGAGAGAAAGGAAGAAAAAAAAGAACTTAGTACAAAAACTGATGCTCATTGTATTGGTGTCTGTAAAGCAAAGAATTAGAGACACAAGATTAATGTTGACCCTACTTTGATGAACGATTAAAAATTGGCTCATAAAAAACTTACAATAATACCAAGTGCCTCTGTGAAAATATCACAAGAAAATGGGTATACTCTGTTAGCTTTACAGTATTATTAAAACTGGGTATTAAAAAAAAAAAAAAACTCTTGTAAAAAGAATTGCCTGAAACAAAACCTCTACAAAATGGTTCAGTGTCTGCATAAGAAAATGACAAGTTTTAAAAATTTCTTCTATTTTTTTCCAAATTTCTAAATTTTCTTTGAAAAAGATGATTAAAAAAATAAATCATCTGGTTCTTCATTTAATAAATAGATAAATGGTATTCTCCTACCTCAAAATAAACTTTTTTTAAGACATCTAAGTTGTCATCACCTGCTGAGTTTCTAAATTAGTATCTGTCAGCTTTTCCTCACTCTGACAAAATACCCCAGACAATCAACTTATAAAGAAGAAAGATTTGTTTGGGCTCATAGCTTCAGTGGCTTCGGTTCCTTGTCACATGGCCCTATCACTTTGGGCCTGTAGTGGCACAGGACATCATGGAGGAGCATGTAGCAAAGGAAACTGCTCACCTGTTGGTGACAGGGCAGCAGAGACAGTGGGTAGGAGCCATCACCCAAGGGCATGCCCCCCCATGACCTAACTTCCTCCCCTGAGGCCCCGCCCCCTACAGGCTCCACAACATCCAGTTGCACCACAGGCTGGCCACCCAGCCCTGGGCTTATGAACACTTGGGGACACTTGAGATCCAAATCACTATTCTAAAAAAATGTTTAAATGTTATATTTATAACTGTCTTATTACAAAAGAAAAAAAAATAGCCCCCAGGAGTAAAATACCAGAATCAGCAATTAATCATTTTGGCCTCTTTTAAGGACAGTATACTTTTGTGATCACTGCTTGTCCATAACCTGAATGAATACCTCTCCATGGACCAAGAGAGGATGACAGCGGAAAGAGGGGACCTCAGACTCAGAACCACGCGGAGCTGTGTTCAAATCCCAGCATGCCGCTTGCCACTTCTGTGAGCCTGGCCAAGTCACCTAATCCCTCTATGCCTCCATTTCCCATCCTGATGTTAGCCAGAACCCTGGAATGAAAAGATGTTAATAACAACAAAGACTGTGAAGTCAGTGATCCACACACGGGCCACCTTGTCATACCCTGTGCATGGGAAGCCCTTCCAGCTCCACCAGGACCCATTGAGGTCGACGCTTCTTCCCATTTACAGTTGAGAAGTCAGATCCATAAGCACCAGGGACCCTTCACGGGGGCTCTGCCTTGCGGTTAGATCCCGGTCTCATTCCATCTTTGCAGCAACTCGCTATTGGTCCATTATCAGACCCATTTTCTAGACAAGACCACTGAGGCTCAGGAGGGCAAAGGGTTTGAACGTACTCTCCAAGCTTGTAGATACAAGAGACGGGGCTTTTAGGCCTCTTTCCCCCCAAGCCCCTAACTTCTGCAGCGCTCGGGAGAAACGGCAGAACCATCATCAGCCTCGGGGAAAGGGGACTGAGCAGGTGCTGACCAGACCAGGGCGGCCCAGCCCTCCCCAGGACCAGGCCAGGGATCCGGTTGCAGGGAAACGCTTTGAAGCAGGACAAGCCCAGGGGACGTGGACATTGCTCATTCTGAAGTCCTGGCGACTGTCTGAGCAGCTGCGATCAATACGCTCTGCCCCCCCATACACACATGTGGCCAGGAGGTCAGAAAGAGAAGTCTCCAAGGAGACAGAGAAAAGTCGTGCCCAACATCTTGCCTGGGACGAACCGCGGCCGTTCACCAGAGCACCCAGGGCCACCCCTGTCCTTGGAGGCAGGGAGGAGAGGTGCTGGGCACAGGGGGTTTCCTTGGAGGACTTCGAGGTGGGCTCGGCTGGGGTTCAGCCTCCTCGTCACCCACTGCAGAGGCTGAAGAGTAAGGATGGGGCTCAGCGACCTGGGCTCTCTGGAGGGAGAGGCGAGCGCGGGCGCCACTCACATGTGCGGATCTTTGGGTTGAAATGAGCACGCTCTGCCGGGCGGGGGAGGGCAGGCCCAGTTGGTTCCCATTAAACTTGGTGGCTCCGTGCCGGCCCCAGCCGCATCCTGGAGGCCAGAGCCTCTGAGGAAGCCTGAGAATGTCCCCCGCTCCTCTGGCCACCGATGCAGGGGACCCCTGTGTCTGTAAAGGGCCTCAAGAGAAAGAAGTCTCCAGAAGGCTCCCTCCTGGTGGCTGGGCCTCCCATCTGCCCCCTTCTCCGAGGCCCCTAATCAGGTCTTTACATGACAGACCAATTAAGTGGTTACAGGCCATTGGGTAATTAGTGACATTTTTAACATACATTTTCAACCACACAAAACCATGTTTACACAATGTCAAGGAACTGGCTTCAAACCACAGAAGGGAAAATCACTTCGCCGAGGCACGGGAGGGCTGGCCCCAGAGGGCAGAGGGCAGACATCTTCTCTTTGAAGCACCCGTCACCAGTTTGGTTGATGGGCTCCGGGGCCAGACAGTTTTTCTGGCTGAGGACCTACTATGTGCCAGGCTCTGCCCTGGGGGGTTGGGAGTCTCCTGAAGGAGATCTCAATTCCCAGGGGCAGGATGATATGTGTCGCATGAATCTTTGTCTGTGCATATGCTCAATAATTCACTCAACAAACACTGGTTGAGGGCCCACTATGTACTATAAAGAGAAGGCAAGGCCTATTCTCTTGAAGATTCCTGATTCTGGATCCCCGTGGGACTCTCCGCATCCTCATGCCGCCATGTCTGCATCTTCTGAGTCTAGAATGTTCCATGCACTCCCTAGACTGAGAAGATTCAGAGAGGTGTGGATCCAGGTACTCCCCTAACCCCAGTCCCCGCCTGGCTCTCTTGTGTTATTCTCCTCGTTCATTTATTCATAAATATGCTGAGCTCCGATTCTGCATTAGTGAGCACTCGCTGGGTGCCAGGCTCCGTCAAAAGCTTTCCATGGATTATCTCATTTAATTCCCCAGCAACCATGTGGAGCCATCCCTCACACAGACCCCATTCTACAGAGAAAACAGAGGCTCAGAGAGGTTAAGTCACCTGCCAAGGTTCACACAGCCTAGGAATGACGGAAGCAGAATTCAAGCACAAGGAAAGCCTGAGCTTGTAACTGTTTTACCAGGCTAATTTCCACGTTCACCGTGGGCTCTGGGTATTGGAATGCCTGGGGAAATGATGGGCACAGTTGGAGCCACCAGCATCATTATTCATATTTTTAATTCTAAGCGTCTCTTACAGCCGGGTCCTATAGAGTCCTTTGTGATTCCATTCCCCGATAGATCTTTTTTTCTAACTCATTATGTTTCCAACACAAAGACTTCACACAGTGGCGCCAAATAATCGTTGCATTGCATTCATTGCCCTGTGCTCTGGACTTCCACAACAGTGGGGTGGACCGAAGCCTCGAGGGTCCCCACTTTCCAGACAGGAGATGGAGGCCCAAGATGAACCCTACTGGCTTAACCATGCATGGCTGATATTCAGGTTCCATGTCACTTCCGCTGTCTCCACCCAAGCCTACATGTGCATCGCTGCAGCCACGGTGACTGAACAGTGATTGACTGACTGAGTGGGACCAGGCCCTCTCTGTCCCCTCCCTGGGCCACCTGAGCTTTGCCTGGGACGAGGCTGAGCTCAGCTGTGGCTCAGAAGAGAGCTCGCAGAGCAAAGGCCAGCTGCAGGGTGGCACTGTCTGCCATCAGCCGGTCCCAGAGGACACAGAAGCCATCGGCAGCCCACAAAAGTCTCCAGGTGAACCAGAAAAGCCACCAAACTCCTGAGCTACGCAAGCAGTTACTGGTGCCACCACGGAGTTTGGAGTCATTTATTCAGTAGCAAAATCTGATAAGCCACTCAGCTCCTCAATGATATATGTAAACCTCAATTCCGTGTCACTTCCTGCTTCTTGTTCTTTCATGTGCATTTTCCAATTTCTCACCAGAGACTCAAGTCCCAGAGTGTCCCTCAACAGCGCATGCAGCCCTGTGTGGCCCACCTGCTCAGACTCCTTAATCAAATCGTCATGTGCCAGCCTCCTGAGCTCCCATGGAGCCCCTGGATGGCATATGAACAGAGACCTTAAGTAATCAAAGGAACCAGCCACCCAAAGAACCCTTGGGAAGGAACCCAGAGAGAGGAAACAGCATGTGCAAAGGCCCTGAGGTGGGAACAGATACAGATCGTTAAAGAAGTGGAGAAGTTAATGGTGAGCCGGAGGAGGAGAGGAGGAGGATGAAGTCAAAGGATGGAGGTGAAGTTGGAGACAGACATGGGCAAGGCCAGGTAGGCCCCAGGGAAGAGTCTCAGCTCATTCTGAGTTGTGTTGGGCCAGCAGATCATTCCCATCTGAGGAGCTCCTGAGCCCAAACGCATATGGTTGCCGGAGCGCCTTGGCCCCGTCTCTGTGGAGCATCCCTAGCCTCTTCCCATCCTGTATCAATTAGGCCACTGATTCCATCGCTCCTGACTTCAAAGGGGGGGAAACGGTGGAGAATTTACAAAGGACCATAAACCCAGCCCGTAGCAGACGGCAAGCCCATAAATTCTGACCGACCCTTCAACTGCCCAGCACACAGCCCTCCCCGCCTCGCCACCAAAGTTCCCCCTTCATCCACAGCCAGCACAATAAAAATAAAAAATAAAACCCATTATGAATCCCACACCACCTGGGAGACAAGCCCCAGGCCATCACGTGAGCCTCGATGAAGCCATCTTATCTGGGATGACCAGGGAAGCCTATGACGAGTGGCTGGTCCTGGATGTCCAAGGAGTCCCGTCTTTACCTCGGCTTACCCCCTCCATGGCCTGGTGCAAATCCTCCCCTCTTCAGCCTCCGCGTCCCCTCTTTGAACCCATAGGTTTGGATGACCTATAAGGACCTCTCTGTCTTACACTTGTGGGTGGGTGCGGAGATGCTGTGCTTCTTAAGGACCCCTAAGAATTCCCGGGGCAAAAGGGGTCCTTGGAAGTATGTGGAGGCAGGTGGCCTTACGAATTGGTAGAACTTCTGCGGAGGATGGCTGGGTAGTATGCATGAAGAATCCGTTAAAAAAGAAAGAAAGAAAGAAAGAAAAATGGCACCAACACTTGGATCTGGGAATGATCACACCGCAAACACAGGTGTATTTCACCCAGTGCCTCAGGAGGCTGAGGCAGGAGGATCGCGAGTTCAAAGCCAGCCTCGGCAAAAGCAAGGCACTAAGCAAATCAGTGAGACCCTGTTTCTACATAAAATACAAAATAGGGTTGGGGATGGGGCTCAGTGGTCAAGTGCCCCTGAGTTCAATCCTCAGTACCCCCCCCAAAAAAAGGGTGTATTTCAGTGGTTCTCAATGGGAATCAATTTTGCCCCTTGCAAGGGACATTATTTGCTAATATCTAGAGATATCAAAGGAGGTACCACTGGCGTTCAGTCAGCAAAGACTAGGGGTGCCAACTATCATCCTACAACCCCCACAACCAAGAACCATCTATCCCCAAACGTCAAGAATGCCAAGGTTGAAAAACCCTGGCACAGAAAAAGGACACTCAGTCCAATGTTGCTTCCAGAGGTATAAAATAAAATATTAAAAATCAAACCAAATGGAAACAAATACACCTGAATGCAAAATCAAAGGGATTCAAACCTCATCTGCATGTGATGGAGCCATCGTATAAAGATGAGCAGTTTTGTGACGGACACCCTGGGCTTGGAACCCAGCCCGCACCCTGTTGGAATCTCACCTTGGCCCCTGGGGCCTGCATGACGGTGGGCAAGTGGGTTAGGGCCGTGAGAGTCATACTATGGGGCCTCCGTGCATCAGAGGGGGAGAATCTGGCACGCTGTTCCAGTTCACCTCTGGCCCCTATGACAGGTGGGTTTGCAACCCAAAGGAAAAAAGAAAAAGAAAAGAATGAGTCACAGAAAAGCAACCTTACCCAATAAGCCGACAGCCCTCTGTACGATAATCACTCAGTGAAAGCCCCAGACAGGGACTTGTTCCCCATTCCTCTAAGGATGTCCTGGGCTGAGCGTCTCCTATGCATGATCTCATTTTAGCCCGATCACAACCCTAAAAGACAGATTGAAGCCTCGTCCCTATTTCACAGATGAAGACACTGAGGTTCTGAGAAGTAAAAATAACCATACCCCAGATCACTTCTGGGTAAGGCAGTGGGGGGCGGTGAGATTGCACACCAGCTCTATTTGATGCTTGAGGCCCAGCTCTGGAGGCCCTGGGCGATGCTCCTGAGAGACTTATATTATGCAGCTATTGATGGGCTCTATTTATCAAACTTTACCAAGCCATGCAGGGAGAGAACGGCTAAGGTGTCCCAGGTTTAGTCCTGAAAGTCCACCATCCTGGGAGACCCTTCAGTCCCAGGCAAGCTGGGATGGCTGGTCACCCTCCTGGAGGTCAAGGATCCAGAGGCACCCAGGCCTGAGGAGGGAGAGTGTAAGATTGTGAAAGTGCAGCCAGCCCTTTTGGGGTTTAGAAGTTTCCCAGACCTGGAGAAAATCTGCAACAGAGAAGTGGGGCAGGAGCCCTAGACAAAGAAAGTGTCAAGAAAACATGCTTCTATCCCAAATTCATGACTTAAACCTGGGATCTTTATAGGCTCTTTTCTTATCCACTGAATCTTGATGGGATTCCAATACATTTCTCCGAAAGTCATCTATCTATCATCCCAGCTTCCAGCCTTTTGCCCATCCCTACATAAGGGTGGTTGGCTGCCCAGGTTTGGATGCCTGCTTCAACTTTCTGGCTGTGTGACCTTGGGTTCGTTAGCTGACCTCTCTGAGCCTCAGTTTCCTCATCTGTAAAATGTGGCTAATAATGGGAACACTCCTCCATACACGAGATCCATAACGGAGCTTCGGCCGACTGAACGTGTCCTGGAAATCTGGGTTGGTATTTTGTTCACGCTGTTCCACGAATGCATTCATTTCAGTCTGAAACATAGTATCCCTGACACCAGAGACGCCATGGTGAACGAATCCCTCGCGGCTCCTTCCTGCCTCCCGCACATGAAAAAGCCCAGATTCCAAATCCCAGCAAGTTAACAACCAAGTCCTTCTCCTCTGAAGTTGAGATTAAAGAGAGGAGAGGAGCAAAAAATAAAAGTGGCTGTGCTCTCTGCAGCTCGCAAGCCAAGACACACATCCCGGGCCGCGGAGCCAGCCGTAAATCCATCTTGGGTGAGGGCTCTTCCCAGCTGGCCTGGGGGCCCTTTGGAATATGCAATATCCCCCCACAACTGGCTGTAATTACCAGCCAGATAATTACCCGGCTGACCCACTTCCCTCCAGTACCTCTCAGGCCCAGCCAGCAGGGATCAGCAGAAGAGGGAGGGGAAAAAGAGGCTGCAGCCTTCCCGTGAGCCTCCTGGCCTCCTCGCTTGGCCAGCCTCCGGAGGGCCCTGCCAGAATCGCTCCCCTGGGGACCGGCCGGGTTGCCGGCCCGAGTGTGCCAATGCCTTAAATTGTTTTATGTTTTTTTGTCTCCATGAATTAGAAGCCGTTCGGAGAAGGCCACCCACAGACCGGAGTGCAGTTCTCCTCTGTCCCAGATGGATGGGAGAGGATTGCTGCTGGTCTTTTCATCTCTTTTTCTCCCCCCATGAGAAAGTATGGACTTCTGTTGTCGGTTTTTTATTTTTTGTTTTTTGGTTTTTTGTTGTCGTTTTTCTGTGAAATGGCTGATGCATTTGGAGCCAGTGAGTTCTCACAGTGGGAAGGGTGTAAGAAGCACAGCCTTCTGGGGGTAGAGGGACTGTCCCCTCTGTTAACATCCTCACCAGGGCAGCCGGGGCCTGGCCCAGAATCTCCTGCACAAGGACCTGGCTGAGGGCCACCTTTGGAAGCAAGGATGTGCCAGCTGCAGACCCTGGAGACAGAGACGCAGGCTCAGCTGGTGGCTGCATCTCCTGAGCTCCTCCCAGATCCCCCACCAGCGCCACCCCAGGGGGCCTCTGTTTGGCCACCATTCCAATGGCTGGCGCAGCAGGTGGGTCCTGCAGGAGCTAACCTGGGGCGACCTCGGCACCTTGCTCTCACCACCTGGACATGTCAGTCAATCTCTGCACCCCGGGTTTTCCACCTGCAGAACGGATGGTATGAGGGCCCTGGCTCACGGGGTGTTGGGATTGCTGGCGTTGGTTTTGGCACACCCTGGCGCCTCTGCGCACCCAGTATATGTCACCTAGAGTCCCAAGTTACATGGTTCCCCGAGCCTTGGTTTGCACAAGTTTAAAATGGGGATCCCTTAGGGAGTTGCGAGAAATAATCTAATCCCATCTGCATGTAGTGAGCGCCAACTGCAGACTGCATGTTCCTGGGTCAGAATGCGCCATGCAGTCTACACACATTGCCTTGCGGGATCTTGAGAGTAATCGGAGGGTTTGGCATTTGGGGATTAATGAAAAAACTGAGCCTCAGAGCAAATAAAACCGTGGTTCAAAATTTCTCCAGGTGTGTGTCTCTGTAGCTGAGGACATACCTGAGCTCACTGGGGCCTTCCTGCTTTGTGTGCCTTCTTCTGTGACTCAAGATGGGGACTGCCACAAGAGCAGAGGACTTGTGAGCCGAAAGAACACCCAGTGTCGTCACTCACCAGCTGCACCCGAGCTCTGCCTCAGGCTTGTGGAAATTTTTTGAAGGAGCATCAAGTTTCTGGGGTATATTGACTCCATGACAGAACTGTCAGCAGCACTGTCACCACCACCACCATCATCTCAGCCATCATCACCACTACCTCCATCACAACCACCTCCTCCACCATCATTACCACCATCACCACCACCAACACCACCAACACCACCATCACCACCACCATCACCATTACCACCATCACGACCACCATCACCACCATCACCATTACCACCATCATCACCACCATCATCACCATCACCACCACCATCACCATTACCACCATCACCACCATCATCACCACCATCACCACCACCACCGCCTCCACCACCACCACCACCACCACCACCACCACCATCACCACCACCACCACCACCACCACCACCACCACCATCGCCTCCACCACCACCACCACCACCACCACCACCACCATCACCACCACCGCCTCCACCACCACCACCACCACCACCACCACCACCATCACCACCACCATCGCCTCCACCACCACCACCACCACCACCACCACCACCACCACCACCATCACCACCACCATCGCCTCCACCATCATCACCACCATCACCACCACCATCACCTCCACCACCACCACCACCATCGCCTCCACCACCACCACCACCATCACCACCATCACCACCACCACCACCACCACCATCACCACCACCATCGCCTCCACCACCACCACCATCACCACCATCACCACCACCACCACCACCATCGCCTCCACGACCACCACCATCGCCTCCACCACCACCACCATCACCACCATCACCACCACCACCACCACCACCATCACCACCACCATCGCGTCCACCACCACCACCACCATCACCACCACCATCGCCTCCACCACCACCACCATCACCACCATCACCACCATCACCACCACCATCACCATCACCACCACCATCGCCTCCACCACCACCACCATCACCACCACCATCGCCTCCACCACCACCACCATCACCACCATCACCACCATCACCACCACCATCACCATCACCACCACCATCGCCTCCACCACCACCATCACCACCACCATCACCATCACCACCACCATCGCCTCCACCACCACCACCATCATCACCATCACCACCATCACCACCACCATCACCATCACCACCACCATCGCCTCCACCACCACCATCGCCTCCACCACCACCACCATCACCACCACCACCATACCACCACCATGCCACCACCACTTCCACCACCATCACCACTACCACCACCACCATCATCACCATCACCACCACCACCACCATCATCACCATCACCACCATCACCACCTCCACCACCACCACCACCACCACCATCACCACCATAGCCTCCACCACCACCACCACCACCACCATCGCCACCATCACCACCATCACCACCATCGCCTCCACCACCACCACCACCACCACCATCGCCACCATCACCACCACCACCACCACCATCGCGTCCACCACCACCACCATCACCACCACCACCATCACCACCACCACCATCACCACCACCACCACCACCACCTCCACCACCACCACCTCTACCATTATCATCTCTACCACCATCACCACCACCTCTACCATTATCATCTCCACCACTATCACCACCACCTCTACCATTATCACTTCTACCACCATCACTACCATCACCACAACCATCACCATCACCTCTACCATTATCATCTCCACCATCACCACCACCACCACCATTGTTACCTCTACCACCATCACTACCATCATCATCTCAGCCATCATCACCACTACCATTACCATCACCACCACCACCTCCATCACCACCACTGCCATCACCATCACCATCACCATCATCACCACCACCTCCACCATTATCATCTCCACCACCATTACTACCATCATCACCACTACCATGACCACCACCACAATCAGCACCACCTCCACCATCACTACCACCAACATCATCACCACCACCTCTACCATTATCACCTCCACCACCATCATCACCGCCATCACCATCACCTATCATGACCACTTTACCTTCAGCAAACCCACCACCAGTCCCTCCACCTCCACAACTTCCACCTCCATCACCACTATCACTAATGTCATCTCCAACAACATTACCACTTCAAAGGGTCTTAGCTGACAGAAATTCCAAACTTCAGACACAGAAAAGCATTTAGATAAGAAGTCCGGCGATCGGGTGTATCAGCAGAGGTCCTGAGATGAAACAGTGCGTGACCCCACACACAGTCTCCCGAAGCACTGAGCTTTTCCTCCAACGAACCCCAGCTGCCTTTCTAGCCTCTGAACCAGAGTTTCAGCTCAACCAGACGCAAGTTAAAAACAAGAGGAGATAACAGATACTACTCAGAAGGATGGTCACAGCGGGATGTCCCCAGGAAGAACATGAGTCTTAGAGTCAGATAGACGTGATTTTGAATCCAGCTCTACCCAAAACAAGCTAAGAAACCCTGATCAAGACCAAATCCATGCTAAACAGTTCCCTCCAGGTGCTGAGCTGATTTCCCTAGAATCACAAAGCCCAGTGTGAGCTCAAAGCAGGAGGGTGATGTGGTAAGAAAATGGAGAAAACTCAACATTTGATCCATCTTCCTCGCTCCCCGCATGGGGAAGAGCCTCCTGCCGCCCCTCCAGGGCTTTGCTAACTAGAGGTACAAAGAACCTGGGTAAAAGAGGCCAAAGCCGCTCAGGGGAGATCAACCAGTGCCCACCCCCACGAGTTTCTACCTGTCAATGACAAATAGAAAAAGAAAAATGCCGCACGCTCCGATGTAGAGTATTCGTGTTCAGTGCCAAGGACGGTCTAGGATTCTGCACCATCTGTACTGATTGGTATTAAAGGTTCTCTTTTGCAGTGACTCACCCCCCACCCTGATCCCTCCTTCCCCTGCTGGCTGGAAGACTGCGGTCGATCGCTGGCCAGTGTGGGTCCTTCTGCTTCTAGAGGGTGGGCTCTTCCTCTGCTGGAACCCGGGACAGGGTCGGGATGGGTCACTGTTGATGCTGAGCCTGAGGAAGAGAGGAGAATCCCACCATGTGGAAGGAAGGATGGAGGAGAGAGGGGCTGGGGCTAAGCAGAGCAAGAGCTGGGTGGGGGGAGGAAGAAGTGGGGGGGCAACCCCTGCATGGGGGGCTGAGGCTCAGGAGGAGGACACATTAACCCCGAGAAGTTCTGGAGAGTTAGGGTGGAAGAGATCTGGGGAGGTGAGAAGGAGAAGCAAGGATTTCGGGTCTTAGGAACTGGTCCTTATTGATGTCATCTGGGAACCTAAGTGAAGAATGGGGTGCACGGAGGAGGGGCCCAGGGAGAGGCTGTGCAGATTGCATTCCTTTGAACGCTTCTCCCCAGCACCAAAACTCTTGTGCCACATTTTTTTTTTAATCCAGTTGCACCCTTCTGAGCTGGCAGCCATTGCAGATAGCAATTTTTTAAATATCACCTTAGATTGGCAACCCTACGTTGGTCTCCCCACCAGCTTTAGAATTCCTCTGTTTGTGACAATCCAAGGTTTGAGAAGCACTGATTTGGACACAAAGCTATTTTTCTCTGGGGGAATCATTCCTTGTATTCAAGATCCAAGGGGGTGTCTCTTCCTAGAAGAAAATGGAGGGTAAACCACCTTCTGAGTTTGATTAAAAAAAAGGCTCTCTTACTGATTTTCAAGAGCTGATTGTTGGCCTATGAAAGCCCTCAGGATGCCAGGGTTGGGATGATGGAAATGAAAATCAACATTGAGTATTTGGGAGCAACTTCTACAGCGCAGGCAGAGGCTGGGTCCTTTGGAGGCAGGAGAAGAGCTCATTAGTCTTTCGTGAAGGAGAAGCTATGGATTGACAGAATATGGTCGGGGAAGGTCAAAGACAGCTCCCAGACCTTTGTCATGAAGTTCCTAGTTGGCTGTGGGGTATTCCTGAAGCTAAGGAAGAGTACGGGAGGAGAAAACTAGGAGAACGGTTGCGGGGTGGGGGGATGAGATGAATTTCGACCTGCAGAATCCCAGGACCTGGGGGAGACCCAAGTGCTCTCCCAGACACTTCAGGAGAGACCCGGAGCAAGAGATTTGGATGTAGACATGGACCCCACGGACCATCCCAGACATTGACCATCACTTTGCATAGATCCCAACCCAGCCCAGCATCTCGCTAACCTCACGTCATCCTCAAGGGTCCTTCTTCAGCTCGGGTCATGAGCTCTCCGTACACCACCTGGAGAACTACAACAACCGGAACCCACGTCTCTCCAGGACCCACGGTTTTTAAAGCAGCTTTGAGTTCTGACAGAGGGCCAGTGCACGCCCCATGAGGCTAAAAAAGAAATGGCGACAGGTCTGACACCCGGGAGAGAAAAGAGGGAAAGAAGAAGGATTGGGTAGGAGGAGTTTCAGACGGCAGTGAGGCTCCAGGAAAGTGTAGGCAAGGCCGGTGGGAGGCCGAGAGCAAAGGCTGCCCGTTAGAGGAGCCCCACTTTGGGTAGACAGGGCCCTCCCTGCTCCACAAATCCTGCCATGCGCAGACACTGGTGGGGCTGAGAGCAGCCCCGGGAGAGTGTGGCTTTGGAGTATGGACACTGCAGAGTGGCAGCAGATGGAGATTTCCAACTACATGATGCTCATGGGGCCCCAAGGGCTGAGAGAGGAGCTTCAGGCATGGCTGGATCCAGAGTTCAATTTAGAATATGTCACTAGAAATGTGTCATTAAGACTATCCTGCCTCTTCTTCTTCTTCCCCCTCTTCTTTTCTTCTCCTCCTCCTTCTTCTCCCCTCCTGTTCTTACCCATCCTCCTCCTCCTCCTCCTCCTCCTCTCTGTTCCATTCCTCCTCTCTCCTTCTCTCCACCTTCATCTCCACACCCATCTCTATCTGCAATTCTTCTTTCCGCTGTGATGGTATCACTGGAGCCCAGTTGACATAAAAACCAAAGATGTCCCTCAACAACGCCAAGCGTGGGAGATCCCCAGAGAAGCTCCTCACGTCCAAGGAAGGAAATTTGTTCTCCCTCAACATCTGTCTTGATTTCAGCAAAAGATGAACATGCCCACCTCTGCACCAATCCACCACACCGGAGAGGAGGAGGTGCTGTGAGTAGCGGAGGAGAGGAGGCGGCCCCTGAATCAAAGTCCCATGAGGTAACACGGAGAATAAGTGGCTGGCCCAGAAGGCAAGGCAGCCAATAAAAATAGCAGACGTCCACTACTGGCCTTTGGGAAAGTGGGAACCACTCACAAGGCTGAGAAGGGAATTCCCAGTGCAGGCTGGCAGGTCATCATTTTATTTCATGGACCACAAGTTGAAGGTTAGTTTGGCCCCAAATACTAAAGTTGGATTATGTCAGGCACTGGGGTTAGGTATAAGGGGGATTTAAAAGTTGTCAAAATAAACCTAATTCTAGGGGCTGGGGATGTGGCTCAAGCGGTAGCGCGCTCGCCTGGCATGCGTGCGGCCCGGGTTCGATCCTCAGCACCACATACCAACAAAGATGTTGTGTCCGCCGAGAACTAAAAAATAAATATTAAAAAAAATTTTTAAAAAATGAAAAAAAAAACCTAATTCCATTTTCTTGGAATCAAAAGAAATGGATGTCAGTAAGAAACGTTAGGAAGGCAGAGGAAACTGAAATCTCAACTCTGATAATAATGATCATCATTTCCAAGTGACATTGTTTCCAGATTAACACCCCAGGGCCATGGGATTCATTCTAGCTCCGCACCCTCTGATGGCTCGTCTCAGTTTGGGGTTGCGATGATACCAGAGGCTGGGGTGGCTTAGAGACAACCCAAGTTCATTTCTCACAGTTCTGGAGGCTGGAAGTCCAAGGTCCAAGGACTGTAGATTCGGTGTCTGCTGAGAGCCTGCTCCTGGTTCCTGGGTAACTGTCCTCTTTCCCATGATTGATGCTAAAAGCAAGGCCACTCTCTGAGGCCTCTCTTATACACGCACAAATGTCCGTCAGGAGGGCCCCGCCCACTCATGATGTAACCACCTCCCCCAAGGCCCCGCCTCCCAATGACATCACATTGGAGTTTAGGATTTTCACATAGGCATTTTGGGGAGGGGAACATGAATATTCAATCTGAAACACCGCATGACCTTGAGTGACAGTCTCTTTGCTTCCTGGCATCAAAATGTTGGTCATCAGATGATGAGAAGTTGCGGAGACTGAGAAAGCAAAGCACCCAGCACAGTGCCTGGGACTCAGTAAATGCTCAACACAGTGGAGTCCAACATCATCCAACCTGACAGATGCCACATGCCAAGGCGACCATTGACCTCCTGACCCAAACACCCATCAGTCATTTCAGGAAGCCAGGAAAAAACCCTTTGCTTCCTAATCCAATAATCCCATGAAACCCTAAGAGGGGAAGAAAGTGTTCCAAGCCCAACAGGCTATTTTTGGAGACAAACACCATCCCATTATTTGCAGAAGAGAAAGGGGCTGGGGCAGAGAGCAGCTGTCCTTGTTATCCTGTGCCTCAGTGAACCGTGCCTGGGGCAGGTTCCATGAGACCAAGGAGAGGTTTCCACATCCCAGAAGACAGAGCACCTTTGCAATTGTCCTGGATTTATTGCATTTCAGCGGGTGACTTCTGGATCCAACCACAATCCGAGCGCCCACATTTGTGCTCACGCTAGGGATGGCCACAGGCCTGGAGGGGCCCAGCCATGACTCCTGTGCCCTCCTCTTAACCTGACCCTCTTCTTGCAGCCACGGAGATAGTTCAAAATTCTTCAAAAACCCTTCACATCAGGCTTAGCTTCTCCCATCTATTAGAAGCCCTTCTGATTCATCTACGTAATATTTGGAGGCATAAATTTCAAATAAGAATGCAAATATACAAAAGAACTCTTCTTTGGAGATCATGGTTTGCAGGCTTACCAGCTGCCAGGTGCAGGAAAGCCCTGGCAAACAGGAAGGTGGCACAGGTGGAGGAACTTTGGCACTTTTAACTTGAGCAGGTGGATAGTAAATGTCCCAGGTAGCTTTTGCACAGGGCAAGACCTGACATGCTCAGTCCAGCTCCTTCATGTCATATGAGTGAATTAAAGAGTTAGTGTGGCCATTAAAAAGGAGTTAGGGCTGGGCACAGTGGCACATGCCTGTAATCTCAGCAGCTCGGGAGGCTGAGGCAGGAGGATCGCAAGTTCAAAGCCAGCCTCAGCAAAAGCGAGGCCCTAAGCAACTCAGTGAGACCCTGTCTCTAAATAAAATACAAAATAGGGCTGGGGATGTGGCTCAGTGGCCAAGGGCCCCTGAGTTCAATCCCTGGTACAAAAAATAAATAAATAAATAAAGAGGCTTGGTCAAGACAACATTCTCTAAGCTCTCCGCATTAAAATACAATTTGAATAATTTCAACAGTTATTGGGTGATTATGTCAGACAACGCACCTCATTGAACCCAAGCAGCAATGCTCAGAGGGAAATAACTCCCGAGTCCCCATTTCTAAATGAGGAAAGTGAGGCTCCAAAAACAGCAGCAAAATGACTGATGTACCCCATTCCCAGCTTTACGTACACAACGGAAGTGGCTGCCTATGTGACAAAAAGAGAAGCACAAGGACGGACATAGAATTCTTATTCAGAATAACCAAACACCTGGGATGGTACAGATACCTACCGAGAGAAACCTAATGCATGGTGGCATTGGCACGGAATGAGATATTGTGCCAAAATAAAGATTCAACAACTGTATGAGGCCCAGGGTGGATCAATCTCATGATGTGTTGAGTGAAAGAAGCCAGATACCAAAAAATACATTCTGCCTGGGTCCATTCACATGAATCTCAAGGACAGCCAAGACTAATCAATAGAAGATGGAAGTCAAGGTAGCGATGACCTCTGCAGGGGGCGGGGTGGTAGTGGATATAGATGGGGAAGCAGCAGCAGGGAATATTATGGGATGCTATATTTTGACCTTGGGTGGGGGTTATGCACACAAACCCACTGGACATTTGTGTACCTTATGCGCTTCACTTTCTATGTGTCATGCCTAAGTAAATTTTCAAGGAAGGGAGGGAGGGAAGAGAGAGAAGGAAGGGAAGAGAGAGAGAGAGAAGAGAGAAGAGAGCAGAAAGACTTGCGTGGAGTCCCATGGCTGGTGAAGGGCAGAGATGGAATCTGACCTCAAGTTCACCTGGATCCAGAGTGCGCCTTAACCACTGGGCTACACTGCCCTGTCACTGGGATTATGTCAAGCAAACATTTGCTGATGGTGTGTCTCTTTATGAAGACAGACCCATTAGCTCCCCGGCACTCAGGTTTCAGATCCTGGTGGATTCCCTACGGTGTTTCCGGCCACCCCTTCCGATATTGCTCGTGGTTCTTGATGAGGAAAATTTAGCCATGGCGAGGATATAATGTGTATCTACGGCAGGCTGAAGTTTCGTGGTGAGTCTGGCCTCTCGTTCTCAGGCCATCGTCGAGGGAATGTGGACATGAAAGACCAGAGACAGGTATTGATCCTTGTTCATTATTTAAATGCATATGGCGGCAGGCAGCTCTGCTCAATAAAACCCTGACAGAGACGCCTGAAGCCTGAGTGATGGCCCTGGCCATCACCTCTGTGAGCTCCTTGTGGAGCCCAAGACTCAGTTTCCCCAACTGAAAAACTGGGAATTGTTGATAGGCTCACCTGGCCAAACCAGATGGCTCGAGGGACTATGTTGGTCACACTTACCATGTAGATGGGTACTTTGATATTTGTATCAGTGGATTGGTGGCAGCATCCTGTAATTGATCTCCTAAGTTTAATCTTAAAAACAGGGTGTCAAAAATATTGTGGGGTGTTTTGTTGTTGTTGTTGTTGTTTGTTTTTTAGAGTTTTAAGCTGTTCATAGAATTAGCATGGGGGTTAGGAATCCCAACCCTGGAAAGACAAGCTTCGTTTTTAGCTGTGTTCTGCTGCTTCTCAAAGCTGTAAGCTTAGGAAGATGACTTCCCCTCCCTGAACCTCAGTTTCCTCTTCTAAAAGGAGATGATATTCCCGTAGACCTCCTAGGGCTGCGGTAAGTCAGAGTGAATGAGTTCACACGGTTAGTTAGCTCAGTGCCCGGCTCAGGCTGATCTTTCACCAAGTACACCATCATTTCAATATGAATAATGGTTAGGATAACACCTGGCATGATGACTAGAACAACGGGTTTTGTGGACTCTAGCACTTCGATTAATCCAGGAGCCAAGATTTATCTTCCGGTTTGCATCATATTTAAGTAAAACTCGATTCCAAAGCACCTCACCGTGACTTTTCACAAATCTCCCAATCTTTCCAGTTCTGCGTGTTCCCACCCAGCCTGAGGGAGCAGGGGTTTATGGTGGCTGTCTGAGTGCCGGACCTCGGATTCTGCGGCCAGTTCTGGAGCCTGGGGTGCTGGAATTGCAGAGCAGATTTCTGGCGTGGTGTCCCTACAGCGACTCCGCTGGATAAAGAGGAGGGTTAAAGAAGAGAGCTCTGGAACCCGTCGATGAGTCTCCTAACTACAGGCTTACCCCCGATGCTTAGGGAAGTTAGTTGTCCAAGTGGACAGGGTGGTCTCAGGGATTAAGCCTCATTCATTCATTCCATTCATTCCATATGCATTTGAACGCTTCTCAAGCCAGGGTGGCTGTATGTGTCCATTCCCATGTAAGTAAATTCCGGGCAGTGCCAGGAGGCCCCAGTGAACCACCCACATCCCACAAGCACCAAGCACAATCACCTGAGCTTCCTTGTCCCCACTGTGTAAGAAAACCCTACCTCCTCCTGCAGATCAGGGTCAAGAATTCATCTCAGGGTGGTAACTTCTTTTTTTCTGGCTGTTTTCTGGACCCCAAAAAGTCCAAAGCACCCAGACTGTTGTTTGTCACTCCCTGGGGTACTTGAACTCCTATGGGGATCCAGATCTCTAACCTGGAAGAAACCAGAGTATAAAGGCAAGGGAGATGCACAGTCTCCCAAACGATCATGGAGAATTATTATGATAAGTGAGGCCAGGCCTACTTCAACCTCTGGGTCACTGGACAGTACTGGGGACCCAGCATTGAGAAGAGTCAGATCTAATGCAAGCTGGGCATCCCAAAAGATGGCACCCTGTCATCTGGAGCATTGCTTCCTTGTTGGTATTTCAGCTGCATCTTTAGAGAGTTGTTTTAAAGAGACTAGCTATTCCTAAAGGGCAGGATATAGTGATAATTCTAAAGTAAGTCCCGTACAGTGAGTCCCCGAGTCACAAGCTCTGTTCCATGGACTTCATGCCTAGCAGCTGGGCTTTCTACAAATGCAGTTGAAGGTCTACAGGCAGGAAAGGTAAACCCATAGCTGGAAGTGATATCTATGCTGATGAGCTGCTGGTCCTTCAGGATAAAGAGACTCCATGTAATCACCTGACCACCAAGCTGCTGGTCTGTCTCCTCCAGGAATAGTCTGGGCAGGGTTCAGCATGGGTCTCTATTGGGCACCCATTTGGCCATTCAGAAGTAGCAGTAGTTAGATTGGTCTTGGAAAGCGGAAGTCCATTGGATTGGGCTCCTGCGAATGTCCATGGGCTAAGTCACCTCGTCTGCTTGTGTTTTCACTACTTGCTGTGTGCTCTCTGCTGTGGGCATTACCATGTGCACAAAGATCTTCTCACTCTTCACCTGCTCCCTTAGCTCTGTTCACACCCCTGTATCCCAGTCCTCCTTGTCTTCTGGCCATTTTTCTTCCAGGTCCCTGACCGGATGGCCAGGCCATTAGCTATGACCGAGTAATGAAGTATTCTCAGTTCAGGTCACTTTTCCTTCCATACCAAGTAGACAGCGGGGTGCACCTAGACCACTTTCCAAATTGGGAGTCGTTTTCCTGTTTACCTCCCTTTCAAAGCCACTAATGAATGTGACTATAAAGTCAGGTTGGACGTTTTCTGCTCACACCCACATACCTCTGGATCCATCCATAACCGAGCTTGGGATTCTCCTCCAGTGTCAGACCTAACATGTGTGCAGTCAGGTTACGCTGGGTGTTAACCCTTGTTATTGACCTGGTATCCAGGAGTGGAGCTGAGAGGGGGACACTTGATGTCCCTGAAAGAGTGGCATCCCAGGTCCCGCACCACCCACCAAACATAACCAAAGTGCCTGAGCTCCACTTCTCTCCACAGTGACTGAGCAGATGGAATAAGGATTCTTCCTGTCCATGGCTCCCAGCTTTATTTCTGCTTTGAGGATGTCATGGGGTTAATACTGTGGTTTCCAGACCTGTACCTTCCTGCAGGGGAGAATTTCAGGTACTTACTAGAAGGGGATGGTTGAGCTCTTCAAACTCAAGTTCTTGAAAGTCTAAAATCAAAACCTCCAGGGGCACCTATCTCGATGTCCCTCAGCCACATAGCAGAGTTCCAGATATTCCCTCCTGGAGCCCCGACCTTATCATAACAGATCACTATGGCTGACCATTTAAACCTCTCTGGAGCTCTGTGATTGTATCAGATCCTGAGTCTGCTCTTCAACTGTGTTGTCTACTCTCCCATTGTATAAAATCAAGTCCTCTGAGTAAAGGCTCTTTGGCTCTTGCCTTTAACATTTCACTACTTGTTCCTGGTCCTCAGGTTTTTGCTATTCCTCTGAAGGGCATCAATATAATTTAGCAATCAGGAGCCAGCTCCACTGTCTTTAAAAACACCAATCCCTCTCCCCGTGTGTTTCAGATATCTGAATCATTCCCTCTACCAGGGCATTTCCCTAGCTCCCCACCAGGCGCATTGATTCTGTGGGGATGGATAAAGTCAACTAGGAAGAGAATATTAGGATAAGAAGAGAAAGGGGTCTATGGATAAGCCTAGAGGTCCTCTAACACTTAACGGCTAGAGGGAGGAGGTTAGGCAAGAGGAAGAAGCTGTCAGAGCAGCGAGCTATCATGGTAGACTCATAGGAGATTCTGAGATTATTCAAGCCAAGTGGGGGAGGTGTGTCGAGAGGGGAGCATGTGTGATGATGCCAGCTGCTGCCAAGAGATGATCCAACAGGAGCAAGAAAAACACCGTTGCATGGTCAGATCCTACGAGTCCTGCAGCACCATGATGTGCAATTTAGCAACACCATGGCAGGCGGTGCTCAAGGACTTCTGCAGACAGGCCTGATTGGGGGGTTGGAGATGTTAACCAGACTGGAGGGAGTCAAGAGTGGGAGGTGAGAACATGAGGTGATGAAAAGAGCAAATGCCACCCAGAGTTGTCATTCAAAGGGAGCAACACCACTGATCCCACAGGTATGAGGAAGTGTGCCTTATGCTTCTGTTGTTACTCCCTGTGCAGTTCTGAGAAAGGACAGAAGTAAAAAAAAAAAAAAAAAAAAAAAAAGTCTCCATGGATTTTTCCATCCAGTTTCGAGACTTGAACCTCACTTTCTGCTCAGTTCCAATCCAGGGGAATGAACAGCTTTGAAGGGGTGAATTCCAAGTGATATACACACATTAACGCACTTGCGTGTGCACACACACACACACGCTCACACACTCACACATATGCTCAAGCCTACACACATATTTTAAGAGGCTTATATATAAGCTCATAATTCTTCCTGGACATCAAATGACTCTTTATAGGCTCCATTTTGATGACCTAAGTATCTTGCAAATTAAACAGAAACGTAAGAATTAAATTTCTCTGGAAGTACCAGGGCTTTCAGGAAAAATAATAATAATAATAAAGAAAGAAAGGAAAAGAAAGAAATGCCTAGATGGTCACGTTGTGGGTTTAACCTTTCCTTCATGATCCCAAAACTGTGTAAATGCTTGCCAAACCCGTGTGACATCAGCGCCCCGCCAACGCTCTGCCGTAAAGCCTCTTCTGCATTGTCCTCTGTGGGCCAGAAGGAAGTGGGGCGAGAGATCAGTGTTCTCCTGTCCTAATGAGCGCGAGCAGAGCTTGCAGACAAGCTGGCTGCTTCCAGAGAGGAATTCAAACACAACACCCTTTGTTTTAATATGAGAGCCATGGATTCATGACAAATGGGGAGTGACCAAGCCCGGATAAGGACAGTGCCATCTTGTACTTTTCTGGCACTTTGGCATTAAGCCATGGTAGGGGAAGAAAAAAGAAAAAGACAAAGAAAGCAAGCTGTTTTCCTTAGCCTGGCCAGCTTCCATTTTTCCCTTTCAGAGGGGATGTAATTCTCCCACAGTCCTGTAGTTGAAATCCTTTGTCTCCTGAAAACACAAGTAAAGCAGAACCTGCCAATCAGCGCATCCCATTTGTGATTGGCTCCTGGATGGGCACATGACAACTGGCAGCCAATCAGAGAGGAGATGCTTCATTCTCGGTCTTTGATGGACATTCTTGGGGAGGTAGAAATCCCCTTTCCAATTGTAGCTGAGAGACTAGATAAATGTGGAGCTCTTGGTAACCATCTTGTCATCAGGAATGGCACAACTCCTGGATAATGGAACCCACACAGGCAAAAGCAGGACCCAAGAGTGACCAGAATAAAACTGATATACAATTTGAATATATAATTTGAGCCCTTGGATGGAACTCAACCTAAAGTCAAATCTGCCATTATTTGTTGGTTTTCAATAAATTCTCTTTCATTCAATCATGTTGAGCTGGTTTCGTCTGAGAGTGCTGAGGAAGCCAGCCTCACATTATTATGAGGTATCTTTTAATTGGGAAAAATACTTCCATGCTCATGTTACCCACGAATTAATGACAATGAGGATTTTTTTTTTTTTTTTTTTTTTTTTTGCATTTGGGACAGTGTGTCATGATTTCCACAATGCCTTTGCCAAGGGGGGACATTTACAGAAAGCCATCAGATTTGTCACAGCCAACCTTTGTCCCACATGGGGTCCAGCTGGTCTGTCCTCATTACACAAAGATGGTTAAATATAAAGACCATTTTATAGATGAGCAAGATAAGATTCTGAAGTGAGTTTTCCAAGGTAATAAATGGTCCAAACTGGGTTTCACACCAAGACTTGGGTTCTAAGGCTGTTTGCACCCCCACCCACCACCCACCCCTGTGTTCTACACAGAAAACAAAAGTACACAAGTTCCATTTTTCATTACTATTTATCAGAAAGTGGGCCAAGACAGTTATATGCTTTGTGTAGTCCAAACAAACACCAAGGGGCAGGTTTTCTTGGCCTCCTCATTCTGCATTTGGGAACCTGACACCCAGGGAGGTTGGGTCTGCTTAGTAAGGAAGTAGCTAGGA
Organism: Spermophilus citellus; assembly: GCF_964194105.1. Classification (NCBI taxonomy): domain Eukaryota; kingdom Metazoa; phylum Chordata; class Mammalia; order Rodentia; family Sciuridae; genus Spermophilus; species Spermophilus citellus. The sequence continues at coordinate 85,039,678 of NC_138184.1, forward strand.
CAGGATTTGAACTCAGATCTGGCTCCTGTAAAAATCTCTGTGGCTCCTACCCACAAGAATCTAGTGGAATCGAGACAGGATGTGCAAACCTTTATAAATCATAGGCTAAACCATATAGTAAATGTAATATAGTCATATAATATGTATTATATAAGATCTGGGAAATAAATATCAACTGAATTTGAGTCATCCAGAAAAATTGTTACCAGGTTGTGAAATTAACTCAAGAACAATTGGGATTTTTAAGATCCTGAAAATTACTCATGGAAACTTGACAAGCTGCATTAGATCTTGAAGGTGAATGGAGCTTAGCTATGCAGATAGTTTTTCTCAGGAGTTTCTGAGAAAACTGGACATTACTCAAAAGCATTTAAACATAGGAAAAACCTAGAATGTTCAGGAAAGGAAGCCAGTCTGCCTAGGTGAGGAATGATAAGTGCCAAGACCCATCAGTCCTGGTTGCCTGGAACATGTGTTAAAGACAACTGCAACACTGTCAGGAGTCAGAGGAAGAGCTCTGAGATTGTTTGTTGATGTCTGCCATGGTCAGGGGATGGGAACAGGTATCCATCATCATACAATTGAAAGCACAAATACACAAGAAGGCTGAAAAATTATCCTAAGGCACATAATAGAGAGTTATTTTCTATAATATGGAGTTTGCAACTGATTTAACAAGACAGGGAAGGATGACTGTGAGCTCTTGAACAGGAAAAGTTACAGATCAAACCAGGATGGTGATCTGTGGCATCACTAGACGGCAGCCATGTGAAATTTGGTTCCTGGTCATTCACAGCCGTTTCTTTTCGAGGAGTTGGTCATCAAATACCAAAACCTTCAAAAGCATTAAATGATTTTTATATGAACCACAGGGTGAAAGTTCAAGCCAGGGTCAAGCAAGAGCCCGGCTTTCACCATAGCTGCTGGATTAACTGAGAGACTCCCAGGTATCACTTGCACAACGCTGGTGTCTCAGTGATGGTTGGTTCATCTTGAATATGGTGTTGCCCAGAGGGAAATCGTGTCACCATAGACCAGGGTGTGACCCAATCTCATCACAGGTCACCACCATGTGACACTTAATTATTGTCATCCTCCTCCTCCTCCCCCTCATTATCATTGTCATGATATTTATTGAACTTATACTATGTGCCAGGATAAGCCATACTCTACATTTTGATCTCGGTGTGTCCTCATGGCAACCCTGAGGTATTAGTGGGCCCATTTTACAGATGAGTGAGCCGAGTCTTAGAGGGGGTAGCATAAATTGCCCAGGGTGAAGCTGGAGACGCAAACTGAAGTTTGTCCATGCTCAAGGCTATCCCTTCCCACTGTGGTCACTTAGGCCCAGTCTCTGCACACCTGGGTTCTAATCAATCCGTCTGCACTGTCCTCACAGCATGCAAACCCTGGACAAGCCCATGGGAGTGCCTCACGGGGCTGGGTCTCTGCCCACCTCCTTCCCAAACGCCACAGACTGCAGGGCTTCAGGAGCCTGGCAGCTGATTCTTACAAGGAAGGGGCTTGGGAAGGTCCCAACCCAAAACATCCCCTCCGGGAGCCATAGTAATGTTTCTGAAGCATTAAATACAATTCAGAAAGGTGAGGGATGGGGATTATGATTCCAGAGATTATGATTCAGTTCAATCTCGTTTTTCTAGGATCCTCATAATCCACTCCCACCAAAGCCTGATTGTATTTCAATTTTGAAACTCTCCATTTCTAAGTCCAGTTCTCTGCCCCTTCATGTTCCCTTTAGTGGGGGGGGGGGGACAAAAACAAAAACTGAATGAGCCCCCAGATCCACCTAAAGCCATATTTTAAATACAACTCTCAGAATTTGGAGGCTGACCAGACACTCTCCCATTCTGGATCAAGAAGCCTTTGTTTATTTAACTGATACATAATAAGTCAATTTTCTCTTACCTTTAACCTCTTAAAAGGCTCTGTGGTTTGGGTAGATTTCCTTTTCATGTGTACAGTCACACAAGCTTCCATTTTTATTTCATATCAAAACCGAACAGTTTTCTTCAAACCCAAGGTCTGTTCTTCCCCTCCCCCAAGAATCTATTTCAGGATATGAAAAGAAAGGAATAGAATCTTTCCAAAAAGGCTAAAGAATTTTTCTTTTTCCTTTGTCTCTACTTGAATCTGTACAAAGAAAGGATTGTAAAATGTCACGGAAGCTCGAACCCCTGAAATATTTATCTGAAGGAGGAAGATTCTAGTTGTTGGCTTTCTAGTGCCCCATGGCTGTGTCAGTCAGGGTAGGTTGGGTTTTGCTGTAGTAACAAGCAGACCTGGGGTTTAGGCTCTTCAAATAGCAAAGCTCTATTTCTCATTTGCACAACGTTTCTGATGTAGGTCAGCTGAGGGTCTCTGTCCCCATGTCCTTCCTTCACTACTAGGCTGATGAGGACAAACATCTAGAAACTCTGGGGTCCCCCCTGGCAGACAGAAAGACAGACTGTGGCTGACTCTAGGCTGGCTCTTGAAATTTCCAACCACATCACTCCTATTCACATTAGTGCCAAAGTAAGTCCGAAGGCCAGGACCACTCGTGACTCTGAGCTGCGGGAAAGTACAGTCCTCTGCAGCCCAAGGTCAGGAAATACAGCTCCGATGACCGCCTCGATTGCCACATCCTGGTCTGTGCGAGGACAGTGGGCATCACGATAATGAGGATGGCTCATCTTTATTAGGTGCACACTATCTATCAGATAAGGGTTTAAAGGCTTTGCTTGTGTTGACTCATTTAACCTTATGACAACGCCACCCCACTTTAGAGATGCGGAGCCAGGGAGGGACAAGGAAGTTGAGCTACTTGCCAAAGGTCACCCAGCTGAGGCTTGAACACAGGTAGTGTGTGGCCCTGGGCCCTGAGCCCCTAACAGTTCTGCAATAATACCTCCCGGTGCTACTATTACAGCTGCTGCCACGACTCCTATTTTAGGTCAGTTTTCTTCATCTGGGCACCAAAACCAGTCATCTCTGCCTCTCTTGGTTCTTCTGGGTGAGATGAGAAAATAAAGCAAACCAGCTTGCTAATGCAGAGTTTTGCCATCTATGATCTGGTCTGACCTGCGTCACCTCCATGTGAAGTTGACTGAGAAAAAAATGATTAGCCCAGCTCTTAAAAGGGAGAAGACTGAGATTCAGAACAGGATCCTTAAGTGCCCAAGGTCACATGGTTAGTAGGAGAAGAGGCGCACCCCTGTCTTCTGAATTACAGAATCAATGACATTCACAGCATGGCCTTCCCTGTCCCTGGAATGATTCAAAATCAAGGATCATATCAGATTTGATCAAAGATCCTTCACAGTTCGTAGCACCCTAGAAGTTCACAGAGAGAGATATCCCAAAGCCATTTCTTAGATTTCTTTCTCCAAAATCAGATAGAGAATACTGCCAGATGTTTTTGGTGGGGGGAAAAAAATAACAAGAATCAATAATTGTTAGAACCAGTTTTATCCTGAGCTGTATCTTGAAAAGAGGGCAGCATGTATACTGCCACTCCCAAATCACCTACCCATGGCAGACATAACCTATCGATCACAGCACACTCCCCCACTAAGACCAGATACAACCTCAGAATTTTCCTCAACACTATAACCCAGGCAACCACCCAAACCAGTCACAGTTGGAACTCAAGAAGGAATGTTTTGCCATCTCTTTTGATGATCAGTCATTGTATAACACACTATCCCAAAACTCAGTGACTTGAAATATCAGCTTATTATTTTCATATCTTGTCATTTTCTGGGTCAGGAATTTGGAGGAGGCTTCACTGAACAGTTCCCACTTGGGTTTGGTTGAGGTCATTCCGTTGAACTTAGTCAATGGCTGGGCAGTACAGGGGCTGACAGAATGGCCACGGTGATGTGCCTGAAGACCAGGTGGGATTCTGGCAGGCTGGGCTCATCTGGATCCCTCTCCATGTGAATTACCAGCAGGACAGTTGGACTCATGTGACCGCTCAGGATTTTCATAGTGAACAGGAAGTGTAATCTGCTACCCTTTTAATTCCCAAGTCTAACTAATGTCACCTCCTCCACATCCAATTGGTCAGGGAGCCACAGAGACCACCCAAGATACAAGGGGAAAGACCCAAAGTCCCCACCTCTCCATGGAAGATGTGCGATAAAGAATTTGTGGCCATTGGAAAACTATCTTTAATTTATCCTTTCTCTAGACCAAACACAATCCCCTTCCAGAAAGATCTCCTAAAATACCTCCTTTGTGTCTAAATCTTCCCAAGTGCCTCTGTCACAACAGCTAAAGTGAAGCTTACTGCCTTTTCATAATAACTGTTTTTTCTTGATTGAACAGCTCCTTCACGGCAGACACTGAACAAAATGCTTTGCTTGCATTAACTCAGAAACGCTTTGCAACAGCTTTGAGAAGTGGGAATCCTTGTCCTTGGTTTATGGGTGAGGGAACCCAAGACCCCAAATGAAAGTAACTTCACCCAGGCTTAAATGCCATTTGTGTGGTTCCAAACTCCTTCTTAAAAATGACAACCGGGTTGAAGGCCCTGAGACTCTGGGAGTCCACAGCACTGTCTGGTAGATAATGGAAACGGCCATCTGTGCACCATCCAACAGGGTAGCCACTGGCCACCTGGAAATACTGCACACTGGACCTGTAGACAGTACAACCCAGGAACCAAGTTTTAAATTTGATTTGAGTAGTCACATGTAGCTGGTGACAACTGTGATGGGATGTGCAGGTCTAGAGGGTTCAAATTCAAGTGCTCATTTCTTCAACCCTACAGATCTTTAACTGATGGCGGGGGCCATCAGATAAACTGATGGCTGGGGCCACCAAACCATTTCCCCTCAGCCAACCAGGAATATCTGGCCAAGCCTTCTTGTGCCACAGCCGTAGCCTCTGGGTTTGGCCACCAGGAAACTATGGTAAATGGAAATTTCTCTTTATTCAGGAGGGCTTTCCGAATCCTTTCCCCAGGGCCGCCATCATCCTGTATCAGCCTCCTTCACTGATGTCACCTGCCTGTCCCTGGAGGTGATTGAGGGTGAGAACCCAGGGTCCGTATAATTAGTTGTCCCTCCATATCTGCAGGCTTCCCAGATACTGCAAATCAAAAAGACCTTTTAATTGCATCTATACAGAACACATAGGGACTTTTTTCTTGTCTTCGGTCCCCAAACAATATGGTGTAGCAACTCTTTACCTAGGATGGACACGGCATCGGCAATCATAAGTCATCTAAGAATGGTTGGCAGTAGACAGGAGGGTGTGCACAGGTGATAGGCAAATGTCACGCCATTTTTTATAAAGGGACTTAGATTTTGGCATCTGAGGAAAGGTCCTGGAATTGGTCCCCCAGAAACACCATCAGGAGACTGAACTCACATATGGCCAGGGAGAGGAAGTATAGAGGTGTGATGTCAGGATTCCAGTTTTCCTGGTGGGTTTCCTGGGAATGATGGTCCTCCGGCATTTTGGACAGTCACAGAATTATTTTTGACGGAAAATTTTGGGACAGATGCCCCACCCACACCTGCCTACTTTCCCTCCAGTAGGCGTTCTTAACCTGAGCCCTGTGAACCCCAGAGGTCCAAGGACAAAATTCAATGACTCAGAATTTGGATGGAAAAAAAGAATACATCTTGACTTTCCTGAATCTCTAACAAAAATTTAGCATTTCCTTCAATAGGCAAAAAAAAAAAAAAAAGATTCACAATGGTATTTAGCAGTTCCTGTGAACTTCCCACCAATGCAGATCATAAATAACTCCATATCAGCTCCATGGCCAGCGAGATCTCAAAATAGTTTCATGCTCCATCACTATTTTGAAGTTAGGGTAGCCACGTGAGGAGGAGACTAGAGCCAGCTATTTGATGCATTTATTAAAAAGCCCAGATAGTCCTATAGCACACAGTTGTGGTTTTTAAAAATCTGAACACAGCATTAAGTATAATTGAGGTCCTTTGTAATTCTCCGTTTTTGATATTATGTGTTTAGGAATATTTTTTCCAAACTACAAAATGGGTCCATCCCACATCAAAGGTTAAGAACTCTGCCTGACTGTAAGGATTTTCTTAAGCTCCTCCTCCCAGGCTCCAACCACACACCACCACCGAGTACTGGGTTCACCCTCCTGCTGCTTCTCCCGGCAGGGAGTGATCTACTAAGACCCTCATTTCTTTAGCCATAGGAATTGGTCAACTCCAGTTTCTCTCCATGGGTCAGCTCTTAATCATGCTCCCACTTTGTTCTAGACAATGCTAGAAACCACATATTAATTTACTCTTCAACAGATGGTAGATGCAATCCCCCTTTAAAAAAAAAATGGGAATTTAAAGTTCGCGGGGGATTAAGGAGCATGTCTAAATATGTCTGAATTTAGACACCAAATTGTTGTTGAGCTGATGTCACTCTAATGTGGCCATTTGATAACCAGTGAAATCACATGGTCCTAAAATTGAGAAGGTCAACACATTCTCCATCTCCCACTGTTGGAACCCAACCCCAAATTCTCTCTTAAGATGCACAAAGAAGTCTATATAAATGGAGGTCACATCGGGCCATTTTTCTGAGTCAAAAGTTTTTCAGCTGTCTTCTTAAAGTAAGAGAAATAAGCTCTCTCGGACAGCTAGAGGTAAAAGACAGATCCTGACTACAGTTGATACCTCTCTATTCCTTATACCCCACACTCTCCTTCACCAGTTCTTTGCCATCTGCCTCATGTCTATTTCTGACATCTGCTCACTTATTCTACAGGCCACTTGCTTGCTTAGTTCAAGCCACCATAATCTTTGGGCTTGGACTATTGAAATATCTACCCCCAAAACTGATCTTCTAGCTTTCACTCTTATCCCGGTGTATTCTCCATCCTGAAGCCCAAGTGTTTCATGTAAATCATGTCATATATTTAATGTGATTATGAATACCTAGCTGTCTGAATCCCTGGATCCACCTGTACCTGAAGCCACCTACTGTTGGGTGCTTCAGTCATATGAGTTGATGTTTTCCCCTTTAAGTCAATGATAGCTTTGTGTCCCCTGTAACTGGTACACCATGAGTAAAACTTCTCTCTCCTTCCACCCTGAACACTCTTTGGCTTATTCATTGTGTAGTATAGATTTTGCATGCAGTAAATGTTGCCCAAATGCATTGATCTGGGTGGTATTCAGAGTCTTGGTGGAATTCCAGATAGAAACAGGGTCTTAAAGGGAATGGTCTTGGCCATGCCCCTGAAAAACCCACAAAAAAATTTACTGCATAAAGACGAAAAAGGCAAACCTAACAGTTGACAACAAAATTGTGTCACGTGATCCTCTCCTCCTCTGCTAAGCGGGTTTTAAGAGCAGTGTAGGAGTTTGTGTCTCTACCTCAAATGTGGTTTTGCTTACCGCCCAACCCACAGAAAAGGCTCTTATTCTCTGGGTGTCTTTTATTTTAAATCCAGCCTGGGGAAAAAAAATGGGCATGTAGAAAATCCTATAATTACCGGATCCGATTTTCATTTGAACTTTTCCTTTCTGACATCACTTCAAAGTTCTCTGGTGACTGGCAGCCACCCAGGCCCTAAAGTGTGGCTGTGGTAGAAACCCTGTCAGGGAGAAGGGCAGGGCTGCGGGGTCTCTAGGGGTGTTTGTGTGTCTGCACGAATGTATAAATGAGGGTTTGGATGAGTGTGTGAATGAGCGTGCGTGTAACTGAGTGCATTTTGGGGATAGGTGTGTGTGAGTCATGGGCAAAAGTGAGCATGAGTCACATACGTGTGTGAATGTAAGGAAGCATGTGGGCGGCGTGTTGTATGCAAGTTAGCAAGAGCTCTACACGCCGGGGTGGTATTGAAAAGATGTCCCAAGTGCCAGGTGAGGAGAGAAGGAACCGGGGGCAGGAAATGTACAGCGCAAGGTCACAGGGCCTAGAGTGGAGAGAGACCTCAACTCCCAGGCGAGAGGCTCCCTGGTGGGAATGCGGAGAAATGAGCACACTTTGGGGGAGCGGCTGACAGCCAGAGGCCTGCCTTCCAGAGCCCCAGCTAGTCTGTGAAGAGGACCTGCAGCTGTGGGAATCAGCATGTGCTGTTGATTTGGAGACCTGGGAAACCGACTAGGGAAAAGTCTACCTGCAGAGGCCATGGGCCGGGTCTTGAAGGCCAATGCCAATCTCATTTCCAGCAGAATAATGAAGATCAGGAGCTCCAGAGCCAGGGTCTGTCTAGGCTCTGTGGCATCATGCTGGGTCAGTTACCTCGTTTCCCTTTCTGTCGAATGAGGGATGTGGTAGGATCTGTCTGTTAACGATGGGTAAGCGAATTAATAGATGCAGAGAACTTAGAACAACATCTGGCTGTTTAAGTGTTAGTTCCTGTCACCATCTCCTTGGCCACCACCAGGGCCTCCCCAGCATGAAGCAAGAGCTTGCTCTAAGTGTAATTCGGCATCTCATCTAGGATTATTGAATGAACCAACCAACGAATGAGGTCCCTTTACCTTGACAATCCACACTTCCCCTCCTGGACCATGGTACATACTATTTCCTGTGTTCCGAACACCAACATCATTTTTTTTTTTTTTTTTGGACTCTTCCCAACTTACCTTGTCCCCATCCATTGGGTCTCCGGTGAGACTCTGTTTGCTCCAGGGAGCTACTCTGACCTCCTACACCTTCCCAGACATACATGTCACCAAAGATGTTTGCACCCCTTCTCCCCCTCCAAGTACTTATTCAATCTCTGACCTGCCCACTCAGCTAGACATCCATGGGGTCGGGGCTTCATCAGCCCAGTGCACAGAACAGTGTCCGGTACCCAGCAGGTGCACAGTGCACATTTGATTAATTAATTAATCGTAGAACGGTGCTAATCAAACTCCACTGTGTACAAGGATTGAGTTCAAATGTAGCCTCTGTGAATTGAGTTGAAATGATGGGACTCTATTTATCTAATGGGCTCCCAGGAGATGTCCACGCTGCTTTTCCACAGACCACACTGTGAGTAACAGAATCTTCGAGCATCCACTTAGTTGAGGGTTTAGGAAAACATAATTATGGAAGCAATCAAAGTTTAGTTGACCGACAGATGGACTAAAAATATTGTGATACTTATATCACAATGTCTATGTACATATAAAATATATGGCTCTCTGGGTACATCTACCATGAGATGTATTGTGACATATATAATCAAATATTATTCAGCCTTTAAAAAGAAGAAGGTTCTGCCATTGGAGACCTCATGGGGGGACCTGAAAGACGGTACACTAAGTGAAAGAAGCCAGCCCCAGAAAGGCCACAGGATTTCACTTATGTGTGGAAAGCAAAAGATGCTAATAATCTCAAACCGAATAGAAATAAGGAGTAGAGGGTTTGCCAGGCGTTGGAGGATGGAGGAAATAGGGAGCTGTCCATTAAAGGGTGCAAAGTTTGTTTTAAGATGGGTCAGTTCTGGAGATCTAATGCACAGTTCGGTGTCTAAACTTAGTAATACTGTACTATATACTTAGAATTTGCTAAGAAGGTAGATCTTAAGTGTTCTTGCCAGAAGAAAAAAAAATAGTGGCACCTACATGAAGCCAGGGATGTATTAATTAGCTGGAATGTGATAATCATTCCACCATGTACACATGTATCAAAACATCAGGTTCAGGGGCTGTGGTTGTGGCCCAGCGGTAGAACACTTGCCTAGCAAGTGTGAGGCACTGGGTTCAATTCTCAGCACCACAGGTAAATAAATAAAATAAAGGTCCATCAACAACTGATAAAAATATTTTTTAAAAAACATCAAGTTCAACATCATATATATACCAAATTTTTTCCAGTCAAAAATAATAAAATATCCTTATTGAAAATAAACACAGAGGTGGGCTGGGGCTACAGCTCAGTTGGTAGAAGGCTTGCCTCGCATGCACAAGGCCTTGGGTTCAATCTCCAGCACCAACCCCCCCCCAAAAAAAAAAAAACCCCACAGCTGTACCATGAATGCAAAGTTCGAGTGAGTTGGTAAGACAAAGCCCAAGATTTAAAGGACAGATGTAAACTTGTACCCCAGGCCAAATTTCCTGTGGCTTTGCTAGTCCTTGGGTCTGAGATTATACACAGCAATGGCTCCTTTAGTCCCTTGGGGCCCTCAGTTTCCCAGCATGCCCTACCGATATGCACACAAGAGGAAAACGTGAACTGTTATGGAGTCAAAACGTCTGTCTTGGGCTGGGGATGTGGCTCAAGCGGTAGCGCGCTCGCCTGGCATGCGTGCGGCCCGGGTTCGATCCTCAGCACCACATACCAACAAAGATGTTGTGTCCGCCAAGAACTAAAAAATAAATATTAAAAATTCTCTCTCTCCTCTCTCTCTCCTCTCACTCTCTCTTAAAAAAAAAAAAAAAAAAAAAAAAAACAACGTCTGTCTTCAAATCTGTCCTCCACATCTGCACCTTCCCAGGAGGCCCTGGGTGAGGGCCACATTGCCTGAGCCTTTGAGCTCACCTGGAAACTGAGGTGGTACCCACCTGCCAAAGCCATGGCAGGTATCACAAGAGACCATGATGTCAAAGGCCTTCGTACGGTGGCCAGCACATAGGACCCAAGCCTCACTGCCCCTGTCCCCACCCCCACAGAGATGTCAGATGTGTCAAAGGAGCAAGGCGGATCCAAAAGCACCCCCTGACTCAGAGAGTATTATTATTATTATTATTATTATTATCATCATCATCTCCAAGGTAAGTTGATGGACAGAAACCAGGGTAGAACAAAGCCCAAGGGAGGGGTAAAGCAAGCCAGGGGCCGAGGCGCACATCCGTGGCTTGGCCACGCTGGAGGCAGACATGAACGTGGTTGTTGCGGGAAAGAACGGCTAGGGCAGAATGGAAGCAAAAATGAGCCATTTCAAGCCTTAAATGAACTGGGTTTTTTTTTTTTCCTCCCCAGGTCAATTCAGAGAGGAGAGTGCAGTCAGATATAATCAAAGGCTGACAAAGAGCAATTATTTGTTCCAGTAAACACAGTCGTCTCTCTGAACTCACTGGATACATTTTCGACTTTCTAAAGAAGCTCTTAGGACCACAGAGCTGCACAGAATCACCTGCAAGGGACCATTCCAAGGGACAGGCACTTGGGTGCTTCCGGGTTGGGAAGAGGCCTCCCAGCCCAGGTGCACCCACCCAAGGGTGCTGGAGGGCAGCCCGGACAGGGGAGGGCTCGGTGCTGCTGACACTCAAGGTGCCCATGGAGATGGCACTTCAGAAGAGGCAGCCAGAGATGGTATGGCAAGGTGGCAGGGGTGAGCTGGGCATCTCTGGAGGGCAAGGAGGGCACCTGTTGTGAGATTGGTGTCATCTGCTCCACCTCCACACACGCCCATGTCCAGCTACAGTCACGGGGTCCCAAGAGCTGAGTTCTAGAGGAGCCCTGTGGGGTAGAAATACACCAGCCATATTCACAGTGCATCTTCTGCAGCTACACTGGAACAACTTTTAAAAACAAGGAGAATCGGGTGACGTGAATTTTGACAATGTTTTATTTAACCCAATATGCCTCAAATAATATCAAATCAATAAAATCAAATAATCCCTCGTGTCATCAATATAAAAATGACTGACATACATCACATCCTTTTTCTTTCTCATGTAAGTCTTCAAAATCCAGTGGGAGCCAGGTGCCGTGGGGTATGCTTATAATTCCAGCAACTCAGGAGGCTGAGGCAGGAGGATCTCAGTTCAAAGCCAGCCTCAGCACCTTAGCAAGGCCCTAAGCATTTCAGTGAGACTCTCTTTCTCTGAATAAATATAGAAAGGGCTGGGGAAGTGGCTCAGAGGTGAAGTGCCCCTGAGTCCAATCCCTGGTGTTGAAAAAAAAAATCCAGTGTGCACTTGACCCATACAGCATCTGTCGCTCTGGTTTGAATGGCCACAGGCGCCAAGTGGCTATGGAGTGGGAGAGTGCAGCTCCACCTCAGAACAGTCGAGACAGCCTTCCAAGGATGCAGGCTCTGCTTTCTTGGGAGTAATAGAAAGTCCAGGTTCAGAAGAGACATGATGTTTTGAATCCGTCCCTCCTCTCTCCCTGCCCCCTCCTGTTCCTCACTGTCCATCTCTCAGTCTTCAGCCCTCTACCTCCAACTGTGTTTAAATTAATTTTTTTCTCACTACAAAAACAACAGAAAACATTCACAGGGAAGTTTATATATATATATATATGTATCATAGAAGGAAACTTAGATCTCAATCAACCCTTCTCAAAATTGCCACTTGGCCATTATTACCACTGTCCCGTGTCTCCTTTCAGACTCTGCGTGTGTCTCTCTGAGACACATTAGTGACTCCACCAGCCCCTAACTCTACATTTGGAGACTTGATTTCCTCTACAGTCCCCTCTTCACTTGTGGAGGTATTATATTGTCTAAAAGCCAATCTGGGTAAACAATCATCCCCAGCCAGGAACGTGGTAATGGCTGCACCAGTGCTATCGAGCACCACGCATCAAGTGGTTCACACAGAGGTGGAGGGATGGTACTCTGCCTGCTGTTTCCTGCCTTGCTCCTTCCACTGAACAACACATTGGAACTATTTTCCACTGACCGTAATACTCATCTACAGTGTTATTTTTGGTCATCAACAGCCTGTTCTCCCCATTTTTCCCCAAACCCCATTCCCGACACAGGCATTTAGCAGGGCAGACCAGAAGAGCAACAATCCCCTGGAATGAATGACCATGCTCATATCTTCATCCCTGATCACTGTTCATAGCACAGAGTCAGAAGCAGCTGAAGCGTAGGATGGCGGAGTGGGTTGGTGGATGGCTGGATGGATGCAGGGACACATGGATGGATGCATGGATAGATGGAAGATGGATGGATGGGTGGGTGGGTTGGTGGATGGCTGGATGGATGGATAGATGGATGGACTGACTGGTGGATGAATGGATGAATGCATGGACACATGAATGAATGGATGGATGAGTAGATTGATAGATAAAAGATGGAAGGATGAAGGATGAATGATGGATGGATGGTTGGATTAACTGGTGGGTGGATGGATGGATGAATGCATGGACACATGGATGGATGGATGGATGGATGGATGGATAAAAAAATAAACATGGAGCCCCAGGTGTCTGCTAATGGGAAAAGTAGACCTTGGGTCTGGGCCAAAGTCATTAGGACATAAGCCAGGGCACAGACCACAGGGTCCAAACTTCTAAAGACCACAGATAAGGAGTTTTACTTACAGGATGGAAGAGTAAGCTCTCTCCGATTCAACTCTAAACTCTGGAAAAAATTAAAACCCCCTTGAAGCAATAAAAAGTGAACAAAGCTAGGGACATTTTTGGAAATAGAAATGAAAATTTGGAAGAAGGGAAAAATGATACTGTGAGTTCCATATTGTCATAGTTTTCACAGATAATCGGGCTCATGTTTGTCATGATATAAAATGGCTGAGGCTCAGGTAGAAAACTCACCTTTTCCTGAAACCAGAGGATAGAGTTTAAGGGAGCCATGGCCACCAGAAAGTGAGGGAGGAATCCTCAAAAACACAAACCAGAGAAATGAAGCCCCAAATTCTACATATGATTTCTTCTCCAGATGCTGGGTGACCCCTGAACCAAACACGCATGGAGTAGATTCAAAGTAGTTTGCAGCTAAGGCTGAAAAAAAAATTACATAGAGTTGGGTTGCTTGCATCCCCTGGTGAGGCAGAAATTGCAGATGGAATCTTACCGAGTTAACCGCTCACTGAAACAAAAACCTCAACATTCTTTGGAAGAATAGAGCAAACTTCTGTCTCTACAACAGAAATGTCACAATATCAAAGATAGACTCCAAAGTTACTCAACATATGAAAAACTGGGAAAATTTCACCCATCCTTAAGAGGAAAGAGAAACTGGAGAAGCCCACTTCAAAACACCCCAGATGTAAGTATCCCACAAGGACCTTAAAGCAAGTATGGAGACTTTCCCAGTTAGATAAGAAAATAAGGCTGAGTGTGAACATCTCAGCAGAGAAATATAAACTATATAAAAGAACCAAATGGGGAAGATGGCGGCGAAGGGAGTGCATCACCCCCGTGCGCCGCGTCACTGTGCGGGAGAAAGACGAGATGAAACAGTTGAAGGCTGTCTTGTTGGGAATTTCCAGCGAAATTGAGGTGCTCCAGAATCTAGTGGAGGGATTTCCATCGCGCGAGGTTCGGCTGCGGGGGCTCGGACGCGGGCAATTTCTCCGCACGGAGGGTCGCATTGCCTGATTGGCGGATGGCCCCACGGCTGGAGTCTGCGGCGCGCGCTGGGAAGCAGTGAGGTGCAGGAGCGGGGGTGCAGTGATGCGGATTCTGGGGGCTCCTGCCAGCGGTGCAATGGTCGTGCTTAGTGCTGAGTTCTGGCTTTGAGACGGAGGATAGAAGCGGTCCAGTTCGGTTCTCGACACCGGTCGGACCACGGAGGAGGACAGCAGCCGCCATCTTGGAGAGCTGATGTAATCATCCCTGTTTTCTACTGATCTCAGCTCATTCAGCTATGGAACAGGTGATTTCAGGCTGGTATTTGCCTGCGTCTCGCAGACAGATCGCTCAAGCTCAGGGCTAGAGAACCTGTGGAGGCTACTCCTTGGGGCTCACTCCTAGTAAAGCATGCACCGAGCTCTGAGCCGCTGGGTTCTGGTTCCCGGAGCTGCTTTGGCCCAGGGCTGGGGAACCCGCGCAGACTGTGTATTGGAGCCAGCTCCTAGTGGAGCGTGCACCGAGCTCGAAGCGGCTGGGTTCTGACTCCCGGAACAGTTTTGGCCCAGGGCTGGGGAACCCGCGCAGACTGCGTCTTTGAGCCTGCTCTCAGCAGAGTGTGCACCGAGCTCAGAGAGTTTGGAGCAGCCGGGCTCTGGCTCCCGGAGCTGCTTTGGCCCAGGGCTGGGGACCCGCGGAGACCGCTCCTTGGAGCCTGCTCCTAGCGGAGCGTGCACCGGGCTCGGAGAGGCCGGGTTCTGGCTCCCGGAGCTGCTTTGGCCCAGGGCTGGGGAACCCGCAGAGACTGATTCTTGGAGCCTGCTCCTAGCAGAGCGGGCACCGAGCTCAGAGCGGCCGGGTTCTGGCTCCCGGTGCCGCTTTGGCTCAGAGGTGGGGAACCCACAGAGACTGCTTCTGGGAACCTGCTCCTAGCAGAGCGTGCACTGAGCTCTGAGCAGCCAGGTTCAGGCTCCCGGAGCTGCTTTGTCCCAGGGCTGGGGAACCCGCGGTAACTGCATCTCGGTCCGGGTCCTGCTGGGTGCTGTGTGGGCCAGAGGGGCAGAGTGGAGCTGCCGCCTGCGCCCAGAACAGGCCAAGTGACCCGCCGGCGTGGTATCATGACACCCCAACTGCAGCTGGGGCCAAAGAGAGTAGCCGCCCACGCCTGGAACAGGACCAGCGACCCGACGGCACGGTAGCCAAGTCACCCCATTTGGAGTAGGGGCTGTGCAGAGCCGCCGTCTGAGCCTGCAAGGTAGGCAGACCTGCAACCCACTGGCAGGACAGGCCCGGTAGCCTGCCAGCGTGGTGGACACATAGCACTGAGGCAGTCACGTCACACTGGTTGGAGTGGGGGTGGAGCAGAGCCGCCGCCCGTGTCTGGAAAAGGCCCAGCGACCCGTTGGAGAGGCAGTCAGGTATCCCCATTTGGAGTGGGGGCTGAGCAGAACTGCCGCCCGAGCCCGCAAGGTAGGCAGACCTGCGACCCACCAGCGGAACAGGCCTAGAGGCCTGCCAGCGTGGTAGACACGTCACACCAGTTGGAGTAGGGGCCGAGCAGAGCCACCGCCCACATCCGGATCAGGACCAACGACCCGAGGGCGTGGTAGTCACGTCACCACAATTGGAGTGGGGGCAGAGCAGAACTGCTACTCGCGCCCGCAGGGTGGGCAGACCTGCGACCGACCAGTGTGGTAGACAGATCACCCTAATTAGAGGAGGAGCACAGCCACTACCTGCCCTGCAAGGGAGATTTTCCAACTATAGAAGAGCAATATAAATAAATAGGGGGAAAATTTCAAAAACACAACAATTTCACCAAGCAGAAAGAAACGCGAGCAGTATGAAAAGACAAGGAAAGAAAGGACCACAAGCAATGCAGGTCAACTCAACTTTAGAAGAGGTAATAGCTGCAACAGATGGAATGTCAGATAAAGAGTTCAGGATATACATGCTTCAGATGATCTGGACTCTCAAGGAAGACATGAGACAGCAAAATCAGACAATGAAAGATCACTTTGACAAGGAATTACATAAACAAATCCAGGAAGCAAAAGATCAATTACACAGGGAGATAGAGGTAATAAAAAACAAACAAATAGAAATCCTAGAAATGCAGGAAGCAATAAACCAACTTAAAAACTCAATTGAGAATACTACCAGCAGAGTAGATCACTTAGAAGATAGAACATCAGACAATGAAGACAAAGTATTTCAACTTGAAAAGAACATAGACAGCTCAGCAAGACTGCTAAGAAACCATGAGCAGAACATCCAAGAGATATGGGATAACATAAAGAGACCAAACTTAAGAGTCATTGGGATACAGGAAGGCAAAGAGCTCCAAACCAAAGGAATAAACAATCTATTCAATGAAATAATACGAGAAAACTTCCCAGACTTGAAGAATGAGACAGAATCCCAAATCCTAGAAGCCTACAGGACGCCAAATGTGCAAAATCATAAGAGATCCACACCTAGACACATTATAATGAAGATGCCCAACATACAGAATAAGGAGAGAATTTTAAAAGCTACAAGAGAAAGGAAGCAGATTACATTTAGGGGTAAACCAATCAGGATAACAGCTGATCTCTCAACACAGACTCTGAAAGCTAGGAGATCCTGGAATAACATATTTCAAGCACTGAAAGAAAATGGGTTCCAACCAAGAATCGTGTATCCGGCGAAATTAAGCTTCAGGATGGATGATGAAATTAAAAACCTTCCACGATAAACAAAAGTTAAAAGAATTTGCAGCTAGAAAACCATCTCTTCAAAAAATCCTTGGCAAAACATTACAGGAAGAGGAAATGGAAAATAACAATGAAAACCAACAGTGGGAGGTAGGACAGTAAAGGGGGGAAAGTAATCAAAGAGGAAAACAAACCATGTTTAGTAACATAAATAAACAAATATGGCTGGAGGAACAAACCATATCTCAATAATAACCCTAAATGTTAATGGCTTAAACTCACCAATTAAGAGACACAGGCTAGTTGAAAGGATCACAAAACAAGACCCAACAATATGCTGCCTACAGGAGACACATTTGATAGGAAAAGATATACATAGACTGAAGGTGAAAGGTTGGGAAAAATCATACCACTCATATGGACTGTGGAAACAAGCAGGAGTGTCCATACTCATATCAAATAAAATAGATTTCAAGCCAAAGTTAATCAAAAGGGATAAAGAGGGACACTACATACTGCTCAAAGGAACCATACACCAACAAGACATAACAATCATAAATATATATGCCCCAAACAATGGTGCAGCTATGTTCATCAAGCAAACTCTTCTCAAGTTCAAGAGTCTAATAGACCACCATACAATAATCATGGGAGACTTCAACACACCTCTCTCACCACTGGACAGATCTTCCAAACAAAAGTTGAATAAGGAAACTATAGAACTCAATAACACAATTAACAACCTAGACTTAATTGACATATATAGAATATACCACCCAACATCAAGCAGTTACACTTTTTTCTCAGCAGCACATGGATCCTTCTCAAAAATAGATCATATATTATGTCACAGGGCAACTCTTAGACAATATAAAGGAGTAGAGATAATACCATGCATCTTATCTGATCATAACGGAATGAAACTGAAAATCAACGATAAAAGAAGGAAGGAAAAATCAGGCATCACTTGGAGAATGAACAATAGGTTACTGAATGATCAATGGGTTTTAGAAGACATGAAGGAGGAAATTAAAAACTTCTTAGAGTTAAATGAAAACACAGACACAACATATCGGAATCTATGGGACACACTGAAAGCAGTTCTAAGAGGAAAATTCATTGCTTGGAGTTCATTCCTTAAAAAAAGAAAAAACCAACAAATAAATGATCTCATACTTCATCTCAAAATCCTAGAAAAAGAAGAGCAAAACAACAGCAAAAGAAGTAGAAGGCAAGAAATAATTAAAATCAGAGCTGAAATTAATGAAATCGAAACAAAAGTAACTATTGAAAAAATTGACAAAACTAAAAGTTGGTTCTTTGAAAAAATAAATAAAATCGACAGACCCTTAGCCATGCTAATGAAGAGAAGAAGAGAGAGAACTCAAATTACTAGCATACGGGATGAAAAAGGCAATATCACAACAGACACTTCAGAAATACAGAAGATAATCAGAAATTATTTTGAATCCTTATACTCCAATAAAATAGAAGATAGTGAAGGCATAGATAAATTTCTTAAGTCATATGATCTGCCCAGATTGAGTCAGGAGGATATAGACAACCTAAACAGACCAATAACAATTGAGGAAATAGAAGAAACCATCAAAAGACTACCAACTAAGAAAAGCCCAGGACCAGATGGGTATACAGCAGAGTTTTACAAAACCTTTAAAGAGGAACTAACACCAATACTTTTCAAGCTATTTCAGGAAATAGAAAAAGAGGGAGAACTTCCAAATACATTCTCTGATGCCAACATCACCCTGATGCCTAAACCAGACAAAGACACTTCAAAGAAAGAAAACTACAGACCAATATCTCTAATGAACCTAGATGCAAAAATCCTCAATAAAATTCTGGCGAATCGGATTAAAAAACATATCAAAAAAATTATACACCATGATCAAGTAGGATTCATCCCTGGGATGCAAGGCTGGTTCAATATACGGAAATCAATAAATGTTATTCACCACATCAATAGAGTTAAAAATAAGAACCATATGATCATCTCGATAGATGCAGAAAAAGCATTCGACAAAGTACAGCATCCCTTTATGTTCAAAACTCTAGAAAAATTAGGGATAACAGGATCATACCTCAACATTGTAAAAGCAATCTAAGATAAGCCACAGGCCAGCATCATTCTGAATGGAGAAAAATTGAAGGCATTCCCTCTAAAATCTCGAACAAGACAGGGTTGCCCTCTCTCACCACTTCTGTTCAACATAGTCCTCGAAACACTGGCCAGAGCAATTAGACAGACGAAAGAAATTAAAGGCATAAAAATAGGAAAAGAAGAACTTAAATTATCACTATTTGCAGATGACATGATTCTATACCTAGCAGACCCAAAAGGGTCTACAAAGAAACTACTAGAGCTAATAAATGAATTCAGCAAAGTGGCAGGATATAAAATCAACACACATAAATCAAATGCATTCCTGTATATCAGCGACAAATCCTCTGAAATGGAAATGAGGACAACTACTCCATTCACAATATCCCCCCAAAAAATAAAATACTTGGGAATCAACCTAACAAAAGAGGTGAAAGACTTATACAATGAAAACTACAGAACCCTAAAGAGAGATATAGAAGAAGATCTTAGAAGATGGAAAAATATACCCTGTTCATGGATAGGCAGAACTAACATCATCAAAATGGCGATATTACCAAAAGTTCTCTATAAGTTCAATGCAATGCCAATCAAAATCCCAACAGCATTTCTTGTAGAAATAGATAAAACAATCATGAAATTCATATGGAAAAATAAAAGACCCAGAATAGCAAAAACAATGCTAAGCAGGAAGTGTGAATCAGTGGGGTATAGCGATACCAGACTTCAAACTATACTACAGAGCAATAGTAACAAAAACAGCATGGTACTGGTACCAAAACAGGCGGGTGGACCAATGGTACAGAATAGAGGACACAGTAACCAATCCACAAAACTACAACTATCTTATATTTGATAAAGGGGCTAAAAGCATGCAATGGAGGAAGGATAGCATCTTCAACAAATGGTGCTGGGAAAACTGGAAATCCATTTGCATCAAAATGAAACTGAATCCCTTTCTCTCGCCATGCACAAAAGTTAACTCAAAATGGATCAAGGAGCTGGATATTAAATCAGAGACACGGCGACTGATAGAAGAAAAAGTTGGGTATGATCTACATACTGTGGGGTTGGGCTCCAAATTTCTCAATAGGACATCCATAGTGCAAGAGTTAACAACTAGAATCAACAAATGGGACTTACTCAAACTAAAAAGTTTTTTCTCATCAAAAGAAACAATAAGAGAGGTAAACAGGGAGCCTACATCCTGGGAACAAATCTTTACTCCTCACACTTCAGATAGAGCCCTAATATCCAGAGTATACAAAGAACTCAAAAAATTAGACAATAAGATAACAAATAACCCAATCAACAAATGGGCCAAGGACCTGAACAGACACTTCTCAGAGGAGGACATACAATCAATCAATAAGTACATGAAAAATGCTCACCATCGCTAGCAGTCAGAGAAATGCAAATCAAAACCACCCTAAGATACCATCTCACTCCAGTAAGATTGGCAGCCATTATGAAGTCCAACAACAACAAGTGCTGGAGAGGATGTGGGGAAAAGGGTACACTTGTTCATTGTTGGTGGGACTGCAAATTGGTGCAGCCAATTTGGAAAGCAGTATGGAGATTTCTTGGAAAGCTGGGAATGGAACCACCATTTGACCCAGCTATTCCCCTTCTCGGTCTATTCCCTAAAGACCTAATAAGAGCATGCTACAGGGACACTGCTACATCGATGTTCATAGCAGCACAATTCACGATAGCAAGATTGTGGAACCAACCTAGATGCCCTTCAATAGATGAATGGATAAAAAAAAATGTGGCATTTATACACAATGGAGTATTACTCTGCATTAAAAAATGACAAAATCATAGAATTTGGAGGGAAATGGATGGCATTAGAGCAGATTATGCTAAGTGAAGCTAGCCAATCCTTAAAAAACAAATGCCAAATGTCTTCTTTGATATAAGGGGAGTAACTAAGGACAGAGTAGGGACGAAGAGCATGAGAAGAAGATTAACATTAAACAGGGATGAGAGGTGGGAGGGAAAGGGAGAGAGAAGGGAAATTGCATGGAAATGGAAGGTGATCCTCAGGGTTATACAAAATTACACATAAGAGGAAATGAGAGAAGAATAATACAAGTGGAAGAAATGATTTACAGTAGAGGGGGTAGAGAGAGAAAAGGGGAGGGGAGGGGAGGGGAGGGGGGATAGTAGAGAATAGGATAGACAGCAGAATACATCAGACACTAGAATGGCAATATGTAAATCAATGGAAGTGTAACTGATGTGATACAGCAATCTGTATACGGGGTAAAAATGGGAGTTCATAACCCACTTGAATCAAACTGTGAAATATGATATATTAAGAACTATGTAATGTTTTGAACGACCAACAATTAAAAAAATAAAATAAAATAAAATAAAAATAAAAAAAGAACCAAATGGACATTTTAGAAGCAAAAAAAAAAAAAAAGAAATGCAAAATTTGAGCTAAATGAGGATAGAGAGACAAACTGAAAGTCAAGGTGAGGTTGACGTCTGAGTCCCATTGAGAAGGAGACCCAGGGATGGGGACATGAGTGTATCATTCGTGGCTTAGAGCTACAAGCCATGCATGAGGAAGCAGCCCCGGAGGGAAAATCCGGATGGCAAGGAACTGTGGGTGGCTCCTAGGGACTGCAGTGGCCTCTGAGAGACAAGAGGATCTTCCAGCTGACAGTTCTACATCTAGAACCCTCTGCGTTATAGCCTGGCTGATATCTTTATTGAAACCATGTGAAACCCTCAGCAGAGGACTCAGCTCAGCCCTATCCCCACACCTGATGTGCAGAAACCATGGGGTAATAAATGCATGCTCTTCTAAGCTACCAAGCTTTTGATAATTTATTACTCAGAAACATAAAATTTAACACAGGATGCATTGTTTTGGATGGGCTGCTTAACTTTTCTGGGTCTCCTGCTTCTTGTATAAAAAGAGAATGTAAAAGCACTTAATCTCCCCATTTTGTTATGAGAATAGAATAATATAAGCCATTGCTGATGAATGATTCCGAATATTATTCTTTCTTTAAACACTGTCTTTTGGTCCCCAGTCTGTTCGATTTCAGTGAGAAGGACAGATTCTGACCTCAGCTCAGAGACATATTTTTCTTATTCTCAAGTGAGTCCTTCTAGAATAGACTGTGGGTTCTAACTCACGAGTGATGCCCTTCTACGCCCCCACCCATTTGCTTCCATCTCAGTGGGACTCAGACATCAACCTCAGCATGACCTTCAATTTGTCTCTCTAACCTCATTTAGCTCAAATTTTTTTTCAGTTTTCACTGCTAAAATTTCCATTTGGTCCTTTCATATCATTTCTCTGCCAAGATGTTAAGGATGAACGTCTCTGCTTTATGGACAAAGCTGTCACTCTTGCTATAAGTTCCTTGAAGCAATCTAGAGCAAGTCTGCTAACAGAGTCTTAGTGGAACAGCGTCGTCACAGGAGAGAGACATCACTTTCCTAATAACTTATTGGTTAGAACAAGGAGGCAGGTCGTACTCGCATCAAGAGGAGAGGACTCACAAAGATATGAACACCCAGAATTAGGGACTAGGGGGGACCAAATACCATTCATTCACTCATTACATTGCTGACCAACTGAATGCAGTAGCACCCCCACCTCACCCACAGGGGACAGATCCCAAGATCCCAAGTGGATGACTAAAATCACAGATTATAACAAACCCTCTAATCCTATACTTTTCCCTATATATGCATACCCATGATAAAGTTTAATTTATCAATTAGGCAAGTAAGAGAGTAACAGTGACTAATAATGGAACAATTATACAGTATACCCTAATAAAAATCATGCAAATATTCTCTCTCTCTCTCTCTCTCTCTCTCTCTCTCTCTCTCTCTCATTATACTCACTCTTCTTCTTTTTGACCAGGGATAACTGAAACTGCAGAAAGCGAAGTTGTGGGGGAGGGGTCCTGGGGTGACTATCACTGCTCCTGGATGGGCACTGAGTCCTATCAAACATCCATTCTCAGCCTACCTCCTGGCACCCCCAATCTCTTCTTCCTTCTCTACCTTTGTGCTTCTCCAACTTAAAGGGCTCATCCAAATCACCAAGGATATGTACTTTTTAAAAATAGAGATTCCCAGCCCACTCCGGTACCTTCCTGTATTTTGCTGGTGGGGAGCCCAGGAATCCCCATTCACCATGTGCCCTTCCCAGGATGCGGAGCAGGCACAAGGCCCATACTGTAAACTGTGGGGCTGTGACAGCACCATGCTACAGAGCCTCCTGCTGCGGTAGAAGCACGCAGGGGCCACCCTAGCCACGTGTGGCTCCTGACTCAAATGAGGATGGTGGAACGGAGAAACTGAACTTTTAATTTTCTTGAATCTAAATTTAAGCAGCCACCTAGGGCTAATGGTATTGGACAACACAGATCTAACAAGCTCTTCCATGAATAAAAATCAGAGCAGTGAACTCCTGGTTTAGGACATTATAGATTTCTGTGTGTCTGAGGCCTTGTCCCCAGCCAATTTATATATATACACACACACACACACATACATACATATGTGTATATGTGTATATATGTGTGTGTGTATATGTGAGGTGTGTATAAATATAAATATATATAGTAAATATAAATATATATACATATATATGATCTATTTCATATATGTGTGTGTATATATATATATACATATATATATATATATATATCTTTCTCTTAAAGTGAGATATATATATATATATATATATATATATATATATATATCTTTCTCTTAAAGTGTTTTTCTTAAAGCAGATCTTACCAGTAATTGTCATTTAGTTTCATGTTCTTCAAGGAGTCTCTTGTTCAACACTTTCATTCCCAGAACACAAGTCAGATTTAGCTCTTTGTACACAATAATAGTTAAGGCCAGACACAGATGCAAAACAAAACAAAAACAGCTTTCTTCAAAGAAAAATCCAGCTTGCCTCACCTCGAGCTCTGGATATCATACATGAGTGCCTGTCTCCTGGACCCCAGCCTCCCAGAGCTCAATGAGGTCACTGGAAGAGCTTAAAGACAGAAGAAGCAACCCAGCTCAAGAGTCAGAGGAGTCATTGCTGTGTGACCTTGAGCAAGATCCTCTGAACTTGCTGTCAATAAGTTCTAGGACCCTTTGAGTTTTAAAATTTTTATTTACAATAACATAGCTTATCTCCATGTACTGACATAGCATGATATCCCACTTTGGGGAAAAACATATATACACATAAGTAACTCTAGGTGAATATACATGCACAGGAGACAGCAATACAGACATACCTACAAAGAAAAAGCGCCCTCTACAAAGGGTAACACCCTCTGCGTAGCATGAGATCAACATCTTTTGGTCTTGACTACCTGAGACTCCTCTTTAGGCAACCCAACCTAGCTCCTCCTCTCTGAGTTTCAGTGCAGGTGATTTGGATGGAGTTGACCCTCAGTTCAGAGATGAAAATGTGGTCCAGGCCAGCCAATAAGAGAAGGG
This sequence comes from Spermophilus citellus, assembly GCF_964194105.1. Taxonomy (NCBI): domain Eukaryota; kingdom Metazoa; phylum Chordata; class Mammalia; order Rodentia; family Sciuridae; genus Spermophilus; species Spermophilus citellus. The sequence goes on from NC_138184.1 coordinate 85,064,164, forward strand.
TACCACCCACCAAGCACTTCAGATTGAGCACATGGCCCAGGCCAGCCAATAAGAGAAGGGTACCACCCACCAAGCACTTCAGATTGAGCACATGGCCCAGGCCAGCCAATAAAAAAAGGGTAACACCCCCACAAGTGCTTCAAATTGAGCACGTGGCCCAGGCCAGCCAATAAGAGAAGGGTACCAACCCCAAGTGCTTCAGATTGAACATGTGGTTCAGGCCAGCCAATAAAAGAAGGGCACCCCCACATACACCAAGCCATTCAGTTTGGGCACGTGACCCAGGCTAGCCAATAATAGTCAATCCTAAGCCTTGCCTGGAAGTCTGAATACCTGTCCTTCCTCTGACGAGAGCTAAGCGCAGAGGTGCGGAGGACCATCTAGCCAGAGGCCAAGGGTAAATCCTACGCCATGGAAGCGGAGCTGAGAGGTGAGAGCCAGAGGCTGAAGGTCTGTCTTGAAGCTTGGGACCCAACTCCGTGTGAAGATAGCTCTACCCGGGGCTTTCCAGCCTGTCGGGTCAATAGATTCTCTCCTCCTGCTCAAGCTCCCTAGAGCCTGTTGGAGGTCACCTGCAACTGTTCCTAATACCTAAGCGGGGTTGGCCAGGGGGGATCTCTACTATTTCTTTGAGGGGTGAATCAGTTGAGTTTGTTTGTTTGTTTGTTTGTTTATTTTTTACAACGAGCGAGAACCTACCTTCCAAAACTATTTTGATACCCTTACTCTTGATAATGAGTATAAGCTGCTTGTGCCAAGTTCGTGGTATAGACCGAACCCTGGACTGGATGAACCCTTTCCATCAACTATCTTATTTAATACTCATCCTCATCCTAAAAGATAGGTACTGGTTTGTGACCATTTTATAGATGGGGAGTCAGCCTTGGAAGAGCCTAAGCAATCATTCGAGGTCACACAAGCTCCTAAACAGGAAAGACTGGGCTAGGATCCGGCTATGCCAGTCTTTAAAGACCCAGTTTATTGCTTGTTGATTCATGTTTACTGGGAAGAAATGTTTGACACAAAAGAACCCTTGGTAAAGATCTGTCCTGCCCACTAGAACGTGAGTTCCCACAAAGGCAGGGAGCTGGATGGCCAGGTGCACACTAAACACCCAGCACCCAGCACAGACATTTTTGAATGAGTGAGTGAATGAATGAGAGGTGATATCTGAGGCTTGTGGGGAGACCAAGTTATATGAAAAGGTCCAAGAAACTTCCATTTCAGACCAACATCTGAAGCATTCCTTCCAACTTGGTCGGGGATGCATCTTAACGGCTCAGACATGCTTTCTAGTTGAAAACATTCATTTAATTAGCAGGCATTTTCCAAAGCGGATGTGCCTCTCTCAATCGCTGTGTCTGCCACGGACATTTGCTGAAAAGGTCTCCCCCCTCCCCCAAACATCAAAGCCTGTGTTCCCAGTCCTCTGTCCCCCAATTATTTCCATTGGGGAAGGACAGCCGGGGCAGGGGAGAACTCAGCCACAACATGCAAGATGTTTCCCCTTGGTAAAAAAGAGGCTCACAGTGTCAGGTCCACTTTGGGAGGGGGAGTAAAAATCATCTGCATTTAAAAGGTTTTTTTGTTTTTTGTTTTTTTGTTTTTTTTTTTTTTTTTTTTTTGCCAATGTTGGCTGCTCATGGTGAACTGCCAAGAATCATTTCTCATTGCCATCTAGTTTCCCCTCCCAAAAATAGAACGCAGAGCAGTCCCTAAGATACAGTTTCATTGGGTTTGTTTTATTTCTTCCTGCTCTGGACGGCTTCTGGGATGGTCATTCTGGCCCCTGTGCACGGCTTGGGTTTGATCGTTACCTCTCAGCTCTGACCAGAAGCTCTTGGTTTCCTCTCTTTCATGTCAGCACCTCAGATCCTGGGACAGCAGTAGCTATAGGTGGAGAAGCATCTGTATTTTGGAGAGACGACGCTCTGTAAGAAAACACGATTCTCCAAACCCATGGAGCCATTGCTGGAGCTGGTTGAGTCAGCCCCTTGCCCTAAATCCTTTGCTGGTTCCCTTTGCTGGGTAACAATGAATGGACACCTTTGTGTGGCTCACAGAGCCCCTGCCTACGCCTTTGTCACAGATGCTGGCTTCTCTGCTACTTCCAGGATCTCACTCCCCCTTCACCACCAGCCCCCTGCGTGTTCTCCTCTCTCTACTTAAACAGCCTCTTTTCCCTCATTTTCTTCCCCTGGTGAATTCTACCTGGCATCAGCTGCAATGTCACGTCCTTCATGAGGCCTTTCCTGCTTCCTCCCTGCACCTCCACAGGAAGGATTGCGTTCATTGCCCCCTCTCTGCAGTTACAGCCCTGCCCCAGCCCCAGCTCTGCTGGCTCTATTATAGATGCCCCTGGCTGCTCAGCATCTCCACCACACCTGAGCCCCTGAAGTGCTGACTCTGAAAGCCCAGCCCCTCCCAGGCCCTCGTTGAGTAGCTGTTGGTCAATGGGAAGAGGGTGTAGGTGGGAGGATGGAGCTCACGGCCAGGCAGAAAGAAGCCGCATCCTCCAGGCTCACTCAGTTGGGGCTGAGAGCTGACTGCAAAGATGGAGACAGCCATGGTGTATCCCATAGTCCCACCCCCAGGGCCACAGAAGGCCCAATCTCCCCAGCCGTTGTCCCAGCAAAGAAAGTGACTTGTTCCTACAAAGTCATTCCAGCCCCCAGCTCCCCAAGCAAGCTAACTTTGCCCCAGAGCCTTTACCAGCACATTTGGCTCCTGAAACAAGTCTCCTGGAATGAGACTTTAAAGCCACAGGCTGGGTCGGGTGAAAAGAGGAGGTGGGAGGACAGGAATTCCTGGACAGGAGGGCTCTCTGACCTTGGCTTTGGTCTACAGTTGTACTCCTGTCCAAACATCACCAAAGAACTGAAGCCAAGTAACAATGACAGTGATGAAGTGGCAGAGGGCCTTAAGATTCAGAGTCTTTCCCTCCCAATTCCAAGCCCTGGGAGAAACCTCCGCTTTACCCTTGGCTTGCTCAGACCTACCTGGCGCTTTATCAGATTTCTGTTCTGTGAGACCCAAGGGGCAAAGCTCACTGGTGTACAGAATGGCCTACTTCTCTCCGCCTCCACCCAAATGACATCTCTGTAGGACAGTGAATCTGCACTTCCATTGTTTAGTATCTCAAACCTGTCTCTTCCCTGGGACATTGCTTTAAGTAAAGGACAAGAGAAATTTGGTTCAATGGCTATTCCTCATGAACAGAGAACTCTTTCCTGCTCAAAACATAGCTTTGAAAACCATGCTCCAAGCCGGGCATGGTGGCACACACCTGTAATCCCAGCCGCTCAGGAGGCTGAGGCAGGAGGATCACAAGTTCAAAGTCAGCCTCAGCAAAAGTGAGGTGCTAAGCAACTCAGTGAGACCCTTTCTCTAAGTTAAATACAAAATAGGGCTGGGGATGTGGCTCAGTGGTTGAGTGCCCCTGAGTTCAATCCCTGGTAGCCTCCCCCCCCAAAAAAAATAGAAAAGCATGCTTGAATATCCTAATTTGAAACTCACTCTCCTTGACCTTTGAACTCTAGTTTTGCCTCTTTCAGGCTCTGTGATCTTGGGCAAATGACCTAATCTCTCTGAGAGTTGGTTTCCTCATCTGTAAAGCAGGATGCTAATAGCACTCACTCCCTCCCGGATGTTCACCAAGATGAAGCAAGATGATAGATGTTAAGCACCAAGCACGGCTTCTGGTCCTAACAAAGGACCTACCATCAGCAAATATCATTTCTGTGTTGAAGCGAATCCATTTCTTAAATGAGGGCTTGGGTAAGACTCCCTCAGATTTCATAGTTCCAAAGCAGCACCCTGAGCAAACAATAAGAGATTTCTCTGTAGTGCCTAGATGTAGAGCCACAAGAAATGCAAACGAGACAAAGAACAGGTCTATATCGACTCCAGGATGGAGCATCAAGAAGTTTTGTTATTTCTGCTGTTAATACATTCCTGATAGCCACTTATTTCCTGGTTACTTGCCTCTTTGGCTCTCTTTGGCCTGGTTCCAGTTCATTGAGGTTTTTACTGCACTTGGAAGCTGTTATGAAGACGTTGAAGCCTCCAGGAAAATGAAAACTTCCTTTCCTTCCCCTTTCTCCACAGTTGTGGTAGTCAAGTCCACCCCCCACCACCCCGATTTGGAGGACTCTTCCCATTTCAGACTCTCTGCAGCAGTGATTCTGTAACATGGGATGCCCTGGGCATCTAAAGCATAACTCCTTCCCTGGCCTCACACCAGGAAGTGGTCAATGAAAAGTCTTGGTTGGTTCCTGTGTCCCCAGTGTGGATTCAGATCATGTGATTCTAGTTCATGGTAGAGCTCATGTTCATCTGCATCCAATATCCAGCCATTATAGTCATCCGTCAGTCACCTTCCGTGCATCTAAAGATGTCACACTCACGTACAAACACACAGGCACACCGTCATCTCCCTGTTCTCCCTTTACCACGGACATTTTCATGGTTATGATTTCTATTCAGCAGAAACTTCAGGTAAAATGTTTGAAAAGAGCCCAAAATGTCTTTCATTACCACCAAGAGGTGGTAATTATACTACTAACAAAGAATCCAGCTATTTTTCTCCCTAAATGCCTGAAAGGAATTGGAAAATGCTAGAACATCATAGGCTCACTCTCTGCTCTCTCTCTGCTAAATGGTGGCAGGTCAAAATACACCCACACCAAGTTCCCTTCTAGTTCCAAGAAGGTTCTAGAAAACTGTCCAACCCAACAACCACCAAACACAGCTCCTTGACTCGACTGTTTTCTTCCTTCTCTGGGCTTCTGGATGATATGGTTGACTCCCCAAAATCAGACCCCAAGTGCCTGTCCACACCCTAGTTGCAAAGACCAAGAACAGAACCAAAAATCAAGTCCAAGAGGCGTAATCAGGGGCTGGAGTGCCATCTACTGGCCATTTCTATAAGTCTCCCTCCTGCTTAGCCCAGGCGGCCAAAAAGTTCCCCCATTTCAAAGCTGCCGAAATTGCTTCAGGCGCGGGAGCCCGAGCTCTTTACTGTATTAATGTCCCATTATTACGTATTACTGGGAATGCACATTTAGAAATACAGCCTCTTTCACTTCTTTTCTTTTTTAGATATTTAAAGGCGAGATCATAAATCTGGGAGACATGAACTCAGCTTATAATTGTTTTTATTAATTACTGTCCTTGTTCTTATTACTCTTATTAGTCTTGTACAGTTAGATCGATAAATAATAATTATTATTATTATAATAATAAACTCTTTGGAGCTTCAATTTCGCACACTCTTAACCTGGACCCCTAAATCCTTTCTACCAAAGGATTTATGATCCTCGGTAACTTTACAACACCCTCACGTAACAAAGACAAATAAATTAAGTAGAAAAAAGAGAAACAAAGCTGAAATGAAGGAGTGAGTCCATTTCCAAAGGAGCAAGAACTCGATTCAGGCAGGGATATTTTGAGATTAAGTTAATATGTGTTTCACATGAAAATAAGCATTTATATTTAATCATTTCTCTTTTCCAAGCTATTCCAATTTTATAGTCCATTAAAAATCAGAGAGGAAAAAAAAACATTGTATGTTTCCCTTTCTAGATAATTTTGCCTCTTCTAAGAAAACAGAAAACCCCACGCCTATATGTCCTCTCAAGTTTATTTTGTTTCTAATCCTCAGATTTTGATTTAGTCAAAGAGTTGCCAAAATTGATATAGAGGAGGGGTTGGGGGTGCTTTCATTAAAAGAAGGGAAGACACGGTCTTATTTATGATATTCCTCAAAAGGTATGTCAATAGCGTACAAAAATCAAATATTCTCTTTCCATATGCACCCCAAGGAAGTTTCCTAAATGACCATCTACATAGATTTAGATAAATAGGTGGGAAATTGAAGAAATGCGCGCACACACACACACACACACACACTTATTTTCTATACCAAACAAGCCTCTGGAATTCTAAGTTCCTTTTGTTTAGGCTTCGCCCTAGCTTTCAGGAGCACCTCCAGCTCCTGATCTTTCTGCAAGGGGAAGATTTGGTTAATATTTCCTAGTATTTTCAGCCCCTGCATTGATTTCCTTCCTTTCCCGTATTTTTAGTTCCTGAGATAAAACCTCATTTATAATAAAGTCAGGATCCCTGGAAAACATTTCGTCAATGAGACACCCAGCTTTGCTGCTCTTTATTTTATTGAATGAATGTTCCCCTCCCCCCCTTGGAACCTGTGGCGCAGTTCTGATTAAAGGCACACACGAAACCAGAATTGGGTGGCTTTTTTTTTAATGTTTCATATTTTAAACTCTTATTTAAAATATGTGCCCTTTGCCATCAAAACGGCCTTTCCAGAGGCACAAATTTGCTAGAACCAAATCCTTCACATTGGGAGCGAGGGGCTGTCAGCACCCGAGCCACTTTCCGGGGATCCTAACTCAATGTATCTCTCAGCTTCTCCTTTCACCAACCCAAATTTTGTCTGGTCCCTGGTCTAAAATGTCGACATTTCCAGGCATGATCTGAAACATTTTTAGTGGAAACTCATCAAATAAAGACTTGTATTTCTTTGCAGCGTCCCTTCATTCTTCACCCCTAGAAATTTGGGGAGATTTTTGTCCTCATTACGTATTCAGAATACCAGCTGCTAATTTCAACATGATTTTATGCCCTGTTTGAAAAGGATTTTTTTGTTGCTGTTTGGATTTAGCAGGGTTAGGGGAGAGAGAGAGAGAGAGAGAGAGAGAGAGAGAGAGAGAGAGAGAGAACACAGAAAGAGAAAAAGAGCATACAAATAGTTTTGCTTTGAAGTTTCCACGTAATTACTGTTAAGATCTATTAAAATGTCCTGGGAGACAGGGCTCCCTGCTCAAAGCTGACGAAGGAAAACACAAGCAACATCCAGCAAAACTGATTAAAAGGATGGATGAAATTCAGGACAAGAACAAATGCAAACAAGGTAGATGGAAAGATGCCGTGGGGATTTCTGTTGCTTGTTTATGTGCAGAGAGGAATGGAAGCGAGAAGGAGAGAGGGAGGGAGAAGGAGGCAAGGGAGGGGTGTGGAAGGAAGGGAAAATGAAGAAGAAAACATTTATGAGGTGGGGGATGAGAAAGAAGCAGGGAGGGAAGGAGAAGAGGGAGTCCTGTGTACAAAGATGGGGGCCGAAGAGCTGTTTCTTCTCCCAAGTTCCTCGCTGCAGAAATTAAACATTACATATGGAACCCAGAAAGAAAAGGGGGGGGGGAATAATTGGTTTCCCTTTTTTTCATTTCCTTTGTTATAATACCGGTTGGGAACATCTGAAGAGAAAATGGTTGAAGACTCAGAAAATTGCTCTTCTTTCAGTAATGACCCAACTCTCAGCTGCTTTTACCCCAAGTTCTTAATGTCACAGTGCCCCCTGGAGTCCCGCTGGAAGGGACCCCAACGCTGACCTCCAGCTTCCCCGCTTCCCCAACGCCTGCCCTGTTTTTCTTACAATAAGGGAGGGAAGGTGGGGGGGACAAGAAAATTTCTAAACAATCTCAGAACCTTTTGAAGAGCTGCCACTGGCCAAGAGAAAGGAGGATTTGGAGAAATCACTTCCGATTTATTTCCAACAGTTAGGAGAAGGGGGGAAGTGGGGCACGAATCTTTCTCTTCATTTCTTGTTCCTACCCCTTACCCCCTTAATCCTATTTTAGTTGAGGTCTGACCTTGGAAATTTCTAAAAGACTTTAATCTCCTGTACTCCAAATTGCTAAAAAGGAGCTGCACGGAAGATTGCCTGCATTGGGGAAAAGGTGGTTGAAAACTGTTTGTTTATGAAAGGTTTCAACTTTCCTGATCGTTAAGAATGTGAACGAGTTCATTAGGCAACTCTATACATTGAAACCTTTTTTATATTTTTAAAATTTCCTCCACCCATTCACCGCCCCACCATAACACACATACACACCCCCCGCTTTCGACAAAATATATTCGATCATTAAATCTCAGCTGAGAAAAATGATCTTAAACTCCTGCCTCCGGGCAGATCTGACGCGCTGGGACATTAATATCCTCAGATAGCTTGGAAAAGCCGATTGGTATTTCCTAACGAACTGCAAGAGCTCCTCTTCTCCCCTGTCCCCCAAACTTTTCTAGAGAAGGCAAATTGCAGCTGAAGGAAATGGGGGGGGAACAAACAAGAGAAAATATTGTTTGCATACATGTTTTAGAGACATGAAAGAAATCCAGACACTGTGTGTGATGCAGATCTCAAATTTGGGGAGGTAGGAACCCACTGAAATCATTAAGTATTTCATTTTTCAGATGAAAGACTCTCCTTCTGCATTACCGCTCGGAGCCCTGATGTAATTTGAAGTGTCATTTTGGAGGAGTTTGGGTGATTAAGTCTTTTTCATTTCTCTCATTAAAAGGCACGGTTTTCCTGATGTGGGTTATAACTTCGTTCCAATCTGAAATTTCACCCACCCAGCCTCCCCCCTCCCAGAAGGTCTCTATTTATGACTGATTTTGAAACAACAACAAATCCAGTTGAATACTGATTTTTTTAACTGCTTTTGATTTTATTGAACTACGAAACGCAGAAATCACTCTACTGTCATTCTCAAAGGTCCATTTTAAATCACGAGATACGTCAAGGTATAATTACTCATATTTAAAACATTCTGTAATTAGAAGACGGAAGAATAGAAAAATGGCTTGAAAAAAAAATACTGTTGAAAGCAATTGACTCTCAAGAAATGTCTGTCTTTTATAAAGTTCATAGTTTCCCAGTAAATTCTTTTAAGTTAATGACATTTTAAACATAAAGGACCTTAAAGGTTCCCCTCATCTGCCACCATGCATACACACAGGGGAAGAAAAAAAAAAGTTCCTTTAAAAATGCTTTTTATAAAGACCTCAGAGACGGAAATATTTCTCAGGAAATGTCAAACATGAACGTCTACATAATATCTACATGAAATAATAAATCAAAATCAGTTTTTTCCCATCTGAGAAAAAACAATCAAATGGATTTAGAACATTGTTTGGGGCTTTTTTTTTAAGTTCTCCAAAACACCAATAATAGATGATCCCCTATTGGGAAAGATAACGTGTATTTTTCTTGTGAGTTGGTGGGAAAAAAATATGTTTTGCTCTCGGTAAAGGAAATTAGATATATATTTGGGGGAAAAGAGTCTAATATTTCACTGTGATGGGATTCAACAAAAAAACCCAGGAAATTCAAGGCCCAACTGATGCTCGACTGGAAATTCACACTATTGTGCCCCTTTCCTGACAACAGATTCAGGAGTCCAGAGTGTCTGGGTGAACCTCAAATTTCCTGAGTTCCAGCTTCTCACAGCTAAATAGCAAAGCATGATTTAAACACCGGCCGGCCTCCACCTGGTTACCTTCTTTTGTTTCTCCCTATATATTTTATACCTCTGCCGGTCTCTGTTTCCTGCCACCTGAAATGAGCATATTGCATTTGATCCCCGGTAAGGGATGGACACCCGAGACACTGAATTCCTTATTTGGTGAGAAGGTTATTTAACAAGAAAGGATAAGGGTCATAGAATCCTAGGGATCTTTCCAGCTGGACGTCACTGGGGATGCAGATAAAGAGACCCCCGGGAGAGAGTGACAAGAACGTATAGTGAATGAAGACTTGGAGGATCAGGGTGAGGGGACCCCGACAGGCCAATGCAGCTCCTCGGGGCTGTGCCTAGAAACACTCAAATGGCCAGGGAGCTTACGCCTTTGTGAAAAGTTTCAGTTACAGATTTGAATTATAGAACCCAACACACTGTCAGGAGCCCCGGCTAAATAGTTCCACACTGTGCATTTGAGGTCACTTGCTTATTCGTGGGTGGTTAATTACAAGGAAGTCGTGGAACACGGGGCTTGTGGGGCTCACCAACTCTCCTTCTGTGCAGGTGACGGCTGGCGATTTCAGGGACTACAAGCTTACATTTTAACTGCATTTTAAGCATTTGGGATGGGGCAAGGTGGGGGGAGGTTGAAGCAGGTAAGTTGTTAGTTATTAAAATGTGCTTTGAAGCTTTCTCTCGGAGTATTTGTACATATTTAAGGGTCCAGGCCAAAAAAAAAAAAAAAAAGAACTTTTTTTTTTTTGATGAACCTAATTTGGATTTCATTGAATTTTCTGGATGCCCTGATGATGTTAAGATATTTTGGTGAATTTAATTCCCCGGGAACCCCTCTGTATGAAAGAAAAGGAACTCCTTCTTAAAAGAGATTTAGCAAGGGAAAGAAAAGTCCTTTTAAAAAAGGCTTAGGGGCGAGGGGTAGAGGGAACAAATGGGAAAAGGAGGCTTTATTTTCTAAAGCTCAAATTCCAAAGAAGAAGGACAGTCTCCATAAGGACCGAAGCTCATTTACCTGAATCACTCTGTCACCGCGTAGCCCTTGACTAGTAAATGATTCTTTTCACTAGCCAATAAAACCAGACCGAAAGCATGTTTGGGGTGGAGGCGTGGTGCCGGGCCACCCCCCACCCCCCCACAAATGCAAAGCCAACTCTCGTGTTTGTTTTGGTTTCCCCCTAAGAGGGTTCTCCGAGAGGGAGCCCAGCCCGGCCACTCTCTCTGCCCCTACTCCTCTGGGGACTTTTGTGCACTCCAGAGCCTGTCCGGCTCTTGCCCACAGAGCTCCAGGGCCCCTTCCATATTTCCTAAGAAGGAAAGAGAAAGTGCCGGCCCCTGCAAATTCACGGCTGTCTTCCCTTTGTTGCCCCCTCCAAGGCAGCTTCGAGATCCCTGCCCATGCAACAGCCTGGGGACTGTCCCTCACCCCTCAGAAAGCAGCTGAGATCTTCTGAGCCCAGTAGGCGTAACCTTTAAAATAGCAGCCATATTCTATCAGCGAAGATGTCAGGAAAATTGTTGGCAAAAGGGCTGAGGAGTCCTTAAAAGCCAGCAGTTACATAAAAAAATAAGAGATTTTTTTTAAATGACCATAACCAGCCTCATTCCAATTGTGACATCTTCATGGTTTGATAGATGTGCGAGATTTGCATGAAGGAACCTCATAATTGTTAGTAATAAGTAAATGGAACTAACACGCAGGAGGCATTCAGCATAGAATATTCGACCTTAGCAGGGGTAACAGCCCTGCAAACATTTTCTTTGCATCTTTAAACTGGGAAGGGTTTCTTAGCCTCTTCTGCTATAAGGAAATCAGTTTAGCAGAAGAAAGGAAGATAAGACAGGATTGCTTAATAATTCCTACCCCTGGACTTCCCAGGCCTGAGCCAGGCTTGGAGGCCCTATTTTCAAACTCTTTCTCCAAACAATGAAGTGTGCCCAATTGAAAAATGGATGAACTAAAGCTTTTCACTCTTCTCCCGTCCAAATTGGATGGGTTTCTCAATTCAACTGAGTGCTTAGAAATTAGTCAATAAGGCGACTAATTAATAATTTGACTTGGGTGGAAGTCAATTTCTCAGCTGCACACACAGACAAGTCCGAGGGCTTCCGGAGGTGCCCCACTACGTGATTCCAGCCACCCCACTTCACCCCACCATGTGAAAAATCTACAGTATGAGCTATAAGGGGAATTCTGGACCCAATTCAATTTATTTGAGGCCTTTTCTTCCTAGTACGGTGAACGGATTTGATATTCAGAGAATAAAAGCTGTGTAAAGAATTTAATACCAGATAAACTAATATATATGTATATATGTTTATTAACTGTACTCCATTATAGCAACATAGTCTTGATTATAATCATGACATAGCAAGTATGTGCTCCTATGTGCTAGGTATTATGCTAAGTAAGTACTTTGAATACATGATCTCACCTACTGTATTGTCACACAGTGAAGTAAGAACTACTATCTGCATTTTAGAGGTAAGAAACTGAGGCCAGACAGTTGGGTCACTAACCAACCAAGACCACACAAAGTTGAGAAAATAGGAAGATTTTTAAACTCCAGTCCAAACCCAGCTTTCCAGTTTCTTTCTCCTATAAAGGGAAAGTTAACCAAGGGACATGTTGCCAATTTTTCCTGCCTAGAGGGAAACTGGTGTCCAGATGGATTAATTTTACATGTGGACATGAATAAGGCAGGAATCTCTGAGCCTCAGTTTCCCCTGGACAAAATCAGGAAGGTCTTCTAACAATGGCCCCATAAATTAGATTCATCACTTATCAATTCTGGCTGGCTCCACCAGGAAACATGCTCTTAAGAAAACATCAGATAATCTAGTTGTACCCGGACGACAGCAAAACTTAAAAAGACAGTAGAATTTTTGCTTTAAAAAAAAAAAAAAAACCTGGAATGGGCCTTAAGAGAACTGGAAAGGCTTCATGATCGGGTCATTAAGAACAGAACCAGCCTGGGTTTGCTCTGAGCTCTCCCACTCCCTGGGAAAGTGTGGCTTCCTGTTTCTGAGTCTCAGTTTGCTCATCTGTAACACTGGAGTAACAGCATGAAAATCCACGCACGTGCTTCCACGGCTTCCTGTGAGGGTCCAATGAGGAGAAGCTTGTTCTGGGACACCAGGGAGGCTGGCGTGTGTTCTATGAGCAGAACTCAGAATAGGATGATGATGTGGGAATAAAGTTGATGATAAGAATGATGACAGTGAGAGTGAGGGTGATGGTGGTGATGTTGGAGATGGTGATGGAGGTTGGGGGGGTGGAGATGGTGATGGTGGTGAGGGTGGGGGGTGGTGATGGTGGTGGGGGTGATGGTGATGGTGGTAGTGATAGTGGTGATGGTGGTGGGGGTGTGGGGGTGGAGATGGTGATGGTGGTGAGGGTGGGGGGTGGTGATGGTGGTGGGGGTGATGGTGATGGTGGTGGGGGTGATGGTGATGGTGGTAGTGATAGTGGTGATGATGATGTGGTGGGGGTGATGGTGCTGGTGGTAGTGATAGTGGTGATGGTGATGGTGGTGGGGGTGATGGTGATGGTGGTAGTGATAGTGGTGATGGTGATGGAGGTTGGGGGGGTGGAGATGGTGATGGTGGTGAGGGTGGGGGGTGGTGATGGTGGTGGGGGTGATGGTGATGGTGGTAGTGATAGTGGTGATGGTGGTGGGGGTGTGTGGGGGTGGAGATGGTGATGGTGGTGAGGGTGGGGTGGTGAGGGTGGTGGGGGTGATGGTGATGGTGGTGGTGATAGTGGTGATGATGATGTGGTGGGGGTGATGGTGGTGGTGGAGATGGTGATGGTGGTGAGGGTGGGGTGGTGAGGGTGGTGGGGGTGATGGTGATGGTGGTGGTGATAGTGGTGATGATGATGTGGTGGGGGTGATGGTGGTGGTGGAGATGGTGATGGTGGTGAGGGTGGAGATGGTGATGGTGGTAGTAGTGGTGATGGTGAGGGTAGTTATGGTGATGGTGGTGATGATGGTAGTTATGGTGATGGTGGTTTTAATAGTGAAGGGGATGATGCTGACGGGGTTAACCTGCTCCACTTCAGATGAGAACATGGAGCCCAGAGTCACATGCTTATACATAGCCTTGCTGAGACTAGAAATTGATCTTCGAGTGCCAGCCAGTTGCCCTTTCTACTGCCCCATGCTAAAAATAAGTGGAAAGTGATTTGGCCCAAGGAAACTGGGAACTGTGGGTCAGAGCTGAGGACCGGCAGTTCAGCCTCCTGCCCACTCAGCTCATTTTACAAGGCCAGAGGACTCACTCTGTCCTCACCAGACCTCAGCCACCGCCTTCTCTGCACAACGCCATCACCCAGTGGCTACTGAGAGGTGAGGGAGGAGGGTGAGTTGGAAAAAATCTGCTTTTGGATGAGCAAGTCGCTCCCAGCGACTTGATAACAGCTGGTCCCTCACTACCTTTTGAGAAACTTCCCCGGGGGAGTTGATTTACTTTCTGGTTTCAACCCAAGAGACAAAATAACCTATTGAATTTGTCGATTTCATTTTCCAGATGGGGCTAAGTGGTCCCTCAAGGGGCTTGTGATCAAGCCTGTGAGAAGCTAGAAAGGACAGGGAGAAGAATGGGACAGGGAAATGCCCCAGCCAGACACCAGGCAGAAGCAGCAGAATTGCCACCACAAGTCAGCTCGAGTCTCAGGGAGCACTGAGCTTCCCTCACTATGAGAAAAACCGGTTTTAGGACTCAAAGGAACCACACCATCAGGGGACAGCTGCCCCAAGAGCCCAAGGCTCACAATTTCCCATAGGGAATCTTGGCAGATATTGCTAACAGATAGTGACCTTCTCCACCAAGCGTAGAGCCGCCCTCCAAAGTCTCTCAGTCAAGAGCTCCCAGCAGGCATGAGCAATTGATCCAAGTAGACACCAGGATGAACATGATTTCTGCCCAGTGTGTGGGCGTAAGACCACAAATGACTCCTAAGGTCTTGTGCCTATTGGAAAAGGCATTGAGGAGTAGGTAACTACAAGATCCAGGTAGCAGCAGCAGGAAGAGTCAGCTCCCCAGCCTGGTTGCATTCCAAGCACTGCAGGTGGTTTTCATCCATCCATTCATTCATTCCCTCCCTCCCTCGCCCACCTGCCCCACCATTCATCCACTCTGTCATTCTTTTTCAATTCAACAAATACTTACTGTGCATTCTAGGTGCCAGTCAGATCCTGACTACATGGAGCTTGTCATCTGCAGTGGGTGAGGTGGGGGATTCTGCAAAGGCTAGTAAGTTGGTAGAGGCACAGGACAAACCCGTCAGAGGGACAGGAGCACAGAGCTGTGGAAAGTAGACATGCCCGATGGTGCCACCGAGGCCGGGGGTGCAGCATCCCCCTCAAGCATGAGTCTGCATGCGACCCCTCACCTGCTAAGACCCTTCAGTGACTGCCCCTGCCCATGCTCTGGCCCCTCTCACCTCCCGCACTCACCCCACACCCACCTTTTGCACTGAAGGTGCTCGGCCCAGACTGAAAGTCCAAGTTCTTGAAGGGGAGACACTCCAGGGAAGCCCCGTAAGAACAGAAACTCAGTCTGGTTTGCATCCTGTGGCATCCCCAGTGCCCAGGGTCCTTGGAGGAGCACCAGGCATGGAAGATGAACTTGAGGAATTGTGTGCATGTACAGAGGAGCGATTCTTTGACCCCACCCTTGGCCCAGTGCCCAGCACAGGCCCTGTGCCTTTAACTGTTGAAAGAGAGGAGGGAGAAAAAAGAAAAGAGGTAAAAAGGCAAAGAAAGTAGAAAGGAGAGGGAGGGGAAGCCCGGAGGCGGGAAGAGGAGGGAGGGAGAAGGAAACACTGCGTGTTTGTCGTCGGGAAAGGTCGCACCATAAACAAGCTTTCCAAAGCTCAACTCCCACACAGAGAGACTCGGTCAACCTAAATTATTTTCAGAACAAAGTATTTTAAAAAAATATATACATGCAGACTCCCCAGCCTGTCCATGCAGGGCCAAGTGGCAAGAAGAGGGTGGCCTGACACTATGCATGATGGGTGGGGCCCGTTTGGATGCTGCGAGCCAAAAAGCATTTTTGTGGGCTCGTAATTTCTGAGAGCTCCTGGCAGGGCCAACTAGCTCCAGGCTCAGACTCCTGCAAAGACCGGCACCGCCACTGCCCCGTCCACGCGGGTCAGGCTTTCTGTTGGGCCTTAGTCTCCCCATCCCTGAAACAAAGGGCGGGCTGAGGGCACCTCTAACGCAAGCCCAACACAGTGTCTCTCCTAAGTTCTCCTCTCGGAATCCTCCATCAGCCCACATCAGTCCTCCTGATAGAAATAATAATCATTACAATAATAATAGTAATTATTCTTACAGCAGCTACCACTTATCGAAGCACTTATTTCATTTTCACAGCCATCCATCATGTACGGTAGATTTATGGTCTCCATTTCACAGGGGAGGAAACTGACGTTCAGAGAGGTTATGTACCTTGCCCAAAGGAACACAGCTAATAGGGGTGGAACTGGATTCCAGACATGTCTGAGGCCCAAACTCCTGCTGCCCCAACCTCGATTCACAGCTGTAGCAGGACGGGTGTGTAACACACACACACACACACACACTCCCAGTAAGCACTGGAGGAAGAAAAGAGGAGGGATGTTTGTGGTGATGACGTTATCACTGTTGCCTGCCCAGCTTCCCTTCTACCCTTTTTTTTAACCCCCTGATAAAGGCTCCCCTGACACATATTCAGGGTTTTACAGGACTTTCCTCCCCAGGTCCATGTACTTATACAGAAACTGTCGATCACAGAGGCAGCCTGACCCATCACAGCGTAGAAGCCATCTTCCAGCCACTGTGATTGGCTCAAGTGTCACGCACGTGACTCGGGAAAGCCAATCAGAGCCTTTCTACGGTCTGAAGGGCGGAGGAGGAGGCTCTCTCCCCTCTGGGGTTGCTAGGCTGAGTTGATGGACGTGCAGAGCTTCCAGGGAGCTTGTCCTGCTGGTACCCCACCGGCCTTGCCCTGGGAAGGAAGCCGCCCCTCTAGGGGAGAATGTGGCTGCAGACTGGGAAGGCGAGGGGGAGATGGAGAGAGGGAGCCCTCAGCCCACAGCTGGTCTGAAACCCACTCCAAACCGTCCTTCCCAGTATTGAGCCACCAGAGAGGCCAGCACTGAGACCCTGTCCCTTTCCATTAGAGTACTGAGTGACAGCTCCGACCAGCGGTGCATCCGCCGTGACTTCATGTCTCTCCCTCTCCATCTCCTTCACACGCACACCGACATCTACTGTTGGGAAACGGAGACAGCTCTGGAAGAGGGAGGAGGAGGAGCAGAGGAGAAACACTGGGGGGGAGACGCCAATCCCTCTCCCTTCCCTTGGAGACCCAGCCTGGTGTCCATCCACAGGGCGGGTCAGGCCGCTCTCCCCAGGGCATGGCCGCTCCTCGCCCACGGCCAGCCCTCTTCCTGCTTCAGCTCAGTTCCTCCTGGGGCAACCCGCGAAGTGGTTGCTCTCTGTTCTCTTTTCTGTTTCTTTTTCTTTTTTTAAGACACCACACGGTCTCCCCGTTGACGACAACTGATGTTTCACCTCTTGTCCTCTCTGATATGCCAAGGGAGCACCTGAGACCAGAAGGTCTCCCCAGCACCTCCTGATACCTGGGCACATGGCCGTTCAGGCTTCTAGAAAGATTGTCCCCCCACCATCTTTCTAAACCATAAATGTGATCATGTCATGCTTCCTACCTAAGCCCTTCCTTGGCTCCCCATTGTCCACAGGATCAAGTCCAGAGAACTCAACATGGTGGACAAGGCCATGCTTCTTTGGCTTGGTCTCTTTTATTCCTACCCCTTCTAATCCACACTGTGGCTGTTCCCCAGCTCTGCTCCCCCAGCCCCAGACATGGAAGCCTGCTGCTCCTCTTCCTTGGAGAACTGTTCTCTTGTCCATTCTTCTCACTCCTCCTTCAGGGCAGATGCCACCTTCCCCATAGCGATAAGCACCTGTCAATAACGCCTCAGGTCAGTCAGACTCACGCTGCTACTTTGGTAACAGACAACCCTTCCTCCTTTGGAGAATGGAGTTCGGGTGGGTCTCTCCAGGGCTCCTTACCCCAGCTGCAGGTGACTCACACCTGGACTGTCACCGAGCTGAACATGGCTGAGACCCCACAGGTCTCTAAGCCCATGAGAGAAGCCCACATGGCTTTGCTTTCCTCTTCCTCCCTTGGCCCCTGATCCAGGAGCATTATCCAGGAGCTAAAGCATCTACCAGTGTATTTTGAATAAATGGATTTAAAAATTGCCTTTAAATTTGATCAAGCTAAAAAGAGCTAAGGTCTCTCCTACTAAAAAAAAAAAAAAAAATTCACTTTAGTTCACAGAGAGCCCCCTTTCCATTTAGAGCGAGGAGGGTTCGAATCCTAGCTACCTAAGACGTTGGTGTGGACGCGGCACTTTGAGTGGCGTTCTCTCTCTTGTCTTCCTGCGGTCTTGGACAAGTGGCTTAAAATTAAGGCTCAGATGAGATGACATATGTAAACGCGTCGGGCAGGGGATGGCACAGGGAGAACCAGTAAAGGGTCATGATGATTAAATGACCTCCTAGACAGTAGGCAGGGCACCAGGAGAGAGGGGGCTCATGGGAGTCCCAGGTCATGCTCCCTCCCCAGCCTCCTTTCCTCATTCACAAAAAGCAGAGAAGAGCATCTTCTGAGTCGGCCTCCTGCATTGCACTGAGGATCCAA
The DNA here is from genome assembly GCF_964194105.1 of Spermophilus citellus. Classification (NCBI taxonomy): domain Eukaryota; kingdom Metazoa; phylum Chordata; class Mammalia; order Rodentia; family Sciuridae; genus Spermophilus; species Spermophilus citellus. The sequence continues at coordinate 85,082,220 of NC_138184.1, forward strand.
ATCCCATCACGCTCTCGAGGGTCAGGACGGGAGAAGCCAAACTTCTGCATGTCTGAAAGTGTTACTGCGATTACTTTGATCCCGACGGCATCTCCATCTTAGACACAACCACGGTGTCTAAGTAACCCAACACAATCTAAGTGTCCATCATACCATGTTCACTCTGGTGGGAGTGGGGTGAGGGGACTCAGCTCACTGTAGCCATTCAGGGACCCAGGCCACCTTAGTACTGCCACCAACCTGACCGATGAACTCTGCCACTGTCAGAATGTCCCCTCCAAATCTCACATTGATAGGTAGTTGCCATTTTAACAGGACTAAGAGGGGGGACCTTGAAGAAGTGGAGAAGTCATAAGGGCTCTGCCCTCATGAGCAGGTTAATTCCACTGTCATGGGCTTGTTGTGACTTTGGCTGGATCTCTCCCTCTGCTCCAGCTCCCCTGTGCTTCCTCCCCTTCCACCATGCCATCAAGCCACAAAAGCCCTCGCCATGCTCTGGGACTTCCTGGACTCCAGAACCTTAAGGCATATATGTGTCTTCTCCATAAATCACCCGGTCTTTGGTATTTCGTTACAGCAGCAGAAAATAGACTCAAGCAACCTCCAAGGTTTCCCCAAAGGTGAAGAGGGAGACTAGAACAGAGGTCAGCCAACCATTGTCCCACAGGCCAAATCCAGCCTGCACCCTTCCAACAGCTGCACTGAACACAGCCAGGCTCACTCTCTGACATCTTGTCTGTAGCACCCTTTGTAGCACAGTGACAGAATTGAGCAGTCCTGACAAAGCTGTCACGGTCCCCAAAGCCAAAGTCAGCTCCTACCATTAAGAATATGCATGCTGGCCCAGAAACTGCGAGATCACGCTGGGGTGTACAGCCCTGTCTGGAAGAGGGACACATTCTGTTGGCCAGACCTCCGCAGCATGGCCCCACCTGCAAAGCAGCCTGGGAAATGCAGTCTTCCTAGGCACCCAGAGGAAAGTGGAGCGCAGTTCCACGGTCTGGTGGTACTGTCTCTGCCACAATCAGTTCTCAAATTGTACAGTGTAAAGCACATGGGGGCACATGGGGGCCCAGGGCTGAAACCATGGATCAGACAGGTCAACATCCCCAAGGATCTCACCCGGACTAAGGGAGGTCTGCAGACCACCAGGCACGGGGATAATAGAAGCAAAGCAGCCCAGAGGGTCAGTTCTTTATCATGCAACTGGTACCTGCTAAGCTTTAGATGCATCGTCTCCTTTAATTGGCATGAAAACCCCAAGAGGTCAGATGTTTGACTTCCACTTTCAAATGGAGAAACTGAGATGCGCAGGCCATAATTGGTAAAAATCTGGATTCGAACACAGGTCTGCCCGACTCCGGTGCCTGAACCCTGAAGTGCTCTCACTGCCGAGCAGCAGCCTTAGTCACAGTGCCCAGTAGGCTCAGCTCTGGGTACTGGGGAAGGGTCCCCAGGTGTGCCGAGACCCCTGCAGGAAACAGCCAGCACTGGCAGAAGAGTTTGCCTGGGGAGAGCTTGACAACAGTGCCAAGAGAGGGGACCCAGGGCTTAAGACCCAGAGGACCACTGAGACGCCCAGGGCTTAAAGGGACAAAGGTTGGGATGGTTTCCTGGAGCCTAGGAAATGCCGTCCCTCCAGAAGTGGGGCCACTGGGCAGGTGGACTAGGCAAGAGCCATGGAAAGTAGAGAGAGGAGAGGGGCGCACCTGGGCCTGTCTCCCTCACCCGCCGGTCTTCTGGTGCCTTCTACAGGCCAAACCCACCCGGAAGCTGTCACTGAGAAAGGCAGAGAAGGGACAGGGGGCACATTAGGAATCATCAGCACAGCCCTGATCCATCTTGAGAACGGGCTCACCTCCCCTGCCCCCTGGAAGTTCTCTATGCACAAGTGTCACAACAGTAAACCGATGACAATGTCATCGGTTTCAGGCACCCCTGTACCCTGTGGGTGAGCATCGTGGCCCCGGAGGGCAGGGCCAGCATTTTCTCTCCATGTAACTCCAAGTGGGGTCAGGGGAAGCTGCATCTCCCACGTTGGGGAGGATCATTCATCTGGGGAATTGGCAGCCCCTCCACTTCAGCCTCGGGCTGAGAACCTTCCAAGGGACCATTTGGTTGAAGTTTGGATTCAGTGTTGGCCAGTTTCCACCCTCTCCCAGGATGTCCCCAACCTCCCGAGGGGAGGGTCAGAATGTGTCTCCGTGTGTGTGTGTGTGTGTGTGTGTGTGTGTGTGTGTCCAGCCATTTCCATAGCTCCGGGGTCCCTCTTCCCTTTCAGAAGAGTTGGCAACTGGATATCTATTGACCATTGAGAGAGGACCCACCAGGCGGGCCTTGGGCGGAGCAGGCTGCACTGAGAATGCGCTCTTCAGTGAAGAGCGGCCAACCCCCGTCCAGCCCTCATTTCCCATCCTGCCTGAGAAAGCCTTGCCCGAAAGCCTTGCCCTGCCCACCTGCCACCATCTCTGTACCTACAGATCGCCCTGGGTTCAGACCGCTCAGAGACAAGAAGGCCCAGGGAAGCCCGATCACTCTCTCCACCTAGTGGGATGTCAGGGCCTCGCTCCCACTGTGCTCTTCTCGGGGGGGATCTGACTTAGTGGACCGTTTTCATGACTCAAAGTTCTGAAACATGGCTGGCATTTCCCAGGGTGAGCATGAATGTCCCCGAACAGGATGACCAAACACGAGGCTATTTTTAGGCAAGAAAACTGGCCCAGTTCCTGTCCGTCAAATCCAATCCGTTTCTCCAGTCCACACCGACCAAAATGTAGTCATCAGTGGCCTGGAACACCCTGGCTGGGGGCCCACCCGCCCGCCAGCCATCTGAAGTCCTGTGGGTAGGTAAGAGCTTGAACTTCAGAGTCAGGAAGCCCAGCTGCGTGACCTTGGGCGACTTACTGAATTCTTAGAGGTAGTCCTACTGGGTATCGCAGAGGCCCCGGGGAGGCCCTCCCGGGGCTGGCGGGCATGCACCTGGCAGGAGCCTATGTAAGGGTCATTCATTTGGAAGGTGAGTCCAAGAAGCAAGGGTGAGCGCATGAGGACAAAGAAAAGCCCTCTTATGACCGTACTGTATTGCCAAAGTCACTGCCCCAGGAAACGGCCCTGATTGTGCAGGGGCCTCCTGAGATGTGTACAGAATGGCTTCCAAACTGGGCTGAAGTCCTTGCCCGTCCTCCATCGGCTAATCCTCCACTCCTAGATAGAGCTTGGGTGCCATCTAGCAGGTTCTCAAGGGCATTGGGGGAGTCCCTGGGACAAACGCAGAAATCCCAGGAGCCTTCCTTGGGACTGCCCCCCCCCCACTGAGGCCGAAACCAGAGGGACAGGAGGAGGTGGCAATAGGGCACCGTGGCACCTTAACACCCACCTCGAATTCTAACCAGCAAGGGAGAGGAACGCAGCCCCCCGCCCCCAGCAAGTCCTCCATCAATAACAGCTGCAGGAGGGGTGTCGAGGGCCCTGGTGACTGCACAAGCACCACGTGGTCACATCAACACAGCTAACGGCTTCCTCTCGCGTGCCAGCTCTGGGCAGTCGGAAACAACTCTGTCCTGGCAAGGGTTCGAGACACCTCGGCTGGTTGGTGGGAAGAAGCTCGGTGATGGATTTTTGATGCCTGCCATGGTAGCGGGAGGGGAGCAGGGGAGTGGGCTGCTGATTTATGTGGCCAACATTAAGAATATGTCATTTCTTTCTCCAAGTCTCCGCCTCCATACCTAGGGGTTAAGCGCCATCGTTTGTAAAGTGAGGGAAATACTATGTTTTACTGGGTGGTCCCCAGGAAGACTGTGAAGCCATAACTTAAGAACTTTGAAAAAAGAGAGGATATAGGATGAGAGCACCCCATCCGGTCTCCCTGCTCCTCTCTGCTCAGGGCTCTTCTGAAAGCACTTGGGAGTAAAGTGTTTCTCTAAGCAGATGGACCCGGTTCTCTTCTTGCCACTAAAAGGCACTGAAGGAGATATTTGGCTCAGGGACCCTTATTTAGCTTTGAACCTTGGAGTCAATCAATTGCTCATTTCTGCCCATCGATTTTGACTGTGCTCAGGGTAAGCAGTACCCCAGATTCCCTTCATTTCCTGTGAACCCTTCACACCCTCAGTGCCTCTAGTTTAGAAAGCATCAATGCCCTTACCCTCCCCTGCCCAAGAATGAATTTCAATTATTGTAAGCTTTGGGTCAGCCAACTACAGCCCAGGGGTCAGTCACCTGTTTCTATAGTTTTATTCAATCACAGCCACGTCCGTTCATTTATATATCATCTCTGACATTTTTCATGCTCTAAAGCACAGTTCAGTGGGTAGAAGACACACCCTATAGTTCTTGGCCTAAACTTTTTATTATCTGGCACTTTGAGAAAAACTGTTTGATGATCTCTGGTCTACGTTCATCTAACTATCCATCCTCTGGGTACCATGATGGGTTTAGAGGTAAAAAATTAACACAAACTAGGTCAATGAAACTCAAAGCTCTCTGCTTCTCTGAGCATGGAGTTGAAAGGATGTGAGGTCTGGAGCCCATGCAGCCATTTTGCAGTTTTGAGGAAGGGTTTATCTTTCTGCCCTCAAAGATCAAGTAGAAGAGACAAGGCTGCACAACTGAAACCACAGAATGAGAGTAGGCCTTTATCCATGGCATAGATAAATAGAACGTGTAGGGGGGCTTCCAGGAGGTAACGTGATTGAAGCTAGACCTAAGAGTTAGCAGAATTGAACTAAAGGAAATGTGGCAGGTGGGGGGGGTGTGTGGGCACACCAGTGTGACACAGCAGTGAGTCACAGCCTGCTTGGACCTGGGGTTCTCTCAAAGGAGGAGCTGCGTTCCCTGGCTGGAGAACAATGGAGGGCCAAGCACCCCGAATTGTGCACAATGCCTGCATCCACCCAGGTACCCTTTCTTCTTATGCCCACTTTCAGGGGCAGAAACTGAGACTTCGGGGGACACCCCCCAGCTCCCGATTGCCCCCTCCTCCTCCGCACTCCCCTCGGTGGCTCCTGTAATCCTGGGGGGCTGGGTGGTGACATCCTGTTTTCCTGGCCAGAACAGGGCCCTGTGTAGAAGGAGCTGGAGCTGTTTCTCAGGCAAGGCCCAGCGGGAGAAGGTCAAGGCGTCCCGGCATTCCCCAGGGCACAGAAAGTGTACTCCAGCCTCCAGGGCCCTTTCCTTGACCATCAACCCCTGAATAAAGTAAATTCCAAGATTCACCGACCTGGCCCAAGTCCCACTTCTCCAGTCCCATCCTCCACCACACCGTCCGGGGCCTGCAGGCTTGGACAAGGGCGTGTGTGGCCAACATTCAGAATAAGTTGTCTCTTTCTCTGAGTTCCAGCTTTCCCGGTTGCAACCCACCCCAGGGCCTTTGAACAAGCCGTTCTCTCTGCCTGGAGATTCTCCACGGTTTGGCATCTTCCAGATCTCATCCAACTTCCCTTTCCCAGGGAAACCTTTGCAGGTGCCAGGCCCAGATTGGAACAAGGGCCCTTTAGTACCCCCTGGTGTACCTGCCCCTTCTCAGTTCATCCTCCCCCAAGTTCCTACCCTGGAGAGGCTCAGACAGGGACTCCCCAGGGAGCGGGGGTCTCTATTCTTAAGAGCCCCACCCAGGCGGGCCAGACCACTTCCCCCTGGAGATCAGCCAGATGAGACCCACGCCTCCGTTCCGGTCAGAAGAAAGCACCTGGATTCTGCAGCCCTGCTCACTGGTCCTGACCTCCCACGGCCGAGCTCCAGGCTCCGGCTGATGGGGGCAGAGCGGGCACTTCAGGGGCAGACGTGGAAGTCCCACCTGTGTAAGAGCAGAGCGAGGGACTTGGTTCCCAGCATCCCCGCCCCAATGCCTCTGCTTCTAAAACTGCGAATCTTCCTTCCCCCACCACAAACGATGATTGTGAAAATTCAAAAATGGAGAAGATAAAAATGTCCCCTTGACCCCTTGCCCCCCTTTATACAGTTACAGTTTGATGTATCTTTCAACCTGCTTTTTGCAATACTGAGGATTGAACAACCCCTTTTTCTTCTTCTGTTTTCATTTTTTGTTGTTGTTGTTGTTTTGTTTTGGGACAGAGTCTCCAAGTTACCAGGCCTGGCCTCCAACTTGCAATCCTCCTGCCTCAGCCTCCCAAATCTGTGGGGTCACAGTGTGTGCCTTCGTAAGGACATCTTTTAGATAAATAGGATCAGACTGCATGTATTACTTTGTTATCCAACGTTCGAACGTAAAACAGGCCTCTCTTCACAGAGACAGGAACATCCTGAGCTCTTTTGTTCTGAACAATCGTCCACCTGCCCCATTGTGTGGATATACCATGACTTACTGACCCCACTCATAGCTACAGACAATAGGGCTGTTGGTTCTCCACGTTATAAATGGCATGGTGACAAACATCTTGTCCCCACAGCTTTGCACCCCATTCTGTCTTTCATTTGTCCGTGTTTGGGGATTGACCCCTGGAAGCAGGATCGCCAAGCCAAGACCAGGTCACCCCAGTAAGGCCTTGGACGGTCATCGCTGTCCTCCGGATCGGTGTATCAATCTGTTACCGGCTCCTGGCGGACGGAAAATGACAATGTTTCCCATCTTTGACTTTCAAATAAATGAAGATGCGCAACACTGTTGGGTTTTTTTTAAATCTACCTCTTTATTCCTAAATAATTTGAGATTTGTCAAAAAGTTGTAACGATAGTAGAGAAAGTTCCCAGCATACTTTCGACTCAGCTTCCCCTTACCGTGACATGGAACCAAACCACCAAGTCACGTGGGGACTGTGCTACCCCTAAATATCTGACTTTATTTGCATTTCACCCGTTTTTTTGGTAACTTTTTTCTTCATTCCAGGATCCCACCCCCTAAGTGTATCTCCCAAGTCCCCCTCCCAGTCCCCGAACCCCCATCTCTCTTTGCATTTCTATGACCCCTTCACAGAGGACCGGCCAGTCCTAGAGTAGAAGGCTCCCTGATTTGGACTCGAGGGTTGTCCCCGGGAGGGCAGGAGGTGAAGCAGGTGGGCGAGGGCACCAGGGGACCAAGCTGTTCTCTCAGCGTCAGGGCTTCCAGGTGTCCCCAGGTCTCACCACGGTGACGTGCGTCTTGCTCATGTGGTAGTGCCTACAGGTTTCTCTGCTGTAAAATTACTACCCACCCTTCGGTCGTGAGTCAGTGTCAGGGGTGGATGCTGCTGTCCCCCAAGGTCAAAAACACCTCCCCTGACTGTGGCCCCATGGCGCCCACATCCATCCCTGGACGCCATCTGCTGCAGCATCTTCTGAAAACTGGACTCAATCAATAAAAAATGGGGAACAGAAGGCACCTGCTGATCGTCAGCACCGGCTCCCGGGGAGCAGATGAACTTCAGGTCAGCAGCGCGGGGGGCACAGGCGCCAGCCCTGGAGGGGTCCCCCTGTGGCCAATGGTGCAGTGGGCCCAGCAGGGTTCCCCACCAGGACAGGGACGGCCAGGCCCCCGGGGGGGGGGGGCAGAGTGGGACGGGCACTGTGGGGAAGGACTCCTACTCTCCAGGACTTTAACCTTTTCCACTGATGAATTCATGGCAACGGGAATCCAACAGGATAATTTATAGACTGCACTCTCATTCTACTTGAGTCAGGACAGTTTCTGTGGAAAAGACCAAGGCCGGACTTCAATTAACATAAGCAAAAATAAAGGAACTCACTGGCTCCACTGATACCAGCTTCAGGCGTGGCTGGATCCAGGGCCTCCAGTGAAATCATTAGGGCTTCATGCTTATCTCTCTTGCCCACTCCTCCCCCTACCTTGGAGCTATTTGGATCCATCCACAGGAAAATTCTCTCTACAGCTCTCATAGTAGCTGTAGGCTTCTCATCCTTTCAATTACAACTCCAGCAGACAGAGAGTGCTCCCTTTCCAAGAGCCCCACAAGTCCTTGAATGGAATCTCAGAAGCCTGAGATGATAAGCCAGAACTGGTCCTGCTTGCCACAATGCCCCAAGAGGAAAATTCCTGGGCCCTCTAGCAAAGATGCAGACAAGAGAACCTTGTCTGGTGCTGAGTTCAAGGTCTAGGGCATAGAGCTCAGTGATGGGGCTTCGGAGTCAGCACTACTGCCTCGCGTGTGATAAACACCATCCACCTTCCAGACATGGGGCCATCCCCACCACCAGAGCTTAACTGTGGCTGTGTTGAGCTGGCTTCTTTAGAACAGACCCACCAGAGAGCACCCTTGGCATCCAAGAGACGTGGACGAGGCCGGCTATGCCAACACTGACCTGATACTCTGTCCCTTGGTGACAGTCTATGATGCTCTGTCCAGACCTGAGCTCAACCGAGGAAGAGTGTGGTGATCCATTAGTGATGTCTGCCCTGGGCACAGGAAAGGGAAGTAGGGGCCTGTTTGCAACGTGTGGATCCTCAACGATCATCTCAATGACACCTTCCTGCTCCAACATGCTGAGACCCGAGTCAGGGCAACTAGTGTTTGAGCCCATATTGTGAATCCCTCAGGGATGGGGACTGGGGGCCTGTGAATGGAAATAGAATACATGCTTTGTTCTCTCACAGGGCTCCCTTTTAACTGGAAATCAAAGTGCAGGTCAGGGAGAAGGGAACTGAGAAGAAGGGAGGGGGGGCGCAGGAGGAAGGGAAATGGGCACCTCTGAGCCTCTATTTGAAAGTGGCAGGCTACAGTGTGACACCATATAGTAACAAATGAATAAAATAAAAAGCCCCTGCCGTCCCTCCTGGATCCCACGGGGCTAAGAAGTGGGTGGCATTGCCGTTGTCCCCCTACACCTGCGTCACCCACCCTGCACCCCCAGGCGCCCCTTCCCCGTGGAGAGACTGAGGCTGAAGGGCCCCGTCCCGCCCGCCCTCTCCACTCCCCCGTGATGCCATTTGGAACGTAAATCTAAAAAGCTGGCCGGGAGTGCAGACTCAGAGAACGGCCTTCATCCAGGGGCCTCGGGTTTCTCCCATAATGAGGCCAGTTGGAAGCTGTTAGCCCAGATGGGAACCAGCCAGCAACAGGTGAACGGCCGGCCACCTATCAGCACCGCGCCGAGGGGTGACGCGCTCCGGCTTGGGCTCCCCGCAGCCAGGGGCCAAGCCCCAGAGCACCTGTCGGCAAATGAGAGAAGGGTCTGCACTCTCTGAACTGGTTTCCATGGGCTTCCCGTCTGGGAGCCCCCCGGGAGCATGGTTTCCCCCAGTTCATATACAGTGCTAATGAGGGGTAGCCGGCGGGGAAGGCCAGGTCTACCTGATCCAGGGCTTGGAAGGAAGCCAGGGTCTCTCTGGCCATAGATTCTCTCTCTCTCTAGGTTCTTGGGCTGCACGGGGAGATTAAGATGTATAGTCTGCAAATGGGCTAACCTGTTCCAGGCCCCTTTAATGAGGCTTCCTATAATAGAGCCATTTCTCTTTCTTATGTATGAATATGCATTCACACACACACACACTCACACACACACAGACACACGCACACACACGCACCTTAACATGATCCATATGGAAGTAAAAAGTTCTCCTTTACTCTCTCTTTTCAAGCAGACTCTATAATGAGCAACACTTTAAAAAAAAAAAATCAAATGAAAATTCATGGTTCAACAAACGTTTCCAGGGAATCCAGTAGGTAGTTCCAGCTAACGGGCCAGGCGCCCTCTTAAGACACGGTGGACAGGCAGCTGTGATCAGCCGGACCAACGGTCCCTCAGGGGCCTGGTGGGAACCCAGCAACAAGCCAAGATGAAGTCTGCCGGAAGCACTGGCCACTCTGAGACTCTGGATAAAGAGATGTGAGCAACCTCGAGCCCTCGAGCCCTGTAGACCTGCAACATTATGCTCTGAATCACTCAGACCTTCATCCACCTAAAAGGAGGACATTCTTACGGCCCTTGACACCAGGTATCTCCTAGCTCTAAAATGTAGACTGCCCCTCCAACTCTTGATTCCTCAACATCAGAGCCTCAAGCAGGAACCGTGGGGACATGCCAAATGTCTCGACTCCATCCGGGATCAGGTGCCGCCTCCAACTTTAAGCCTCCCAAAGAGCAGGGACATTCTCGGGTCTGTCTCCAGATCCAGGGGCATCTGAACTCAAGGTGTCGAACAGGGAGCAAGCCGTGACTGGAAAGTGAGTTTTCTGACTACAAGGAAACAAAACGAGAAGTTACCTTTTTAGAAAATAAATAAATAAATATTTTTCAAAGCCTTGACCAGTCAGAAATAGGAGTCCTCTCCCAGATAATGTGAGACAAAGGGACCATCGAAACCGATCATTACAACAAAGAAAATAACAATAATGGGAAGGCTGCGCATCCTAAAAATCACCTCGGAAGTGCCCAAAGCTGTCATCAGAAGCAAAAAATCATAGTATGAAATGCTACTGTTATTATACTTAAAAAGGATCCACATAAATACACTGAATGTCCATTCAGGAAGTCGGAAAAGAACAACATAACAAAGCCCCAGGAACTATTAACCAGAGGAAAAAGAGAAATCATGAATTTGGATGATAAAAAATCCCCAAAAAAGAGATAGACAAGGCTCCCAGGGGTTTAATCAAGGGGAAAAAAAATAAGGCAGATACACATAATTAGGAGGAAGTGAGTTGGTGGGGTAACCACGGGGAAGGCAAAGATTTAAAAATAGCAGTGCTGCTTAATGACGGGCAAAAGTCCACAGTCGAATGGTTGCAGCATCCAGAAAGTTAGCGTTTTAATTCTAGAATGCGTTCTCCCCAGTTCTGCGGAAGCAGGCTTGCTCACCAACAAAACAGCGGACTCCCTATGATAAGGAAATGAGTGAACAGGAATAGGCGACTCACAGCAGAATCAGTGCACACAGGCAATTAGTAAGCCAGGAAGCGTGGACCTGGATGCCCAGTGAATCAAAGCCGCAAAAACAGACACAATCACAATGCTCCGTTTCTCTCCCCCATCGAATTCGTGAAGATTTGTGTCGGTGGTGGATCTTGCTGGGAATGGCCACATCCAGTAACAATGGAGCTGGGGTGGCAGGGGTGTTCTCATAGACAGGATCGATCTCTCTCTTCTGCAAAACACTTTGGAAACATTTCTGCGAACGTCTAGCAACTCCCCTTAAACAGAGCAGTTCCAGATGCGACTCTGGTGGACAAACACTCATGAGACAGGACCTGATTCCTGCAATGGAGGGTCCTGGGAGAGTCTATTTGGTGAAGTGAAGCCGAGAATAAGTACACCTGGGTCCTGATTGACACCTGCCACCAGATGTCAACTTGAGTGACCCCCCATGCTCGGATGTGTTTACTGTCCTTCTTGGTGCGAGCGTCTCCTGGCATTTCCACCTACAAGGAAGGAGAGAGAGTGATGAGAAGGCAGTCCTGGGAGAATAGACCGTTGGATAGGAAGGAAAACCCTATAACCTGATTTCTGCTCCGCTTTCTGTTTCTTAATTGAGCTTAATTGTTTCTTCATGGAGCATCTTACGTGTCAGTGTGCAACAAATATGCACTAAATTAATTAAGGTCCGAAGTGAAGGAATGAATGATACAGAAAGGCTATTTTCATACATCTTTTTTTTTTCTTGCTCAAACCCAAATCACTGGAAATTACAATAAAAAAATATTGGTAAATCTATCATGATCGTTTGAACACAAATTAGAAGCGAGGGATGGGGTGCCTGGGCTCCATTTCCTTGCCCCCCCACCTTGGGGCTTGCTCACCAGAGCCACACCCAGAATACAGTCCAGCCACAGTGGCCAAATGAGCCCCCAGCAGCTGGTCACTGAGAGGGTGGACAACCCAGTGCAGCCCATCACAGGTGGCTTGGTGTTCTGTGGCCCGCCGTGTCAGCCACATGGACTCTGCCGTGACCATCCAGTCCTCAGCCACCACCATCACTAGAAAGGTCCTTTTCTTGGTGTGACCACAAGGGTCAGCATGAGGAGCCAGTGTGGGCAAAACCACATTCCAGCTGTGGCCACCACACGACGGGACGGGCTAAAACCCAGTCATGATACGGGTTGGCCCAAGTAGGGTTTGGTCAAAGGACAGCTCGTGACATGGTGCCACCACACTACTCCCCAGGTCTCGACACCATCTCAGTCTTTCTCACGGCTCTCAGGCGGGACTCAGGACCCTCCACAACGCAGGTCCCAGTTCTGTCCCAGATAGCGGTGGATGTCCCAGACTGAGTCATATCTGCCCCCTAGAAAAACTCCCTCCTTGAAGCCCTGACCCCTAGCCCATCACAATGTGACTTGGTGTGGAGACGGAGGTCGTTAGGTTAGAGGGTGGCATGGGGTGGGCCCCCATCCAGGCTGACCTACAAGAAGAGGGTATTGGGACATCAACAGATAGGGAGGGGAGAGGGTGGGAAGGACAGGGAGAAGGCAGCCTTTGCAAGCCAAGGAGAGGGACCCCCAGAAGGGACCAGCCCTGCTGACCTTGACCTTGAACTTGCAGCCCCAGAACTGCGAGAAGAGCTATTTCTGCAGTGGAAGCAGCCCAGTCTGTGGTGCCTGACTGAGACTAATGTAGTAAATCCATGATTAGATGGAAAATCAAAACTCAAGTTCTAAAAGAGCATATACGATAGCAGATCTGTGTGTGCCTTCACACGGTGTGCCTGGTGTGAAGCAGTGTAGGGTGTGTGCACATGGGCGTGTGGGTGAGAATGTATGCACCCACCACGAAAAATATTCAGAACGTTCCAGAGCCAAGTGTTCACAGTGGCCCTCTCTGGGCGGGGAATCACAGGTGATCAGAAGAAATGAGCCTGTGGCAGGTGGTTCTTCCTAACCCATGGGGCTTTTCCTGCAGACACGTATTAACCACCTAAGCCCGCAAAGGAGACCTGTGCCAGGCACTTCCTGTCTTGTCTATTTGAACTCACGTAATCTTCATGAGCAGGGACTGGATCTCCATTTCCCCAGATGAGGAAACTGAGGCAGAGAAAGATAAAGTCACCTGCCCAAGACTCATGAAGCAGACAAAGAGCAGAGGAGGTCTCCGGACCAGACCACCAGGCTTTTTGGAATCTGGGACCTTAACCACAGGGCTACCCTGACCCTCTGCAGGTGGGGCCTGTTCAGTGGGTTACCCGGAGCTTATCTGAGCACATTTGGTCTAGTATGAGATTAGATTCAAGCCTAAACCAACACACACACACACACACACACACACACACACACACACACACACATTCAGGTGTATTTGAGTCTCCTTTGCTATTTGGCAACTTACTTGAGTCCTTTGAATTTAAGGTTCATGATTTAATTGGATCCAGGACCCCAAACCTGACAAGGTGAGACCCCTCCGGTAAATATATGGAAGATCATCTCAGATGTTCTACTGCCCGGGGTTCCAAGGATCTGACCCTCATGCTCTTGGGCAAGGGGCAGGGCAGGATAAGCAACCCATTCATATTTTATAAGTTTGTTTAATGGAGACTTATTTTGGGGGGTTATGTATTTTTAAAGACTGTGTAGCTGAGATTGATGGAGATACTGCTCTGATTCTCCTCTTACCAGCCCAGAAGCTGGAGGAAGCCCAGCCCTTCTGGACCCAGGAGGGACAGGAAAGAGTCACAAATGGATGAACACTTCCTAAATGTCCATCAGCGTGGATCTGGTCCAATAAATGATGTTCGGCCCGATAATGGAACCCACACGTCAGTTGGAGAGAATGAACCGGAGCTGCAGGTATCATTAAGGAAGGGTGTTCCTGAGGTATTACACGTCACCGAGTACCAGGGAAAATATGATCCTACTTGGTGTTTGTGTGTGTGTGTGTGTGTGTGTTTTCAAAACCAAGCGGAACAAGCTGGAATTTACGTCTCAGCTCTACTAAGAATTAGGCCAGTGACCTCAGGTTCTCTTAACCCCTCTGTGCCCCGTGGCCTCCTCTGCACAATAAGCAGAGAAGCCCTAGTCCCCCTTCATCCCTAATGTGCTGCAAGGTGGAGTGAGATACAGCGTGCCCCGATTTCCACCTTGCTTGGTAGACATTGAGCACTCATAAACACCCATCTTGTCAGGCCGTGGAAGAGGTCCCCGGGAACGCTGGGCACTTCTCCCCAGGAACCAGCCCTGCAGGGTGACCTGGGTGGAGGGAGATTTGCACCATCCCACCCTCTGTCTACACCATAGCTGAATTCCTCCAGCGTGCGGACTGACCCTCCTCGTGAAAGTGCAGCGGGCGGGGGTTTGTTTAATGGTTGAAGCTGTCCTGAAGGAGGCACGTGAATCCAGAAGTTTCCAGCTGTCTAGATGCTGCCTCCTTCCTGGGCTTGCAGGTGAGTGCGTCTCTCAAAATCTCTCAGGTGGGAACCAGCAAGGCCACTGTGTGCTCCCAAGACTGGGCACTGGCAATGAAGGAGGCCCTACGTTAATCGTCCCTACTTGCCTTGTTTTTTTGTTTTTTTGTGTTTTTTTTGAGACAGGGTCTCACTAAGTTGCGTAGGACCTTGCTAAATTGCTGAGGCTGGCCTCAACCTTGAGATCCTCCTACCTCTGCCTCCCGAGCCGCTGGAATGACAGGCACGAGCCACGGTGTCTGGCCCTTTTGAAATTTTCATGATACCCCCAATTTTGTGTTTCACAAATTGTTCCTGAGATAATATCTTTGTGTTTTGTTTTGCATGATAAAATAAAAAGTACTCTGTTTAAAGCAAAGATTCTAAGCTCTCGTAATTTATGGAGTTGTGGCATTAGTTTTGCTTGGTAGTGCCCCGTAAGTAGGACTTGTCAGTGCTTTTGACGTGTCTAGTGCACTTGACCCCCTGGGGATCCCAGCTTGGTGCCTGCATTTTCTTCTTCAGAGAACCTCCTTAGTACCACCAAGTGTGCCAGTGAAGGTCACCAAGGCTCCTGCCCATGTTGTTTCCACTTTTTTTTTTTCTTTTGTGGTACCGGGGATTGAATTCAGGGTCTCTGGACCACTGAGCCACATCCCCAGCCCTATTCTGTACTTTATTTAGTGACAGGGTCTCACTGAGTTGCTCAGAGCCTCGCCATTGCTGAGGCTGGCTTTGAACTTACGATCCTCCTGCCTCAGCCTCCGGAGCCGCTGGGATGACAGGTGTGCCACTTAATCGGTGCCTTGAGCTGTCCTTGGGAATGTTCCCCCAGGTCACAGGGCACCTGTAGCTCGGCTCCACCAGGACTGTCACACCTTAGCCCCGGGATCAGCGGGACACCTGAGACCTCTAGCACCTGGCTGCTGCCTGTGGGTGAGCTTCAGAAGGCTCCAACCTCAGCGGCTCTGAGTCAGGCCTCCTGGAATAGCTCACTCTCTTCAATTCCGACTGGTTTGTGCTGGAAGCCTCCAGAGGAGCCCCTTGGACACTGAAGCCGTTCCCAGATGTGAATAAAATAATCACAGGAGTGCCCTACAGTCTGGGGACCCTGCAGGGACCTGAGCCTCAGAAACTCCGGGAGCCCGTAGGATAAGCTGGGAGGCACCGCTGCCTGTCTTTGGGCAGACAAAGTATTGACCAGGGAAAGACCTCGCTCCAAGAGGGTCCTCTGCTCAGGTGGGCGAGGAGCGAGTCAGGCCAGATCTCTGCCCTCGGGCCGGGGATTGCATGGGCCCTGACGGGGCCTGGGCCTCTTTCTGCCCGGGACTAGGAAGAGCCAGGGCAGGAAGGGAAAAATATTGACTTGAGGAAAACACTCAATTGCAACCTCATGAGTAAATGGGCCATTTATCCCCCCCGTCCAGAGCTCCTTGAAAAGGTGACCGTCCATCAATCCGTCCTCCCAGCCGCTCCTTGATGAGCTGTTCCTCCAATGGGCTCATTTAGCTGATTACAGAGGAATTTGAGAGGAATGGGCCGCCGGAGCCTGGGCCGGGGCCAGCGATGCATTAACCCAGCCAGCGGCTCACCCCCTCCGCCCAGCGACAGGAACATCTTATTCCTGAAGCCTCGTCCCAGTGGACGGGCTGGGTGAAGCTGGCTCCAGCTTATCGGGTGCTGGGTAGAAAACCCGCTGCCACGGGGCAGGGAATGTCCTGCCCTCTAAGTCCTTGGTGGGAGTAATGACCTCTGGGACCCGAGCCAGGTTATTCTCAGCTCCCGGGCAGCCGCCCCGGGCGCCCACCCTCTAGGAAGGGCATGTGGGAAGAGACACAGAGACGGGGCCTGGACTGTCACTGCTCCTTGACTCTCTCTCCCAGTATCTTCTACCAGTTCCCATTACTTCCATCTTTGGGGTTAAAGTATTTCCTATAAAAATATCCTAGAGATACCTAACTTCAGCCATTGTGCTGGGGGCCGTTTACACTTTAGTGTGAATTAGTCCATCCAGTCTGTTGGAGACTCTGGGAGTAGGACATAGAAGGATAAGAGAAGAAGACAGACATCAATTCAGAGGACAAGCAGGCTGAGGGGGTGTCCCTGTGGAGACCACAAGGGCACTCAATTCTCTACATGGGAAGGACATAGTAGAGTTTTTTGGTGGCTCTTCCTCATGATGGTGTTAAGATACCAACCATTCCATTTGTTTATTTCTCCAACTTAAAGCCCAAGTCCATCTGTATTAAGAGTGCAGAAATCAAATTGAAACCACTTGAGCCTAGGAGAGGATATGTTGGCTCCTGTAGGTTCAGAAGCTTGGGTTTCAGGTATGGCTAGATCCAGGGGCTCAAATGATATTGTCAACAATCTGTCTCTTTCCAGCTCTCGGCTCCTCTTCCTCCTTGTTGATTTCAATCCCAGAGAGGCTGCCCATTTGTGGTTCCTACAAAGGCCCTCAGTAGCCCCAAACATCCGTTTTGTCAGCTTAGAAACCAGTAGAAAGAGAATAAGCCTTTTCTGATCCATCCTGCCACAATCCCAGGGCAGACTGTCCTTGGATCCACTTGGGTCTAGCACCACCCTCCAGGTCACCAAGGCCACAGATGGATCGGTCAGTCCCCGTCTTGTGCCCGGCGAGGATCTGATGAGAGGTCAGCCCCATGCAGCCCTGTGGCCTGTGAGTGGACGGAGGTGGTCTTCCAAAGGGGGGTCAGAGGACTTCTTCCAGATAAAAGAGAGAGAGGCGCTGGGGGCAGGAGGAACAGCGACCTCATAAAGGGATCGGTACCATCCAGTGTTCTGGGTTCCCACATGGAAAGTTCTAGAATCCACCAAGAGTGACTCCAAGAGGCAGAGCTAACGGCAGTGACCTCCGTGACTCCCCCTGACCTCATCCGGGCTATTCCCCTCTGGAGTTTTAGCCTGGAATCTGCTGCCCCCCAGAGTCTCCACCTTGGTGGGCATTGCCACACAGGTGCACCTCCTAGGACACCTGTGGGGCTGGCCCAGGACCATGAATTTCTTTCTTCATCTCAAGGAGTGATGCCTCGCACGATTCCACCCGCACTCACAAAGCACCAGAGCTTCCTTATGATTAGAGTCACGTTCTCATCCCAGTAGGTGTGTGACCTGGGGCTCGTGACTTAACCTCTCTGAACCTCCGCCCCCTCCTTCATAACAGGAGGTTAAATGACCTCTGAGATACAGAGCTCTCTGAGCATCGGATTCATCATGCACTTAACCTTCATCAACCAGAAAGAGAATCGAGGGCCTGATCCTGTAGGGCCCTGTGGCCACCATAAGGACATGGAGGCATCCAGGGCTTGGCACAGCCTGACCCACAGAGGACTCCTACAAGTGGCAGCACCACGGGGAAGAAGGTGCTAAAGATGCTGCTGAAAGGTGCTGCCCAGCGTCCAGCCGGCAGCTGCTGGTGCCGAGAGCCCAGCCCTGCCCATGGTCCTCCAGATCAGCGAGAGCAATTTGCACTTTGAACCCGGGCCGAGAGGACTGCTCGGTAAACACGGGGTGTTTCCTGCCACCACAAGTCTCTATCATGTGTCTGACACCATTATCACCAAAAGGTCACCAGGTGGCACCCATTAGCAGGACTGTCCCTTGTCCCCGTCGTTCACTTCTTCTGATAGCAGTGGAATACCCTGAGACCAGCGTATCGGCCCGGGTGTCCTGCCTGCCTGGCGTCTCCTGGCCTTTTGCCCAAAGCCGGAGGCCACCTCCTGGCTGATGTGTGGTGCACGGGTCCAAGTGTCCTGGGGACTGTCAGCACCAACCGCCAGGGCTTCGGGCTACCAGGAGTGACACCGTGAAACCAGAAGCTGCCTCCACTGGCTCTCGACTCCTCAAAGCTGCTCCTAAGG
This sequence comes from Spermophilus citellus, assembly GCF_964194105.1. Lineage (NCBI taxonomy): Eukaryota > Metazoa > Chordata > Mammalia > Rodentia > Sciuridae > Spermophilus > Spermophilus citellus. The sequence goes on from NC_138184.1 coordinate 85,100,361, forward strand.
GTAGCTAATGCTCCCCAGATGGCTGCTGCCCCCTCCCCGGGGGGCCCTGGCACTGTCCCTCCAAGGAGGCGCTGGAGAGGAGGTGGAGAGCCCTTGAAGGCACATCCTCCCACCACCTCTGACCCTGCTAAATGGGCTCTCCCTGCACCTCAGCTGTCTCCAGACCCACCTCAGCAGGAAGGCTCTTTCTTCAGCCTGAGTCTGAGGTTGCCAAGCAATTCCGTGTCTTCCTAACGCTTTTCCTTAGACGATGAACAAGGGTGACCTTGGCTCCTTCCTACCTCCCTGACTTCATCTCCCACCAGTTCTCGCTGCCCCAGGCTGGACCTGGAGAGCTACTGGACAGGCCACCCCCATGGGATCCTAGGACCCCACTGCCCCTCTCGCCATATGCATCGTGCTGTGTCTGATGCATCCCATCCGCTGAACCGTGTTATCTCATTCACCTTCGCCTCGCTACCTCCCATGAAGGGGTCCACTCGGAGCACATGCTCAGGACCGTTTGTGGCTTGAACAGAAGCATCATTCGGGTGTTGGATGACATGCTGTCTCAGTCCGTTTTCTGATGCTACAACCAAACACCCGAGATCAGGTCATGGGTAAAAGAACTTTGTTTGGCTCATGGTTTTGGAGGCTAGGAAATCTGAAAGTGTGGCCTTGGCATCTGCCTCACAGCTGGGAAGGGCCTTCCCAGTGCATCTAGCACTCTGGTGGACATCCCATGGAGAGATAGGACAAGTGGCCTTTATCAAAGTCACTCTCACATCTGCCCTCTAGTCTATGACTGGATTAACTCATTCCCAGGGGCTGACCCAGTCACCTCCATGGGTCCCATGCTGCCTGCACTGGGGACCAAACTTCCAACACACAGAATATGGGTCACACCTTCCAACTACCCCACAGCCAGAATCACACTAGCCCTTGACACAGACGTAGACAGAGCTCATAGCAGGCTGGTTCAGCAGACCTGGGCTCCGCTCCCTGCTCCATCTCCCTTGGCCAGCGACCTTGGGTAACTCAACCCTCCCGAGTCCCAATTTGCCCATCTCTAAAAAGAAGGCATCATGTACCACTGATGGCCATGGTCGGGATTCAATGAGATATTTTAGTGCATATTTAGTGGAGTGTCCATATTCAGGATTCTCTTTCCACAATCACCTTATCCACAAAGCAAGGACGCTGTCTTCTTGTTCACTGGTGTATCCCAAGTGCCTTCCGGGGTGCCCAGCATGTAGTAGATGCTCAACAAACATTTTCTGAGGTAGTAAACTAGCTGGTCATGCTGGACTGAGATCGAATCCCCCTAGAAGATCCCTAGAACCTTTGGCTTTAGTTCCAGATGTCTCAAGCTAACATCTCTCCATTCCCAGAGATACTGCCTTAGTAGGGTTTGGGTGGGACCCAGAAACCTGCATTTACACAAACCTTCGTGATCCTTTGGTCCCCTGTCATTTAGGAACCTTGGTCCCCCGCTGATCCAGGCCTCATCGCCCCCCTCCTCTCAGCTCATCCACGACCCCCACCCCACCCCGGGCAATCACAGCCGTCTAGGAGCCCAATCGCACCATCAGTAACGATCTTTGGGCAGGGGCTAATATTATTTCCGTGATGTACAGAAACCCAGCCGAGGCTTTTAAGTGAATACTTGGTAATAGAACAATCAACTTAAAAGATCAGTGTGACACAGAGCATGAAATAGGAAAGGATCGTGGCCAATTGATTCGGACCACACTTATGGGTTTGTGAAATGAATTTCATTCTCTAGACCAAATGGAAGCCTTGCTTATAAATCACTGCCGCTCCTAGAGATTAATAAAGGAAACAGGCTTGATTAAGAATTCAGAGCATCAGCCCCAGTGCAGATTTATAGACCCTGAGGTTTTGCCACGGGGATTTCAAGATGTCCCACCTGTTAATTGTCATTTAGGAAGATTAACCCCAGGGCTCCTGGCGAGGACTCCAGGCCAGGGCCCCAGCCCTGCGTGGGAATGAATGTAGATTCTAGGAAATGCACCTCGGCAGGAATTCCCAGCCTTCCCTGGACACCAACCGGTCCCAAGGCCTTTAACTTAGCGTCCTGTGATTTTTTCCTAGATTCTGGACGTCAGAGAGTTTGATTTGAGAACCCTTCTGCATCTCTATGAAAATGTGTTCGAGTGCAGTTGAGTCAAGATGGCAGACTAAGCGACAGGGACAGGAGGTGTCATTTAAAAGTTTAAATGCAACCTATCCACCCCCAGCTCTCCCACGCCCGGGCAGCCCCGTACGTGGGGGGGATCGCATGTGTCCTGAGGCCTTCGGTTTGGAAGAGCGTCTCAGGAATTCCTCGTGGGTCAAAGTCTGTCTGCTGAAGACCAAAGCCTCAGCAGAGCTCGTGAAGCCAGTGTGAGGAGAAGGGACAGGACCACTTTAACAAGTTAGCGGGGGACAGAGCAGGCGCATGCATTTTGGGGAAATGAGTTGCAAAGTTGCGCTCTGCCAATGGGAAGCCGCTTTCTGCCAATGGGAAGCCTGTTCCACCAATGGGAAGCCCTGTTCCACCCTCCTCCTGTTGGAGCAAAAGTTAGAAGCTAGGGTGCTGTCAATCACGAGCAGAAGGGACCCCCAGGGGGCACTTTTGGGGTCCTGATGACATTCTGCCCCTTCGTGAGGATGGGTTCGGTGGGTGGAATTTCATCAAGAGTGTCACCTGTCTGACATCTGAATCTCAATTAAAAAGACATCCGTGGCTAAAGCCGTCTGAGACTTCTGGAATTCATCCGCATTTGCAATGAATTTGTGGGATCATTCTGCAGCTCAGAGGAGGAAACATCCATTAGGAAGCTTTGAGCAGGATTTAAAGACTCCCTCATTTACTCATTCAGCAAACTTTAAGTGCCGACTCTGTGCATTGGTCAGCATTGTTTCGTTTTCTTTGGAGCGCCAGCCCTCGTCTAAAGTCTTCTTATAAGTTATTTGTTTAGCTTCCTGGAGTCGTATCTGCACCCCCCTCCACAGCCCCACAGAACGTGACCTCATGCGGACAGGGACCTTGTCTTCCTCGCTCACCTCTGTGTCCCCAGGCCCCGGCAAGTGCCCTGCACATAGTAAATGCTCAGTAAATATTTTTGCTGGTTTTGCAAATGCAAGAAATCCAGGCAGCACACCCAGCTCGGGAGTTGAGCACTTGGTCCTCTGACAGCAAATATTTCAGAGCATCCTGAAGGCTCTGGATTTACGGCAATGAGAAAGGGGGTGGGGGGGAAACAGAGTCCATGCAGCCTCTGCCCCTGGGAGCTGAGAGTTTAAAAGCAATTAAGGTCAAGGGTGATAAGATCTATGAAGGGGCAAAATAAAGTGCCCCGCAGACCAGAAAGAACAGTTCGAAGTGAGTCATAGAAGGAGATGCTCAGTGTGCACAGGAAAGAGCCGGTTTGCAGCGACCGGGCCTCGTGACAGAACACCACACAGGAGCCTGCGAGGACCCTGAAGCCCCTTCACCGAGAAGCGCACCCTCCAAACTCACCTGTGGAAGCCCCACTCACTCCCAAAGCCACCGAGTTTGGAGATTGGACTTTGAAGGAGGTGGTTGTGGTTAAACGAGGTAGTAAGGGTGTCCTTATTAAAAAAAAATAAATAAAGGAATATATCATCTCTCGTTCTCTCTCTCTCTCTCTCTCTCTCTCTCCCCTCCCTCCCTCCCTCCCTCCCTCCCTCCGTCTCTCTCTCTCTTCACAAAGAGAAAAGCTATCTGAGGATACAGCAAGAAGATGCCATCTGCCAGCCATGGAGAAGGACTTCACCAGAAGCCAACCCCACTGGCACCTGGATCTCGCACTTCCAACCTCCAGAACTGTGCAAAAATAAGTTTCTGCTGGCTGAGCCCACCCCACCCTCCCCCCATGTCGGTGCCATTCTGGGTGGCATCACGAGCAGGCTCATGCCCAGGTGCCTCTGAGGCTGTGGCTTTCAACCTCAAGTCTTGCTAGGACTCTGCCAATGCCGTGGCAACAGGAAGGTCATTACGCTCATTCATCAAGAATAGGTGACCCTGGGGGTATTCACAGATCTCCCCTAAATCCTGCTGAGTGGGAAGAAAATGCATCACTGGGCACAGCACCAACTTTGTCCCCGTCAGGCTCTCTGAAGACCTTCCTTCGGGGTCAGCCATTCATCCAACAAGCATTTATGGAACCCCAACCATGCACCCAGCAAGTAAGAGTGAACAAGGCCAGTCCTGCCCTCTGGGGACTGTCCCTGGCCGACAGGTGGCCCTGGAGAAAGAGCACTTGAGGAGGGGCCCAAGTTCCAACACTGAGACAGAAGTGAAGTTATCTAAAAGGACCCTGGGGCCAAACCCAGCACCATCTCTGGTTTTGAAGGGTGGAGAGATGCTTGGCAGCTGTTTTCTGCTTGGGCAGAGTCTTAGGTCAGTTCCCACGCCCACCCTGTCCCCTCCAGCTGAGGAAGGCACACAGAAGTCCCAGAGCGCAGCCCTGGGGTCAGATCCCGGCCCCACTTTGGGGCTACAGAAGATCTGGGGTACTTGGAGGGCAGGTACCATGTTATTCAAACCCAGTTATGTTACCTCAGTTTATCTAAAGGATGGTTCTCAGACCAGCCCCATCAGTTCAGGAGCTTAGGAGAAATGCAGAATCCTCAGCCCTACCCAAACCCACGGGATCAGACCTGTCTTTAATGGAGACCCGTGGGCCTCGTAGGGTAAGACTCACAGCTCAGAAAACACTTTCTACCTGTTCTTTTACTTCATCTTTGGAAGATGAGGACGGGATGGACCTGCAAATGGGCCTCCTGCATCCTCTTCCTCGTCTTGGATGCACAACGACTTCTTTAAATAGCCTCCGAGAAAGACAGTGAGCACGTGGGCTACAGAGATGAGGTCAGGAGAGAGGAGTCAGCCTGGGAGGGGGGAAAGGTTGGTCACCTCCTCCCAGGAATCCGAGTCAGATAGGGACAGACTCCCCCAGGGAACAGCAAGACCCATCGCCCTGCACTGAGTCATGACACGCGGGCTTGGATGGCAGCAGGGGAGTGTTTTGTAGTAAGCTCTTGTGATGTTCCAGAACAGGGGCCGTTCCCAGCAGAGGTCATGCTGCTTCAGGGCCTCCAGACCTCGAAAGCCACCGGTTTGTTGCCCTGGAGGACTCAGCCTATGGATGCTGCCAAGTCAGTGGGAGGAGGCCCTGGCCCTGGATGACCTCAGGTGGGTCATTTGTGCAGAGAGTCAGCACTGATTTGTCTACAAAGCTCCATGTGGGACAAAAGCAGGGTCCCTGGACATGGTCCCAGAGTCCAGGGGACCAATTACATGGCACAGAAAAGGGGACCATGTAGCGTAACCGCCTCAGACGGGAAAACTCACACACACAGGCAAGACTCGATCCGTCCCCTCAAGCATCTTCTGGTAAATGACGGCGATCATTTTGCACAGGAAAGAAAAGCGTTTCCAAGAATCAATGAAGGACACTGTTTGGAAACATCCACAAGCTGGCGTAAGAAGCCAGGAAGGGCCTGAGTGCTTTCTTCACAGATCATTTAAAGGCGCTAATGGCACACTCAGTTACATTTCTAACTTTAGAGCATCATCCGAGGGGGGGATTTGTCTCTCCCCACCTCTCAGATTCCGCCTCTCAGATGGGCCCATGCTGCTCACCCTCCCGTGTCGGACTGGTGGGGCCAAGTGAACGGTGCACTGAGTGTGGCTAGTTCAAAGGCTCCCCCCGGAACACCCAGTCCCCCTCGCTGGGTTGGGTTGAGGTTCTATCAGAGGGTGAAGCATAAGCACCACCCCTAAAGTTGCAGGAGTGGAAAACCAAACCCCAGGCAACACAGATCCATATATGGATTCCATCGAGAGGCATCAAGACCAGGGCCCCCCCGCAACTTTTTCTAAAAAGAGTCAGAAAGGAACATTTTAGATGCTGCAAATCATCAGATCTCCATTGCAACCACTCAAGGGAAACATTGTAAGCATGAAAGCAGCCATCGACGATATGCAAATGAACCAGTGTGGATAGTTTCAATAAAGTTTTATTGGCAAAGATAAGTCACGGGCCAGATTTGGCCCATGGGCCAGAATGCACCAATCAATCCCCAACTCAGAAAAATTTAGTACTATCTTCTCATTTTATAGATGAGACAACCAAGTGGGGAAGAAGAAACTTTGGTCAAATCAGAGCTTTGGTTGAAAGCCAAGAATGTGAGGTACGTTTTCTGAATCCCTCACCACGTGGGTCCCCCCTTCCTTTCTTCTCGTCTGGGGATCTCGGAACAAGTCAACACAGACCCTGCCCCCACGCAACATCCAGACTGGAGCTGTACCGAGAAACCACTGTTTAAATATGTTCCTTGAAGGATCAACATTAACTTTGTGTTTGTGAATGTTAATATTCTAAAACCACCGCCATTAAAGGATGACAATCGTACTGCCCTGGGCAGGCAATCCCCTCGTGAGGTATCCCGACTCTTTCATGGGTATGAAATTATTTGCGGAAATATACAAGGAATCATGCTCATGGTAAAGAGAAGATTTAAGGTCGATGAGAGGTAGGCATGAGAAAGGCCCTGTGACGCCATTCTTCAAAGGTAACTCCATTAACAATCCTTTTCTTTTACTTTTTAACATATTTTTAAAGAGACATGGGCAGGTATGAGAGTGTGTGTGTGTTAAGCATGCTTGTGAAGGGGGTGTGTGTTGGGGGACCACAAAAAGGGGACCTTGGCCCAGGCGTCGCATCGCTTCCTGGAAAAATGCATATTCATCCTGGACAATCGACTTGCGCTTCTGGAATTCAGCGCACTCCTGAGTCGGCACTCACCCAGATCTCTCAAGAGCCCAAGTTGGGACCTCAGATGACGTCATGCCGTCGGTGGCTGAAATCGGGCAGGAACGCTGGCAGAGACGATCCCCACCTTACCCCATTTTAGGAAAAGTGGAGTTAGCAGCCTGACCCTCCTCCGGCGTTTAATTTTTTAACAGACTGGCTTAATGGTCCCACTCTTCAGGATGACTTTGATGATCCAGAAATAAGCCCGCCACCATTAGCAGAGGGCAGCCCTCGCAAAGATCCAAACCAAGGAACATCTAAAGATAAAAAATCCATCACAGGGAAGGAGTGGGCCCGAGCCTCTGGGGAGCAGGTTTCTTTTACCTTCTCAGCCCCAGATTTATGAGTCTGACAGGCAAGGAAATCATGAGACCCTCGTGGGGGCGGGGGACCTGGGGCCGTGACATCCAAAACCCCATGAGCTCCGCGGTCCCCTCCTCTTGGAGTGGCGCCTCCCGTTGTATAAATCATCCATGTCTTGATCCAATTCAAGCGGGAACACTTTCTGAAACAAAGTGGGGGGGCTCTGCGATCCCCACTGATTAATTCCATCTATCTGCTGATGAGCCCTGGCTACACACACGTGGGTATTCAGCCGGAGCTTCCCCGTGGTAAACAGTAGTTGCCAACTCTGGATTACACAGCAAAGCAGGATATTCTTAGCAGATGACTGGATAGCTCATAAACGCCAAGGAATGGGCTCAGAACAGATGGGAAGCAGGGTGCGGCGGCCAGGCAGCAGGGAGGCGCTCAGATCTGGATGGATCTGCTCCAATGGCTGTCAGCCGGGGCATCGCTGCCCTCGGACTTCAGTGTTCTGGAAAGTCCAGCGGTCTCCCAGGACCTCAAGCTGATCCCCACCCTTGGAAGAAGGGAGGCTTTCCCGAAGCACAACCTGAGCGATACTGAGCCGAGAACAAGGAACCTGCCCAGCAGGTGGATATCACCTAGGTCAGGTAACGGGCTGGGGCTCAAAGCTGAAGTGGACACAATCACAGGAGCTCCAAATGCACAGATCTGTTATCTACCCTCCACCATGTACCCCTCCTCCCACAGGCACATGGTACTGGTGAAGGAATGAGGGTGATTACTTTTCTCAGTTTCTTTTACAAGTATTGTAACATAATTATGTCCCAGTCAAAGCAAAGGAAGCAAAGGTGGTTTTGCTTTTGTTTCTAGCCAGAAGAGGGTGTGATGACTGAGCCAGAGCAGCCATTTGGGGGATATGAGGTAACTTTGGAAGTAGAGGGCATGGATGATGGAGTAGCAGGCTTGATCTTGACGGCTCACCTCTGGACTTTTAAGAGTGATAGGTAAATGTCTAACTTGTTTATACAAGCAAACTTTGGGGTTCTTTGTTAAAGTCAATCTAGTTCTAAGTAATGGAGAATCTATGCGCAGTAACCTGTGTTAAGGGAATTCAAAGGAAAGGTAATGGGAGATCCAGGAAGCCACAGCCTGAGCTGCATGGAGATGGGGGATTGGGAGAGAGTTCATGGAGAAGGGGTTTATGGAATAATAAAGGAACAGGAATAAAAGGTGGGTCCATCAATCCAGCCCACGAGGACGATGTGAGGACAAAGAATCCGTATGGGGCAGGAGCCGAATTTTCATACACGGGAGACAGAAAAAGGTCATGCCACAAAGCAAGTTGACTTGGGTCAGATTCTGGAAAGCTTTCAACCCCAAAAGAAAGAGTTCACACCTCATCATCTGGACCATCCCAGGGGCTCAGAGTGTCTTTTGGCAGCTGTGACCAGTGCCTCTGATTTCTAATGGGACCGTCTCTCCTAGGATGGCTCCGTCGGTGAGAATGGCATCCCCTTCCTGAGGAGCCGCCTGTTCAGTTCTCTCACCCCTTGTTCTGTCTTGCCGTCTCTCCTTTTCTTTTCTTTTTTGGGGGGGGGTAGAATTTTGTGGCCTATTCTTCAGAGAGTCCTGTGTTGGTCCTGTGTACTGTGAGCATCTTCTCTGGCTCTCTGAGATGCGTTTTCATTCTCTTTATGTTTTTTTTAAAAAATTCTCCCTGGCCAACCAAAGCCTGATGCCTGGAATTCCCCTACTGATCCCAAACAAAGTAGGAATGGCGCCTTATTCTTCATACCTCCCCACAACTGGGCCGTCCAACATGACTCTGTGTAAATGGTGGGCTACTGGGTGCACACGCAGCCACACCTGGCTTATCATTCTGGTCCTCACTTCATCGGGGCAATATGGCGGCCACCATATTGGACTGTGTCATTTCAGGGCCAGGCGTGGGGGACGTGACTTGGTTAAATGAACGAATACATGTTCCTGAGGGGAGAAATGGCATGATGGAAGCAGACTTTGAAGAGGGTGCGTGGAGCCAAAGAACTGAGCTGACCCTCCTGAGCCCGACCACAGCGCCTTCCCAACTGGGCCACGTTCCTGGAATTCACAGCCAACCATGTCTGTGCCTTTGTTCAACCCTCGGCAGGCTCCACGCTGTCCTTGACGACCATGCCGCATGACGTATTAGAGATGCCAGGATCGGCTCCTCCTGCCTCGGCTCCCACAGTCCCCTCCGCAATGACCTCCCCTGGCTCTCTGGGCCCATTCCACCATGGGTGTCCCACGGCCTTTGCTGATGCGGCTCCTCCTTCCCGGGTTGTGCCATCCCTGTGTCCCTCCTACTTCCCACCCCGTGACCTGGCCGACACCTGTCCCTCTTGTTGGTTTTGCTAGAGTCGCCATAACAAAGCGTCACGAGCTGAGTGGCTAAGACACAGCCCTGGAGTCGGCTCACTGAGGAGGAGGCCAGACATCTGAGATGGAGGCTCCTTCTCCAGGTGCCACAGGAGGATCTGCGCCTCTCACCTGGTTTCTGGAGGTCTAGCCTTTGGTCACATCTCCCCAGTCTCTGCCTTCGAGGTCCCACGGCAAATTCTCCCTGCGTGTCTGTCTCCACATCTCCCAAGGACGCCGGTCAGATTGGACGGGGAAGCCAGCCTTCTGACTAATCACATCTGCGATGACCCCAATTCCAAACAGGGTCACCTTCTGAAGGACTTAGGGTTGGAACGTCAACCTGTGACCGTTGTTGGGGGGAGGGAGACCCAATGAGACCCACAGGACATGGTCCCTCCAGTCTGGATAACTGGCACTTACACAAGACGGCCTTCTCCCTGTTTCCCAGACCCAGTGTCCCCCGTCACTCCTGCGGTATTCAGAACTCAGATCAGTTGTTTCGACTTCCATCCTTCAGACTAAGTTCCATGGCTGTAGGGGACTGGTGTGGCAGCAGCACATAGTAGGACCTGCATCCATATCCATTCAGCGGATGACCCAGTCACCAAATAACCACAAAAGCGCCACGTGATGGGCTTTGGCTCAGATCTCAGAAGCAAAGCAGGTTCACGGCTGGGCTCCACGACGTCCCCAGTGGATGGTCCTTAGTCATGTCACTCAAACTGTCCCCGACTCAGCTGCTCCCTCTGTGAGGCAGGGGTCAGGAGGCGCCTCCCCCAGGAGCCTGTCCCAGGAGTTCGGGACACGGGCTGGCTAGATGACTGCCCCCACGCAGGCCAGCCAGCTCCCGGGGCAGGAGCTCCCACACACGCCCCACGGCTGATCTTGCTGACTTAGAAGGCCATTCTCTCCACTTCCACGAGGTCACCCTGGAAGCCCGCCTCCCTCCCGTCCAGGCACTTTGGATCCCGGTTGGTTTGGCTCCACTTCTCCCTGGAATGTAATTGCATGCGGTTCGGGAAGGGGTGATGTTCCCCGATACTTCCGCCCCTGGGTCTCCCGAGATCTCTTGGAGATAGAGAAGGAGATTTGGCTCCGCTCAGAACCTGCTGGAGCATTCTTTGCCCATACTTCAAAACCCCGAGCCCCTCGGACTTCTCGCCCATTTACTCTTGGCACGGGGCGGCTTCCTGCTTCTGCAAAGTTAAGCTTTCAAGCTTAGGAGAAAAGGCTTTTTGGACAACAAACAGCCCCTTAAAAAACAATATTTTGATGAGTTAAGTGTAAATGAATCAGAAACACATGGATTAAGCTCCTCTTGATGTACACATGGGTTTAATAATTACCGGGGGTCAGGGAAGAGAGGAAATGCAGACTGAAAAAAGCCGTGTCTTGGGTTTTATCAAATCTAAAATGTTTGAGAAGTAATTCAAGACATTCCACACACACCCCCGAACGTCGCCAGATTTTCCGATCCGACTTCCAAAGAGCCACATAGGATCTTTCTAGTAACGTCTGAGTGTTCCAAAGCGCCCGACTTTCATGGCTTCTGATTGGCTGGGCATGAAGTTATGATTTATGGGGCCATTCAAAGATTTATATATTGCCATTTGAACAAATTCCTTCCAAACTGAGCAGTACCCAAAGGCAGCTTTATAAACATCTTTTCCTGTTAGAAGTCTCCCTTTCTATTCATAAGACTCCCCTTCTTTTCCTTCTCCCCAGCCCCCCCCCCCCGTTTGGCCACAGATCCCCCCACGAGGTCTCGGGCCCAAGGCAGAGAGGGGGGAATTAATTTTACCATGACTGAAACGTGTTTCGCTTTGGATTGAGTTTTAAATGACTTGGGTCTCTATAAGCTGTGGGTCATAAGAAGGTTAGAGCTAAATGACTCATAAGTTAGGTGAAGGGTGGAAGGGGTGGACTTTTATAAATGTTCATTGCCTTCATAAAAAGAAAAGCTAAGTTGTGTTCGTGCCTAACCCAGTCAAACACTCCATACATCAAGACTCACTGTTTCCTGGAGGAAATGTCCCGCGCTGATCCGGCGGCCTTCTGTCGTCCTCTGCCTCGGTGACATCATCCATGCCAAACGTCTGGTTAGGAGTAACTTCTTCCACATGTCACCCTTCCCCGGGTCCTTCTCCCAAATAAATTTCGAATCGCTCAAAGCTCTGAGGTACCCTAAATCTCTTGGCTTAACAGGCAGCAGAAAAGTGGGGTGAAAGGTGGTACAGAGAGGGACTTCCTGCTTTAGTAATTTGTGGTCCCAGGGGTTCCTGCTTCCTATGGCAGGCCCACAAGCCCCATCCACCGTGGAACACAGAAGTTATCTAGAAAAGAGGTTAACAGAGTCAAGTCTGCTAGGTTCGTGGGGAGGCACGTTTTCAAAATTTAAAGAGGAGAGTGTTTCAGCAAACACAGAGGTGGGTGGTGATCCAGCAGTGCCAAATATGAGAGTCACCGCCCAAGCAACCAGAGCCAGATGTATCAGTCAGCAATGCCACCATAATGCTGCATAACAAGCCATTCCAAAATTATATGGCAAACCTTTTTTTCTCACATTCACAGACCTGTGGGCTGACTACAACCGGTAGACCCGGGTGGACCTCAGACTCCAGATTCTGACTCTGGGCTCCAAACTGGTTATTCGGTTCAGATCTATTTCGTGTATCTCCCATTCTCCCTGGACCAGGGGGTCACCCAGGTCATGGGGCCCTGCTTCACCAGCCACATTGTGGAGCTCAGGTCTGCGACTCCTCCTTGGATACAAACACTATTTCTCTCCCACCCCCCACTTCTGGCTCTCACAACCTCCTAAGTACTGAAGTGATTAACTAGTTAGCATGCTGCGTAGGTCCCTGTGGCTAGCAGCCACCACCACGGCATGGCTTTTGTACAAAGAAGAGCGGCTACCTGGGAACGGTCTTTCACATGGTAGGTCACGGGAGTGCCAGAGTCACCTGCAAGAGCCTATTCTGACCTCTGCCCATGTCACAGCTAATGAGACTGGAGTCCCATTAGCCAAACAGTCACGTGACCAAGCCCAGAGTCAAGGTGTAGGGAAGCAGCCCCACTGTTATGGTTTGGAGATTTGTGGTGTCCCCTGAGAGCGCGTGTGTGAGACCTTGCGGGAAGGTTCAGAGGTGGGTGATCAGCTCATGAAGCCTTAACCTAATGGGTGGGTCAGTCCTCTCATGGATTAATTGGGCTGTAACAGGTGGGGTGTGGTGGGGGAGGCAGGTCTCTGGGGGCGTGCTTTGGGGATTTATATTTGGTCCCTGGTGAGCAGAGCTCTCTCTCTCTGCTTCCCGATTGCCATGTCCGGAGCTGCGTTCCTCCCCCGCCCCCTTCCGCCATCTTGTTCTGCCTCACCTTGGACCCAGAGCCGGCCATCTATGGACTGAGACCTCTAAAACCATGAGCCCAATAAGCCTTTCTTCCTCTGAGTGTTCTTGTCAGGCCTTTTGGTCACAGTGATGAAAACGTTGACTAATGCCCACCCACCCTCAGGACTGGACATGACCAGGGACATGAAGAACCAAGACCAATAACTCAGTCAAACCACACCCAGGTACCCCTGACTCCTTCCCCTTCATGCAGACCCCATTTCCAGCCATCAGCTCCTACTAATGGGCCCCGTTACTCAGGAAAACTTCTAGGAACTTTGCTGAGATCCACAGCGTCCTACTTGAGGCCCGAGTCCTCCTCCTCCTCCTCTGGCCTCCTGCCTGCTAGCCTCCCCCACTGCCTTGGCCATGCCGTGTCTACTCCGGGCCTCGAACCCAAGCCTCTTGTCCGTCGTAATGACCTTCTTTCTTGGTGGTCTAGCGGGTTCTTCCTCCCGTCTCCTGCCCTGGATCACGCCTTCCGATCCTTCAGGTCTCTGCTTCAAACACCTGCCCCCTAGGAAGCCACCCTCGATCCCCCTTACACATTGGGCTCATGATGATCCAGGAACTTTTTTTTTCCCGTTAGCCACATGGCTGCTGCATGGTTCCTCTTCATTCTGAGGGGAGAGAGGGTGTCCTCGATAGCTCCCTCGAAGGAAAAGCTCCGATCAGCTCAGCGCTGATCGCTGGACCCGCGGCTGCGGGGGGATGGGCTCATGGCCTCGCACAGCCGGGCCTCGGGGCTGGTTTGGGGACAGTCCCACCGAATCCCATGGTTAGGAGAAACAGACCCCTCTGGGGACACTCCAAGCCGCGATCATGGGAAAGGAGCAGATTGATGTCGCCAGGCTGACTTCAGACCACCACGTCCACCCGGTGAGGGACCCCGAGGGCCTTCCCACACGTTCTCCCCACAGACCCCCCTAACAGCCTGGCAGGGGGCTCTGCTGTTTCCCACGGTGGTTCCCAGCGGGGAACTCAGCTCTGTGTCTCCACAGCTCCAGGTCCAGCAGCAGAGCCCATCGAGCAAGCACCCGGTGTACTGAAGGACACCGAGGTCGCCCTGCCCCCAGGAGGGACAGAGGAGGGTCTGATCACATCCCCAGCTCCTCCCCCATCCCACCTGCACCGTGGTCCTCAGAGAACACAGATAGGAGGGGGCCGTTCCACGGAAGTCCTCTCACAGTGGCCTGTCACCTTCCAGGATCTCTCCCAAGCCCCTTCCTCAAGAACCTCCTGAGCTCTGGCCCCAGTGAGTCCCTGCCATTCTCCAGAACTCCAGGGGGCTTCTCCCCTCTGCGACTCCATGCTGCTATGCCTGCTGCTGGGGTCACCCTCCTGCCCACTCTACGGTGAGGGGCCCCCACTCCTCCATCAGGACCCAACTCCAAAGCTTGACGCGTCCCTCCCGTCGCCAGGCAGAGGTGACCGCTCTCAGAAGGTTCCAACTTCCTCCAGACTGCACCAGTGTGGCCTTGGTCACTCATTCCCACCTCTGTCACCCCAGAATGACCGTCTGCCTGTCCTCCTTTGTGCTCACGGTCTCGCCCAGAGCCTGGCCCACTAGAAAAATCATCATCAGATTAACAACGAAAAAAAAACAAACGTGAGTTTAGCGCCACGTTCCGGACACGGTGCTGACCACTGGGCTCAGTGACCCGAGAGAAGGAGGGTCGAGAACTCCCTGGGCTGATTTGAGCAGTGGAGACCTGTCACTGCTCAGCTGTCATGTGACATGCACCCTCATCGCCACGCACCGCTAAGCAGCTACGAGGACCAACACTGAGCCAGTTGAGGGCCACAGACCTGGTGTCTGGGAGCCTCCTCTACACACCTAACGACATCAGCTCTGGGTAAACAGGAAAGAACAAACAGAGAGAAGCCGCACACTCCCCCAGGGCATGGCAGCCGGTGACATGGGCTGGTCCCAGCATCAGGACACAAGGACATGGAGTACCAGGGACTCGGGCCAGCTGCCCTACTTGGTGGGAGAAAGGACATGAATCACCTCCTCACTCTCATGCTAGGGAGACAGGAAAAGCCATGATCAGGCAGAGAGATGGTAATAGGGAGGGGGTCTTCATCCATGTGCCAGGCACCATGCCAGGCGCTCTGTCTCTAACAGGTCATTGACCCCCCTCAATTAACCTGGGGTTGATATTCACATTACACAGATTAAAAACTGAGGCTCAGGAGAATCAAGTCACTTGCCGAACTTTGCACAGCCAGCAATAGGGGAGACATCTGTCTGCTCCCGGAACCAACTTTTAGCCCCGTCATCATACGACCTCAGAGAGGGGTGTCAGAAAAGTGTGGGAGACAAGTGTGGACCCCCTGTCCACAAAGGAAAGAGTTTGGGTCAAGTTCACGTGTGAGTTGCAGGGTGAGTCCGCCCCAGGATTCGCCATAATCCACTTTTTTCCAACAGACTAAATGGGCCGGGCTGGTACAAGTCTCCCTCTCGTTCTCCCATTTCCCTCTGTGCGTCCTGCGAGTTGGCTGCGTGGTGGGCTGCACACCCTGCCCAGGGCCGGCGTCCATATTTCCCTTCTCCTCTCCTTGGACCAGATGCCACCATCATGGCCTCCGCGTGGGACAAGAGTGCGGAGGGGGTCAGATTCCTGCCGAGTGGCCCTTCCAGGAGGGCATGGTGGCCAAGGGCAAGGGGATGGATCTCGAGGAGGCCGGTCAAGTCTCTTTCTCTTTCCCTTGAAAATCACAAATCTGTGTTTGATACAAACTCAGTGTCACCAGAAGGAAAGAGCCAGAGGCGCGAGTGGCAGGACCCAGGCTCCTGATGAGTTACCGAGTGCTCATTGTCCTTGTCCTATTCCAGAGGACTGACCCTTGCTTCCCGTGTCAGTCGGCTGAGGGGTCAGTCCCGTCTGTGGTCAGCAGTGATGTCCACCCGGAGCCTCAGGGCGCCACCGTATTCACATGGGCAAGAATCTTGACCCGAGGGCATCTGGATCAGGGGGGCTCTGTGTCCAGTGATGAGCACCCTTGTCCTAGACAGAGAGGGGACACCCAGGGGCCCTTGGGGGGAAGCCTGGGAGACGGAGGTAGAGCCTGAGTTGTGCAGCCACAGGCAGGGGAATGTCAGGGGCCACCAGGAAATGACAGGGCAAGGAAGCGTCCCTGAACCAATTTCTGTTGTTTGAAGCCACCACGTTCGGTAGCCCTAGAAAAAAATACAGATGTGGTGCTGGGTGAGTCTTTGCATTTCACCTTCCTCAGCTTTAAAACGGGTAGAATAATAATAATAATATCATCTGCCTCCCAGGTGGCAAGGTGGACAGCCACGTCTGTTCTCGGAACAGAGCTCTGGAAACCATCATTGCTGTCCTTCTAATTTGTACAACCCCATCAGCCGAGGGCCTTGGGACCATGGTCCACCCAGCTAGCCACAGAGGTCTGGAGAGGGGGAACCGGGGCAGGCCCTGTGGTAGCCAGGAAGGGCGGGATGGAGTCAGAGAAGAACTCAGATGTCCGGAACCCAGAGCGGGGAGGAGAAACACGGAGAGGGCAGAAGGGGTCACGTCCCTGCAGGTGCTCTAGGAGGACCTGAGCCTCAGTTGGCTTTCCTCCAAAATGGGGATGATGACAATAAAACCTCCTTGATAGACGGTTCTGATGTGGGGTGAACTCCTGAGTGGAGACAGCCCCCCGGCGTCCCTGGAATTTTTCTCTCTCCGTCTATTTGTAATCCTTGACCCTTCTCTGTGCCACGCCTGGAGTCAAAGAAGCACTCGGAAACCGACCTCTGTCATTATTACTGAGTGAGTTGGGACCATCTCTATGGATCCCGGGGTCCCCTGATTCAGGAAGAAAGATGAAAAGAGGTGCTCGCTTTGCTTTCTCCCCTTCCTCCATCCCAACCCGCCCCCGAGGGTCCTCGGCACCTTTCTGAGGACACCTGACCATCATCCAGAGATTTTTCAGGATCTCAAGGAGGGGAGCACGGGGCCCCTCCCAGCACTGTTGGGATCTGCTCGGGGGACACAGGCAGGCTTCCCAGACGCACAGCGGGTGCCAGGCCATGGGCACCTCCCAGCTGACTTCAAGCTGATCAGGCAGCGGGCAGAGGGACCTCTCCAGGGCCTGTGCTCCTCAGCGAGACGCCATGGGAAGGGTCACTTCACGGTCCTGTCATTGGGTCTCTCTTCCCATAAGCCTTTCCTGCGCGTATCTGTGCGTCAAGGAACTGTTCTTGGCTGGGAGAAAACCACGTGGAGAATAAACAGATGCAGTCCCTTCCAGCCTGGGCTGATGGCTCTGTTGACTGCACAGATAAATAGTCTTTCAAACCTTAAGCAAGCACCCGAGGGGACATCACCCATGGTGGGGAGTGTTTGAGGACAGTCCTGTCTGGTCCTGTCTGATGGGGCAGGCGTCACTAGGAGTTCAGCGGGTGGGATGCTGGCGGGGACAAGGGTCAGGTGTGGAGACAGCTGGTGCAAGGGTGGGCAGCCCAAGTCCTGCCGGAAAGTGGGGCTGTGAGAGCCAAGAGTGAGACTCACGGGGTCTTCTAGGCCCTGGAAAAGACAGATCTTGAACAACTGAGCAAACACTGTCTGAGCACATCCGGGTGCTGGCATGGAGCCAACTGCAGGGACAATCTGCTCGGGACTTGCCAGGCTCCCAAGGCTGACGGTCTCCACCGCGAGTGCAGGGCTCCAATATCGTACCCAAGACAAGCAGAGGGGCCCCCGCAAGGCCACCCCCTCACATTGGAACAGCACCTGCCTCCTCTACTGAAGGGTCCCTTCTGCCTGTTCCCAACCCTAAACCAGGCTCCTCTGCTCCCTCCAGCTGCCTCTCAGACCCTCCACCACCCAACCCTGGCCACCCTCGGCCCACACACCCGCGGAGCTTTGATCTGGCTTCTGCGCTCTCTTTCAGGAGGCAAAGGAGAAAACCAAGAGGCAAATGTGGTCCCAAGGCATCAGACCTTCTGGAAACACCCGGGACAAACAAGCTTTGGAACAAAACACTGAAGAAATCATCTGACGAACCCCTGGTTAATGGGGTTCTACAGTGAGCCCCAAACCTCGCAGCGGAGTGCTCACAGGGGGTCTGCTGGCCCACAGGCAGAGCTCTACAGGGTATTCTGTGTGCCCCCCGCACCCTCGTGGTACGATCCCAAGGATACGTCCCCTTTCAATGGCCCATTCCCCCCAGTCGTGAAAAGAAAAATTGGGTTCGCAGCTCCTTTTGGCTGAGCGCCGATTTCTTTCCAGAGACCACACTGGTGTTCTCATATATTTGCATTTATTAGATCTCACGGAAGCACTTGGTCCATTTCCCATCGACGGGCCCTTGTTGACCCCATTTTGCAGATGAGAACACTGAGGTTTGTTAAGCCACAGCTCCAAGGAGCAGAGCTGCGCTTTGGACTATGGGCTGTTAGACCCTCTATGCTCAGACCCCTTTGTTCAACAGCCGTATTGCAGGATGCCCCGTCCCTCCCCAGCTCCTAAAATGCACCGGTGCTTGAGTGTAAACCCACCCCGTCTGCCCTGCATCCTGGAAGTCATCTCAGAAATGTTATCCTTGCCTAAGTCAGGCTTGGCAGCCCTAGGAAGGGTCAGGGAGCAGCCAGGCCTGAGAAATTGTATTTCACCCATTATAAATCCTCCATCCCGGACACACCCCTTAACTGCTTATCTTTGGAAGACAGGACCCTGGATAAGCCACGGGGGGAACCGGCTGCTGTCGAGGGTCTCCTTCCTGACATTCTTGCTGGGTGGTGCCAAGAACCCAGCCCTCCCACCCTCCCCTTTCCAAAATGGCCTGACCCAGAGAGATGTCCCAGCAATGTCACATGGGTCTTTGCTCATCTGTCCCCAGGACGATCATTCTTACCAGATCCTCTCCGGCCATTGACCTGGGGCTGTCCCTCGCCCCCTGATTGGTTTCAGATGTGTGGATATGATATCAAAGCTCTGATTTCAAAGGCCCCGAGGACCAAGTCTTTGGCCTCTTGGGCCCTGGGATCTGCATTAAGTGGCCTTTCCCATGGACAGATGGCTCCATCACAGGTCCCTGCATTGATGCCATCTTCCCAAGGGCCTTTATCTTCCTGACAGAGGGGCACTGGAAGCCCCTCACCCCAGAGCAGAAAAGGAGAATAAAACTGGGGGGAGAAAACATGAAACCCCAGGTAACCCGGAGATACACCCCCAGAGAGCTCAGACGACCACATGCCCCGTGTGCCTGTCATCGTCAGAACCTGGTCTCCAGGAGCAACTCCTAAAACACACTGCGTCTGAACACCACGTGGGGAGAGGCCTGACATGCTATACCCACCCCTGGAGGTTTGGATTTACGGGGTCCCGAGTTGTGATTGGATATTGGTAGCTGTTACTGTTTTGTTTTTATTGAAGTTCTTTAGATAATTCTATGTGTTTTCTATTGCTAGATAACCAAGTACCATAAATGTAGGGGCTTAAAAAAGTACAAACTTATTATTTCATAGCTTCTAAGGGTCAGGGACCCAGGAAGGGTGTAGCTGGGGTCTCTGCTTCAGGGTCTCAGGAGACTGTAATCAAGGTGTTAGTCAGAGCTGGGGTTTCCTGGGAAGGCTGAGCTGGGGATGGGTGCACTTCCAAGCCCCCCCAGGTTGTTGGCAGAATTCAGGTTCTTGCAGGTCGAGGGGGTGAGGGTCTCAGATCCTGGCTGGATGTTGGCTGGAAGCTGCCCTTGGCTCTCAGTCATGTGGGTCTCTGCAACTTGCTTCACCAAAGCCAGCAAGGGAGAGAGAGTCCACTAGCAAGATAGCAAGATGCAAGCTCACGTGGCAATCACAGGAGAGCCGTCCCCTCCTCTTTGCTGTGTTGAGCTTGCTAGTGTGAGTCACCGATCCTGCCCATGCTCCAGCAGAAGTGGAGACACCCATGGTGCATTGCAAGAGCGGAAGAACATTGCAGGCACCGAGGGGTCCGTTCAGCACAGGGATGGAATGCGCAGCCAGCGCCAAGGAATTGACTTCAAACCAGACTTGCAATTCTCACACTAGAAGAAGCATAAACATCCCTGGGATCTCATTAAAATGCAGATTCTGGGTGACACCTGAGACTGCTTTTCCAGGTCTCAGGTGATGCCAAAGCCTTTGGTCTCCACACAACATTAGGAGCATCGTGGGCGAAGCCGATGTTCTAAGGTTCAATTCCCACGCCATCCTCGGTGTCACTAAGGTTAGGGGTCATCTCTAAGTACTGTAAAGCATAAAGCTTACATTATCAGGACACGAGATTGGCCACGACCAGGGTCTCATATTCCACAAAGCATCACCGAGTACATCTCCTGCTGCCAATCAACTGGGGTAGCCACCAACCCTCGTGATTTGTTTTATGAAATTTATCTTAATCAAATGAGTTAATTCTATGTGTAGGTATATACTATATGATATATATAGTAAATATATACACACATATATATGTGTATGTGTATATGCAAACCCAATAATACTATGAAAACATGGTTATAAAATATGAACCTACTAAAATCTCCAAAGGAGATTCAATTTGAAATAAGAATTGAGTTCCCAGTACTAGCCCTTTTAGTAAAAAAAAAAAAAAAAAAAAAAGTAAATGTTATTTGTCCTTAAATTTAAAATAAAAAATTCTGGAGCCCAACTATGTCTTAAAATCAATGCATACAGCTAATAGAGGGCTTCTGTTAGGTTTTGGGTTGTTGTTGCTGCAGCCATCAAAAGCCCTGACAAGAACAGTCTAGAGGGGCCAAAGTTTATTTTGGCTCATGGCTTCAGAGGCTCGGTCCACAGTCGGCCAACTCTGTAGCTCTGCACCCAAGGTGAGGCAGAACACCTTGGAGGAGGAGAACAGCTCAGGACATGGCAGAGAGAGCTCCATTCTCCAGGGACAAGATGTAAACCCCAAAGACACTCCCCCAGTGACCTACCTCCTCCAGACACACTGTACCTACCTACAGTTACCACCTGTTGATCTGCGTCCGTGGACAACTCTCATCATCTAATCACTTCACCTCTGAAGATTCTCGCATGGTCTCACACATGAGCTTTGGAAGGACACCTCAGGTCTAAACAGTAACATGGTGTGAGTTTCCTGAAAACATCATCAACGATGATGTTACTATTGCAGTCCCTTACCTGATCCCCCTCCCCCACCTTTGTTCCTATAGTTTTTCTCTCCAAATAGCCACCAGAGTTGACCTCAGAAACTGTAAGTCAGATCAGATTCCCTGTCTATGCAAAACCCTCCACAGCTCTCACATCACTCAAAATGGAGTCCTGGCATGGTCTATCTGATTGGACTTCTGTGACCTTATCTTCTGCCTCAGCCCCACGGGCCTCCCAGCTGTTCTCTGAATGTGCCAAGCACAGCCCCACCCCAGGGCCTTTGCACTCACACCTCCCTCTTCCTAGGACACACTTGCTTCGATATTTGCATGCCTCACACCTTCGGGTCCCACACACCTCTGCTCAAATATCACTTTGGCAGGCAGGTCTTCCACGGCTGCCCTATTTATAAAAGCATGTCCACTCACAGAGAGAGGAGGGTCTGCCTGCCCCACTCACTGCCATTTCCTCAGCCCTAATAGTGCTCGGTCCATGGTGGGCGCTTGAATATTTTTGGAAGAAACGATACACTCATGGTGTCCTGGAATAAACGTTTCATAAGGAAGTTAAGTAAAAATTATGATCAGCCCCATTGGCAGCTACGGGAAGGAGAGTCCCAGAGACGAGGTAATTCACCAAATACCAGGCGGGTGAGTCCCCAGTTGGTATTTTAGTCCTTGCTCCATTCAGAGCCAGTGGGAGGTCAGAAGGGAAGGCTGAGTCACAGCTCGTGGTCAGCACTCTCTGGGGAAGGAGGAGGGTGTGGAGTCCCTGGGGGCCAGGTCTCTCCAGGGACCTCAACCACAGTTGGCCCTCTGGAACTGGCACAGAGAAACCCAGCTAGCTCCCAAGGTGGATCCCTGCAGCAGTGTGCCTTTGTTGCTACCCCTGATGAATCCTTCGCTGCTCCGTGACTATTAACTAAGGTCCCCAGTGGACAGCAGGGCTCACTGTCTGCTTTGTGCAGTTCTGGGGGCTTTGACAAGCGCACAGTGACGGCCATCCTCCATCACGGGCCACACAGGACAGTTTCCCCTGCGTTCTGCACACCCACCCTTCTCCCCACCCCAGGCCTGGCCCCTGGCAACGGCTGATTTTCAAATTATTGCTACAGTTTGAAACTGGGATGCCCCCAAAGGCTCCTGGGTTTCAGGCTTGGTCCCCGGGACAGCAGCATTTGGAGGTGGGATTTGGGGTGTGGTTGGATCAAGAGATGGATTAATCCACCAAGTGTTCACAGCTGAGTGGATTAGGGGGAGGTGGTGGAAACTTGGGAGCTTGTTGGGGAGAGAGGGTCTTTGGGAATGCCCCGAGAAGTGTGTCCGCTGGCCCTGCCCCTTCTGTCTGCTTCCCGGCGGCCATGACCTGACATCTTTGTCCCACCATGATGGCTCTGCCTCGCCTCTGGCCCAAAGCCACGGAGCCAGCAGCCGACCAAAGACGGACACCTCTGTCCCGTGAGCTAAAATCAATCTTCTCTCTTCGGAGTTGTTTCCCTCAGGTATTTGGTGTCTCCTTAGCGCTGCCGTGACAGAAGGCCAGGGTCGCAGAGGGTGTGGCCTGGCCTCCTTCCCTTGGCCGTCTGGAATTACCACTGAATGACCCCACCCTGCGGGTCCATCTCTGTTTGCTTATCCAGTCCCCCATGGATGGACACGGTGGCTTTTCTGCCACTTTTCCAAGGTCACTGAGCCTGCGTGGGCTGCTCTGGGGACAGCTTGCTCCAACAGCAGACCTTGATCTCTCATCCCACAGATTTGAAGTCCCAGGCCAAGGTGCCAATCAATTCAGGCCCCTGGCTGCAGATACCTGTCTGCCTGCTGCTCTCAAGCTGCAGGGAGAGGAAGCTCCAGTGTCCCCTCCTTCTTAGGAGGACACTAAGACCCTCATGGGGGCTTCCGGTCGCATGGCCTCATCTAAACCCAATTATCTGCCAAAGGACCCCCCCTCATAGCACCATCACGTTGGAAGTTGGGGTTTCAAAAACAGAAATTTTGGGGAGACTCACTCAGCCTGTGCTTCCCAAAGCCTCTTGGGGATCAGGCCAGGCTTCCAGCCCATGGGGACCCTGGTCAGAATGGCCCTGCCCTCCTAGGAGGCACTCAGCTCTTCCCGTCTTTTCCCAGAAGTCCCCTCTGTCACTCATCCTGACGGATTTCCAGAAAGCCTCCCCCATCGGTACCTTGGATAAGTCCAAATGCATCCAGGAACCAGGGCCAGGCAGCTACACGCAGGTTAAGACAGCCACCGCCGTCAGCCACCGGACAGTCACAAGCCCCCCGAGAACCATCCGTCTCCCTGTTGTGCCGTGCTCAGGCTGTGAGGTGAGCAACATCCCCTGGGAACTCGGAAAGTCACAAAGTGTTACCTCTACAAGGGTCCTAGGACCCTTGGCTCCCAAAGCCCCACTTTAGAGGTGACACCTCTGAAGGTCACGTAGAAGAAATGGCCTGGTTCACACCATGAGTTGACCCAAGGTGCCCGGGGGGGAGGGGACAGAAGCCCTAGCCTCCTGGACAAGAAGGTTCCCCTGGAATTTGTTCAGCTGGATAAATATTTGCTAAATAAATGAATAAATAATGGTGCTTTATAGTGACAAAGGCTCTCGGGGAGAGATACAGAAAGAGGAAGGGATCGGCCAACAGGCAAAAGATCAAATGGGACCATGTTATCCCCAAAAGCCATGACTGTTGCGCTTTGTGTGACAAATGTACATGAAGTTTCTACTGAGCGACTGTGCCCACAGAAGGTTGCCATCAGGACTCAGCTCTGTCCCCAGCAGTGGAGACCCTGAGCAAGGTGGGCAGCACACGCCTGTCACCCCAGCAGCTCAGGAGGCTGAGGCAGGAGGATCACGAGTTCAAAGCCAGCCTCAGCAACAGTGAGGCCCTAAGCAACTCAGTGAGACCCTGTCTCTAAATAAAATACAAAATAGGGCTGGGGATGGGGCTAAGCACTCAGGTTCAATCCCCGGGACCAAAAAGAAAAAAAAGAAACAGGAGAACAACACAGTACAGTTATTCGCAGAGGGTTCGCATTTTATTAGCTATCATAAGTAACCTGGAGATGATTTAAGGTCCTGGGTGTGGGCAGGTTCCATGCAGATCCTGTGCCATTATACATAAGCGATTTGAGAAGCCAGAGATTTTAGTACCTTGGGGGGTCCTGGAACCCACGCCCTGTGGACACTGGGGGACAACCATAGTTAACTACCCTCAGGTCTGAACTGGACAGGAAACCAGCTGCATTTGGTGAAAGGTACTTGCCTCCGGGTGCTTTTGTGTGGCATCTGCTTAAAAGACCCAACCACTCGCTGGGATGAGGAGGGACATTTGGCCCTCACTTAAGACTGTCCCTGACACTTCCAAATGCTGGGGGCTCCTTCTGCTTTAATCCAGGGAATTAGCTTCTGGCCCCACCAGCGCTGTGCCCTGGATTGCTGGAGGGCAGAGGTGAGGCCCCAAGCAGGGCAGATTAAGACCAGGCCATAAATCCCGGGGCGGCTTTTAAGCAGCAGTTAGTTCTGTTTCACGGGGGATCCCCCGGCCACTGATGGGCCATCTCTGGGAGGGTGCGTGTGTGTGTCCTGGGCCTGTTTACGAGCCTGGCCAAGCCCTCCTGAGCGGTGGCCCCCCAACGCACTGCCCTTTGATCAGGGAAATCCAATACCTGAGGTCTGGGCTTTATAGGCCAGCGAGGCTGGATTAGGGGAATTAACCTCAGTGGATCACAACTAATAAAATGGTGCCAGGGCCCCACCACAGAGTGGCCCCGGGGATGAGGAAGGGGTGGAAGGAGGGGCAGAATGGCTGCCCAGGGTCCTGCCAGGGTCCTCTCCTCCCTCCAGCCCTGAGCTGCCCTGGGCAGGAAGGCAGAGAGACAGACAGACACACACAGACAGACAGGCAGACGGAGGGAGGGAGGGAGGCGAGTGTCCCTGTGTGTTTTAATCTTACCTGTCTCCTCTGTTTCTGTTTCCTGTTCCCCTTCCCACGGGGCAACACACTTTCAGCATTTCCAGGAGAAACGGTCTCCCCAACAATCCACCCATGCATTGTCCCTGTGGTCAGCCGTCCGTCCGTCCATCCAATCTGTCCAGGAATGCATGGCAGGGCGCTCCGTCCTGGGTGGAATTTTGTCCCTCTGAATAGATCCATTCCAGTCCTAAACCCAGGGACCTGTGAATGTGGCCTTATTCAGAAACAGGGTCTTTGCAGAAATAATCAAGGGGTGTGGAGTCCCACTGAAAGGGGGCCCTGCGACCCACCGCAGGCTCCTGCCTTCAGCCCCTGGCCCCCTGCACCTGTATCAAGCCACCAGAGTGTGGGATTTCATCAGCCCCCTGGAGATGCATCCAAGCCCCACATGTCACACACACCTGGCTTTTCCCGGAGCAGAGGGGACCTGTCCTGATGCCACGTGGTGAGTTCTGGGAACAAGAGCCCGGGGCACCTGGAGGGCTCGGGGCGCCTGGCGCGGAGGCGTGTGGAAGGCACAGGGGTGAGGTTTGCCACCGTGGTCAAAGGGGTTAGGACGGAGGAAGGGGAGGCAACCGAGGAGAGGCGAGGACCCGGACGCTGGTACTGGTGAGGGACAGAGCTGGCTTGCAGAGCTCAGACTGCCATGGCAGCGTCCATCCACCAGGTGGCGTACAGTGGCAGGAGTTCTCTCCCACGGTTCTGGAGGCTGGAGGTCCAAGATCAACCACCGCGCCTTGGGGCTCCTGGACAGACCCTCTTGCCTCGTCCTCACGCAGTAGGAGGAATCCCCTTCCTGAGGCCCCTCTTCTGGAACCATCACCGTGGGGATGAAGGTCTCAGTGTATGAACTTGGGGGACATAGACATTCAGTCCATTGCAATGACGCCTTTGCAATTCAGTCTCTGCAAAGAGAGATAGGTGGAAGCAGCCTGCGTGTCCTGGGTTCATGGCTTCAGCAGCAGGGAGTGGCCAAGACATGAGTGACAGGCTGTGGTCAGAGGCACCCAGGCAGCAGGGCCTCGTGGGCATTGGAGCGGTGCAGTGTGCCTGCAGGTATTCGGGGCAGTGTAAGCCCTGGTAGGACTTGGCCTGTCAAGGGCTGCGGGTCCAGGGCCCATTCCTAGCCCCCTCTCTCCTGTGTGTGGACAGCTTGGGAAAAGCCCCCCGTTAGCAAGCCAAGTCCATGGCCCAGGTGCCCCCTGCAGACAGTACAGACACTCTGGAATCTCACCCTCCACTAAACCCAAGTGCGCAGCACTGGGTCAGCACAGGAGCATCCTCAGCAAGGACAGGTGGGACCAGAAGGCTCACTCCCCACCCAGCTCCCACCTGCAGAGGAGAGGGCACAGAGGGCCTCACCCAGAGGCAGAGCTGGGAATGACACAGCCACAAACCAGGGGAGGCCAGGGATTGCAGGAGCCACTCGGAGCTGGAAGAGACAGGGAAGGGTCCTCCTCTACGGCCTGGAGGGAGTGTATCTTTCTCTGTCCACCTAGGCCTCTTCTATGTCCTCATACATGCACCAACTCAATGCTGCCCCAGGGCCTTTACACCTGCTATTCCTCCTGTCTGGAATCCTCCCAGCTCTCTGCATGGCCAGGTCCCTCTGATCAGTCAGTGTCAGCTCTGTGTCTTTTCCTTACTTACCTCAGCTGTCTCGACTCCCTCACGAAACACACACACACACACACACACACACACACACACACACACACAAACACCTTATCCCACTATCCTGTCTATCTTTATGGCCTTCGTCACAATCTGCAATTATCTCGATTGTGCATTTGTTCTACCTGGTTATCTTATCTCTGGTCTGTTCCTGGAGAGCAGGATCTGTCTCTTGCTCACCACTAACTCCCCAGCCTGGCACAATCAGCATGTAGCAGATGCCTAACAAAAACAGAAATACTGATGTTTCAGAAATTCTCTGTGGGTATTGTGGATTCTTCCCTATTACACATCACCCTACCCATAGAATCATAAAATCCTACATCTTAGAAATTATCTTTCCCAGTCCCCCCCACCCTCCCCCAACACACACACATATTTTTCTGATACAAAATATCATAGAAGCTAAGGGCCCAGAGAAGTTATGCAACTTGTCCAAGATCACACAGCTGGTAAGTGGCAGAGTCTGGGCTAGACCCTTGCTGTCCTTCCAGGTGATCTCTATTTCACTATATGACACAGTCCTTGCTGGTTGATCCTTTTACACATTGAGGGTTGTATCTGATTTTGAAGCCTGTCAGCCTCTTAAGGAGTCCCAGATGATACTTAGTTTCAGCCTCTGAGGAGGAACTGTTATTAATAACCTGAGAAAGGTTAGAGAGTCCTGGATGTTCTCAACACATAAGTTTATAGCAAACCAATGTAGGAATGTACCACTTGCATATAAGAAAAATGATAAGGAATGATTATCCATTAATAAAAGAAACGAATCTATGACACTGACAGCTCTAGGCTCTCTGCGGTCTTTCTGGCCCTGAGATCTGTCTTGAGATGTGGCTTCTCCTTCTCTTGCCCAAGTTCCCACTTGTCCTCTGGAGGGCAGCTTAGAGTCCCTTGCTGGGGCTTCCCTGAGCCTCTGGCAGGGTCCACTCTGTCCCAGCTGTTCCCTGGCCCACCGGGGGGTGTCCATGCCTCCCCCAGCCCCCAGAACACCCACCACCCAGCATCCCCATATGCTGCCCACAGGGTCACCACACTGAGGACAGTGGACAGAAAGCTCGCCTGCTCTCTGGCTCTCTCATCCCAAGAGCTCAGCGCAGGGTCAGGAACTCAGGAGCCACCACCAGAGACCAACCTGGACTCCTCCATCTCACCCTCTTGTGAAGCTCCCACCCTCTACCCCATCGCTCAGGCTAGACGCTGGGCCTGCCACTGAGCCATCCCCAGGGACGTGAATCCTGCCTCCTCAGCAGTGCACGGTCCCATCCCTGTCTCAACACGGTCACAGCCAGCGCCTTGGTTGAAACTCTACCACCATGGCCCCTGGGATGGTGGAACCGTTGTCAACTCGTCAAGGCCATACAAGCCAGATGTGTGGTCCAACTCTTTGGTGAAAGTTTGCTGTTGTTTTTTGTTTATTTAAGATGAGACAAACACTTGAATCAGGAGACCTGGACTAAAGCCGATTGCCCTCCATAACCCAGGTGGACCTCGTCCAATCTGTTGAAGGGCTTCAAATTATGACTGAGGTCCCCAAAGGAAGAGGGACTTCTGCCTCCAGATCACACATAGTGGTCCTACATATTTAGGGGGCATGGTGTGAGAATCCAATGCATGTGTGGGACGTGTAGTGATGGCAGCTGGCTCCATAATCTCATATCATCCCAGACACATCTGTGCATTGGGAATGTTCAAGAACCTCTAATTCAACCTGACTGTTGAACTATTCAATTAATTGATATCAACCCCAGTCACGCTACTGTGCTACAGAATGCACCTGTCTGGCTGCACCTGTACCCAGTAACCACCCCCTGTCCATCTCCTCCCTGCCGTTCCCAGGCTCCAAGATCCACTGGGTCACTCTCGGCCTCTGTGGCATGGACTATTTAGCTTCCACACAGGAGAACGGACTTTTCACTTTCCAGGCTCCACAATCTCATGAGCCAATTCTTTAAAATAAGTGTCAGTCTCTTGCTTCATGTCCACACACACACACACACACACACACACACACACACACACCATGCTGTTGGGTCTGGCTTCCTGCAGAGCCCTGATTGACACACCTTCAGAACCTCAGCCTTGTTCTTCCTGCCAATTTCCCCCTCTGCGCCCTTGCTGATGGGGCTCCCCTTGCCTGGATTTACCTCCTTCTCAATTACTTACCCCACCCTACACCTTGGTCTCCCACTTTGCCCAAGCTCCATACAGAGATCATCTGGGGTTGTAAATTTTCAACACACATAAAAGTACAAAAAGTAGTGTAATGAATCTTTCCTGTTCATCTCCTAGCTTCAACAACTCTCATCTCACAGCTACTCGTCTTTCATCTACATTTGTTCTTTCTTATCCATGGTTTGGCTTCCCATGGTCTTTGTTACCCACAGCCAATCACCCTCTGAAAATAGTCAATAAAAATTCCAGAAATAAAAAAAAAATCTATGAATTTTAAATTACACTTTATTCTGAGGACAATGATTAAGTATCATTCCATCCTGCCTTTGTCCAGCGTATCCATGCTATATACACTACCCACCCGTTAGTCACTTAGTAGCCATCTAGGTTACCAGATTGATAGTATCTCCCTGCTTTTATTCAAGCAATCCTTATGTATAGCCTAATGCTACAGCACCCTACCTCTATCATTCTCCCTTCATCTCATCACACAAACCCTGTGTCATCTCACATCATCACAAGATGAAGAAGGACAAGTAGAGTACAATAAAACATTTTGAGAGACAGCGAGAGCACATTCACATAACTTTTGTTATAGTATAGTGTTATAATTGTTCTAGTTTATCATTGTTGGTGATGATGTGTTAGTTGGCTTTTCATCACTGTGACCCAAAGACCTAACCCAAGCAAGGGGCATGAGTCTGAGGACCTTCTGCCTGTTGGCAGACTGAGCCAGCAAGCCTCAGCCACACAGGGACGCTCAGGCAGACAGACCCAGGACAGGACACCATGGGTATGTGCAGAAGCTGCATGCCACAGACCTCCGGGGGGACGGCACAGAGAGGCACCAGGAGAATCAGCTGCCACCTCCATTTGGAATGTGTATTTTCCTTAATTAAAGAAGCAGGGCATGTTTTCGTTGCCTATTTCTACTGTAATAAATGACACAAATTTAGTGCCTTAAAATAGCACCAACTGGTCATCTTCTAGCTCTGGAGAGCTGACGTCAGACACGGGTCTCCCCAGGCTTAAATCAGGGCAGGGCTGTGTTCCTATCTTCGGGCTCTAGGGAAGATTTGGTTTTCTTGTGTTTTCCAGCTTCTAGAGGCCACTTGGCTCAGGCCCCCGACTGTCTCCAAAGCCAGCAATGGGCAATCACGTCTTCCTCACCAGGCCTCCCTCATTTGCTTATAAGGAGCCTTGTGATGACATCGGAGCCATCCAGACAATCCCAGAAAAATCTCCCCATCTCAAGGAGCTGATTGGCAACCTTAGTTCTTTGCAACTGAAATGTCTCCTGCCATGAGAGTCAACTTCTGTGCAGATTCCAGGATTAGGGCTTGGACATTCTGGAGAGCACCATTCCACCTGCCCCAGGGACCTTGCCCTATAGAACACCCACAGTCCAGGATAGGCAGATGCTTCCTCATGGTGCTGCTTTCACCCGTTCCTCCGTCCTCTGTGTTTCCTGCAAATTGCAGTTGGAGAAAAAGACTTCATAGAATCTGGGTCAATTCATTTATTTATTTATTTTTGGCGAGACCATGACACAGGTAATGCTGTGAGTGTCCAGTGCAAAGAATTATATGTGAACTGGACCGAAAATGTGTAGCTGCTTAATAACCAACCCTGCTGTGGTAATTCCCCAGACGGGAGATGTGATCAAAGAAATACGACAGCCGGAGAGGAAAGACACACATTTCTTCAAGCAGAAAAAATAATGGTCTTTTTGTTCCTAGACACAAACACACAAAAAAGAAAAGAGGATAAGTTAATAAAGAAAAAAGCTTTTCAGAAATCATTTGTATGGTCTAGATCAGACAAAGAACTCTGGAGATGGGAAAAGAAATTTGCATACCTAGCCTGCTCTGATCAAGGGTTCCAAGAGCACATTCTATTTATAAATCAGCTTTTCTCAGCACCAAAGGGACCCCAGGCTCTGGATAAGATGCCCCCAAACTCCTGCTCCACAGCAGCAAGGTTCCCAAGGTGCTTTCAAAATACAAATGAAGTATGGTTTATCCTGAGTCTTCTCAGCATTTCAGTTATTGAAAAAT
Organism: Spermophilus citellus; assembly: GCF_964194105.1. Taxonomy (NCBI): domain Eukaryota; kingdom Metazoa; phylum Chordata; class Mammalia; order Rodentia; family Sciuridae; genus Spermophilus; species Spermophilus citellus. The sequence continues at coordinate 85,131,273 of NC_138184.1, forward strand.
CCCTTGTCCCCAAACTGAGTCAGAAGGAGAACAGTTTTCCAAGGAACATAGGAAGGGGAAAAAATAAGAAAAACCACTCAGCCAAGATGGGACAGGAGAGAAGAAGCCCGTTGGCACAAAACACGACTGTTTTCATTTCCTTCTCTCGTGGCTTTTCATTTTGTAAAATGGCTACATTCCTGGGTTTTCAAATGTCAGAGGCAGAAGATGTCTCCCCCTGCAGACTCTCCCAGAACCCTGTCATCGTGCTATAGATGGGCCCAGCCAGGCTGCTCCCATTTATCGATGTCACAAAGGAACATGGAATTTCATAGCAACCGGTCTTAAAAAAATAATAGTAGGGGCTGGGGATGTGGCTCAAGCGGTAGCGCGCTCGCCTGGCATGCGTGCGGCCCGGGTTCGATCCTCAGCACCACATACCAACAAAGATGTTGTGTCCGCCGGGAACTAAAAAATAAATATTAAAAAAAATTCTCTCTCTCTCTCTCCCCTCTCTCACTCTCTCTTTAAAAAAAAAAATAATAATAGTAATAACAAGAGCAATTCTAGACCACAGGACCCGGAGTTGGCCAGGCGAGAGGAAAGAAGCAGCAAGCTCAGAGGAGAAAAGACGCTCTTCAAAGAGTTTTTAAGATGGGGAAGAAGAGTCATGGTGATAAAACGCAGATGCTGGAAGAGGGAAGCAGCTGGATTCGAAAGACACTGAGGATGTATCCCGTGAGGGCTGAGCAAGAACGGCAGAGGGTGCACTGGGCAGAGCACAGTGGGTAACCACACAAGTAAGTAAATAATAATAACCACCACCACCATCACCATAGCAACCACGTAACCACACAAGTAAAACAATTAGTAATAATAACAACAACAACATCCGTAGCAATAAGGTAACCACACAAGTAAATAATGATTACAATAACCATAACAAGCCCCACAGTAACGATACAGGTAAAAGAACTCCCTGTGATTGTATACACTTAAGTAACATGTTATTTTTGACACTTCATTTTCATCGGTTTTTCTGACTAAAAATATTTCATGTTCATAGATAGGCGTAACTTAGACATTTTTCATGACTTAATTCTGTAGAAAAGGCACTGTTAACAACCCCAAGTAAGTTATTTTCAAATCTTTTTCTAGGCAGTGAAGTATACAATCACATAGATTCATGAATCAATAAAGTGTGGTTACATTTAATTATCTGTCCTATAATATATGCATAGATAATTTATATATGTAATTATATAGGGCATATATAATAAATGATATTTTACATTAAAAAATTCTTCAAAAATATGATCAAGTAAAACATGTCCTTCAACCTTTTTCTTTAATAGTGAATCAAGAACATCTTTGCTTATTAATGGGTCAATCTAATTTGATTGAGTGGCAGCTTCATGCCAGCCATGAAGAGTGGCAGTCATTCACGTATCTTATTTCCTATTCATGGGCGTCTGCATTATGTCCTTCAGGGAAGAGAAAGGAAGGGTGCATTAAATTCCTTCTCAAGTCAACGCAATGTAAACCGCTTTCCTGAAAATCCTCTTTCCTCAGCCTATGTCACAGAACTCAGGAAATGTAAGTACTGTCCCCTGCTAACTTGGATTCTTTGGAGTCAGTTTGCATTGATTATTTGCATAGAATTGGATACAATATGGTCTGACACATGCTCATCTTTGAACCATGCTTCTATCTAATAGTTCTATTAGTCATTTTTAAAATAACGTCATTAGCTACGGGAACTCAACACCACCCCACAAAACCCGAGGCCCTACAGCACCTCACATCCAGCCCACAGGCCCCTCGGGAAACCATCCCCCTGGATCTCATGATCATGAACACCTTGCTTGCATGTTCCCTAGGGTCTTTTCACATCTAAGACGTATTCCTAAAAATCGTTATTCTTTTTAGTTTTTAACTTAATGAATAGGGATGAAGTTGCATGCAATTTCTTGGGAACTTTTTTTAAAAAAGCTAATATGACATTTCCAATCAATTTTATTTGGATTGCTCCAACCACTGACTTGAAACAAGGATTCTCGCACACGTAATTTTCAGAGGAAGTGAAGAAATGAGACCAAGAAGGAGAGACAACCAATAAAAGCCCAGGATATGGAACAACAGCCTCAGAGTGACCTCCCCAAGCAGTGAGGGAGCCGGGGTGTCAGTCCAAGGTGCAGGATTGCTCAGCAGGAGTGTTGATCCCTGGTACTTCCAGTCTGTGATGGAGACGGTACCGGGGGCTCCAGTTGGTGGGCACCAAAGATGTATCCAGGAGGGCTACTGGCAGGATGCATGCCAACCGTGCCAGCTTCATGGAAGGCCACCACATATTATTTCCCACCTCCATTTTTTGACCAACACGTTATGTCTCCTTATTTACAAATACAACACTTTTTAAATCTACTTTCTCACCAACAGGCATTTAGTTTGTTTCTAGCTGCTATTATAGAAACTGGGAGTAGGAATATTCTTCTGTCTCTTAGGCATACATGCGAAATACCACTACGTTGGGGAGCTTGTCGACAAAGAAGCACTCTCACGCACCTACTGGTGGAAGATATAAACTGGCTCCATCTCTTTGATGTGCAATTTGTCAATGTCAATCAAAAATTTAAATATATGTATAACCTGACCCACCAAGTCCTCTTCAGGGTGTTTACCCAAACGAGCTCCTCACCTATGTGCCAGCAGACATGCATACAATGAATTACCTGCAGTACTGGTTAATAACAAAAAATAAATAAAATCTTGAAATAGCCACACAATAGAATAATAAGGAGCAATTCAATAAGGACAAAGTGGTTTGACATGTATCAGGATGAAATCATCTCCAAGTGACATATTTATGTGAAAAGAGCAAGAGTATTATCTGACAGCATTTGCATGGCAAATATCTGATACTAGGTAAGTTATTTGCATGTCATTATTTGCATACAGTATCTGGAAGAATAGGTAAGAACTAGGTAACTGATTGCTTCCTAGGAGGGGACCCAGGTGACCTCGGGGCATCCTCACAACCTCTTTAGGAAGTAGTCACTGGCATTAAACAAAACCCAAGGAGCAGGGATTCTCTTCCCACTGGGTGTTCAATAAATCAGAGCTGGGTTTTTTTAAATGATTTGATTTATACACACATTTTGCAACTTATTTCACTGGGTTCTGCCAACAGTGTTTTCTGTGAAAGAAGGCTAGCATGATGTCTATCCTACCCATTTTGCAAAAACTGAGGCTCAGGAAGGTGAAGTTCATAGGGCTCCTCACCCCCTTCTGGGAAGCACAGAGAGCCCTGGGTGCTAGCAACCGGGATGGAATCCCAGCTCGGCCCCTCAGTCACTGTGGGACCCTGAGCGCTCTGTGCTTCTGTTTTGGCATCTATGAAATGCAGCCAACACAGAACCCTTTCCCAGCGTTTGAGCATGACAGGAAGGAGTGATGGCCCTCCCTGCAGTGAGCATCCATTCAGAGCTAGACCCTGTCACTGCGGCTCGAACCTGCCCGTTGGTCACCACCTCACCCAGGAGTGGCTATCTGCAGCCCCCACCCCAGGACACACCAAGCTCAGCCCTGCCTCCAGGTCACCCAACATTTTGCACCCTTCCTAGGCGTAGCTGTGCCAAGAGCAGGAGAGAGGGGCGTTCTGGGCAACAGGCACAGAGTGAGCCATGGTGGCATTGAGGAGCACAGTAGGTCAGCAGAACCATTCCTGGATCCTTGGTCCTGGCCCCCACCTCAGTGAGGGCTGTGGCCTCTGTTTGCCACCAAGACAGCTGAGGGGCACGGATCCCTCAGAAGCTCAGCTTAACTGTCTGTGCCTCACCCTTTCCCGGGGCCTCTGCTGCGCGGTGTCCAGCCCCGAGGATCTGGGCACAGTCAGGGCTGGGGTCCCTGAGTCCCAGCAAGCCATGCTCTGGATGGCCCGAATCTCACAGAGTGAGAGGAAGGGAAGACCCCAGGGGGAAGCTGCCGCAGGGGTTCCCAGCTCACAGCAGGCAAGTAGGACAGAGCCACCCAGGGCTGCGGAGGCCTCTTTAAGAAAGAAGCCTCAGACTCTGGCTGGAGGTCTCAGTGGGAAACCCAACACAGGAGGAAGGGGCTGAACGGCCAAATAAATCACCTTTCACTAAGGTGCCTGTCTCCTGCAGGAAACCAGGGAGGTGGGGAGGGGGGTCCTGAAGACACAGCCATCTTTAAACAAGAGCTTGATTCCAAACAGGGGTCTCCAGGTGGGACCAATAAAAGCCCAGGCCCTCGGCCCTGGTCCAGACCTCCCAGGAAAAGGAACAGCAGTGAACCTTCTAGAAACTTCCAGAGCCAGAAGAAAGAGGAAGATTGAGAGGCTTCTCCAAACTTGTGCCCCACAGGACTTCGGTTTGAATTTCTGGCTGGGGAGGACATGACGGCCCAGCAGCCCCTTCGGCCTCTGCAGAGGAAGGTCATCTTGGAACCAGAGACAAGGACTGAACCCAGGGTTCCTGGTCACGGCCCCAGGCAGAGCGTGCAGGCCGGGCTTCCCCATGAGCCACAGTAGCCTAGACAGCTTCTTAGAAGCTTCATGCTCTCCTGTTCCAAGGAGCCTGGGTGGAGTTTCGCCCTTGATCTAGAATGTTCTCTCCCCACCAGAGGCTCCACCACCCCGGCCCAGGCAACTCCTTCTGTCTATCAAGGACTGGCTCACCTGCCACTGTCCCATCAGCTGACGTGCCTCATGGGGGCTCCTGGGGGCCCATCCCGCCCCAGATTGTCCCTACATCTGGTTTTGTATTTGAGATGGGTGCAGTTCTCCATGGACGGCCTTCTCCGTTGCTTCTGCTGTCTTGAACATTACAGCCAGAGTGCAGGGCGCGTAGTAGGCCCTCAACTCATATGCACTGAATGAACAAATACGGGGCCCTCTGGGAAAAGAGGTGATGTGGCTCAGACTCTCCAGCAAGCGTCCACCCACCTCCGTGCATGGCTCAAGGGGTGGGTGAGCGAGTGAGGGAACTAATTCTGTTGGCGCCCTCGGTTGGCCTGTTGTGTGAATATCTTTCCGCTGTCTCCTTCTCTCTGCCTGCAGTCAGAAAAAGAGGTGGGAGAGGTGGGCATGAACGTGACCCTCACCACACACATGGCAAGAGGAGGGCACTTCCCGCAAGGGCCACCTGGTGGGGGGGGGACTTCCAGGCAGAAGCTGACCCCACGGGGCAGCTCTGCCCCTGACCCCTTTCACCTTCCCTTGTTCTGATCTTTATGGGGCTGTCTGCCTTTTAGCATCAAAGGGGACAGCAGGACCGTGATCTGTCCCACAACAGCTCTATAAAAATGTGATTACCCAATAACCCGCTGTCTGCAAAACAAACCATCTTCCTGTTTCTTCTCCCATAAAAAGCATTTGACATCCCTGTTCTATCAGCTTATAAAACCTGGAGAGGGTTGGCTTAGTCCCTCCACCCCACTAGGGAGAGCCCCCAAACGGGGGACCACATATCTCAGACCCTCCAGGCAGCTGACTTCAAAGTCACTGGAGGTTTTCAGGGAAGGTGACGAGAGAACTCGGCTGGACACTGTGCACGTGGCCCCAGAGAGGCCGAGAGCCCAGCCTGGCAGTACCTCCCAGGCCTCTGAGGCTCCGGCCTCTGCCCACTCACTCCTCAAGCGGGTATCAGGCCCCTCCTCCCTGCTGAGCAGAGGGCCGGGCCCAGAGGAGTCCAGTAGAACTCAATCGATCGGTGCTGGTCCTTCACAAAACTGACGTCGCTGCTGTGCACTCATTTTAAATGATGATGGACACTTGGATCTGAATTTATGGACACGCAAAATGTGCACATGATCTCTCACGGCGAGCACGAGGAGGGTTCTACAGGGAGGCTCCATTTTGATTTTTGTTTTCATTGAAAGAAAAAAATATAGTGGAATTGGGGTGCTCATGGTAAGGACTGTTCCGTATGTTGGTTATGGAGCTAGGCAGTAGGTCGAAGTGTATCCCCCAAATTGACGTGTCCCAGTCCTCACCTCTGCTATGCATAGGTAAGACCTTGTTTGGACATAGGGTCTCTGCAGGTGTAAGAAACATGGACCCAGGTGCAATTTCAGGCTGAGGGTGTGGCTCCCTGGGAGAGCACCTACCTAGCAAGTGCAAGGTCCCCGGTTCCCTCCCAGCACCACCAAACACAGGCACAGAGACAGCCCCGTGGTGGGACTGTCAGGGTTGGGGCTAAATGCAGGGGGAGCGTCCTTGTGGAAGTGATCTGGTACCCACAGGGAGAGGGCTGGATGAAGGTGGAGTTCAAGGTCATGGTTACAGCAGCCATGGAAGTGAATCCACATGGTCTCCCAGACTGTCCTCCTTGACCATCCAATTGTTTGCTAAAACGGCTAAAGTTGCTATTTAAAGTACCCTTTGTTTTTTTTAATTATCTTTATAAATCAGGGTGCAGAGGGCTTGGATGGACATCTCTCTGGTTTCCTGCGTGGATCTCCTGTCACAAGAGCAGAAGCAGCTCGAGGACGCTCAGCAGCACCGGCCACAGGGAACCGCACATGGAGACCCCCCAAGTCTCCCCGGAGCTCCCAGGATAAATGACCAGCATCGGTGAGGATGTGGAGAAACTGGGACCCTCTGCGTGGCTGGTGAGAACCCCAGAGGGCACAGCCCCAGCTGGAAGCCAGGGAGGGTCCTCAAAAAGCCAAGCCCAATGTCACCTCATGAATCAATCCATGTCACCCCACCCAGGTGTGGATCCACCCCTGGGAAGTTACCCAAAGGGCCGAAAGCAGCAACCCCAGCACAGACGTCCTCCAGGCCTGTTCCCAACAGCCAAAGGGCAAGGCAACCCTGGTGCCCGCGGCTGACCAGCAGGTTGACAGAGTGAGGTCCCCAAACCCTGCATCCTTCCACCTCAGTCGGGAACAGAATCCCAGACATAGGTGACCCTTGACAACCTCGTGGTTAACAAAAGACACAGAGGGACGGATATTTTATGGCTCCACTTATACGAAGTACCTAGAATGGACCAGTCCAGGGTCCAAAAATAGAGCAGTGGTGACCAAGGGCTGGGGGTGCAGGTCAATGCACACAGATTTCTTTCCTTCTTTTTCTTCCTTCCTTCCTTCTTTCTTTCTTTCTTTTTTCCCTTATTTTTATCGGTGCATCGTAGTTGGCCGGGACGGTGGGGACCATCCTTACATAGTCGCACGTGCGCAGGATCCAGCAATATATTGTCCTCCCCTCCCTGCCCTGTCCCTTTCCTCTAATGATCTCTGTTTGATTTTCAGGGAATCCGTCCCCACCTCTCCCTTCCCTTTCCCTCTCTTTGCTTCTACTAATGAGAGAAAACGCGGCCCAAGCCTTCTGAGTTGGTCGTGTGACCCTTAACACAGCGCCCTCCAGCCCCACCCATTTTCCTGACGCTGGTCTCCTTTGACCCTTCTTTAGGGAATGGACCCAGATTCCCGTGGGCTGTGATGGAGAGGTTCTGGAGACGGACGTGGGCTCCATTCTGGGAACTGAACACCACTGAATCGCACGCTTAAACCCTGAGGTCCGTCTGTCTGTATTTTATCTCTCTGTAACACATCTGTGTCTAAAAATATAAACTAGGGACACCGAGATGTCTCCAGGGATGCAGGGTGGGCTTTTTTATTTTATTTTATTTTTCTTGTTTTATAATTCTTGGTGTTTCTAACACTTGTGTTACTAAAAATATGTGCTGTCTAGTGAGCTCCTGGGCTGGTGAGGGAGACAGATAAGGAAGGTGGCTGCTGTAGTTTGGGGTGATAAAGGAACCAAGCTGGGAGCATCTGATTCAGACCCTGGAGGGGTCTGCAGAGAGGGCAGTGAGCGGCGGTGCCTAGCAAAGCAGGGCGTGTGGAGGGCAGAGGGCAGAGGGCAGAGGGCGTTCCCGCTGGAAAGTGTCTGCGTTTTATTAAATCAGGGACCCGCTCAGGGAGGTGGCTGAGCCTCAAGTCCCTCATCTGTGAAATGGTGACGATAATCATTAGCACCCCACAGGTTATGGGGGTGATTAAAGAAGGTGCTGCATGCAGAAGCCTCCCTGGAGAGTCTGATGTGAGCTAAGTACTCAGAAATGCTGGCTATCAATACTATATGATTCTCATCAGCTGCCGTCAGACTGCTTGCCTTGCTGAATGCCCTCACGTATGTTGGTTACCCTCTCTGTGCTCAGTTTCCTATTCTGTAAAAAGGGGCTAAATAATAGTACTTACCCCAAACATGTTGTGAGATTTAAATGAGTTAATACGTGTGCCTAGCATATGGCCAAGACTACAGAAGTATTACCTTTTTTTAAAATTTTTTAATCGACTCTAAGGGACAGGGAACTTATAGAAATAGTTAAAAAAAAAGAGAGAGAGAGAAAGGGAATGACCCATCTTCATTGAACTATGACACAAGTAAAGTCTTTGGAGGAAAAAACAAAACAAAAAGGAAATCACAAATCTGAAAATAAAGTGTCTTCTGATGTTGGGATTAGGTTTTGGACCAAGATATTTTTAGCCAACCAAATTGAGTTAAAATGGCTTTGACTAAGTGAAAGGATGCTGTGCCTGCGTCAGAGGTTGGACTTGGGAGGAGGGACAGACGCAGCCACTTTGTCAGAAAAAGCTCTGCTGTGCCCGGCGTTTGGAACGGGTGACCTGGTGGTTTCCTTGGGGAATCAAGTGTCTTGACGTCTCCTGGTCCGCCTTCCTCCTCCGCCTTGCCCTTCAGGATGCTCTCCACAGGTCGGATGTCCCTGCCCCAGCAGGACTCAGGACCCGTGAGGAGCTCGGAGCATGGCCACCTCCTGGAGACACAGCAGCTCCTGCAGACAGCTGGACGTCTCTGTGCGACGGATTCCAGAATCTCGAAGCTGCGGCATAAGTTTCCAAGCCAGAAGAACAGCCTGGAAGTCTTAAGTGCTGGGTTTCAGCCCTCAGACTCTCTGGAACCGCCGTCTGAGATTCTGGCAGCATCGAGACAGGCTTTCATCCTCCTACAGGATGTGACTGTGCGCTCTGCCAACCGGGGACAGCGCGTGGTCTCAGAAGGGAAGCCACAGTGTGTGCCTCGGGGCTCTTGGGTTCACTCTGAAAGTTTGAATGGTGAATCTCTGTTCTTCACTCCTCTGCATTACCATCTTTCAAATGGGCACAGCAGTATTGCCCCTGGCACAGAATAAAAGGTCCTGAAGTCTTTAAGGGTTGGGTCAGTAAAATACCAATAATGATCAGAACTGTAGATTGCATATGAGAAAGAGGTTTGGAAATGTCCTTTTATCCATTAGGAACACATTCAGCTTGAAGTATAGGAAAGCTCTCTGCAGTGCCTTAATTTGACAGGGATTCCCTTTTCTCACGTAACACAAATCACCCTGCAGAAGGCAGGTGAAGGTTCTGATTTGACACCTCAACTCCATCTTGACGGAGGTTTTGACAAAACAGCAGCTGCAGCTCCAGCCATCACATCCAAATTCAAGATAGGAAACAAGGGGAGAGTGTTGCAGTTACGTCTTTATCCAGGAGAATAAATGTTCCCCCAGAATGTCTGGGAACAGACCTTTTAGACAGGCCTGGTTCACATACTTACTGTCTCAGCCGTAAGGAAAACTGGAGAACAGCACTGAGACCTTTCAGGATCTGCAAGCTGGGTGTGGACTTACTGCTGCTCTGAACAAAACATGACCCTCCTCTCAAGAAGAAAGGGGCAATGCATAGAAAATAGGGAGCTAAGTCTGCCCCACGCCTCATCCAAACACGAGCAGAACTTTGGTCCAAAGAAGTGATCAAGGAAACAGAAGAAGAAAGCCAAATGAAGCAAGAATAGCAACCACATGAGACGCCTAATTCCCTGAAGGGACCTGACAAATCTGATATTTTGACCTGATGCCTGGATACAATTTTAAGACCTTGTGAAAATCAACTCGGTGAAGGCAACATCTGTTGAGAGGTTCCAAAAGGATTCACATGGGTGGGTGATGGATGCCAAGCTGGTCTAACTGACATTGATTAGTCGCATGGGGTTCCTGATGGGAAAGGCCACTTTTCCCGACTCATAGAACCCACAGTAATTCAGGAAGAGAAAACTGGGCACAACTTGTTCAGCCCACGGATGTTTCCTGAACAAAACAGAGCTGTGCTCCCTCCCCTTAAAAGCACACAGCATAGTAAGGCAGATAAATCTTCACATCAGAAAGTCCGATACGATATCCCAGCTCTGTCTAGTGCGATGGCACAGAAATATCACGTGATAGCTTTGCATCACCAGGACGAACCCAAGCAAGCGACTTCAAGAAGGACAGGTCTGTCAGACTCAGGGTTTCACGGGCTGCCAGTGGTCACTGGGTCCTCGTGTCTGGGCTCACGGTGAGGCAGGACATCAGGGCGGAAGGACACAGCTCAGCACATGGGGTACAGAAGCAGAGAGAGAGAGAGAGAGAGAGAGAGGGAGAGAGAGGGAGGCCGGGCAGGGTCCCAGCACCCCCTTCAGACATATCCTTCCTCCTCCAATGAGCCCCCATCTCCTGCATTTTCCACCACATCCTGGTAGCAGGCTGGGGAGTGGGGAGCGGGGAAGACACCCACCTTTCCACACTTGAGTTCCCAGGGCTCACTGAAGACCCCAGCTTTAACACACAGGGTGCCAGGAGGCAGCAGGAGAATGTGATGTCAGCTGGGTGTGGTCAGAGGGTGCTTAAGGGCACAAGCTTTGGAATGTCTAAGCTTGGTCACATCCAAGCTGGGTGAACTTGGACAATGACAAAAATGAGTCTTTGCTGAGTGAATCTGGGGTGAAACGCACACTCAGCATGTTTATCACCAGGATCAGGGGTGGAAACGTACCCACCTGAGGTCACAGGCGAGCCGCGAAGCCGGGTGGACTGGGCTGACACCTGTGCCTCCCGAAGACCAGTCTTCTCACCTGTGCAGAGAGCGAGCTGGGGTCATGTGACCCGCCTCAAAGGCTGGCACAGAGAACCCTGTGAAAGGGTCCACACGGAACAGCCCACACCAGGTCTGGCACACACGAGCTTTCAGCAGCTGATCCCTGTCACTCAAGCCCTCAGTTCCTGGGTTTCAGGTGGTCCTGGAGGGCTCTTGGCCTGGGCAGTCTTTGAACCTGGACGTGCCAACACATCAGTCCTCACAGGAGCTTTGAGATCTCAGAGACCAAGAGAGACCAGAGCCTTGGTGCTCTTTCCTGTTGACGCAAATCAGGAAACAGAGCCGGGAGAGCCAACAGCTACTGGAGTTCAAAATAAAGACAAAACAACCCCAAGATCGTGGGAGGAGGAGCCCCAGTCATGGCATTAGGGACACTCACCTCGAATCACTCAAGGTTTGCTGGCCTCGGTCAGCCAGATCCATAAGGGGGTCGTTCAGTCTTCAGTACTCTGTATTTTCAAAAGGAAAGGAGACGGGGGACTAACAGACACTCAGACAAGTGTGGGTCAGCTTGCCCTCGCTCAGCCAAGACGGATGGTCGCTCCCAAATTCTCAGTCCCTAGAGAATCAGAGCTTCATGACATTCCGAGAGAAATGACGGATCGCAGCAGCAATAACAGCACAGAAGCAGCCGTTCCTTACTGGCCTCTCGGACCCCCAACAACCCTGGGTGGTGTGTGCTATAGAGAAACCCCCCCCACTTTACAGATGAACAGACTGAGGCTCAGGCTCAGCTGCACCTCAGCCTTCTCAACCCTCCGACACTGCTGGGGGGTTGGAAGCATCCTGGGAAGTTTTGGCATTTGAGCCTAGCTCATTAGAAACAGAAGAGCCCGTTAACAGGGATGTGAGTCAACCGCCCTGAGTTGTCCCCTTGTCCCGAGAGCTGCCTGATGGCCAGCCAAAGTGCAAAGCCCACGCACCCCTGCTCTTAGCCACCCCGAGAGCAGGGAGGGGTCCATACATCAGCTCACAGCTGAGGAACTTGGAGATCAGGGAGGTGGAGTCGGCCAGCGGGACATCTCCAGCGTACAGGTCCCGTGACCAAGCTTCCTCTGGGTGGCCTCGGGCGGCTTTGACATGCCCCTCCAAGGTGGCCCTCCCCTGCAACAATCTGGAGGGAAGGAAGAAATGACAGGTAGGAACTCGGAAAGATCCACGTGACGCCCCAGGGTTTTGTGACTTCCAACCCAGCTGCTGTGAATCAATTTCTGAACACCCCAACAGTCGTGGGACACGGTGCTGGTGCGTGTGTTAGTCCAGGTTCTCGGTGACGAGAGGCCAGGTGGGAAATGCCGCGGGAGAAAAAAACGGGAGGGGAGCCGGGAAAGACAGAGGCTCTTGACCTTGACCCCAAGGGAGGAGCAGCGGGAGGCAGAGCATCCTAGACTGCTAAGCTGTCCAAGGAAGGACCTGAAGACCCTCATGGACGCCCAGAGTCAAGTCATCATCGGAGGAGCCCTGGTGTCCCAGGGACGGGCCTGTCTTCTGTCCCTTCTCCCTGGGTCATGAGTGGGACCCGCCTGCAGAGCCAGGCCCAGCCCCAACAAGCAGTGCATGTCCCAGCAGCAGCTGGAGCCCCTGGAAAGTGACCTCCGTGTCCCTGGAGGTCTGCAAGGCTCATTCCTGGGGCCAACGTCTTGAAGGTTGGTAGGAAATCAAAGAAGGCAGGGTCCCAAGGCTGCCAACCTCATCTCCGTGCTGGGGACACTTCGACCTGGCCACCTCGGGAACGGGCAGAGGCCCTCCTGGGACCACCCAGCCCCAGTGAAGGGGAGGAGAGCCCCCATCTGGGGTGACATGTGGATCTGCCCTGCGATGGCAGCTGGTGCTGGAGGTGGCTGGACAGCACTGGACGAGGGTGGGAGGAGGAACGGCGAGGGGAGGAGCAGAAGTCTCGCTGGGCCCTGCATCCAGGCAACTAATGTGGCCAACAGGCTGCTTCTCTCGGGCTTAGCACCATGGGGGTGCTCAGTAGGGCCAGCGGGCCTCCAGGGAGAGCGTCCTGAAGTGGGCAGAAGGCACTCGTGGCCAAGGACTCAGGCTTTGAGTGTGAAAATGGGTCCTGCTCCTCTGACTCCCTGGGTGGCCTTGGGAAGATGACCTCACCCTGCTCAGCCTCAGGGTTCTCATCTGTAAAATGGGCTCAAGAAGAAACCGCTTCCCAGGGTCGTTACGGAGACTGAAGGAAGGAAAGTCTGCCACGTGGGGTGTCCCGGCCCTGTGCCACGGCACCCACCGAATCAATGGTACCCCGAGTCCCAGTTCTCACACCAAGGAAATTAGAAAACTTCCCCCTCAGGGGAGGGGGCAGGGGCGGGAGCAGTTCCTGGAGGAGAGAGAGCGCCACCTGCAGGCAGGGAGCTGGGGGTGAGGCCCGACCCTGCGTTCCCCTCCCTCTGAGCTTCTGTCAGGAGAGGCTGACCCCAACAGGGTGCCAAGGGGCCATGGGGCTTGACCATGCAGTGACAGAAGTCGGTGCCCCATGGCAGGGGACAGGGTGGAGGGGGGTGGACAGTGGGTCCTCAGGGACCCAGGGAAGACACCAGCTCATTAACTGAGTAGGGCTGGAGCTGTAACACTCCCCCGCGCTGCCCTCCCCAGACGGAGCCTGGTGTCAGATTTCTGCTGGCGTGAGTGAGTGGCCGCCAGAGGCACATGTGTGACCTGGCCTGGGACGAGGTCAGTCTGACCCTGGGACAGCTGAGCATTCCTGATCACTCTATTTCCAATGCAGAGCTCAGCAGCTTCTGTCCACCCACAGCCATAACGTCCCCTGGAGCCCCGTCTCCCTCCCCCGGCCCGGCTGAGACCTCCCCCTGCTGCCCAAGCACCATGGACCAGTGGAGAGGGCAGGAGGACATTTCAGGACACAACCCAGCTTGCTTGGGAGGCAGAGGGGCTCCTGGGGGCGGGGGTGGGGGCGGGGCAACCAGCTGCCAGGTATAATTAGACGGAGCCCCAGAAACTCTGGCTCTGTGCCCCGTTCATGTCAGCACCCTTCTTCTGGCCTCCGTTTGGGGTGCCAAAGCAGCAAGGTCTTCTCCAGCTACTGACCTGGGAGAGCAGGCGCCTGTGGCTCCCTCCCCCCCACACAGCCAAGGCCATGGTCATTACCCTTTGGAAAACTAATAGTAACAAAAGTCACTGTTCTGCACAATAATATCAGAAATAATAATGCCATGATTATTTAAAAATACCTTTTTGAGTGCAGATTGGGGGCAGGTACTTGGCAAGGTAGGTAACCAAGGGCACTGGGTCAAAGGTCATGTGCTGCTCCTTTGTCACCGGGTGTTGGTGAGTTTTAGAGAATGTGAAATGATAAAATGGGTGCTCAGGTGTTCTGGACTCCCCAGGGAAGATGCTAACCTGCTGCGACCTTCGGTGCCCTCCACCCACAAGACACCAGCAACTTTGAGTTCCAGGCTCTAACCCAGGACTCTGAGAGCCAAATTCACTAGATCTTGACCCCAAATTCCTGGGTCCTTATCATTCATTGGGTGTAACATAACCTTGCACAACCCCAGCCGTTGTCTGCAAAACAGAATCTTAGCCCCTGACTGCTGCGCATTCAAGTTAGTTTCAGACAGAAACCAACTCACCTGGGCTCTCTGGTGATGGGTGTGTTTTCTGAATGCCCTCCTCCACACCCAGCTTTAATAAAAAACCCCATGCATGAGTACTCAGGTCCACCAAGCATTTACTGAGCCCATCCTGGACACAGTGGGCTGCAGTCAGCGCTCTATAAAAACACACAAAGACATTGGGCATTTGTTTTTTGGGGATTGGCTAACTTCACTTAGCATAATCTGCTCTAATGCCATTCATTTCCCTACAAATGCCATGATCTTATTATTTTTTAGTGCTGAGTAATATTTCAATGTATATGAATGCCACATTTTTTAAAATCCATTCATCCATTGAAGAACATCTAGGTTGCCTCCACAGTTTAGCTATTGTGAATTGTGCTGCTATAAACATTGATGTGGCTGTGTCCCTGTAGTATGCTGATTTTATTAGGTCCTTTGTGTATAGAACGAGATGAGGAATAGCTGGGTCAAATGGTGGTTCCATTCCCAGCTTTCCAAGAAATCTCCATACTGCTTTCCATATCGGCTGCACCAATTTGCAGTCCCACCAGCAATGTATGAGTGTAACTTTTTCCCCCCGAATGCTCTTCTCTGATATAAGGGGGGGTGACTCAAAATGGGGTAGGGAGGAAGAGCATGGGAGGAAGATTACCTCTAAATAAGGAAGAGGGGGTGGAAGGGGAAAGGGAGGGAGAAGGGGAGTAGCATGGATGGTGGAAGGAGACCCTCATCATTATACAAAATACATGTATGAAGATGTGAATTTGGTGTTAACATACCTATATATATTCAGAGAGATGATAAATTGTGGTACAAAGGTGTATTAAGAATTGTAATGCAAATAATAATAATAATAATAGAGCTCATGTAAAATAAATAAATAAATTTTAAAAATAAAATAAATTATGTAGAAACACACACACACAGAGTCACACACACACAAAGAGATTCGACAGCTCCTCCTGAGGTCTGGTCCCCCAGGCAGGGGACACTGTCCTCCCAGATGCAGGGACGCCAGTCACTTTTGTGGTAGGTAAGCTGAGCACCAAGGAGCTCTCTCCCCCCACCAGGGAGGACCCCCAGCTCTCCCACATCCAACAATGACATTCTCAACACCCTTTTCTAGCAGCATCCATCATCAAGGAGAGAACTCACTTCAGGACTCTGCGTGGTCACTGGGGCAGATGCACAGAGCACGGATAAGGACTCTGGGGTCAGAGGGGTCCCAGCCCCTGCTCTATCAGCAGAGCCCAGGGCAGCCAGGCCGGCTCCAGGGCATTTCAAAGGTCGAGAATCAAGGACCCAAGAAGGCGGAGGCTGGGCCTCTGATCGTTGGCATGTGGGGACCCAAGGAGCTTTCTAGATGCACCTGCAACAGGCTTCGTTCGTCCTAGAGAAGAACGTGACACAGCTGTCACCGGCCAGCCTCGCCAGGGACTGCCCTTTCTCACCAGCCACAGATGGCCAGTGACCTTTGGGTTCAGTTGGAGCCTTGCCTGAATCACTTTGACCTTGAGGAAACTTTTCTTGGAAAAAAACTGCTTTGGGGAACCAGAGGCGATGAAGGAAAGGGAATCAGAGGGACCTTCTTCCAACCAAGTAGGACGGCTCGCCGACGTCAGGTCCAGAGACCTTTTAACTCACTTTAATGTACGGGCCTTGCCCATGACTTTCCATGTGTGTGATCTCATGTGACAAGAGGGACACAGAGACACGCCCACCTACCCGGATCCCTGAGTAACAGGTGCAGGGCAGACCACTCATGATATCCAGGTGGGGACATGGTGGGGCTGGGATTTGAACCCAGGTCCCTCCGAGTCCCACAGCCATGGGAGGAAGCGGCCCGTCCTCCGAAGTCAGGGAATGATAAAGGTGTCAAGACCAGGAGCTCCGTGAGGCCTGTGGGAGGGGAAGAAGGGCACGGTGTGTTCTGTTTATTTTTCCCAACACACTTCATGGGGCAGGGTGCCCAACAGGCTGAACTGGTCAGACTGGGAGGAATACCGTGATGACTTAGGGGTGAGTCACGGCTTTTACAGCTGATGGAAAATACAAAGAGAGAAACTGGTTAGCTGGTGTCTTTGGAGAAACCACCCTTGGTTTCTAGATATGGAAACTGAAACACGGGTTGGAAGCATTCCCCTTAAATAAGAGCTATGAATACTGGGTTTGCCGTGTCTCTAGAACGATGCTTTTCCAAATAACCGCAGAACAGCAACAATAAGTAGCAGCCAACAGTTGAATACTGACGATGCTTCGAGCGCTGTCTGGGTATTTTATATTCATTGCATGGTTCAATCCTCATCAAAGATTGGGTGAGTAGTAAGGCTCAGAGAGGCTGCATTAATTGCCTAAATCGCACAGCTTAGTCAATGGCAGAGATAAGATTTTAAAACTTAGCCAGCCTGGCTCTGGCATCTGAACTCATCACTTCCGGGTTCTGGTTTCTCTATAGAATATCATTTGTTCAACAAGCTTGGATTAAAGACACACAGGGGTCTGGATTAGCAAGACACACACACCCCCCCCCCCCACCTGCTGCCTATTTTACTTGGCTTTTTCGTTACTGTAACAAAAAGACCTGAGGAGAACAATTAGAGGAGGAAAATTGTCTTTGGGATCATGGTTTCAGAGGTTTCAGCCCATTGATGAGGCCCAAGTGGAGGCAGAACATCATGGCAGAGGGTGTGACAAAGAAAAGCAGCTCAGGATAGGGTCCCCAGGAAGCAGAGAGAGCTCTGTCCACCCAAGACAAAATATAAACCCCAAAGGCATGTCCCCAGGGACCCACCTCCTCCAGCCACACCCACCTGCCTACCGTCACCACCCTGTTAATCCATATCAGGGAATTAGTACATCGATCTGGTTAAGGCTCCCATACCCCCATCATTTCACCTCTGAACGTTCTCGCCTTGTCTCACCCATGAGCTTTTGGGGACACCTCCCATCTACACCCTAACCCTGCCTGCCCCCCATGAGCTGGGCAGTTGATCCAAAAGACAAACACGGGCAGAGATCACTTCATACAGTGTAAAATGGTTTCGTGGAGGACCCATGCCCATAACGGGGACAGTGAGTTGGACGGAGGCCCTCACGGGATGCACCGTGAGCTGTGTTCTGAGGGATGGGTACGTGGCCTCTGACAGATGAAGGTCAAGGCTTCCAACCCAGGGCAGAGCAAGCCCGCGGGCGGCACCAAGCTCGACGGGTTGTTGGAGAAGGAGAAGTTCTAATTGGCTCAAGTCCGGGAAGGACTGTCGCATCCGTCTCACAGGCTTGTGCGTCAGGAGTCCACGCAGGCACGTTGACCCAAGTGTCCTCTGAGAGTCTCTCGTGAGCCTGCAGGTCCCGGCCAGGGCTGGGTCTCACCTGAAAGTTCAAACAGAGGAGGCTTTGCTTTGGGTCTCCTTGACAGGATCCAGTCTTTGGGGCTATTGGGTGGGGGACCTCAGCTCCCAGCTGGCTGGTGGCCAGAAGCCACCTCCAGTTCCTGGTCTTGTGGGCCTCCCAACATGGTGGCTTACTGTATCGACACTCAAGTCCGCTGGCAAGATGGCAGAGAGGGAAGTGACGGCCACCACCTTCTCCATGTCCCATGGGTTAGAAGAAGGTCCAGGTCCTGCCCACATGCAAAGAAAGGGGGTTGCACAGAGTGAGAGCATCAGGAGGGGGCCCCAGGGACCATCTTAGAGCAGGGCCACGGGCCACGGGCTGGCAATCACCCCCTGCAGCAGAGCTTCTGCCCTCAGCACATCAAGAAGGAACAGCTGCTCTCCACAGCCCTCTGACGTGGCAGACCTGACGGACCATGAGCGGGAAACCATCCGCAAGCCCAGGGGCCCACCTTGAACCTCCCTGGGCAGAGGCGCGCATTGGCATTCCGAGACACAAAGGAGCACATGGGTCATGGCGTCAGGTGCGGTGTCGTCTCTCCGACAGCAGACTGAATTTTGTTTACAGATACTTTTCATAAAATGAAGGTGTTCCATTTGAGATTAGGCAGAACCTCACAGAGCTCAGAACAACCGTGAGCCCAACTTCCTGAGCGAGAGTTTATTGAACACCTACTTAGCACCAGGCTCGATTCTAGGGATCAGGCACACTGTGGTCAATAAAACAGAAAGCCTCTGGCCACACACAGCCCACAGTCTGCTCAGGACCAGAAGGAGGCCTGGGGAGACGCACAGAGTGAAATAAACAACATTTTCTGCCATATGAATGATGTGTCACAAGTGGCAACGTTATACATTTGAACGTGAAATTTAAAATCCATGATTTTTTTTCTCAAATAGAATTACTTGTAAAGGTTTATTGACAATTCCAGTAACGATTGCCTCAGCAGAACTCAGTATTTCCAAGTAGAAATGCATATCTTAAAAACTCTGAAGGTCTTCCTTGAGATGGTCATTACATGAGCACATAAATCTGTCACAGCCCACTGTGACATTTGGATCATATACACTTTATTGCATGTAGGTTATAGAGACAATAAGAAAAATAAAAATGGGAAAACAGATTAATTTCAGAAAAAAAAAACCTACCTAAAAATACCATGCTTTAAATTTTCCTAATTTAGTATTGTTGTCAGTACATCACAATTTTCTGAAAATATTGATTATAATTAGTCATGATACTGAGATGAAGGCAAGAAAATAGAGTCTTAATTTGGAATATACAGCTGTCTGAGAATTATGTCTTCATTTTATTGTTCACCCTAATATCGCCAGCCCACAAGCTGCATGTCAAGTGTCATGCAATAATGATTAAACTGTCATCTTTGATATATATTGCTAAACTTCAGTCATGATTATATATTATAAATATATAATAAGTATATATTTATCATGTATATAGTAAGTACATATTTATCATGTATATAAATATATATCATGCATATATACATGATAAATATATTTTAAACATATGTTCACATAAAATAAATATATTATAAATATGAATTTTCATATTATATATAAACATAATGCACTGTACAGTTTATCATATATTATATTTACATTAATTTATATATTATTTATATAATAAATGTACATGAAAAATATATATAATGTAAAATATATTTATTATAGAAAATATGTTTTTATTATATATTATATTCATATATTACATTACAAAATATTACAATTATAATATCATAATTATATAATAATATAATAATATCATATAATAATATAATCTTTTACCCACATGACACATGTACTTTGTTGCTATGAGACGTGTGTCAGGATTGGAACCCAGGACTCACTTTATTCAACAGCATGCTGATTTCTGTTGTGACATTTAAGTCTGAGACACCAGCCTCGGGCCTCTCGCACTCCTGCCCCGGCTCTCACTGAGGCCCAGGGTGGCCTGCCAAGTCAGCTGGGAGCTGAGAAGTCACAAGAAGCTCTAAATCCAGCCCCGTTCTGCCCTGACTTGACGTGTTGGGGCCTGGGGCTGAGGCACTCCGCTCCCAGCCGCAGTTTCCTCCCCTGCAAAATGGGGCTGAGGATAAACCTGCTCTGCAGGGACCAGGGAGGCCGGAGGCCCCGAGTCCAGGGCCTGAGTGGGAGCCCACAGCCAGAGCCACTGGGGCAGCTCCGAATCACAGGTCTGCAGGAGGGGAAGGCAGAACCTGGCCTCTGTTCCTGAATAGATGGGTTTGCTCTGATTTTCATCTTTAGTTAGCGTCCAGAACTTGCCCTCCCCCTTCCCGGACCCCCGAGGACGGGAGGGCTCCCGACCCGCAGGCAAACCAAGGCAGTTAACTCTCCCTAAAGGAAATTCAATCACCTTTGCAGAAAGCGGTCCCCAAGCCCCTTCTCAGAGCTGGCGCGGCAGACACGCAGGGAGCCTGAAGAGCATAAAGCCATCAAAGCCACCAGGATTGATTGGGGTTCCAAGTGACCTTTTGGTAGCTTACCTACGCCTGCCACTTAGGGGAAGAATAATTTATGTTGTGAGTCAAAGTGCAGAAAACCAAGGCGACTGAAGAGGATTCCGATCAGGCCAGAGGGCGAGCTGGCAGGAGCCGCCTCTGGAGCCCCTGGCAAAACAGGCAGCCACCACCAAGGTCCAGGTTCACCCGACGCAGCCACCGGGCTCTCAGGGTGCCTCTGCCCTTCTGGTTCATGGAATCTAAGACTCTGAGGGCTGCCGTCTAACTGGGCCCATTCATCTGAAGGATGCAGAGACGGAGCCTTAGAACAGGGGCCAGTCTCCCCAGGTAAGACTCTAGGTCACCTGCGTGCCAAGAGCAAAGATTCCACCATCTGGACAATTGCACTCAAACTCCAAAGTACTCCTTCTCAATTCCAAATAAAGTTCCATTAAAATTACAAAGAAATTGGCGATTGAAATTACCAATTAAATTTGTACAATGCGAGCTTCATGCAGTGAAGGGTGGTTTCTGTTTTTTTCTGTTCCGTTCCCTCCTGGGACCCCAAGCACCACAGTGGCAGCCAGCACACCAGACACCCTCAAGGTTTCCGTGTGATGAGAGGTCAAATCCGCTGTCCCCCAACTCAAGAGGCGCAGGGGTCAACGTGGAGCTGGGTGGGCTCTCTACCCCAAATGGTGCCCCTGTAGGAGACCGAGTCACAAAAATGAAAGATCAAGACGCCCGATGTATGTGATCGCACTGAGGAAGGCTGTGAATTGAGCTCACAGCTCCTCCATCAACAGTCCTGGAGACATGGACAGCCCCTGGGAGTTCGGCAACTAGGAGACACCATCACAAGAGACCTCCCCGAATGCATTCCCACACGTGGCCTGCTTTGCCTGTACTGTCCCCCCGCCCAATGCTTCCCCCACATTGAAGCTCCACGTCTCTCCCACGTCTTACACCCAGCTCTGGGACACCTCCTCCAGGAAGCACATTTTGCTTTCTCCTGCACAGAGTCAAACTCTTCCTCTTTCAGTTAATGCCCTCGCAGACTCTGGGACTTTGTTTAGATGCTGCTTTGACACGGGGACCTTCTCTGACCCTCTGGACAAGGCTTGACTTTCCCACTCCCCGTATTTTACTCTCATAGACGGATTACACTTTATTCATTATCTAACTCCTCCCTTTGGCCGGTCATCTTCATGAGGACCAAGAACTTCATCTGTCCTGTTTTCCCAATGGAGCCACAGAGACGGGCACAGTGTCTTTCACTCTAGAGACGTGGAAAAATGGAAGGATGGAGTGGGTGGGACGGATGGATGGATTACTGAATGGATGGAGGGTTGGATGGATGATTGGATAGATGGATAGATGATGGATGGGTCAATAATCAATGAATGAGTGAATAATGAATGTGTAACTTAATCAGTGAACAATGAATGAATGAATCAATGAATCAATGAATGTTTTTCCCATCTCTACCAACACAGGACCATGCAGTGGTTCAAAGTGTGGTCTCTAGAGCCAGGACACCTGAGATCACATCTTGGGGCTCTTTGCCACCTACGTGACCTTGGGCAAGCTGACATTAACATGCCTGAGCCTCAGTGTGGTTTCCCCATCTCCAACTGAGAACAATCAGCCTCACGTGAAGGGCTTGGTAAAGCCCTTGACCCCTCAAGTACTCAGGGACCAGCGGCATCCATTGTCCTGATGCTCTTGTCGTTAGGAGAAGAATGGTCAAACTCATCTTTGCAAGAAGCTCAGCACCTAGCACCGCATAAGCATGAGGTTCTCAAGAGTATGGAATTGGTAAATGGATATTCTAAACCTCTCTACCAGGACACTTCAAAAGTATGGAAATGTCAAAGATGCCAATATCAGAAAGGAAACTGAAAAGATGTGACAGCTAAATACCATACTGGGGACTGGCCCTGGGGGAATTCTGAGAAGGACACTGAATACAGGTAAGGACAAGGGAAAGGGTGCACCCACATTCAATGCTCCGAAGCTGGCGATGGTGATGCGGTCACCTGGGAGCTGTCCATAGTTTTGGAGACAAACACTGAGATACGTAAGGGCAAAGGGCCATGATGTGTATGTGACCCTGGTCCTCAAACGGTTCCCCCCAAATTTATGTAAGCACATATGAGAGAGAAAAGGGGAACCTGACCCAAGTAGACTATTACCAGAAGGCAGACCCTTGTAAAGCCCCTGGGCTGTTCTTTGTCCTGTTCTTATTCTTGAAACTTCCTTGCTTGAAATTATTCCCCAATACAAAGATTTTCCAAAACTCCGAGACCAAACTGGAGCTACACTGTGCGATGGGTTTTCAGAGCGTGGTTACATCGGAAAAGCAACCAGTAGAACTGACCTCCAGGAGGGGGTCAGCTGCCGCATCTACAGAGGACACAAATGCAAGAACTCCCATCACAGCCTCATGACTGACAGACAGCACTGACCAAGATGGCGGCCTCCCTTGGTAACCCCAAGTGCAGCCTCAGAATTCTTCTTAACACACTAACCACTCCCTATCAGAGTGGGCCCTGTAGGTGAAAGAGCTGTGGGTGAGAAGCTGTTGGACCCCCCAAGCTCATCCCTACTTAGACCTGATTTGATCTTAGGGAAGGTAGTACTCTGTGCTCGAAGCCGTTCAGTAGTGAGACATCTCTGACCTCTGACGCTTTCCCTCCTGGACAAGATCACCTGCCTCCCCATTCCTCAGTTTCCCCATCCACCAGAAAAGACGAGCCACCCCCAGGCTCCTGTGGGAACGGGCTGAGGTAATGACCGTGAGCATCTTGTACCCTCTACAGATGAATTATGTGGTTATTGTGATCATGATTATCAACATCATCTTCTCCTCCCTCCTCATTCTTTGCAATTACCCCAGCTAATGGAGGCCTGTTCCTCTTTAGAGGTGGAGGGCCGCCTCTGCCCACACCATTTCCAGCTTGGGTATTTCAACGACCCACAACCTCCCCTGTCTTGAACCTGAATCAGGCAGGAGTTTCAAGAGAGCAGTTACATGTCCATTTCCTTTGGTTATCAGCGAAAGGTTAAGTGCCCGGGGCCCTCGGCCCCAGATGCCACCCAGGCTGGGCCCATCTCGGGTTTCCATTATGAGCTGAGGTAGAGGAGCCCGGCCCGTGGGTTCATCCTCCGGCCCTGGCCCTCCAGCTAATAGAACCTCAGCCACTCTTGAGCGTAAAGCACTCTCCCCGGGCACAGCCAACCAATTTAAATGGCACTCACAGCTCCTGTCCGCAGGCCGTGGGCTCCCGCGTACTGAAAGAAGCCGGAGCAATAAAATCTATTAGGTCTCCTTTGTCCCATCTTGTCGTGAACTTCTAAGAAAAAGGCACTAAGGGGGATCGGTACCCAGAAAACCTTCATAATTGTGGCTTCCACACAGCGAATGAGTTCGATTACCAAGGCAACCAACCAATCATTCTGGTTAAGGGCAGAGGGAGCTTCGTCCAAAAGAGGCTGTTTGGAACCTCTATTGCACTATAATCAGAGAGGAACCAACATTTTAAAAGGCCCTTGTGTAAAAACAGAAGGGAGGGCCGGGGAGGGAAAGAGAAGAGGGGGGAAAAATTAATTTCCTCTCATTTCCTGCCTGCTGCATTGATTGCGGTCCAGAGGCAAGATGAGGCGCTGGACCCCTGCACCTGGGGCCACAGAGCTGCCAGCTGAGCCGAGGCTGCGGCCTCATGCGCCGGCATTTATTTATTTATTTCCCCCTCTGGGCTCGGCATCTGCAGCACAGATCTCCTGAGAGAGCCACAAAGGTATCAGTTAAAAAAAAAATCTGTAAGGACCCCATAGAGTCTCTCAAACTATCTCCTGGTCCCCATGAGAAGTCCCCAGCACATCCTTCTCACCTTTGTGGCTGGTTCTGCCAGGTAGTTTGATCACCCAAGCCATCTGGGTCTCCGACGGATCGGTGCTGGGAATCGGGGGAAGGTTAGCATAGTGGGTCCCGGGGACCTCCCGATGCTTTTCCAGCTTTGGGGATGCTACTTTCGGACAGCAGTGGGGACCATCCTCTTCCTCCTGGACTGTGCAAGGACCCTGGGAGGGATGTGCGTCTGTGGCTCTGACTCCATGGTCTGAATCCTGTATCCGGAGACTCCTGCCTTGAGGGCCCCTCTGCTGTGAACAGCGAGGCACTCGATACCCTATCCCAGATTTGCTGATTCTCCTAGGAGAATTCCCAAAGCTTCCCAGTGAGATAAGAGCTGCGTCAGATTCGAACAGACCTCTGTGGTTCTTTTCCATGATAAGAGCCTATGATTCTACTTCTATCAAGAAAAGAAAAATGAAAATAGCATTGGTAATGATGGCTCAGGTGTTCAGAGCACAAATGCTAGGTGCCAGGTCATGAGTTATGACCTTCCCGAAATCTCAAGGATAATATCATCCGTCCAGGTTCCCTCAGGAGGTCACTGACCACTCCCCGGGTTTAATTGAGGACGGTTTAGTAAAGGAAGTTTTCATACCAATATGGACAGGGTTAAAGGAACGAGCACAGGACACTAAAATTGCTGGAGCCAGCCATAATGGGGAGCCATTTCCACCCCTGGCCAATGCAGGAGAACAGCATTCCTGGAGCCAGAGAGGACCTGACCGTGGAGGGGAACCACCCAGAAGATGTGGCCGGGGAGGAACACGGAATGTCCCCTAATTACATCTGGCTGGAGGGAGCTGGGGAAATACTCTCTCCCCGTCTTCTCCCTGCCCTCAAACCTCCCACCAGGGGGCCCAGGCCCCATCCGAACCCAGGGGTGCAGTACATGCATTCAGACCCCCAAACCAGGAGCAGAGGGAGAAGGGTGAGTGGCTCTGGAGTTGGAAGGAGCAACCAGGGACCAACCCACATCCCTGTGCCATCGTGCAGAGATACTGAGTCCCCGAAAGAGGAACGACCAGCCAAGGTGGCCCCATCTGCAAGGGATGGCTTGAGAATTTGAGCATTTACCCTTCACTAAGTCATATGTCTATGGGGACACAGGGTGGGGGGTGACAGCGAGAGAACTAACAAGCACACAGAGACTGGCACAGTGTGGTTCTCAGCTTTGACTTGGACGCATGAGAGTCAAAGGTGCTGGTTAAAATGCAAAACCTCAGCCCCTCCGAATGGGGATCCTAACCCACGGTAGCTCAGACAGTTTGTGGTAGGGTGGCACCAGGCCAGGAATTGCACTTTCTGCCTCTGAATCGGCATCATTGGGTTGGACGGTCTGGGGACAGGACTTGCCACTTTGGTGTCCCTGTGAACCAAAGGCCGCACATTCAGGTGCCTGGCGGTTGTCTCCAGGAAAGGGCTGGCGTGTCCATGGTCGCTGGAGAGTTCCTGTCCTGTCTAACAGGGACCACGTCTCAGCTCCTCCCAAATGTCGCCATGCAGGCTTGACGAATCTTCCCAAATGAAGACAACCGTCTCATGGGCACCACCAGGTCAAAACCACCACTTTGAGGGCCACCTGGGACCCAGCCGCGGCCACGTTTGCCACCTCCACAGCCGGTGAAGCCATTTGGAGCTCTCTGGCTCTGGAACAAGGGTCCTGGCCAAGAAGTCAGACAAACACAGCAAACAAACATGAGCTGTGGTCCCAACTCGGCAGCTCATGTCCCACATGTCCCTGGGCCAACCTCATCCCCTCGGGAGCCCCCGTCTCCTCCTCTGTCTGCCTGAGGGATTTGGAAGGTGACGGTCTCAAAGACTCTTTTCCAGAGTTTTCATGATCTGACACATTTTTCCCTCAAAAGGGAGGAGGCTCTTCAATTGCAAGGCTGTTTCTAAAAAATGTTCATCATTGACTTTAAGAGTTGTTTCTCTTGGTTCTCCACAATCACCTCTGTATCATCTCCCTTTTTTTCCTGGTTATTTGTGTGTTTGTGTGTGCATGCGTGTGTGTGCGCGCACGCGCACGCGTGCACGCGCGCCTGTGTTCTGAAGAATGTATCATCTCCCTTTTTTTCCTGGTTATTTGTGTGTTTGTGTGTACATGCGTGTGTGTGCGCGCACGCGCACGCGTGCACGCGCGCCTGTGTTCTGAAGAATAGAGAAGATGAACCCAAGGTTATGACACAGCTGTCACTACAAAGTTTTAAGGACAATATGGAGCCTCTGAAAGAATCTTCTAGACGCCACCTTCTTAATCCAGCGCTCATCCTCTGGCATGCTGGTTTATCCAGGACGATCTCTCGTCTGAATCATTTTTCTTCACAGAGTGTCTCGTGTGAACCTAATCATCTACCCTTTGACCGACACAGAGATGAAAATGTCAGTTAGACACACGGATACTAGAGACCACCGCCACATATTGCAGGCTTCAGAAACCAAAGATGATAGATTTGGAGTGTTCTCACCACCAAAATAAAAGAAAAGAAAAAGACCAAATCCATGAGGTAATGTGTGTGTTAATCAGCTCAACGTGGCCATTGCACAGTGTGTACCTATTCCAGAACCTCATGCTGTACACCATAAATGTGCACAATTTTTGTCAAATAGAAATAATGTCTTGACACAATGAGGAGGTAATGCATTCAGGTAACACTGCCCCTGGAGGATTGGGGACTATTGGAATCGTGGCCCAGATCACACTAGGTCCCTGTGGGCATGACAGCATGGTCATGTGGAAGGTGGCCATAGCACCCTACACAGGTCAACAGGGCCGGGCCGCCTACCATGGCCAGAAGCAGACTTGAGGTCTTTCTGTTTATTTCACCCCTCTGCCCTCTGAGATGTGGTCCCAATTGGTTCAAGTTCATGTCATTTCCCAGCCAGATAATCCCAACAGTCTTCCTCGTGGACCCCCTGATTCTTTTTTCCTGAATTTCCTCTAATGTTATTTTCCAATGCTTTATTTTGTGTTTTTAGACTTTAAAAGCATGTCGTGCTTGAAACAAAAAAAAAAAAATTAGAAAATCTTGAGTACAGGAAAATTCTTATGGAGCACCCTAGAGCCTGCCCGGGGTTGCCTCCCCTGGGTTTCAGATACCGCCTGACCCAAGTTGGTCCTCAACAGATATTTGTTAAGTAAAAAAAATTAACGAAGAAAGTCTGACACAGAGAAATCACTTCTTTCTCAGGGCAGAGGGAGCTAGGTAGACACAGAGCGGGAGGAAGAGGGTTTAATTCTGAGAGCCACCTCTGAGCCACGTTACCTGGACACGTGTTCTGGACACACCACTGAGGTGAACCAGGCCACCATATTGCTACAGAGCCCATCTGGCCTGCTGGAGGGAGAGGTACCTTGGGAACCAAGGTCCCCAGCCAGGAGCCAGGACTGGCTGCTGCCCGGTAACAATAGGTAAGAAAAGTCCCCTGGGACACTCCAGCCCCAGGCAAGCTCCCAGCGGAGGGCAGCCCTAGCCAACACCACACAGAACAGAAATGGCGATCCCTGCCGACCCTTCTACACACTGGTGAGAAGAAATGGTGGCTACTGACGCCACTCCCTCCTTGTAAGGGGCAACTGAAATAATTCCCTTCAAACATCCATCCCAAAGAGAGAGTTCCACGGCTACTGATTTCGAATCTGATTTATGCAAATTGGTGATCCTTAGTCCGGGGTGGAGTAAGGGGATGGAGGGGTGGGAGGGGGCTGGGGGAGAGGACCCCACCTCTCACGTTGAGGGCTCTGATGGGCGAGAAGAGCTGCCCTACACCCAGCGAGAGCAGGTCACACGAGCTATTTCTTTGATATATGATATCAGAATTATTATATGTTGCGCGATATACAACACACAGACCATGAAGTGTAGCATCATAACCGTTTTAGAGGGGACACTCCAGGGACACAAGGTCTGTTCATAACTCGGTACAACCATCGGCAGGATGTGGTTCCAGAATGTTTTCATCCCTCCAAGAAGAGCCTCTGACAGCCACTAGCAGCCACCCCAGCTCTCCCTCCCCGGTCCCCGGCTGTCACCCTCCGCCTGCGTCTCTGTGGATTTACCCGTCCTAGATATTTCGCATAAATGGAATCATATGGCCTATGGCCTTGCTCCTCGGTTTTTTCCCTGGCAGGGGGTTCTCAGGGTGGGTCCGCACCACAGCAGGGATCAGGGCCTCGCTGATTTCGTGCCTGAATCACGTCCCTGGACGGATAGACCACATCATTCCTTCTTCCGCTGATGGACATTTGGGTTGTTCCCACCTTTGGACAGAGAGTGTTTCAATTGTCACAAAGGAGGAGAGACTCTGGGTGGGGGGCCTCAGCTCTCGACACAGCTCTTCCTCCAGGGGACTAAGTAATAGGGACCAGAGACGCCACCAAGCCCCACGCAGCACCCAGGACAGCCCCCCCCCACCCCCGCAAGAATCCTCCAGCCCCAAAGTCCACGGTGCCGAGTTCGAGAAGCTCTGATCTTGCCCAGCTTCCTCCAGCTCCAACCGGCACCTCATGGGATCACGCCAAACTTGGCCTCCAGGGGGGCATCTTCCGAGCCCCCCAGTCCACAGAAGCCATCTCCCTGCCGTCTCAGAAGTTGTGACCTGGTGGCCAGTTTAGAAACGCGTGATCCCTTTTTAGCACCCACCATTACCAAGAGGAAAATCAAAACAAAACCCTCCAAATCAATTGCGGGGGAATAAAATAAAAGGATATTTCTGATGTTTTTCTAAAGCTTTTCATCCTTTTTTAAAAACGGGTGTGTGTCAGGGGGGTCAAGTGGCAGCCGAGGAATAAAAACAAGTGTTCAAAAGCTCAGCGACCCAAAGTCCACAGAAAATCAAAACAAGCCTGGCTCTCAGTGTGCGTAATTACGGCCACAATCAAGTAATGAAAGGTTTATTAGTTTAATGTGATTCCATCAAGTACCGAAAAAACAGGAAGGAGTGGGAAAAAGAAAGAAAATGGATATGAACAAGGAGGGGGAGGTAAACATGAAAGAAGAGCGGCAGAGAGCAGAGAGGGAGAAATTAAGATGCATCTTTAATTAACCGGTCCCTCCAGGTGTCGGGCTGGAGTTAGCCCAGGGGTGCAGGAGAGCAGACCCCAACAATTCCTCCAAACCCTGAGCTTTATCCTACCAGGTGGGCCTTGGTGGGGCCGATGGGGGCTCATCAATAAATAGACAAAATCCTTCCCCTCACCCCCCCCAGAAGCCTTTTATGTTTAAATGAAATATCAAGGCAAATGAAATGCATGTGGAGAAAAATAAAACGGAGAAGGGGAATAGGCAGTTACAGGGATCGGGAAAGGTCAGAATTTTAAAGCAAGTGAACAAGGAAGGCATAATATTTAAATCAAAACCAGCAGAGGTGGGGAAGAGTGAGCCCAGGGCAGATCTAGAGGGAGAGCATTCCAGGCACAGGATGTGCAAATGCCCTGAGTAGAATGTGCCTGTAAAGGAATAGTAAGGAGGTTGGAAAAGAGCCAGGGGGACACTATTGGAAGACAAGGACAGATTCTCCAGGGCCTTCCAGAACACAGGAGGCCTTGGCTTTCACCCTGAGTGAGAAAGAAACCATGTAGGTGTGCCACCCAGAATCACTCCAACTGCCAGATAGAGAAGGGAGAGGAGTAAGGCTGGGAGGGGGGTGACACCAGAGAGACATGTAGGGGCCACCAGTGAAGGAGGCACCCCCTCAGAGCACACAGGGTCTCCCTCACCTCTGCAAGGCCAAAGCCCTGCTATGGGGGCTCTTTCGACCTGGGGGTCAAGAGTCTTGGTGGACACAGATGACACCATTCAAGGAAGACCGAGGGTCTCCAGCTGGCAGCCCCTCAGGAGTGGCTCACGATGCAGGGAGCTGCCCTCCAGGGCCACGCCCCCTCCAGGGGTGGACTTGCAAAGGCGGGTTTCACGTAGGTCAAAATGCTCATCATCTCTTGCCATCAGGGAAATGCAGAGCGAAACTGCATGGAGACTGTGTGCCACTCCAGTTAGAATGGCACCCTCCGAGGGTCCCCGCGGACAGAAGCGCTGGTGAGACTGTGGGGAAAGAAACACTCGCCCACTGTGGACCCGACGGCGTTTTATCCAGCCATTTATGGGGGGGAAGAACTGGGTAGAACTGGAGGCCATAATTTTGAACAAAATCAGTCATTCTTAGAAAGAAACCTGTTTCCTCTCATATGTGTAAGAAAGAAGTGATTCAGAGGGTGAGAGGAGATGCCTTGAAACTGGAAGGGAGACCACTGGGTAGAGGAAGGGGGTGGGGAGAGCAGAGGAGAGGGTTGGGGACACTGGGGGTGGGATGGATCAACGTACATTTTCTTGTCTCCACCAGGACATCACAACAAAGCGTCCCATTGGGTATCATTAATGTGCACCCATTTTTTTAATTAAAAAATGTGGGTTTTATCATTCAAGTTATGGAAAGGCCAAGAGACGGGAGATGACCTCTATTAACCCAGGAGTTTTTCAACCACAGATGCCCTGGAGGGACCCGGGGTGCCGGAGGCAGAGTGGGCGGAGCAAAATGTGAGCTGGAGGGAGGCCACTGGGATGGGATGAGCGGCTCTGGGTGCCGGGCTGTGCCCAGTTGTCTGATACCGAGCCCCGGTGTCTATAAGGCAGGCGGTCCGCAGTCCAGGTGCGAGAGTCAAGAGGGAAGGGGACTGCCTAGTGGGCTACAGGTGATTCTCATGCAAGGTGCCTCCACAGTCTACTCAGTTTTTATCCCTAGGAATTGGCTAGTCCCGGTCAGAAAAGCACGTTCAGGGCGAGACGGACGAATTCCCAGGTGTCAAAGCATGAGAATAAAAAGGAACCTTTAGGACAGAGCGGCCCATTTCCAAAGGCCAATCTATGAGGAGGTAAAAGGCCTGACCCCCTTGCCCAGCAGGGACCTCTCCAACAG
Source organism: Spermophilus citellus (assembly GCF_964194105.1). NCBI lineage: Eukaryota > Metazoa > Chordata > Mammalia > Rodentia > Sciuridae > Spermophilus > Spermophilus citellus. Next base: position 85,162,486 of record NC_138184.1, read on the forward strand.
GATGGGCTCTGGTCAGTTTCTTCGTCCCTCCGACCAAAATACCCAACAAGAACAATTAGGGGAGGATGAGTTTATTTGGGGCTCATGGTTTCAGAGGTCTCAGTTCATGGACGGCTGACTCCATTGCTCTGGGCCTGAGGTGGGGCACCCCATCATGGGAGTGGCCCCCGTGGAGGACAGACAACTGGTCAGCTCACAGCAGGGTCAGGAAGCAGCAGGTGGGGAGGTGCTGTAAGGGAGGATGTACCCTCCCAGTGCACGCCCAGCAGCCTCTCCCCCCCAGCCACACCCAGCAGCCACCTCCCACAGCCACGCCCAGCAGCCACCTCCCCCAGCCACGCCCAGCAGCCACCTCCCACAGCCACGCCCAACAGCCACTCCCACAGCCACGCCCAACAACACTTCCCCTAGCCACGCCCAGCAGCCACCTCCCACAGCCACGCCCAGCATCCACCTCCCCAGCCACGCCCAACAGCCACCTCCCTAGCCACGCCCAACAGCCACCTCCCCCAGCCACGCCCAGCAGCCACCTCCCACAGCCACGCCCAGCAGCCACTCCCCCAGCCACGCCCAACAACCACCTCCCCTAGCCAAGCCCAGCAGCCACCTCCCCAGCCACACCCAGCAGCCACCTCCCACAGCCACGCCCAGCAGCCACTCCCCCAGCCACGCCCAACAACCACCTCCCCCAGCCACGCCCAGCAGCCACCTCCCCAGCCACGCCCAGCAGCCACCTCCCACAGCCACGCCCAGCATCCACCTCCCCAGCCACGCCCAACAGCCACCTCCCCAGCCACGCCCAGCAGCCACCTCCGCAGCCACGCCCCACCTGCCTACAGTTGCCGCCCATTCACGTTGGGAAGGGCTGATCAGGTTGCAGCTCTCAGAACCTCATTTCCCCTCTGAATATTCCTGCACTAACAGAGCTTTGGGGGAACAACTCATATTCTCACCATAAGAGGGTGGTTTTGCTCTAAAGTTCCCCTTGGGGCCTCCAGGCAGCCCGACTCTCTCCTGCCTACTGTGGTGCCTTCCACAGGGCACGTCCCCAGGGCACCCCATCTGCGTCCCACAGGCCAAGCTCTGCCCCAACCTGACTGCTTCCTGGAGGACCAGCCCAGGGAGGCCTGAGGGAAAGGAGTGTGAGCTACCCCCCAAGTGGTCAGAGGGTGACCTGGCTGAGAACACCCAGTGTGGGCTCCCAGCCCACCAACCTGGGCCTGAACCCAGGGTCTCTCTCCCTGGCTCCCATGTTCTCCCTCCAACTCTCTGCCCCCACCCCCTGCTCTCCTTCTTTTAAGTTGTGAAGTATAACACACATACAGAGAAGTGCACAGATCCCAAGCATACGGCCCCATCAAATACTACAAAGAGCTCACCCTGATGGAGAAATCGAACTTTGGCTGCAACCTCCTAAGCCCCCTGCCATTCCACCTCCCAACTTACCACTGTTCCCCTCTTCTCCCCAAAGGGGAACTTTTATCTAACCCAAGTTCCAACACTCTTATTGAGTTTGGCTAGTTTCTGGATTGACTGGTCATTTGCCATAGAGTATGTGTGTATATAGAGACATATATACGTATAGAGATCTATCTCCATTTGTGTGTGTGTGTGTGTGTGTGCACATGTCTGAAATTTTTCCATGTTGCTGTAACAGCATTTGGTTTCTTTTTGGTTGCTCTATAGTATTCCACAGTGCACCCATGATAGCCCGTTCTCCTTCAATAGACATTTGGCATGTCATAAAAGAATTTCCCTGAGCAACCAATAAGCACTGAAAAGATATCCATCATCATCAATGACCAGGAAATGTCCCTCAAAACCAACACGGACTCTACTCTATCCCCACAAGAATGACCAGAGTTAAAGAGTGAAACCACACCAAGTGTCACTTCTCTGTCACGGAGCCCCACTGAGTGGTAACTTACTCTCTAGGTGCAAAGTCAACTTGTGATCACCAAAACCAAACGAAGCCAAGAAAAGCAGCAACCGGCCAGAGACCACAGCAGGAGGGTGGGTCTGCCCGATGCACGTAGACCCGGGAACTTCCCAGCCTGCGTTCAGGCCCCCGGTGCGGGGCCCAGCATGGTTTTCTCCACCAGGCAACAGACCCCGCACAGTGGAGCAGGGCCTTCTGTTTGATCTGAGCACCAACTGAGAAGCTGGCACTAGGGGGGGCCCTGCGACCAGGAGGCTGCCCTCTGGGTCCTGAGACCTTGACCGGGTGGGAACTGTCACAGCTCCTTGACGTATTGCCTGACTCAGAACCGCATCGGGTCGCGTCCAGGTCTGGTTGTTTGGACAGACATCCAAATGGCTTTCCAAAAATAAAAGGAAGAGGTCACGGTGATGGGCACTGAGATCCAGGTCCTGGAAAGCCGTCTCACGCACATGATGGCGCTGCAGGTGTTCTGGAGATTTTTAAAATTTTCCTCCTTCTTCTTTTAATCTAAATCATGCTCCCAGACAGCCCGGAGACTGGGGTGAACTCTCCTCTGCGCTAATCTTTTATATCCTTTTCTGTTGGTCGGAGATGATTGAACATGACTTATTCATAGTTCTCAACCTCCGCTGCCTCTTCCAGTCGCCAGCATCTGGTTTCTGGCAGCTCAAGGTTCCTTTTTCTATCACATAACCCTGCTCTGCTCCCGGGAGAAAGGCGTCTACGTAGAGGGCGGGCAAACGCCAGCCGCAAACTGCCCCCCAGGAGAGGGGACCCCAGACCCTCAGCTCTGTTTATGGACGGTGATAGGAACTGGGTGTCAGCTCAATGAACCCGGCCAGCTTTTCATCGAAAGCCCTTCCTTTCAAACAGAAGAAAGTTTGGGACAGGATTTCTGCTCTGGAAAAGATACACTTTCCCCTTTATTCTCAAAGGAAGTCCTGGAACCCCTTGCCTGGAAACTCCCATGCTCCAGAAATGTGCACGAAGGCCCCCACACCCATGTGGACCCCCTTCATGGGCGGTCGTTTGGATGAATGGGTCATCTCTGAGGGATGTCGATTTTCTCCAGTTTTTTGGAATTTGAAATTCTCTCTGATAAACCCGGGACACATTAAGGAACACGGGTATTTTTGCAATGCCCCTTAAACACACTCTGTGCAGCATCGAGCCAACTTCTGGATCTTGATTGATCAGCGTCTGCCGAGTGGGTCGTGGCTGCAGGGGACAAAGTAGCGAATGAGAGGGAGAGCAGCAGCCGACCCCGAGATCTGACATTTTAATGGTGGGAAGACAGGAGCAAGAAGGCTCTGCTCACTGTCCCTCACCAGCAGCTCACCCGTGGACTCTGTGCTCCCCATTTCTGCAACCTGGAGCCCTGAGGGTCAGGGAGTCTAGGACCAAGTGGAGACTGCTTCTGCCCAGAACACAGTCATAATCCCACGAAGCTCAACCTGGTCACTTTGGGCAACTTATACCAGTTGGCCAAAAGGGGTGGGGGAATGTAGTCCCCTGCGGGTGAAGGTGATCATGACACTATCGGGCTGCAGCCGCGTGCTGGAGACACTCGATGCCCAGGTGATTCTCTGGAGCATCTCTTGGTACCACCATGCCTTGGAGTCACTGTGAAGGGGCAACAGCACCCACAGCCTGGCGAAGTCCAGGATGAGCATCCGGATGCCCCACTAGACCAGCCCAAAATGAGCACAGGAGGAGGGGAACCTACAAAGGGGGTCGGAAGAGCAAGGTGATGAACACCAGGGGTGGCTTTGAGGCCAGCTGCAAGGGTGGGGAGCTCTGGTGACCCCACTACCTTCCACTTGTAAATTGCTTCAGAATCTGTAACCAACCAGAATCTTGGAGATCTGGTCCACAGAAAAAACGGATTTATGTGAAAAGTAAATGGATCCAGACGCTACACGGGGTGGACCTTGGCAGCCAGGGCTGACTCCCCTCTCTGGAAGGCACATGCACCCCACGCCCCAGTGGCACTGTTGGCTGACCACAACCCACAGATGACCCCCACTCCAGGTAATCGTTCCCAACCAAATTGGAGACACCGCTTCCAGAAGGCTGAGCTTCCCTCTCGTCCCCAGTTATCATGTTCTTCTTTCTGTCTTGTATTTATTAAATTTACAGAAAATACACACTAAAAAAATACAGCAATTAAACGTACAGTTCTGTGCATTTTTATGAATGCTTTCCAATGTCACCAACACCCCAGCCAATCACCACCTGCTGCCCGCTTCCGGTCCACCCCAACCTTCTGCATAGACACTGCTCTAATGTCCTGTGATGAAACTTCACCTATGTGGAGTCATGCAATATGAATTATTTTGTAGATATCTTCCCTCAGCTTAACAGTGGCCTTGTTAACAGTTTTTTATATCAGTAACTCATCTCCCAGTGCCGAAGAGCATCCAGTTGTATGAGCATACAACAATCCATTTGTCTTTTCTTCTTGATGGAAATTTGAACGGTTCCAATTTATAGCTATTATGGATAATGCTACTATATAAAGTCTTGTATAACATTTTTTGTTAAACCTATGTTTTTATTTTTCTTGGGTAGATGGGTAGGAGTATAATGGCCCAGTGATCAGGGTGGGGTGCATGACTTAATATTATGAGAAGCTGCCAATGAGTTTTCCAATGTGGATGCACTGTTTTACACCATGATGTGAGAATTCTAGTTCCTCCACATCCTTGCCAACACTTGGTGTTGTCAGATTTCTAATTTGGCCCATTTGGTTTGGTGTGAACTGATATCTTATTATGGTGTTTTTTTGCACTTCCCTGATGAGGAATGGTATTGAGCACTTTTTCACATGCTTACAGGTCTCACGAGACTGTCTTCTTCCAAAGGAATCCATTCTCATCTCCACCTGCTCATCAAGTTATCTTATTGATTTGTGAAGGTGTTGTTGGATATTTTCCAGGTGCAATTCCCATGACATATGTGTTGAGGGTACTTCTGATTAAATTGTCTTTTCATTTTCTTAAGGGGGTCTTTTAGTGAACAGGATTTTCTTTTTTTTTTAATTTTGATGAAGTGTGATTTGTCTTTTTTTATGTCTTTTGTAGTCAGTGTACTTTGGTTCTTTTCTAAAAAAATCATTTGCTTACCCTCAAAATTGCTAAAATAGCCTCCAATATTTTCTTCCAGAGGTTGTTTGTTTGTTTAGGTATTTTTTTTTTTAGCTGAAGATGGACACAAAACCTTTCTTTATCTATTTATTATTTATTTATATGTGGTGCTGAGGATCAAACCCAGAGCCTCACACGTGCTAGGCAAGCGCTCCACCACTGAGCTACAACCCCAGCCCCTCTTCTAGAAGTCTTTTAGTTAAACTCACATTGAGATATATGCCTTTTCAGATTTTTATGTGTACAGCAAGATATTTTAGTATCTTCCAACTCGTATCTAGTTGATCCAGGGCTAAGGGTTGAGAAGACTTTCCCTTCTTCGTGGAGTCAGTGCCTTTGCTGACAATCACATGTGTATGAATCTCTTTCCAGATTCTGGATTCTGTCCCATTGGTCTAGTTGTCTAAAGCTGAGATCATATTCCTGCTTAGCTTTTCTCCGTGCCCTACCCGTTTCCCTCACCTTGCTGGACCTGAGAGCACTTCCTTGCTTGATCACCCGAGGAACATTTCCATCTCAGACTCCGCTTTCAGGTAGCTAAAGCAACAAGCAGTAGACTTGCAAGTTAATAGATTAGACCATTCGTGTGCCCGTTGCTGCTAGGAATGGGATAAGACATGGCCAGACTATGGAAAGCAACTCTCTCGGTGATCTTAGCTGGGGACAAAGCCTCTCCCAGAATGTGATATTTAAGTCCTAAATGATGACTATGTGTGTGTGTGTGTGTGTGTATATAGTTGAGGTGCAGCAAGAAAAAAATAGTAGAATCCAGAAGGTCCAGGAACTGAATGGACAGGATGTTGGACACATCTTCAATGTCATTGTTGAAGCCACTAAGGCGATGATAAGAGAGAGAAAAGGAGCCAGAGATTCAATGCTACACCAAGCAGGAGTTTATTGAAAAGTCCTTCAAATTAGCTGGGATTTTTTTTTTTTTAAGAATAAAGGAGTAAGGATAATTTCAAAGTGTCCATGGGGAGCAAGGAAGACATTTCTCCATCTCCAGGTGTGCAGTTCCCTGCGGGGGGGTGGGGGGGGGAGATGTTCTCTAGAGAGAAGACTGTAGGGGGAGGTTCCTCCCAGGGAGCAGAATCTGAGGGTATGTTTCCAAGGAGGTGTTTGGGGTGGAGAGAAGTGTGCTGATCGTGGGTCTTGAGCTCCACAGGGCACAGTGCTCAGAGAGATGTGGAATCTCGAATCTGATTAGGGGGTGTGAGAAGGCGGGCAGAAGGGGAATCCTATGAAGGTAAGTGTGTGGGAAGCTTAGACTTCTGAGGTGTCAGTGGTGCCTGGATTTGGTCCTGAAATTAAAGCAACAGTGTTTGATGATTTCACAGACATCTGCTGAAGACGATCTAGTCATTAACCACTGACACCCTTCCCGCAGCATTTCCTAAGTGTCAAGAATCCACGTACAACATTAAGGACGTTAAACCTGTACATCTCTGACTATTTACATAGCAATATTCTTTCATCTAAGACTTGAACTTTGTTTAGAAAAGAGAGAACCTTAATTTGGCTATATTTTTTGAATACCCCTTAAACTAATGTAATCACTTTATTGAAATAACACGATCTTCTAAAATGATCTGGAGTGTCGGGCCACATCTGGGGAAATGCTACTTTTTGGTATTTCAGAGTCATGTCATATTCTGTGTGTCGCTCCTGCTATGTGCTAGTCCCTGGGCTGCAGGCGCCATGATGAGTCAGCAAGGAACCTAAACATGGAGTGAGGGGTACAGAGAAGAAACCTGACGACCCCATACAGTTGTGATAAGTGTTATGATGGGGGTGGTGCAGGGCATGAGAGGAACTCACATTAGCAAAACGAAACCCTAAATTTTGGAAATAGCGTGTGAAGAGTGCATCCATGCACAGCTTCTGGGGAGGCCTGACGTAGTTGGATTTGAACAGTGGTTCTCAAGTCTGACTGTGTAGTAGAATCACCTGGAAGAAGAAATTTTGTTAGAACTCAGGCTTTCAAAATTTCTTGAGGGTGTGCCGAGGTGTGAGTTTTCCTTCTTTCCTTATGCTAAGAACTGGGCAGGCCTTTCACATCAGGAGGAATGTGTTTCATTTCCTTTATTTTATTCTATTATTTCTTTGCTAACTGCCAACTCTCCATTTTTCCTCCCTCTTCTTTCTTGCTAGAAACTTTATAAGTCAGATGTTGAACTGACTGGATTAATTATCTAGTATTCTTTTATTCCTATTTTTTTTTCTCTCTCTCTTTACATTTTAACTGTACTTTCTAGAACTTTTTCTCATTTTTCTCTTCCAATTCTTCTATTGGATAGTTTCTCCTTGGACATGAGGCACCTGTATGTATTTCCAAGAGCTCTTCATTGTTCCAAGGGTTCCTTTTATTGCTTCCAGTTCTTGTTTCATGATTTTAAAGATTTCATGATTTTCATTCTGATGCTTATAGAAATTTTCTTCTGTCTCTTGGACTCTCTGAATCCTTTGAATTCCATTTTTCTTTGGATCTGTTAGTTTTGAGCTTTACCCATCACTTTTAAGGATGATACACCCCAAAACAAATTGGCAAGTTCAATATGTTTAGGAGGAGTTTTTAACATGTGGGATTCACAGAGGCCAGTAAGGTAGCAAGACAGCTCTTTCACTGAGGGACCCCAGTGGGGGTCTTTCTGGGGCCTTTCTCTGGGAAAATGGCAATAACTATCTGCCTCCTTCCCAAGTGGTGCTGAGCAGAGCACTCACTCTTAACCATGTACCCCTCGTCTAAGCCGTCAGACCATCTCCAAGCCAAGTGTTGCCTATTCAAAATTAATTTCAAAAAATGTAAAAGCATCGTCACCATCACTTCATAAGAGAAAGGAAATTTTACCTGTCAAAGGAAAAATGAGACTGAAAATAGGTCAGAATCAACGATCATCTTTCTCCCTAAAGAGGTGGCAACATTATATTGGTAAGAAACAAAAGTGTACAATCATATTTTCAAATGCAAAAGAAACATCTATTTTGTGATATTATGTTGCATGTAATTGTCTTAATAGGGACTTGTCATTTGGAGGAATTCCTGAGTGGTGTAGCTTGACTTAAAACTCATCCAGTGGATTCTGGCCAATTATTTTCATCAGATCATTAGCCAAAAACTGACTTTCCCCATGAATGTGGGAAACACCGGGATCAATACCCGCATTGATCTTTCAGAGTCTTGACTGTTCTGGGCAAAGCTAGAAGAACTTAGGAACCAATCCTATAATCTCTGACTACTTTCACTGCCTTCTCCCTGTAGAAAAATACAGAGGTTACAGGTTCCAGCCAAAGAATGTTGTAATGAATACGTATTTCTTGAATTAATTTATTAAGAAGCAAAATGAAGCTCACATCCTACCGGGCATTTTACAAACCCGTTAAGGTCCCAAAACAGCCATGTGAAGTAGACACTCTGTCTACCACTCGACGGGAGAAAACTGAAGCCCAGAGTAGCAAAGTGAGTTGTCCAAGAACACAAGGCACTTAAGGAACAAAGGCACACTTCAAGTCCAGCTCAGCCAGATGGCCAGTCTAGGAACTTGGCGTGCATTTGGTAGCTGCTCACTTAGTGTTGATTGCCCTCCTGTTTATTCCCAGTAAGACCTTTCAGGAGTACACAGCTCAGGAAAAAGGAAGAGAGACAGTGATTTGGGCCTCAATGTGCCCCTGCATTGGGTTAGGAACCGGGACAGCCACTGGCTGGCCTGAGACTTGATGCTGTTTACAGCAGGCAACCCCCGCCCAGCTAGGTTTCTCCCTAAATGCAAACTCTTGTCACAGAGTCCTGAAACCCACCCTAAAGAAAGAACTCAGGACCGAGGGTCCACAGGCTTGAGAGCAGGAAGGTCCTTTCAAAGATAAATGCATGTGTTCAGAACCTAAGTAGGCCAGGCCCGTCTACCACTCCTCTCCACCTGGCCCTGAGCCTGCAAACCAGCTCTGAAATATTAAAATGCAGCTGCTAAGCTGGGAGATTAGAGAGAGGCAGCCTTCTTATCTCAGGCAGGAGATCCGGAGGCCGCCCTCCTGTCCTACCTGTAACAAGATCCCTCTGGAGAGGAGGCAATCATCGTGAAAGCTTTCAGCCTAGAGAGGAAGGGAAGAGGAAGAGTGGAGGAGCCCCGTTCCAAGCAGCCGGCCTAACTCCCACAGGGACCCGCTCGAGGGAAGGGACCCACCTGCCGGGCCTGTGGTGCTCGGCCCTCTGAGGTGCAAAGGAAGACTGATAAGGCTGGACCCATTTCACAGATGGGCTTCGTGGAGTCTCAGAGGGACAACGTGTGACATGACAGAGCCGTCCCTTGGTATCCGTGGAGGATTTGCTTCAGGATCCCCACAGACACCAAAACCTGCAGGTGCCTTGTGTCAAATGGCACAGGATTTGCACAGAACTGCCTGCGTCCTCCCATAGACTCTACATCGATCGCCTCTTGAGGACTTAGGATATCCATTGACAACGTCCCATAGCTATTGCTGTGTCTTGTTGAGGAAATAATGATGGAAAAAAAAATTAAAAAGTCTGTCCCTTCATGTTCGATACAGACGCAGTGTTTTCTCCTGAATATTTTCAATTTGCAGTTGGTTGAGTCTGCGGCTGCGGAACCCAGGAGTACAGACAGCCAAGCTGAGTCCTTTAGGAAGTGCCCAGTACTACACCCAGGGTCCTCCTGCAGATGGGGAGGGTCCTCTTGCTGTCATGGTCACCTGTCTGGCTGGCCTGCCCTCCCCTCCTGGAGCTGTCCAGGATGGAGCTGAGCGGGAGCTGATGGCTGGCTCGCGGGGCTTTTGGGAGTCAGTCATTGAACTGTCGGTAGCTGGCAGGGGCCATGACGGGAGAACGTGCCCCACAGAAACCAGCCACCACAAAAATCCCAGTTGTCCCTTGTTCCTGCACACACCAGGGGGTGAGGGAAGCCATGTTTCAGGATGGAAGCCAGAGAGGCAGACTCCTTTCCTTCCATGACACACCTGTCACCGGAGCAAGTGCTTAACCCCAGAGGCTACGTGTCCCCAGCTGGAAAATGGAGCCGACACCCATGGCTGCATCTAAGCTGCCCGCACATAGGTTCTGCCTCAGAGGGGGGCTTATAGAACGGTGCTGACCCAGGCAGACTTCAGAGGCCGATGGCATCTCAGGACCCGTGCCCCTTGCCTGAGTCGGCTCAGTGGCTGCAGTGGAACACCACGGACTGTGCACCTCATGCAAGGAGCACTTGATCATGGTCTCCCTGTCCTGGAAGCTGCAAGGTCGTGATGGAGGGTCGGCGGGGCTGGTTTCTCTGAGGTCTCTGCCTGGCTGGCGGACGGCCCCCTCCTCACCGCGTTCTCCTCTCCAGATGTGTACAGAAAGAGTCAGAAGATCTTCCCACTCATGCCTCATCGAGCCCTGCCCACCTCCAGAGACTTCATCTCCAAGGACGACACATTGGAGTTGCCTATGGGCTGCTGTATGTGGATTTTTGAGGCGAACACAATTCCATTCATAGCAATATCATTCTTAATAAAAAGAGTCCCAGCTAAAAGGTGCACAGGGACCAGCTGGTTGGGTCTTCTAATTACAACCCCAACCCCAAAGAAGTCTCACATAGCCGGGTCCCAGGCATCTTCCCAAGCCCTGCCTTCCTCCTTAAACGCCGCTGCTGCCCACCCCTTCCCTTCCTGGGGGAGTTCTGTTCCTCTTTCAAGACTCACCTCAGGTGTCCCCGTCCCACACAGGCTTCCCTTAAGGAGGAAGGAACCCCCACCCTGATCCAGGACGGATGGACTACTGGCATGGCCCATCCTCTGCTCCAGGCTAAGACTCGGGCTCCAGCTGGCCAGACCCAGTCCAGAGCTCCTCTGGGTGCCTTGAGGCAAAACAGTTGGCCTCAAAGAGCCCAGTCGTGACCTCTCAGAACACTTCTCAGGGCTACTGCAGGACAAGGACAACCAGAAGACGCACAGGGCACAGGGCTGGCAACTCACCGAACCCCTGATAAGCAGTGGCTGGAACAGTCATGTGTCCCTTGCTGATGAGGACACGTTCTGAGAAATGCGTTGTTAGGTGGGGTTAGGTGATTAGATGATTTGGTTGTTGCACAGAACATGACAGACAGCAAACACTTGGACAAACTAAGACAGCTGCCACGTCACTAGGCAGTATAATCTCACGGGACTGTCATCATATATTCAGCCCACTGTTGATGGGAACGTCTGTAGGCTGTATATGGCTGTATTTTTACTGAAGACAAGGTCCATTTCCTCCTCTAGCACCACACACACACACACACACACACACACACACACACACATACACACACAGCAGGAAAGACAGTGCTCAGAGACACCTGAAGAGCACCTCCCACAAGCAAGAAAAGCACCCTGGGGAAAAAAAATCATGAGATGAGCCAGAGAGGCCAGAGGTCAGGGGAGAACACTGCAAAGGACAGGGCTCTCCAGCTGCAAGAAACAGGAGCCATCTCCCATCCACCCCCTGGCCAACCTGCCCCGCAACAACTCGACTTCCTCAACGACTTCCTCAACAGCGACAACTAGGAGACAGTCTCCAGGGGATGGTGTGAGCCTCAGATCCAATAAACTCACAAAGAACCAGCACAGAGGTGTTAAAATGTTAGCCTTTACCAATGTCATTGTTACTGGTGGTGACAACCTTAGAGGGAGACGTCATCAGGTACCTCCAGTTCCTTGGAGTCAAAGACTCAGTTCAAGAATGGTGTGAAAGAAACCAGGGCCTCTGGCCTTCCTTGTCTTTAAGGGGAAAGAAGGAGGGTTGGGAATGTGTCTGGCTACAAGTAACACACTGCTCATGGCTGCCTTAAACAGTGAGGTTTGATTTTCTTCCAGAACAAGTCTGGAGCAGCCATCCAGGCTATTCGGCACCTAAGGGATCTCAGAGTTCTGGATTCACATTGATGCTATTCTCTAACCTCAATTCATAGGTTCAGGGCCACCCTCATCTGTCAGCCTCCAAGAGCAGAGGGGAGAGGGGAGGTGGGATATCTCCCAGAATCCCTCAGCAGAGCTGTTTGAGTCCCAGCCAGCACTGGGTCATATGGCCACCTGCCAGTCAATGAACTGAGTCTACCATGACTTTAACTCACCCCTGGAGCTGAGGCCACTCATCCTAGAGACTAGGGTGGCCCCTTGCCTCCCCTAAACAATGAGTTTCTTAGCAAGAACCAAGAAGAGGGGGTGGCAGTGCTCAATGTGTTTTTCTCCCCTAGGATGCACACACAGGGCACAGAGAATCCCTGTCCCCTTCCCCCAGGTCAACAGTGAAGGTCAGTGATGGCCTTAGGTAATCAGATGCCTATCATGTGGCCAGCCCCATCCTGACACTGTAGGAGGTGCAGAAGACACAGCCCCAGTCCCCAAAGAACAATGTAGTCAAGTCATGCAGACAACACACACATACACACACACACACACACACACACACACACATCCCTTTCTAAAGAGTGGAGTCCTCACTTGCTCCGGACTGGCCAGATGGAGTGGGTCTCCATGCCCCAGGCCTTGAAGAGTGGGCAGGGTTGGGGGACAGTGGGAAAGGCAGGCACCTTCCATGCAATGAGCCCAGGTTGGGCAAAGGCAGAGAGGACATCATGATCCTGACCAATTTTTCCACATTGAAAAGATTTCCATTAAATGGAAGGGTCTGTGCTGAATGCCAGACACAGAGAACAGCATCCCAGTCCCCATCGCAAAGAACTCATGGCCCTTTGGGCAGCCAGTTCATTGCAAAGGCCACACAGAGCAATCACCAGGGCAGCTATGTTGCTGTAAAACAAGTGCCCACCCAGGCACTGGCTCCAATAGCTTCAGGGTCAGTGGGGCCCAAGAATACTATGCCCCCCACAAATGTCTACTATATGACTTTTCAATCAAAAATAGTAGAAACACACAAGAATGCTAGATTCCTGTCTTGGCTCCGCCACAAACGTTCTGGGTGACCTGGACAGTCCCTTTCCCTCTCTGGGACTCAGCTTACCCATTTGTAAAAGGGGTGCATAGAGCTCTGTGAGCCACAGGACTCTAAGGTGGTGGCTCCTAGGTGTTGCTGTGCATTAGAAATAAACTGGGAAGTTTCTAAAAGTCTTGAAACCCTGGTCCGATCACAGGGTGATTAAATCGCAGTCCCTGGGGCGGGGGGTGGTGGTGGTGGGGAGCCAGGTATCAGCACCACCCCCTCATAAGATTTCCAGGCGATTCCAACAGGCCGCAAATTGGAGGAACCAATTTTCTGGCCTCCTAGGATGTGACAGCCTGGGACAGAATGAAGCTAGTAAGCCAAAACTTAAGTATTCAGAATAGGCAGATCCATGGAGACCGGAAGTAGATTTAGTGGTTGCTAGGGGCTGGGGAAGGGGAGAATGGATACAGGGTTTCCTTTTGTGGATGGCTCAGAGGGTCGCACATCACCAAAGGAGCTGAACACCACCAACCTAGACACTCTAAAATGCTAAGGTGATCACCTCTGTGTTACATGTATCCTACTAACATTTTTTAGAAAGAAAAGGAAAATTAGAAATGACATTTACCGTCAGAACTTAGCGATCAAGCAGCAGGGCACACAGGCTATGAGCTCAGCTTCTGGAGGCAGTCCCGGGTTCAGATCCCCACTCTGCAACTTGCTAGCTGGGTGCTGTGTGATCCTGAGTATATGACCTCCCCTCTCTGATCCTCTCTCCATGCTTCTGTTAAAAAGAGGTAAGAAAACCTCAATGAGTTACCATGAGGCTCAAATACTAAATGCATATCATAAACTGTTCAATGAGTGAAAGTTACTATTACTCTGGGCCCACATAAAAGCCTCCCAGAGGGGTTAATGGATACCACGAACTCAGGGCCCCAGAGAGAGAAGGGACTTGCAGACCAAGGCCCCAGCGTGGTTCCTGGAGGCCACTTCCCGCGCCAAAACTGATTCCGCACGCAGCCCTGGGGGCAGGGCTCAGGCTCCCACCTGGCGCTGCAGGCGGCCACACCCGCAGCCCGGCTTTCATCTGCGCTCCCGTGGCTCCGGGCGCTGCTTTCCCAACTGCACAGGTGACGCCAGCGCCGGAGCTCTTGGCTTCCGCGGGGGGCGGGGCGATGGGTGCAGCTGCCGCCAGGTGAGTCCGTCGCCAGGTGAGGCCTCCGTTCGCCTCTTCCCGGTCTGTGGCGACACCTGCTGGCCGTCTGCGGAAGTACACGTCCTCAGCTCCAACGCCCCGGGCGAGCCAATGAGTTATTTACTGAGCACTTAGCGTGGCTCTAGGTGTCCGTGATTCGCCCTGTCCCCGCTCTCCAGGAACTCACAGACGACGGGGAAAAGAGGACGAGAAAGGAAGCTGAAAAAGATGCACCCTTCACCGTTCAATAATTATTCAGACAGGGAATAATTTTCGTTTAGGAGGTCTCTCCAGAGATTGCCTCTGAGATGACCAAGAGGACTTAAAAGAAGCTAAAATATTCTTGATGGAATCGGGATGGAACCCATACCAACAGCAGGAATCTCAAGGGCAAAGGCCTTGGGTAAAGGAGGCTGGGTATTTGGAAATGAAATAAACAAGGAAACTAGAACATGGTAGGAAGAGGCAGAGGAGAAGAGAGATGAGACCCTCCAATGTGCACTCTCCTGGAGTGGAGACCTGGAGGGAAAATGACTTGCCTTTCCTTACAGAGTGACAAACAGATCTACAGCACGCCCAGGTCAGCTTCATGCCACGTTCGTGGGGTCAGTGCCCAAGAATCCATTAATCCATTCAACAAGCATTTGTTGAACAGCTATTATGTGCTAGGATCATGCCAAACCTTAAGCATGTAAGGGCAAATGAGACGCAGTCCTGGAGAAGCTTCTAGCCTTGTGTAAGCATCCAACCAGACTAGGGAAACTGGAAGTGTCCTGCGCCCACAGCTCCTGCGAATCTCCCTAACCAACTCCCCAAGATAAGCACAGAGGAGTGAATATGGAACGGTAGAAATTTGAAACAAGTAGATACTTGAGTGCTCTTCAAAGCATGCTATAGGGATGAGGTATGTTGACATTCCCTGTCCCCACGGAGATCCCATTTTTACAGAAATGAAAAATTAAACCTCCTTGGGATTGAGTTGGAATACTGAACGTGACCTCTACAAAGCTTCCCAGTGGCAACTCCCGGTGGCCAGGGAAGCTCAGGGGCCAAGTCTTGCTCCCAGTCATTCACACCCCCCCACCCCGTTCTCAGACTAAACTTCTGCAAGAGGATCCTCGAAACACAGTTGGCCAAATCAGTCTCGAGGGGCTCAGGTGGCCCCTGCCATCATCACCATCAGAGGTGGACCCTGGCTGTGGCAGCCAGACATGATTTGACACCTGCCTCTGAGTCACGGGAAGTGGATGAAGCACACCCCTAATCTAGCATTCGAGTGTGGGGCTGGGACACTCTCACAGCGGGTGAGGACTCCCCTCGACTCCTAGATGGGGCAGGTTGACATTGAAACAGGTTGTTTCAACCTTGTGGGGTGAGAGGCTGATTCCAAGGACGCGCACCTGGTGGTGGGATTCAACCTACCTGGAGAAGTCTCCAGAGAGAGGCGCCGAGGGAGCCACACTGTTCATCTGCGTCTCTGGTGCAGAGCATCTCAGAGAAGCAGTAGCGTTACCACCAGGAGACAGGCAGACTCTGCAGCTCTGGGGTGGCCCCCAGCAATCTGTTTGACTTCTCCGCAGGTGATTCTGATGCTCTCTGAAGACTGAGAGCCTCCAGTCAAGGGGGAGGAGCCTACAGAACCCTGATGTGGACTGGCAGGGGATTCTCTGCCTCCTGAGAGGTGGGAATCGGGAAGTTTGTTGAAATCACTGATCTTTTATTGCTTTGCTAGCAAAGGAAAGACACAGGGGACTCCCGTCCCAGAGGCTGTGATTCTGCCCATCAGTAGGGACAGGGGGCTCTTATCGAGGTGACTCAGAGGCTGCATTCCACCTGTTCTTGGTTGCAGTTGTAATTTGCTTGTTACTTTTTTTTTTTTAAAGAGAGAGTGAAAGAGGAGAGAGAGAGAATTTTTAATATTTATTTTTTAGTTCTCGGCAGACACAACATCTTTGTTGGTATGTGGTGCTGAGGATCGAATCCGGGCCGCACGCATGCCAGGCGAGCGCGCTACCACATGAGACACATCCCCAGCCCTTGCTTGTTACTTTGAGAGAGAGTCATTTCTGAGATCTGCTGGTACCATCCAAAATCTGGGTGACTTCGTTCCTTTGGTGGGTGGGTTCTGGGGTCAGATAACTGTGCCTAGGATGGGGAAGAAAGGTAATCCATGGACATGGAATGTAGCAATTGACTGTGGGGAATGTGACAGTGGTCTGCTTTGAATATAGCCCTTGCTGCTCGGCCACTGCGACTGATTTTTAAAATGAACTCATGTTTCTTTCCTCTCCCTCTCTCCCTGCTCCTCCCTAATCTCACCCCCTCCCTAATCTCAGGGTAAACAGGATTACTTTTCTTCCCCATCCTAGGCAGAGTGGTCTGCCCCTGAGGACCCACCCACCATAGGAATGAGGTCACCCAGACTTTGGGGATGGTACAGGAAGCCCTCAGAAATGACTATCTCCCAAATTAACAAGGGAATTTCAGCTCCCACAGAGAACACGTGGAATGTAGTCACCTCTTTAAAAGCCCCCTGTTCCTGACAAGGGGCAGCGTCACAGGACAGGAGTTCCCCGTGTTTCTTCTTTGCTAGCAAAGTAGTAAACTTTCTTTTTTCTTTTTTTCCCCAAACAGTGTCCTTGTTATTGGATTGGCATCCGGGACAAAGACCGAACTTTTGGCAACACTGTTACATTTCCCCACTGTCAGTGTCTACATTGAAATGGGAAAATGAGTGACAACATCTGCAAGCTGCTTCCTGCTGACAGAGGGGGAAGTTGGGGGAAGTAGCCCCAAGTCCTTGTTCTCCATCACATGGGGCGTGGACAGTTAAGGGTATCCAGCACCAGAGCAGTTCAGAGTTCCATGGTGGCAGATGGCCACACTCTTAGATTGGACAACCCAAGTGCTGACAAGGAGGTGGAGCAACAGGAACTCTCCTCATTGTGGGTGGGAATCCAAGATGGCATCCTCTCTTGGGAAGACCGTTTGATGGTTCTTACAAAACTCAGCACACTCTTCCCATATGACCCAGCAATGGCACCCCTTGCTATTTATCCAAAGGAGTTGAAAACATCTCTCCACATACTAGCCCACACATGGGTGATTATAGCAGCTGTGTTCAGAACTACCAAACCTGGAAGCAACCAAACTGCCCCTCAGTGGGCAGTTTATTAACTGTGCCCATCCAGACAGTGCAAGATGATTCACCATTAAAAAAATAAATGAAACTTCTCTGTATGATCCCACAAGAGTGGATACAGGTCTGTGTCCATATACATTTATCCAAACCGTGGAATGAACAACTCCAGTGTGAACTATGGGGGATGAGGACAGGTCAGGGCAGGTCCACGATTGTAACAGACAGTCAGGGGTGGAATGGGAAATCTCTGTACCCTCCTCTCAATTTTACTGTGAACCTTAACATGCTCTAAAAAATAAATTAGAATCTTTTGAAAGTGAACAAAAAACAGATTTGGGGCCCCGGGTGTCATCGGCACCCCCTGCTCCCATGCTCTAGGTCCCATGGCTCCTGTGGTCCTCTGCGTGCTGCTGGGGGCCCCGTGGGTGGGTCATTTACCTGTCAGAGCACTGAGGCTCAGGTTGGGTGGCCAAGCTGTCCTGCCCAGCAGGACTCTCTGGGTCCCCCCACCCATGAGCCTGTCAGGGAGAGGAAGATTGACAGCCCTGGGGAGGGTCCCTGGTCTCTCTGTTCTCTATTGGCTGTCTGGTCCAGGGGAGATAAAGTCACCCACCAGCCTGTCTGAGGGGCCTCAGAAGGGCCCCAAGCCTGGGTCACATTCCAAGATGTCAGCTATGAGCAGCGGCTTCTGTCCAGAAGCAAACAGCTCAGCGTTAGGGGTTAAAGGGATGGCAGCCACTGTCAGGCTGCCAAGTTCCCCATGTCCTCTGCTCTCCCTCTTGCCACAGTCTCTTGGTAACTGGGGAGGCCCACTCAGTGGCTCAGAGATGTGATTATTGTTTTTTTTTTTTTTTTTTTTGTAAATGCTTGAAGAGGATGTGTCGTCTCTAATTGTAGGTTCTATGCATGTCCATTAGATCTTGGCTGTTAATTGGGCTTCTCCAGTCTCCCCCCCCCCCGCATCTTCCTTACTTTTTTGTGTTTCATCTCTCAGCGACTAAAGAGAGAGATGTTAAAACCTTCCCCTGTAATGGTGGGCTTGGGGATATGTTAAGTGCACACAAGTTTAAAAACGATTCGAGCTCCCCTGGGAATTACATCTTTTAACATCATGGTGTAAGGCTCTTTATTTCTGTCGGTGCTCTGCCTGAAAATAATAAAGCAATCCAAGCTGACTCTCCATATTTTCCTGGCTTCTACTTTTTCCTGCTTGTACTTCAAATCTTCCTGTGCCCTTAGCATCTAAGCTGTTTCTTTGATAAACAATGTATAGCAAGTGACTATTTTTATTTTTGCTTTTAATCCAATAAAACAGTGCTTTTATTGACATGACTAACATGTTTAGATGTCCTGTGTCTACTGACCTATTGGGATGTTTCCTAAAATCTTATTTTGGCAATATTTATCATACTTTAACCTTTTGTGGTTTATACCCAGTTAGCTAAGTTTCCTTTTTTTCATCCTTTGACTTTCTGGGGGGTCAGAAGCTACATTGTGGTCCTGTTATATTAGTGTCTATACTGGAAATTTTAATATGTTTCTTTGACTTCAAGTTAATTGTGGATCATTGAGTTCAATCCATACAAATCCATATCTATGCCTTCCTCTCTAGTAATATGAAACTTAGAACTCTTATTTAGATTTTCCTGTGACAGCACTTATTTCTACATAGTTCATATCTTCAAAAACACTCATTGCTGTTGTTGTATTCAACTAGTGCATTTACATGTATTTATATATATATACCAACTTCTTTTTGTTATTTTTAACCATATTTTGCTTCTTTATCTGGGATTTGATGACTTTCTTCCTAAAGTACATGCATTAGTAGTTATTTCAGCTTCTCTGTTGATGATAAGAAGCTTTTCTCTTATTTGAAAGCATCTATTTTATCCCTCATTCTTGGGTGATAGTTTCACTGGGTATAGAATTCTAGGTCATCAGCTACTGTTTTCTCAGCAGATAGATCATTACTTTTATCTTCTATTGTGGCTGCTGAGAAGTCTTTGTTGATAATCCTTCTCTTTCCATTTACTAAGAGCTTTTCAGTTGCTTTCAATATTTTCTTCAACTTTTATGTTCTGCAGTTGTATGATAACCTGAATTCGCTTATATTTATCCTGCTTGGTGATAGTTGCATATCTTGGATCTGAAGATTTATGTCTTTCATTCACTAGGATAAACATTCTTTGAATAATGGCGCTGTCCAATTTCTTTTGTTCTTTCCTGCTAAAATTCCTTATATATGCGTCAGAACTTATTCTATCTTCAAGGCCCCTTAATCTCCTTTTATGTTCTCTCTCTCCCCCTTGCTTTCTCTCTCTCAGTGCTAAAGATGGAACACAGGGCCTTGTGCATGCTATCAAGTGCTCTACCACTGAGCTATATACCTCAGCCCTCTTGGGTAGCATTCTGGATATTTCTTCGTATTTATCTTATAGTTCACTAATTTGCTCTTCTGTCCTACTTCAAACTTTAGTTGTTCTTAACTCTGCTTCTAAATCTTGTTTCATGCATTAATTTTAAGGCTCATATATTACTATATCAGAGATTTGTTTTTGATATTGATGTTATGTTAAAATACAGTTATCCATTCCTTTTAAAATCTGATTTAAAACATGTAAGACCATTGCTCTAAGAAGAAATTCTGAGACTTCCACAGACTAACCTAGATATCATGGCACAAAGAAAGATAAGACCTTAGTCTAAAAGAAGAGTTTTTATATATGATTCATAATTGTTCTGTATTTTGTAAGTATCAGGTTTGGGTATGGTAGCCCTCAGTGTTGCCAGAAGAGCAACAAAAAAAGTCAAAGTTCACTAATGCCCAAGTGTGCCCCCAGAACTGCCTGGCCTTGGGCTGATGGACAGGTCTAAAAGGATGGGGAACAGGGTCAAGAGCATCCCAAACCTTAGGTACTAAGTGAGTCTGACTTCCATTTAGGTTCTCTAGTTTCGCAGGAGATGGGGGTTGCAATGGTCTCCTTATGGTGTGTCCCCTCCAAAACTCATGTTGAAATTTGGTCCCCATTATGAGATATTAAGAGATGAGATGAAGTGGGACCTTGAAGAGGTAATTAGAATACGCTTTCATGAATGGATCAATCAATATGATAAATAGATTAAAGGATTAATGGGTTAGTGAGTTATCTCAGTCGTGGGTACTTCAATGGCCAGTTTGGCTAAGCCTCTCACCGGATCCCTGTCTCTTGCCAT
The DNA here is from genome assembly GCF_964194105.1 of Spermophilus citellus. Lineage (NCBI taxonomy): Eukaryota > Metazoa > Chordata > Mammalia > Rodentia > Sciuridae > Spermophilus > Spermophilus citellus. The sequence goes on from NC_138184.1 coordinate 85,183,042, forward strand.
GTCATGTGCACCACCTCAGGATTCTGCCAGCAACAAGTCCCTCCCTAGACTTGGCCCTTAGACCTTGGATCAGATCTCTGAGGCCAAATAGACCTCTTTTCTGTAAGGCATACCAATCTGTGGTATGTATCATTAGCAATAGAAAACAGACTAAGACAGGGGTGGAGACAACAGGCCCAATAATAAAGATAGCTTGATAGGTTCCTAGAGATGTTTCCTTGGGGAAGAAATTCTCTGTGATTGAAAGTTGAGAAAGGAGACAGTGTTAACTGAACTGCTGCAACATTCCTGGGGTTCATCCAGACTCCGAGAGACTGACAGGTAAGCAGTGTGAATCTCACCTTGGGGAGTTCATGGTCCAATATGGAAGAGCAGGAAACCAAGATTCCCAACTGCTCACCCAGTCGTTAGGAAAGGTAAGATGTGGTTGGTGCCAAGGCAGAGGAGTCGCTTCTAGATAACAACAATGCACGAGACGCTTCATAGTTTAGAAACTGCTTCCATCCTCACTGTGGTCTAATATCCCCCTTTTAAAGATAAGGAAACTGAGGCATAGAGGGCAAATAATGTCACTTCTCTGCATCTCAGCCTGTTCATTCATCAAATGGGATAACAATGGTGCCAAACTGCTCAGGTTGGCGTGAGAATTACAAGTTGGTATATAAGAAGCATTTAACTCACTGCCCAGTATATAGTAGGTGCAATCCATGCATTTAGTGGTTGATATTGTTATGGACCTACACCCCAGAATCTAACGCTCACCAGCACCCCTGTCTCTCCACCACAATGCCTTGTTTTATTTCCTGTGTAACACTCGTCTATATACTTGTTTATTACGTCTTTCCCCATCCACGCCCTGAGGACAGGAACCTCGTCTGTAGCCTCAGTACCCCAGAGCTTTCCATAGATACTGGGTAAGTCTATGAGTGACTAAGAAAAGCTGCTGGAGTTTGATTTCAGGAAACTCTAGTTAATCTCAAGCCACGACTTGAATGTGAAGCATGGGAAATGATCTGGAAATGCCACACACCTCACCAGGCACGGCGTGGCCACAGACTATGGCACCACCTCCAGCCCCGTCTCCTCCAATGGCTCCCTCCTCCCTGGGCTATGTTTATTGTCTGCTCCTGATAAACTCTGCTTGAATCTTTTGATAAAACACAAGGCAATTTTTAATTTATTTGACAGTTCAGGAAGGTACTTAAAGGTGGGAACTAAGGTAGTTCAGAGTCCCCATCGAGGGTCAGGCATCTGGTGGGTGTTCATATGAACGAATGCATGCGGGCATGAATAATAGATGTCCCTTGGATAAGGTGGCCACATATAATATACAACATCTTGTTTGATTTGAATTTCAGATAAATGTTGAATACTATTTAAATATGTACCATAGTATGACATGGGATATATTTCCACTAAAAAATAACTTGTTATTTGAAATTTAAGTTTAACTGGATATCATGTATTTTTTTTTTTTTTAACTAAGGCTGACAACCTATATCAGAGGTCCCTACAACAAGTGACAGAAAGGGGTCACAAGACAAAGAGGTCAAGCTTAAATATAGGCCTGGACTTAGCTGGAGGGGTGGGCACAGCCAGCGATACCATGGAAGAATAATGAATTCTCAAGTGTGGCCTTGAAGAACCTGGCCCAGGAAGGTGGCCAAGGATTGAGGATGAGCTCCTCTACCTCTAACCTCATAAAGGGACAGTCAGAGGAGGCTTAGGGAGGACAATATGAAAGGGAATATGAGAAGGTAACCTTGGATAAGCAAGTTCTTTGATTTTATACTCTGGCACACACGGTTGAGCACACAATAGGTCCTCAAGAAAAATGTGTTCATGTTAAGTGAAATCAACCAAACTCAGAAGGTCAAGGGTCCTATGTTTTTTTTCATATATGGAAACTAGAGAGGAAAAGGGAAAAGAAAGGTGGGGGTGGATCTCATGAAAATCAGTGAGATTTAAGCCATTCAGTGAGACCCTGTCTCTAAATACAATACAAAATAGGGCTGGGGATGTGGCTCAGTGGTTGAGTGGCCCTGAGTCAATCCTGGGTATCAAAAAAAAAAAAAAAAAAAAAAAAGGAAAGAAAGAAAGAAAATCAAAGGGAGAGCAGTAGAGGAAAGGGACCCTACCTTCCACCCCTTGGTCCCTTTCCTCTACTGATCTCCCTTTGATCTGTGAATACGTAACAATAAATCCCATCAGTATGTATGACTTAATGCACCAACTAAAAATGGGGGGATGTGTGCGCTCTCTCTCTCTCTCTCTCTCTCTCTCTCACACACACACACACACACACACACACACACACACACATGCCGCAGCCCATTCCATTGTCTTCCCCAAGCTAAACATATGCTTTAGGGCCCAGCAGCGTGTGAGGTGCTATGTTTGAAATCAGACACAGCTTCTTCCAAAATGGAAAAGCAAACCAGGAAAAACAAAACAAAACAAAAAAAAATCTGTCCCATAGATTTCTACAAAATTGTGGGATTTTCCAAATTTAACTATTATGGGAAATTTCAAGCATCCACAAAAGTGGAGAGAAGAGTAGGCAGAGCCAAGGCCTCCATCGCCTGAGGTAGCAACTGACCCCTGTGCGTCTGTGGCCCCTCCGTGGCCACCTGCCACACTCACTTCCCCTGTGCGGGTTCAAAGCCAACCCCAGATCATGTCATTCTATCCAGCTTTACAACTCTGAGCTGCTTATGCACCCCCAGACCCTCTGGGAGATGGGTACTGCAATCCCTTCTCACTCTTGTGAAACTGAGGCTCGGAGATGACATTCTCGTCCAAAGTGACAGAGCTGCAGTGTGGAGCTCTTACGCTGCTCCCGGTCCCCTGGGCCCTGAGTCACACTTTGTACCATGAGGTGCCAGGTCAAGCCATAGGCCGAGCCGAGCCAGCCCTCCTCTTCCCCAACCCCAACCCAGGCCTCTACATGGCCAGACTTTGATCCTGGCTGGGGCAGAATTCCAGACAGGCCTTGCAGGCTGCCCCAACAGCACGATAGATGGGGTGTCACTGATGTCAGGCCTTGTGGGTCAGCCTGGGCCTAGGCAGGGCGTGCAGGACCCACTGTCAGTGGTCATGGGAGCCAGGGGTCCGGACCCGCCGCTTGGACAGGGACCAGGCTGGGGCTCCTCTCCTTGGGGCAGCTCTCGAGGCCAGGGCTACTAGTCAGGCAAGACAGCAGGTGCTGACCAGTCCCTGCACTGAGTGCAGCAACCTGGTCACCCAGATGACCTTGGCGACATCCTCCCTTCCTCTCAGGGTCTCTGCTCATCAATAACAAACAAACAAAAAAGGAGATTGGATGGCTGAACCAGAGCAGGTGTAGGCAAAGATTTCTTTTGTAAAGGGGAAGACAGCGAACACTCTAGGCTTTTCAACTCTGCTATTGGCAGAAAAGCAGCCACAGACAATACCTAAAAGAATGCGCCTGGTGATGTTTCAATAAAACTTTATCGACCAAAACAAGTGGGGGGCCGGATTAGACCTCAGGCTGCAGATTACTGACCCTTGAGCTAGAAGGTCACTAAAGGCTCTTTGAGCTCTGAAAATTATGTGACTTGATAAGAAGCTCTATATTAAAGGTCACATTCATAACATAAATGAATAAGTTGAAGGCCAGCACAAGGCACTATGGAGTGGTAAGGAGTGCGGCAAATTGGACAACTCGTGTTTTCACTAAGGAGGGATGGGGTGTGGCCTCTACTGGGCTCCACTCATCACTGTCAGGTGGTAATGCAGACCCACCTGCTCCCAGGTGGAAATAATCATTTTTTAAAAAAAGTGACACATATTCTCTTCAAAAAATATGGATTACCTAATTTTGAAATGTTGGCTACTAATTCAAGCTGTTTAAAACATTGCGAAGTCCCATCCCATCACACACAGCAGCAGGCCCCGTCGGGCCCAACAGCCACCCGTTTGCAAGCTCTGGCCTGTATTTGTAGTTTTTCTTCCTCTTTGGAAACTATGATAGTCACTTGCAAAAGCACAGAGATTCTTTGGGGGTCTCAACCTCAGGGTGCTATTCTGTTCTCCTTCTCCCCCCAGCACTGCGCAAGTCCACAGCCAGATGGAAAAGTAATGAACTTGAAAAGGGAAGGCTCCCAGACCAGGAGCCTTCATGAGCTCCCAAGGGCTTAGCCCAGGCATTTCCCTGCAGGTCAAGTTTGGCACCAGCCCTGGACCGTGACCTGTCAGGCCTCATGCCTGTGATGTGCAGGGACACGGCAGCTTTTCTGCCTGGGAGGGAAGAAAGCAAGAACAGCCCACCTGATCTCAAGTCCCAGAATGGCAGGCCAGTTCAGGCCCCTAAGACCTGTCCCTCTGAGTGGAATCCTCGGAAGGCCTGCATGGCTCTTGTACATCACCATCTTCCTGGAGGGGACCAAAGGGGTCTTCAGCGTCGTGAGGGCTTCATTGCCAACTGTCTCCACGGCATCATCCCACCAAGACGTAATATTACTCAGCCTTAAAAAGGAAGAAACTTCTAACTCAGGTTACAATGTGGGTGGACCTTGAGGACATTAGACTCAGCGAAAGAAGCCGGGAAAATACTGTAGAATTCCACTTATGTGACTAAGATGCCTACAAGGGTCAAGTCACACACAGAAAGTAGAATGGAAGTTGCCAGGGATGGGAGAGGGGGAAGGAGTTAATATTTGATGAATGTGGAATTTCTGTTTTGCAAGGGGAAAAAATTCTAGAGGCTAATTACAAAACATGGTAAATCTAGTTAAGACTACAGAACTGAACGCTTAAAAATGGTGAAGATGGCAAATTTCAGATGCTCTATACTTTCAACAGCTAAAAGTAAAAAATTTTAAATGAACCCATTTTGAGTGTAAAGTTCCTCCTTGGGCTTTGACAAATGTTAATGTTGCCCCAAACAAAAGAGGGACATTCTCATCACCCCGGAAATTTCCCTCAGGGCCATTTACAGTGTACATTGTTGTTTTAAAAATGTCTTATTGTATTAAAATTTAATTAATTTTCAATGGGACTGGTATCCCCTCTGCCTTGGGGTCTTTCCAAGCCCAGGCCACAAGGAGTTGTTGTATACCCAGGGTCTCTTCCTGTCCCTGGGGGGCCCACACAGGCCTTTTCCAAGGTGTCTGGTGGTGGGTGGCATGAGGGGATCACAGAGAGGACTTCTTCATTTCTAACCAGCTACCCAGGTATTGAAAACGGCAGCATTGAACCTACACACACACACACACACACACACACACACACACACACACACACCAGCAACGGCCCAGCCACTGGTCAATCTTCCATGCACTATAAATTTGCCAAGCTAGATTGCTCTTCAAAGCCACCCTACACCGGGCCCCAATGTCCTACCTGGAGTCTGTGCCCTGGGGCTGTCCACCCAAGCGAGAGCTCCCCTGGTGGACCCTGCCAGCTCCCCTGAACCATTCTGGGTTCTCCCGCTTGCAAACTCTGGGACTTTGCCCACAAAGATTTGTCAGTGAAGGCTGCCCCCTGGTGGACTCTCTGGGACATAACCAAATATGTCTGCCCTTCTGTGGGTTTCCCTTGAATCTATTCAATCCAAAATATTTGAGGAAGGAAATAAGCTTCCAGTGGAGATGCAGAGGATGATACCCTAACCCAGGGATCAAGGTGAACATCGCCTGTGATGACCCAGAAACCTCAGGACACTGAGAGAGGTGCGTATCTTAAGTGATGTTCTAGGTCCAAAATGTATAACTAGAGTTTAACCAAGAGAAAATATCAGACCAGCCCAAATGGAGGCACCAAATTATGATAAAATAACTGAATGGTCCAAAGTTCACAGAGAACAAGGAAAGACAGAGGCATGGCCACAGATCAGAGGGGATGAAGGAGACACTAGGAGAGTGAGGCACTGGGATCCTGGGTTGGTGCGTGGACAGGACGTTGGTGGGGCGACATGCACAATCCAAGTGGGGCTATGGGGTGGAGCTCTGAGGCTCAAGCCTTGGTTCTGTTCCTGTCCTGTGAAGAGGTAGAATGTCAACCTCAGGGGAAGATGAAGGAGGGACACAGGACTCAGCAAACTGCTGTTGCATTAAAAAAAAAAGTCTAGAATTACTTCAAAGGAAAAAATTTAAAAAATACATATTGGGGGCTAGGGCTGGGGCTGAGTGGCAGAGCACTTGCCCAGCATGCATGAGGCACTGGGTTCCATCCTCACCACATAAAAATAAACAAACAAAATTCAGGCATTCTGTCCATCTACAACTACAAAAAATCTCAAAAAGAAAAATACACATTGGTGGGCTCTCTTCCAAAAGAGGAAGGCCCTGGTCTACATGCTGGGGATCCCGTCCCTGTCTTTATGGGTCCTGTTCCAGGGAGAGGGGGAACAGGACCCCTAAAGGACACATAAAACAAACAGGCGAGTCTGTTCTAGGCCACGGGCGGGTAGACCATGGGTCAGGCAGGGGCCCCCCTCCATAGAGAGGGCCCTGGACTCAGGACTGAGGAGGAGGCCCACCAATTCACCCACGGACCCAACAGATGCCAGGCTCTTGGGGACAGAGCAAACAAGGACTATAGGTCCAAACCCCATGTGCCTGGTGACCCTAGGTTTGGAGGGGGAGGAGGTGACCACTGAGGGCTGGGATGAGTAGCAGAGGTGGGGCTGGCAGTGTGGCAGGGTGGTTGGCTCCACTCACCAGTGGGGGTAGTGACATGGGGTGCCAGCCACTGTGAGAGGGCCAGCAGGGACAGGAAGGCCAGCCCCAAGCTAGGGATGCTCCCCAGTAGTGCAAAGGCCAGAGTCTTTACGAACTGCACTGAGACTGGCGAGAAGGTTGTGCAGAGGGGACTTTCCAGGCCTGTCTTCCTGCGAAGTGGGGTTTGGGTCTGCAGTAGAGACCAGAAGAGCAAGACTCAGGGGTTTCTCACGCTTGCTTCCCTGCACGAGCCTCAGGGGCGTCCTCTGTCCTGTTTGGACCAATTCTATCCCCGCCCCACACTGTTGCCTTAGACAACTTGCTTGCCCTCTCTGGGCCGAGATGGACTATTGTCAGTCACTCACCACCGAGAATCTGAAATGTGTGCTCCATGAAGAGCAGGTCTCCCCCACTTCCCCAGCCAGCTTGGAGTGTACCACAAAGTGTGGGGGACAGAAGCAAACCTGCAACCCTCCTGTACTGCCCTTAAAGAAAAGGGGACAGAGCACCCCTTTTCTGTTCCCCCAGACCTCACCAAATTAAGGGAACAACGAGAGCAAGTCCAGGTCCTATGATTGTGAAGGACCCTGGCTTTGTCCTGTGTGCCCTGGGACCAGGGCAGGCTGGCATTCTCTGGGCAAAGCCACTTTCCTGCTTGTCCCCAGAGACGGCCGCTCCTTGGACGCTGATCAGACAAGCAAACCCAGCAAGCTGAAGCCCATGAGGTCACTGCTTCTGCGGCCTGAGGCTAAAGCCCCTCTCAGTGGAGACTGGGGTGGCACCAAGGACACTGTGGAGAGAATGTGTGTCACTCACTCAGCTGGCCACCCCCGGACAGACCACCACAGGAGAGAGGAGGCGCTGCCTGGTGAAGCACCTCAAGGGACAGAGGTGGCAATAGTTTGTCACCACTGGACTTTCCTGTAAGAATTTCTCAGTGAGGCCTCTTGCTTCCTCCACTATCCCCAGGAAGAAGGGGTGCCCACCTTGCTGGCCTGGCCTGGCAGATGAAGAGGCACCTCCTAGTGGAATTTGGGAGAGGAGCCCGGGGGGCTGCTCAAGACCAGGCCAGGATGAGCCTTGTGTTCCTGGTGGGGGACACTGGACTTCATGCAGCCATTGGGAGCTGAGGTTGGACAGAAAGGCAAGTGGCAGGCAGGGAGACCCTGGGGAGAGCCAGGAGGCGCTGTGAGCCAGGGAACGGGCTGGTGGTGGACAGTGAGGCACCTAGCAGTAGGCTTCAGAGGGTTTGGCGATGAAGGCATCATCCAGGATGACACAAGGACACCCGAGTTCCCTCCTGGGGCAGCTGGAGTCCTGCAAGAGTCCCGAGGGTCCTGGATCTGTAAGGCCTGGACAGAACCCAGGTCAGGCCTGATGGGAGACCTCGCAGGGATGGAAGGGTTTGGGTGGGACCAGTCCCCAGCTGCCCCTTGGTTTCTGAGTGGTGCTGAGGAACATTCCAGACAAAGGCACCTTGTTAGCAAGGCCAGGGGTTGCTGAGCCCTGGCTTCTTGTGCTCTGAGGTGCATGCTCAGGTCCCTTCCGCCACCCCTGGAGGTGAGAACCTGCCACCTTGCAGCCTATGCCCAGGGCCACGCTAGGCTACAGAACAAAGCCCCAAGGAAGGAGCAGCCAGAGGCATCTTTCCCTGGGTCCCCGCTGTCCTGGGTCCCCGCTGTCCTGGGACCCCCCCCCCCCCCCGTCTGATCGTGTTCTCAAGCTGTGGCGGGGGAGTGGAGGGAGCCACTTCTCGTGTCCCCTCCCCAGGGCAAGGGAACCAGGCCAGTTCATTTCATCAATTAATAGCGTCAGGCCTGTCGTGCCCTCACTGGTCCTCGTGCCCTGTCAGCACCAAGGCTGTATGACCTTCTGGAACCTCCTGCCCTGCGTGCCACTGAACACCCTCTTCCTTGATAAGAAACAAAGAGCCACCAGCCAAAGCTGTCCCCCATGGAGGCCTTCCTGCAGGGTGCCGGCCCTCCTGGCAGGGGCTGCCCAGCTCCCCTGCCAAGCCCAGCACCAATACCCCTGCCCCTGCCAGCTCGGGCTCCCTGCTTCCTTCCTTTCTCCTCCAGCGCCACAGCCTGTCCTCTGCCCCTGTCCTCAGCGGTGACTAATGTTTGTTGGGTTCCTCTAGATGCTAGGGCCAGGAATCTCCGTGCCCTCAACGGCCTCCTCGCCCGCACCTACCTGGTGGGCCCGGATGGTCTGCAGGTTGCCTTCGGTGTGCTCCAGTCATGGGCCCATGTTCCTCTGCCTCCATGTCCACCCTCTCCACACAGCCATGAGAGGACTGTCCCTCTGCTCTCTAGCAGTTTTGTGAGGCTCCGTGCCACCCAGGAGTCTGGCCAGCCATCTCACTCTGAACTGGTCCTGCTTACAGCCTACGCTTCTCCTTCCCCAATGACACCTGACCTGCAGCTCCTCCAGCCCCTGGATTTCTGGGGGGCTGTGGCCCCATCTGCAGCAGCCTCCCTGCCCACCCCGAACACCACCTCCCATGAGTCCTGCGGGTCTCATCCAACGGATCCCTTCCCCAGAAGCTTCGGCGAGCAGGCTACGGCAGCCCCAGGCCGGTGGCTTCCACACAGGCTGGACCCAGGTGTCCTGCCTCTGCCAGTGCGAGGCTGGTGGGGGCGGGTCTTTCCTGTGGCCAGAGGAGACCCATGCCCCTCAGAAAGCAGAATCGCTGAGGGACAGGACAGGGTGAGCAGAGGAGGAGTTTGGGGATGAGAAGGGTTTGGAGGAGGAGCTCGAGCTGTGCCGAGTGGCCGAGGGCTTCGGGTGCGAGTGGGAACGCAGAATCTGCAGCTGGAGGCCTGGGAAGGACGGGCTCCTCCAACAGAAGGACCATCCCATGTTCACGTGGCCAGACGCAAGGACGCTCCTTTCACCACTGCCTGCTCGTGGTGCCCCCCAGTTCCCAGAGTGCGGGCCACTGGGGGCGGCCAGTCAACGCAGACCCCCAGCCCCGCCCAGCTCCCTGGGTCAGAGTCCAGGGTGGCTTGGAGCCTGAGGCTCACCAGTTCCAGGAGACCAAGGGTTAAGGTGTTGCCAAGAGGTGTCCCAAAGAATCAAGTGAACAGCGTCTGTCAGTCAGTGGCAGAAGTGACAGACTTAGGCTTAGCAGGGACAGAACTGGATATGGGGCGAATGGTGGAGCGGGATGAGGACACAGTCAAGCAGACAGGCAGCATGTCCTCACTCGGGCTGGCTGGGCAGCCCATGCCCATCCATGCTGACTCCACCCATGGCCAACTCCCTGCCTCGAGGATGAGATTAGAATGGGGTTCCACGATCTCTTCAAACCCATCCCAGGCCACCCGAGGCACGTGGTACCTGCTGGCCATTGACAGATTCGCTCTACAAACACATGGTGGCTCTGTGCATCAGGAACAGAGGGACTGGGCGGTGAGGCAGATCCTGGGTGAAGGTGGCTTCCATATTTGTTGAAGCCTGTGACGCCGAGGGGAGCTGCCTACCACAGAAGGGATGTCCAAGGAGCAGCAGGACAGACCTCTGCTGTGGTGGGCAGGTCCCCATGTGCATGGCAGGGTGTGAGTTCACACCCACACCCCTGAGGGAGCAGGTGGGCACAAGAGGGATGAGAAGAGCTTGTGAACGTCTGCAGATGCTCCAAGGTCATCATTAACAAAATTAGGAAATGGAGGTTTCTTTCCAAAACGCTTTAAAAGAAAAAAAGCAAATAGCAGAGTCCATACCCACAAAAAAAGCAAAACTGAAGAGTAAAAGGAAGCAAATAAATATGTGTGTATTTATAAAAATTGGCTGACAAGTCAAAGTGTAACACAGAACAGAAAATGCAAATGGTAGAAATTACCCTATTCAAATAAAAATTTTAAGAAATAAAATGCAACAACTTGTATAAAGAAATGCGCCTAACACAACATGACAGAGGCTGAAAATAAATGGTTGGTCAAAAATATAATACTGGAACTCTAATCAAAGGAAAGAGGGATGGCAATATTAATAGCAAAGGATAATTTAAAGCAAAAAGTATAATGCGAACAAAGGGTCATTATACAGAGATAAACATTAACAGAGATACAACATTAAACCTTTATGCACCAATAATGAAGTACAAAGGGGAGAGAGGACAGCCCAAACTTGCAGTGGGATATGCTGACTCCTGCCATCCGCCCGTGACGGAGCTCGAGTCCAGCGGGCACAGAGATATGGAAAATATACTCAGAATTCACTGATATAAAATCTTTCGTCTAGCTGTAGCGTCCAATGTGTAGCCATTAGCCCCACATGGCTGCTGAGCATTTGGAAATGTGTGTATGAACTGAGGAACTAATTAGTCAAATGCATTTGTTAAAATTTGAGTCTAAAGAAACTGAAGCCATGTAATTTTTTTTTTCCTAAACTCAACTTTTGTTTTGGTAGAATGACATTTTTCTATCACTGAGAATTTAACATCCCAATGTAAATGTGCTGTAAATTTCAAACTGAATTTGCAAGAATGCAAACTCATGCATTGATAATTTTTATACTGGTGTTATGTTGAAATATTTGAACATGTTGTTGAAGTAAAATGTTTGTTAAAATTAATTTCCCCTGTTTCTTTTGGCTGTTTTAATATGGCTACTAGAAAATATAAAATTACATTTATGGCTCACATTACATTTCTGTCAAACAACACTGCCCAATAGAGCACACCTTGTTTTGAAGGTTTCAGAGAATATTTGCCAAAACAGATCACTACTAGGTTACATGGGAATAAGAGAATAAATATTCTAGTATGACAGACTTTTTACTTTAAACTCCAAAAGAACTCTTAAAAAAAAAGTAGAACAAAATAGAAATTTAAAAAATCAAGGGTGTAAACATAAAATGAGACCATTAAAACATCAAAACTTCTAGGATGTAATCAACTTAAACATAAGGCCAGATCAATAATCTCTATATCTTTTATGGCATCTCTGAGAACCTGACACAGACATTTTCTCTCTCTAGAAAATGCAAGAATGTGAAGAATTCTGTATATGATTTGTGGAGGGCCTCACACTTCCAGAGCCCCCAGGCTATAAATGCTGATATTATCAAAAGTGAAAATAAATTAACTTAGCAGACAATTAAAATTCAAGGAACATGAAACAAAACTCTCAAGGAAACCAGGGGGGAAAAAAATAGCAAGACAAAAGCCAGAATGAAAACAGCAGAACTGTCAAATCCATGAGCTGTTTCTTTGGGGGGGGGGGGATGATATAAATCTAAAAATAGGCAACTACTAGGAAAAATATCCATCAAGAAAGAAAATGCATAAATATTGTCAGAAATGAGAAAGAGGACACTTCACCAAAAACCACAGGTTCAAAATTCAGGGAGTATAGGGCACAATTGCATAGTAATTCTTGGGGAAAACTCAACTTTTTCCTTATAAAAATCTAATTTAATAAAGTTGACAGAAGAAATAGAAAACACAAATCAACAGAAAAAGAAAAATAAATTTCTGAATTTTTCCAAATTGTTTCCTCCAAAAGCAGCAGAATCTGGTCAGAATCTGATGAATTTGCTGGTAAATTGTTTCCTATTTTTGAGGTGCAAATAGTTCTGATCGCTGAACAGCCTCACCAGTATTTCCTTCCTAGGTGCCTAACTCCTAAGCCACATCCAGTCCTGGGCCAACATAAAGACACTGTCATGTAAAATAACACCTCTCCAATGTCATAAACTATGGACAGTAAGTTCACTGGCTCATCTTGTGAAGCAAATATGTCAACGCCTACACTTGGTAAAACTTTTTCAACTTCGCAGTGATACGAGAAATACCTACAAAAAATATTGATGTGTATGTAAAACTACATCCACATTGTCTCCTTCTTCTATAATTAAAAAACCAGGTACTTAAAAGTATCAGACAGGAAATTAATCATGTAAATAAAGCATATAAATTACTAAGAACATCAAGAGCCCTAAGTGAATAAAATATGATTTAAATAAGAGAGCTAATTTGAAAATGCTTAATGAAAAACGTTCAAGCTCAAATTAAATAAGACAACAATTGCTATTTTACATGTTAAATTAAGTTGATTTTCCCTACAAAGCAAACATTTCCTTGTGTGAGAACTTTTTCCCCTCAGAGCTTCTGGTCTTCGCCTATGGCGGCCAGTTTTCCTATCGCCTGGCTTTGTGAAACGGGTGGATTGAAACATGCCTAATCCACTGGCAAGGTAACAAAGGCTTAAAATAGGGTCTCTGCTGATCCCATCTGCCTGTTGTGAATGGTGGGGGACTTCCCGTGCACTCTGGGACAGACTTGGTCTAACCTGTCAATAACAGCCCAGACCATGCTGTTTTAGCAGATTATTAAAACACAATGTGATTTTCTCACTTTCCTGCTTTTTAGGGGGAGAAAAAAGTGGGACTATCCCCAGTGTCTGTCCTTGGGTCTTCCCATCTCAAGGTAACTTAAACTTATGGGGAAAATAACATGTCTGCGGGAAATGAGTCTTACACAGCCTCCTTGCTGAGGTCAGACTCACTTCCTCATCTTCTTTCTCACCTGCTTCCTTACTTCAGAGATCTAGCCAGAAGCAGTAAGTGGCAAAAAAATATCTTTTAAAACTTGACCTGGAGTTTTTAGCCCAGGGAAGGAAGGCTGGGTACTTGTGGTTCCAAGCAGAGCTGGATGCCCTGGGCAAACATGGCATCCCTGTGATTACCTAGCACAAGGGAATTTTCTATGAAATAGTTACTGTTAGAGTGATCTTTTTGTCAAGGGGATATAAATAAGAGCATCATTTAACACCAAGAAAACATGGTAATACGTTAAAATCACATCTTGATAGGATTCTAGCATGTGGTGAATCCAAAAGCCAAAGATATGTGCTTTTTTAAAGAGTGGCTTGAATTGTATCCATGACAAGCAGCAAAGACAGTTTTCGGTCATGTGGCCTGGGCCTCAGGAGTGGGTCTTAGAAGTCTGCTTTTAAAATTTTCTACTGACAAACTGAACTGAAATGATTTTTATTGGCTCTTTAATAGGAGTTGGAAACAAATCCCTTGCCCCATGATTTCCCGAAAAACAGGAATATAAGTATGCCACCCCCGGGTTGGAGCGGATGGACTATGTGAAGCAGAGCCTGAGCACTGGACCCGGCCAGACACTGCTAGCTCCTCATGCACCAGCTCAAAATTATGTCTAACTTTCAAAATATTGCTGCATTCAACAAATAACTTTTCCTACCTCAGAGAATCTGGCTATAGTTGTTGAATCGGGGCAGACAGTGGTAGTTGTGAAAACCTTCCACTATAAATAGAACCAACACTAACTGCCGGGTAAAGCACTAGCCAACCTATGAGCCAAGTATCCAAGCTAATGAATGCTTATAAAAATATCACCTAATTCTGATTATTCAGATGACACAAGAATCATCTGACCAGATTACATAGGATCTGGGAAATGTGTGGTTCTTTAGGGATTCTTTTGGCAAAGCAGAGTTGCAAACACTGTACAGAACTATACGTATAAGGCAGTGGTGATCGGAAGAGATGGAGACGAGCACTATCTGCTAACCAAAACTTTGGCTTCGTTTTTTCTCTTTCTTCAATGTTACTATCACAACATGAACCACTTTTTAGTTTGCAAAGTATTTCTCACAGGATGTCCCTTGTCCCTCGGTTATGGACGAAATAATGGGGGCTGACTTCTCTCAGTGGTTTTCTCTCTAAATTTAGACAATGCTCTGCCAACTTTAAGTTATGCCAACTCCCGGGGCTTATCCATTTTCAGTGAGAGATGCCACCAGGGCATGATAGGGAATAAACCCCTTCTAGAATGAGTGGTTTTTCCTAATGGATGGACCAAAAGAGGAAAGAGCAACAGAGAGTACGGTATGCAGGCAACAAGGGATTTGCCTGTGTGTGGTGTGCCAGATGGCAAGCTACTGTCACCAGTCTGCAAATAAGTAAAACAGCAAGAGAGACATTGCTGCTATCTCCAAAAAGAAACTGGCTGGGACTGTGAAAAGAGAGGCAGTAGAATATGAACATAGTCTTGTAATTTGTTCTGGGATTGGTCACGATCTTGTAGCCTGAAACACTGTGAAACCTGACTTACTCAAAACAGTTAGGGACTTAAACTCCAGGGCTCCTAGTTCAAGGCTGTGTGCGTGTATTCGCATCTAGAAACTGATCTAGGAATGCACTTGTGATGGGAATACAAGAACACCATTTCAGAACAGCTGCCAGTGTGATTAGAGCAGTAAATTCTATGTTCAATCCATAGTAAATACACCTTTTGGACAGGTGTAGATAATTTCATTACAAAGGCAGGATGGGAGGGAAAACAGCCACTCAAAGTTTCAGTAATTCAATAATTTATTCCTCTAAAAAAGTGTGTAAAAGTATATAGCTCTCATCCACAAGGTATATATGAATGACATTTAAAATGGAGGCCTTTTATTATTGTTTCTTTTTTATCAAAGTCTTTTAGTGTACTGTACCAGCGCTATACTGTAGTCTTTTTTTTTAATGAACTTCACATATTTTTGTATTCTTTCAAATTGTTTGCTATATATAAAAGAAGCTCACTGCAAAATGCTTGAAGGAAAAAAGAAAACAAAAAGAAATTCAGAACTTCCCAGAAATGTACAGCTTTTACATTTAAAAAAGTTTCTGAAATATACATACAAGCATGCTGGACAATCCCACCCTTCTCCCCTCCCCACTGCCCCTTTTTAGTTCAAACCATGGTTAAGAGTTCTGATTTCTGCAGAATTTCCAAAATTAAAAATAAAAAAAAATAAAATAACTTTTCACTCTGTAGCAAATCCAGGGCTTGTACATTTCAGATTAATTCAGTAAAAAAACTCACAAGTAAAATAATGCATATTTAAGGGAAATATTATACAGACTTTTTCACACAGAAGTACATAATAAGATTTTTTTAAAATCTATTGCCATTCATTTATTTTTGCACAAAAACGTATAAATATGTCACCAGCTTTTCTTAACTTAAAAAACTTAAATAAAAGACACCAGATGAAAACTACCCTTTGCTGCCTTTTTAAAATTTTTGTTGGTTTTTTTTTTTTTTGCTTTTTTTTTTCTTTTTCTGCTTAGAATTGGGTTTCTAGGGAAGAAAAGCCCCTGCATTAAAAACAGCCCATTTAAAAAAAAAAAAATTCAAAGTTCTGATGAATTCTGGGAAAAAAAGCAACCCCAAAGTGGTAAAAGATTACAAATATCTACTTTACAATGTGTCTTCTCACCAAGATAATTTTATACAAGTTTACAATCTTCATCATCTTATGCTCTTCAAAAGGCCTTGAGAATTTTCCTTTCTGATTAAGAAAAAATAGCACTGCAATATTTTTAAAGTCAATTTTACACTGTACACATTAGATACAAATGGTTTGATATATCAGATTTTTTTAACCTATACATTGCGAAAGTCGACCCCTCCCCCCTTCAATTGGTGGCACAGAGAACAAAATTATCCATTTACAAGTTATTTCTCTGCTTTCACATTCCCACCACACAACTTTTTTTTAATATAATGTTTTAAACGTTAGATTATTTCAAGAAAAATACTTTTACAAAATCATATCAATTATTACATTTTTTCCTTTTTTTTTTTTTTTTTTTTTTTTTGTTTTTTTGTTAATAACCAGGACATGGAAGTCTCCTGGAAGAACTTTTAAAATCTGCATGATTCTCTCCACAGATGACAAGAGCTCAAGGCCTGGTCAAAGTGGCTCCGGGAGGCCGGTCCATGCCCACTACTGCCCTCAGACAGAAAAACACAGCAACACAAGGGTTAGAAACAGGGTCTCAAAGACAACCCTCTGGGCCTGGAAGGAGGAGTCATAAAATACTTCAATTAGCCATTAATGCTTTAAAAAGGCATTTTTTTTTAAAAAGTCCCACCATGAAGGTTCAACTTCAAGTACTAATTTAATGGTTAAGTTGTAATATTTCTTTGAAATAATATTCCTATGGTCCAGAAAATATTCACCATATTTATAACTGATTTTATGAGCAAACACCTTCCACTGTGATATGTACATGAATGAGTCCCTTTTGCTCTAATGAGAGGAGAGAACTGGCTTTTGATAAGAATTCACTAGAAAATATATTTCCATTGTGACTATATAAAACTAGTTAAGGTACTTGCCTCCACGGCTCTGGACAGAGCTCGACTGCCTTGGTGTGAAAGTGTCATCCTTCACGAAACGCAGGCTGCGCGCTGAGCGTGGCAGAATTCCTAAAACCCAGTGTGTTCTTAACAAGATCTACTGCTGGGTGGTCATGAACACATGACGTTTTAGGCATGGTCTCCCCGATTTGTTTTCACTCTTTTTCCGGCTTCTAGGACAGAGGTATGTAGTCAAAGAATCCTATGGTGGATCTGAGTTGGGTTTCAGCTACTGTACCTGGTCCTCAAGAATCAAAAAGTGAAAAGAAAGTCACAAAAACAAATGACCAAAACAACTTAAAATAAATAAAATGAAGCAGTCTCCAGACCTTTCGAATCTACACACAGGTATGAAGTCAACCAAAGCATTCATGCCAATCTGGATGGGAGCGTTTGGGAGACGGAGACCCCGGTATGAAATCATGTACTTGAGCTGGTTATTTTTAAAAAGTCCCAGAGAATGGAGTTCAGATAACCCACAGGCCATACATCAAAAACAAGAGGATTTCATCCAAAGGGCTCTGTGGCCCTCATTTTTAAACAGAGGCTGAAAACACAGACTCTTGTGCAAAAGGACACTGTCTCTTCTGTTTCCCTCTTAAAAGCCACTGGCAACCACTACTTCCTGTGGACCAGTGGCTGGGGGGGAGGGGGCTGCACACACCACACATTGGCTGAAAGTCACTGTTTATGGAAGTTCCCAGGTCCATGAGAGAAGTGTCAAGGAGTTGCTGTGGTCATGAGCACTGCAGAATGAACATGTGCCTGCTGAGAGCTTCACAGTGCGGGACTGTGGAGACTGGTCTGAAGAAAAGTATGTGGGCTATTTGCAAAGTATAGCAGGTTCCTCAGACCGAGGCTGCGGGAGAAGAAACTGAGCCAGAGAGAACAAGTGCTTTCCAATTAAAGTATATTCATGATGGCATTGTACAACTGAGTGAGCACCACAAAGTGGACGGGAAGGCAGGAAGTACGGTCCTGGGTGGCTGGATTGCACGTGAGCCAGGACAGTGCGTTGTACTGCTCCAAAACAAACCTGCCAAAGAGAAGACATGGGTGAGGGCAGGAGCCAGAAGGAAGGCCAGGCGGCTCTCAAATTGTAACAGCCAGATCCTGGGGCAGAAAGTCTTCAAGCTACTCTTCATCTTGCCCCAGGCGCATTCACATGGTCCTTGACTCATGGTCCCCTCTTCTGCTAGACCTGCACTTTTCCCTATGGTAGCCACTGGCTACAAGTGGCCACTAAGCAGTGAGATGAGCCAAGTCTGAAGTGAAATGTACTATAAGCATAAAATACACAGTTCAAGGACCCAGTAGTTTAAAAAGCATGCAGTGTCTTGTATCAATTACAGATGAATACTTTGGATTTACTGAGTCAAACAGAAATTATTATATAATACAAATTTATTAATATCTTAATTATTTAATTTTAATTATTTAATTATTAAAATTAATGCCACTAAAATTATGATTATACAAATTGCTAAAGACTGTATAAGAGAATTAATACACACTTCTGGGATACAGTTTCTAACTGCAGAATGTATGTTCTAGTCAATTTTATTTATGAAATCCATGTTAGAGAGTCAAAAATTTTTTCAACACAAAGCACTTCTTAATTTCAGACACAAGCTTCTAACTATTCCCATACCCTGAAAACTGACCTCTTCTTCCTCATCATGAAATGCCTCCTGTGAACAGGAAGCAGAGCAGCTGTAATCGCACACAAACTATCTAAGTGGACAAAGTACACTACACTGCCTGTCCCAACATATGGGGGACAGCAGCTCACACTGGGTAACCAGACACTGGTTCACTGCACTACGGGCAGCATCTTCTCCAAGAACATCACAAATTAAAACAACTCTTGTATTCTAAGAGCAAAGGAGCATTATCATTTCAAGCTATGTTGCCTGGGTTGGAATCTACCTTAAAACATCAGATGTGGTCTTGGAGTCCAGAGGGTGTGGAACGCGTTGAGAATTCCTGGCAGGGAGAAGTTCGTCCGACTGTGCTACAGAGATATGGTGATGTAGTGAAGCCTGGAGAAAGAGCAAATATCGTCACCTTCCAGGTCCAGACAACCACAGTGCGGAAGAGGGAGACCCCCACTGCCCAAGCAGGGAGTTTGTAGAAGTGCAGGTTGGTTTATATCTGTGAAATCTAAGCTGCTCAGTAGCCCCCCAGTGTGGTCACAAATAAGTCCATATGTTAGAGGGGAAAACAAAGCAAACTTCCAGGGTTCTTTTTATTGTTTCATCCACCACAGTTTCTTTCTAGAAATAGTCAAACATCCACCAAAAAAAACAGTATAATAAGGTCCCATGTGCCCATATCACAATTGCCACTATTTGTCACTTTTTGAGTTAGAAAATTTCCCCTTGTGTTTATTTTACAAAACCTAAATGTTGTATCATTTTGCCTGCAAATAACTGAGTAGGTGTTTCTAACTGATAAAGCCTTTTTTAATAAAAAAAAGAGTAATATCATACACAGGAAAAATTAACAATGATTCTTTAATATCATCAATACTCAACCCATGCACAATTTTCTCTGATAATCTCAAAAATGTTTCTTTTTTTTTTCCTTTTAATAATGAGCCAACCTATCTCTACATTGCAAATGATTATTAAGTCATGGGCCTCTTAAGGACTTAATCTGTAAAAGGCCCCACAGTCCAGATGTGGCTGGTTTCTATCTTGGTGGTTCTTTATAACATATTCTTCTATTTTCCAGATTTTGCATAAAACATAGTTGGATCCAGAGGGCTCAATCATTTCTGGGACTGGCAGGCAAGTATACTTCATAGCTGGGGCTGTATCCTTATAATCAGATCACATCAAAAGGCATCTAACGTTGGTTGTCTTGCTTGGAGTATTACGCTCACGGGGTCAGGTGGTGAGCCATTATAAAGGTGCACATCAATTTGTCACCTAATGGATTTAGGATGGTTTACTTTATTAAATAACTAAAAAAATATAATATTTAAAGGTAATATATGAATACTTGATTCTTTCCCTTTATTTTCAGTTTTCAAACCAACAAGATGATGCTCTAATAGCTACAAAAGGTGACTACTATATAAATTTTTATTGTTTTGTTTTTCACTACAACTATGAATTCAAGGATTTATTTCAATTTACTACTACTATTATTCTTTCTAATGATCTCACTGTCCTACTCTTGCCTTAGTGATTACACTGCAAGTTGGTTCCTGGGGCCTTTGGTATGACCTTAAAAACGTGTACGGGTGACATGAAGTGCCAGGCACATCTTCAATACTTCTTACTGCAGACCTGCAATCAGTCATTTTTTCAGGGAGCCCTGGCTCTTCTCAATTACAAATAGTATTTGGCACCATAATCCTGACAATAGAGGTGTCCACCGCTGCCACGTGGTCACTGCTTGTAAGCTTTTTCAGTAGACACAGCTAAAAACTCTGCATGCTTTTTTAGACAGGAAAAATAAATAAATAAATCTAGATTCACACTAATAATTTTAATTCAAAATAAAAACATAGATTTTTTTATGTGTAGTTTTTTTTTAATCTTACTTCTTGACTGCATGTTAAACTCATTAGGAAAAGAAAATTGTGTTGTTAAGTTTGTGATTTAACCTCCCGTTGTTTCTTTGTGAGAATATAATCAAGTATGTGTGTGTGCCAAGGTAATCTACAACTTGGGATGATCATGCAGAAGCCGTCCTCATTTTGTTAAGGATAACTGATACCCCACAGCAGGGGTGCACGACAGCTGATCCAATCAGCCGCTTTACTGATGGGAATCTAGGTTCTTTTCTAATCTTTTACATATGTTTTTGTAATTTTTGCCAAAGTATCTTTGGGAAAGATTTGTAGAGGTACAACTGTGGTACCACAAGGGAAATCTGAAGGGCTGCTGCCATTCAGTCTTCACACCAAGGCCTTCTCCCCAAGGTCCCAGAAAGAAATACTGTCAGACCTTTGTTTTCTTGCCAACCTGTGGGCAAGAAGCTGATTTCATTTGTTCTTTCATAGCATCAGCAAATAGGAGATCTTTTGGTTTGGATCCAAAATGTGAGGGGTTTTGTTGTTTTGTTTTGTTTTTAAAAAGCAAACTCTGGCCCTTCTCTAATGAAGAATGTTGACAGTTCATGGCAGGAGGAAGAGGACGACTAGTTACTAATACCTTCACTTGGAGCCATGCAATATGGACCTGGAGAAGGACTGTCAAGCTGAACTACATGTCCCTCCTACCTTTATCCTTCACGTCCCAACAAAGTATACTACTAGGATTAATGTGGATTCATTTCTTTGTGATTATGACGAAAATATCCTTGGAGTAGAAGTGAGATGAGAGAAACAGAACAGAAAAGGACTATGGTGCCTGAGACAGAAATTTCTAATCAAAAGTGAATCTGAGCATGGATCACTCACTCCTCACAAACTTCAAATACAATGCCAAACCCACCTTTAGGAAGAGAGGGCACTGGTTCTGAGCCTGGGGACATGATGACCAAAACCACTGGGGGAGATTCTCAGCTTTGGCAGTTGACACAAAATACCCAAGGGCCAAGGGCTGCTGCTTGAGCTCCTCTGGTGCCTCTCTCGAGAGAAGACGCTCACCCTGGCTCTGAAAAACAACATTCCAAAAGCACAGTCAGCATTTGTCATGAAGTTTAAAAAAAAAATCAAGTTTCATCAATTCACTCCAGACACTGTGGTGACTAATCCCTGCCTAGTGGTATCTCACACAAAACCCCCTGATGACTGAGACAGGTAAACAGGGAAGGCACCGTCTCTGTGGCACAGCAGTCAACCGACAAGAACTACAGTTCAGCAGAAGGTGCCAGCAAACTGTGATCATCAGTCAAGTAAGCCCAGATTTACTTGCTCTGGCTTTTTTCCCCCCCTACAAAATGCAGAATCTGCTCCATGGAATTATTATGCAACAAATTGAAACGGAAGGACTGCAGCCTCTGCCAGCTGAGCTCGGCTCTGCGTCCATGGGCTCTTTTTACCAGAAACCACAAAAAATGTAGGCGAGCACTTGACCACGCAGCTCCACAAACCTCCAACAGGACAATGGCAACAAACCAGAGTCTACATGGCAGCGAGAGCACTGGCTGCCCACCGTGAGACGCTCTCATGGGAAAGCTGTGTTGTAATTTGTAGTAACATGTAGGCATAGTGAGCTCTGTGAGAGGCTCACTATGCCTTTCTGTAGCCAATGTCCTCATCACCTTTAATTCTTTCAGCCAGCTTTAGGAACTGAAACTGTGCCTCTAGTGCAAGCAATTTTAGGGTAATAAATTTGTTCTGAGGTAGGAAGAGATCCTTCATCATCAAATTGTATCAATTCTGAGTGGGTTAAAAAATAAAAACTTACTGCCACCTTGAACACATGCTTTCCTATTGTGATGTCTTCATTGGTTATCAAAGAGTATTTACTGGTTTAGAAAAAGGGAAAGCTAAAAGCCTCATGGAGGTCAGCTGGCTGCAGGAGCTTAGAACTGAAAAAGGCCACCTGACTAGCTTCAGAACTATGCTGTTTAAACCGACATTCAGTTAAAGACTTTAGGGCTTGACGCTCCAACAAATGAGAAAAATACAACACATGTCCGTTTCTTACAAAAGAAATATCACGTTTCAATGATTAGTTGTTTGCTATTGGATAAAATGAATGACAACGCGTATGGAAAGCAGATGCTATTATTTCCGCCTCACAGATGAGGTAACTAAGACTAAGAGAGGCAGAGCAGGCTTGCCCAAGACCACAGGGCAGGTATCAGTAGAGCCGCAGCACAGAGCTGTCTTCTCCAGACTCAGGGTCCGTATTCTGAGCTGCCAGGTCGCCTGCCTCCAAAATTTGCAGAAATCCTCATTTAAAATCATCCAGTATAAATTTTGTGTTTAGAGTTCTTATTACAAGAATCTTCTGTGAACAAGCGAGTTGTTTTTAACTGGCAAGTAACTAACTACAAAGAAAATAAAGACATTTAAAAATTGCTTCCTTCCAGGAGAGGTTAGAGGGACAGATAGTAACATAGGGACACTGAGGTGTCCTTCCCTGGTTTCACCTGCTCTGCAACTAAACTGAGCTTTAAATCCTCATCATTCTCTTAACCATCCTTCAATGATTTCAGTGTTGGCAACACAAGTTTCACCTGACAGAAACCTAATTCCTTTAAGTCCATTTTTCTGTCTTAAAAAAATGAGCTGGGCTGCTTATACTTGTTCAGCCTAAGATATTAAACATGGCTATTTTTCTTAATCTCATAGCATTTTAAATTAAAAATACAGTATAGTGATGAGGCATGAACCATTTAGATGTGAAACAAAGTGAACACGAGCTAACAGAACCTTTTACTTTTGAACATTGTAACCTTCACCTTTTGAACTTAATTGTCAATCTGCCTCCAAGAGTCCTGGGATATTGAAGATGAAATTAGCTGCAAGTTTGGTTTTGTCCTTAATACTATGGCATTAACCTGGACATTTCTGTAAAATCAGCCTCCTGGTGGCTCCTGCCACCCCTGCAGGTTAACTACAGATAAGAGCAAGACAGATAGGCTCCTTGCAAAATAAGCAACCATTAATAATGTGCTCCTCAATGAACATTTAACTGTGGGTGTTAAATAAACAGGGCTGTGTCCTCTTGAAAGTCACTATTTTGAGAGAAAAGTAAAAATACTTTTAAAATAAGAGAGAAGTAGCAAGTAAACAAAACTATTTTTTTTCTAAGACACAACTACCTAAAATCCCCACTTTGGGCTGGGGCTGTAGCTCAGTAGTAGAGTGCTGCTTGGCCTGGTTTCATCTCCATCACCCTAAGAACAAAATGAAACCTACACAAACCCACAAAAACATCCTGCATCTGCAGTAGGACCATTCTTTTTACAAAATTATGCATCATAAACAATACATTTCTTTCAAATTCCTGCTTTCTATGCAAAATAGAACTAGAGAGCTATTTTCCCACTCTTATTTCTCTGGCAGAGAGCTAGACCATCAGGAAGAAAGGTATACATAGTAAAAGGATGATCATATGACACAAAGATTATTCTCCTGAGGGTTCAGGTAATTTAAACAACCTCCTTCCAAACGCCCTTACCCGACTGTGCTGGAAGTGAGAGCCCACACCAATTCCAGAAGGAGAGCCTGGGGAGGGAACTGGGGAGGAGTTGGGAGAGGAATGGAGGTTCCCAGTCATTAATATGCCAATGTCATTGTCCATATCATCTGGGAATGGAAGGTCAACAAACATATCATCTAGAGGAGAAGAAGGAAAAAATATAAAAATTAAAAAGATGCCATATCCCCAACTTAACCAACATCATGTTTTATGAACCTATGATTAATGGCCACATGTCATTAACACATTACTAAGAGCTAATGAGTGCATGCCTGGTGCTGCAAATGGTGGTTTCATTCTGTTCTCCCCAGTGACCTCATGACATGGAGTTATTAACAAAATAGAGGAAAAAAGCACACAAAGCCCCACAACTCTGTGTAGCCTCCAAAGGTACATGAAAATATAGTAAAACAGTTAAAGAAGCAATTTAATTATTACAGTTAAAGTTGGCATCATTAAGAACACAGTAAACTACCATCTATGCATCTAATTAGCAGCCAAAACACTGAAGGCTGAATGAATGCACATTCACAGGTGCGAACTTGCCCGGAAACAGGAGGAGGCATCCTCCAAGAGCAGATCAAAGCACCAGGCTTTCATTAAGAAATTCCCTCCCACATCGTAAAAGTAAGGTGCACTCAAAGCAAAAAAAAAAAAAAAAAAAAAAAAAAAAATTGGAAAGTGTAAAAAGGAAAAAAACAATTACCCATAACCCAAACAGCATGAAGATTTTTGTTATGATCTTTACCTTTTTTTCATGTTTTGTTATTTTATTGTGATCATGCTACATATAAAATCTGATATCCTTCCTTATCCCCCATTTAACATGAGTAAATGCTGCCACCTATTAAAAAACAACTCTTTAAAAATTGTACAAATTAATGCTTAATACTGAGCATTTCACAGTTTAAAAATAGATTTTAACAAATGCTATAATAGATATTCAAACCAAAAGCAATCCCTTAAGACTAATCAAATTAGATTCCCAAGGACTAGAGGAAGGAAGGCACTACCTTCATATTGCCTTGTACTTCAACATTTAAAAGCAGATCAACAAATATTTATTTAAAGAATGGCACCACGTGCAAGGCATTATCAGGCAATTATTTTTGCCTTTAATGAAAAACAGAGGAAAATTAATTACCCAACTGAGGAAAAGTCTTTATTTGGTCTTAATAATAATGGGGACAAATTAAAGCTCTAAAACCAAAAAGATCCTCAACCCTCCAATCCTAGTACTATTTCATGTGTTCTTCACTACACCACAGAACTACCTGCAGCAGCACGGTAGCTCCATATTCTAATTCTGTGCCCTGTTGATAGAAGGGTCTCTAACTGGTTACAAAGAGACCTCCACTCACCATTGTTAGGGCTGAACCCATCCTCGTTGGGATAGTTTGCTGGAGCCACCTGGATGGTTGATGATGTTGGGAACACCAAGATGTGTGTACAAGATGCATCTTGAGGGGTATTCAGCTGAGAAGACTGCATGTTCAGTGCAGTACTTCGGCCAAAAACAGAGCCCATTGTGACAGCATCTTAAAAAAAAAAAAAAAGAATATCAGAGTTCCCCTCAGCAGCAGTGAACATCCCTGGAATGAGGTTCTCAGAGGGCCTGAAGGGGAGTGGTTCCAGTTTAGTGCAAATATTGTGGTGGATACACATTTAGAGTTGGGCCCAATTGTTAAAATATTTTCAAAGAATTTAATACAGAGCACACAGCTATCACACACCCACCTCATTTAACACTGAAAATTTTAAGATAAAACTGGATTGAGTCCAGCTAATATTTTTTAAAATTACTTATGTAGTATTTCTAATAATATAAATCTCCAGTTTTTCTTCTCCTATGGTTGCTCACAATAAAGTATGTCTCCTAAATGATAACAATCCCATAAAAATGGTACCATTTAAGTAAGAAATGTTGTAAGTAACAGACACCGAATGCTTGCTTACCACATGCCAACTTTTATAGTAACCTCGATGTACTATTACCCCCATTTTATAGACAAGGACAGAAGCACAATGAAGTTATGTCACTTCTCAAGTGGTGCAGGCAACAGAGGTAACTGGGGGTGGGCAATAGTCCTTAATCATGGCTCTAAGAGCTCTCCCTCAGATCCAGACTTTCACCTCTCCCCCAAATTGTGGTCAGCAAAGACAATAAAAATCACAAACCATTCCCCTTGGAAGAGATCAAATGGTTTCCATGACTGAGCTCAAAGTGCAATATTCTCTTACAGAGATATAATAATAGTGAGATATTCTACACGTGCCTGTGATTTAAGTTTGAATGAACCGAACTGATGTAAAACCTAATTAATGAAACTGACAAGAGGAAATTTACCTGGCATCACTACAAAGGACCCCTGGGGCTCCATGGCAACCAGGCAGGCACTAAGGATAGAAGGAGAGTCTGCGGCAGAGATTCCACACATCCGGCACACATCCTTGAGCTGTTTGCTGATTGTCTGTAGTGAACATTCTCCAAGGAGGATACTCCAATCTGAAGTCAAATATCATAGTTATAATACAGTCTTCATAAATACACACTGGTATGAGGTCTGAACTTTTTGGCAATATTATTTGGAAATTGAATTTCCATGACTGGTCCCTAAAGGGAACATGTCTCTCCATATTTCCTTCCATTTTCAGTTCTTCTCCTTACCTCCTTACTACAAAGAAAATGTTACTTGAGTTCTATTATACCTCATTAACTCAGAAACAAAGGTCTACTATACTGGAGGCTGAAGTCATGTCTGAAATGACCCTTGAGAGTCCCATAAAGACCGTGGTAGATTTAGACACTTATAATGCCTTCTGATGATGAAGTTAGTGTTAAGATTGTTCTAGCCCTTCTCCTCCTTTCCCCCAGTTTATCAGTACTTTTCTTTGGATGACAGCAAAGCTGGGGGAGCCTCACTTCTGTTTACTACCCGAGGTTGGTTATTACTTCCGCAAAAGGCAAGCAGCAGCAGAAACTAAGTGAACCTTTTTTTAAAACATCCAAAGGACCTCACAAACAACTTGTGAGAGTGCAGTTCTCCAGTGGTGCCACAGTGATAGTTAAAACTGAAAGCTGGAAGCACGACTTGTGACATTTGTGTACTGCTTCTGAACAAAAGCATTGTGTTCAATCAGAACACTCTTGCAGGTATGTTACTCTGGGAGGTGAAAGTCACTTGGTCCTCTCTTTTGACCTCTACAATACCCATGAGCTATGCACTACTCTTGTGTAGCAAACTGCTGTCACGTCACAGCCCACTGATCAAATGCCACTTCACTGCAGGCTTCTCAACTGTATGTTTTTTTTTTCAGAAAAGCTGAATAGAAAAATGTTTTCATATTCCTAAGGAACCTCAATCTGAAGTGGGTGAAATAAAGGTGTCCAGGAACATGAAGAATGTATGTTTTAAAACTGTCCGAAATCAGACAGGTGTGAGCTTTGCATCTCAAACCAAACAAGAAGGTAAAGGTAGGGTGAAAGCTTCATCACAAGCACTCTGGAGATAATAGAAATTGATAAAGCGGAATCAAAAGTCCAAAAGCTGCAATCTGACAGTGCCACAGAAATGGAGGGAGATGGATCCACAAAGGAGGGAGACAGAGATGAATAAACAGATCTGCACGTGGGGTTCACCGGTGTTTCTGTTACTGAGAGTGTGATTTCTATCAGTCTTTGGATGGGCTCCTCTAGTCACTTATGCCCCTCTCCTCTAAGAGAGAAGAAACAAGAGTGTGCCTCCTTTGAAAATCACGCCAGGGACAGAGATGGCCTTAATCATTTTCCAAAACACCAAGTGACTAGACTACATTCTTATCCCCACTTTTTCTTTTCTATTATATGCTAACCTTCCCCAAGGATTAAGAATAGCTCAAAGCCTTTAAGAAATAAGATTAACTAAAAAGCAGAGTACGGGGGAAGATAGGAAACCTGACAGAAATGAAATGATGAATCCCTGAATGTATTAACCTTCAGGCTATTGATATTAGATTCATTATGATATTCCTTAACAAATGAAAAAGGTATATTTCCTTTTGGTCTATAGTTTCACAATATTACTAAAATAACTTCATGTGTAATAGATGCTTAAGAATAATACATATTATGCAATATTTGTATAAACTTACATAAATCCTGAAAATTAACTTCAAATACAATGTTCATTGTAGTCAATGAGTTACACTTAGGTATTCCCTACAATGTAAGTTCTACCTATATCAGTGGTGTTTTATTTCAGGGATCCACGAATATCTGAAATCAATTTCCTGTAAAGAAACATCTTAGACGATTAATGCAGGGGTCAGGATACTATGGTCTGCAGGTCAAATCCTGCCACTACCTATTTTTGTAAATAAAGTTTTATCAACACAGTCACCTCCATTAATGTAGGCATTTTCTATGGCTGCTTTGATTTTACAACAGCAGAGCTGAGCAGCTGCAACAGTGACCATCTCACCTACAAAGTGCAAAATGTTTATTCTGACCCTTGACCAAGAAACTCTGCTGGCTCTAATGTACTTGCATGCAGGAAACCACTAAGCTAATTTGTGATGTAAGTTTTGCTTTGGTGCAGTCTTTAGAAAAAAATTTCTATCAATATGCATGTACAAAACTTCTTATAAATGTGTCATTAATTAATAAGGTTTTAAAGTATCTGTCGAGGCCTATTGTATTACTCCTGTAAACACTATGTAAGTAGCTACACAAATGAGGACAGTGCGTGAGCTCGGCTTGTGCCAGGCAAGGCAGCTGCTAGGGGTTGGTTGTGCATTAGGCAAAGTTACTTTTAGTACTTCTTGACTGTTATGCTTATAATAAGGAATACAAGCAGAGGAAGATGTATTGGGGATACAACTAAAAAAGAAAAATCTGTTCTTTTTACCTTCCAGACTGAAAAATACCAGGCGCTGGCACTGGAAATAAAGACCTGCTCCTACTTGCTACTCTATGTCTTCCTGAAACAGGATTTTCTTGCTAATATGTCGCCAAAACAAACTAGAGAAACACAAAAATCACCATCTTCAGCCACCAAACAGATAAACTGAAGGAAATTTTTATATATGATTTCAACAATCACCTTTAATCTGATAGAAGATCTCTGATCTTTAAAATTGACTTGTTCATCTCGCTGCCTCAGTATATAAATTAATGTTAGAAATTTAGATTTACTGAGCACATGACTTTTATACTATAATATAATAATAAGTTATAATAACTCACCTTTTCTGTTTTATACTTGAAATTTTATTTGGAGAAATAATTTTGCTACTAAAGAAAAGTTTAAGGGCTGGGCTTGTGGCTCAGTGGTAGAGCACTTGCCTTGCAAGTGTGAGGCACTGGGTTCGATCCTAGTACCACGTAAAAACAAAGACATTGAGTCCATATACAACTAAAAATATATTTTAAAAAAAGAATTTAAAAACATGATACTTATACATGTAAAACAACCAAAAATATAATGTTTTAGTCTTACTACCAGCTTTAAATTTTTTCCTTTTTGCTTAGTTACTAGCATCTGCTCAGCCCTTTCCGGTTTCTACATCCTGCTTCAGGAATTTCTCACCTTTAAGCTCCCCATGGCCAAGGCGCCCAAGTCTTCCAATCACAACTCTCCAGGGCAGCGATGTCATTTGCACAATGCCTATGCACCATTCCCACAGTTTCTGCAGTCCAATCTTACGTGCAGATACTTTACTCTTCCGTGACCTAAGAAAGAAAGAAAGAAAGAAAGAAAGAAAGAAAGAAAGAAAGAAAGAAAGAAAGAAAGAAGAGGTCCCTGCATAAGTCAAAGTTACCACTTAATGAGACACACGCTGTAAAATTCCAAAGGACATATCCATGCTGTTTCCATTGCATTTAGATAGGAAAATGAGCTCAAGTCACATCACAGCATTACTTTACACACAACACAGACACCGAGGCCTCTCACCTGTTTGGTAAAGCAATATTCACAACGCAGGTCTCTAATAACTCCCCATGGAGGTCAGTGCAGGAAGCCAAGAGCCACCGCTGGTCATGGGATAGACAATAGCCCACAAAGAGCACATTGTACTTCTGGCTGGCCTCACCAAAGTTCTCTCCCAGCTCTGTCTGCTTTGATTTGTCTTTGATTGGGGCCAATATAAAGGGAGGGGAGTAAAGCTGGATTGGGCTGGGCCGCTGAAATCAAGATCAAAATCAGTTTCAATACAAAGTCACCCAATGTAATGTTTACAACAAAACCCAGAATAAGACTGAGGGAAACCAACAGGGACAAATGGTGATGATTACAGACTGTTTCCCACCCCTGCTCCAGTACTACACATGTAAACAGTAATATTCACATAGATGACAAAAAGACTGTTTAAATGATATAAGGTAGAAACCCAACCAACCTAATATTTTCTTATTAAAAGAAATGACTATTTTGGAAAGTACACTGGACTAATTTCATTAGTTATTAGGAAAGTGAAAATTGAAACCACAATGAGATAACCCTACATACATCAGCCAGAATGTTTGAATAAAAAAGGCAGAAAATACCATATTTGGTGAGAATGCAGAGCTTTTACACATTGTCCCTCTGTGACTCAACAAAGGCATATATGTGTCTCCCAAGAACAGGTGTCATAATATTCCTAACAGTATTAATCATAATAGCTCCAAGTTGAAAACAACCTAAATACCCATCAACAGTAAAATGGATGACAAATTGTGTTAGAGTCACATAATCAGAATATTAAACAGCAAAGATAATGAAAAAAACACAATAAAAAACAACAAAAATGGATGAATCTCAACACTGAGTGCAGGAAGCCAGACACAAAAGAATATAAACTGTATGAATCAATTTATGTAAGATCAAAAACAGTCCATGTTGGTAGAAGTCAGAATAGTACC
The DNA here is from genome assembly GCF_964194105.1 of Spermophilus citellus. Classification (NCBI taxonomy): domain Eukaryota; kingdom Metazoa; phylum Chordata; class Mammalia; order Rodentia; family Sciuridae; genus Spermophilus; species Spermophilus citellus. The sequence goes on from NC_138184.1 coordinate 85,213,888, forward strand.
ATCAGTGACTACAAAGGGACACTAAGGAGCTTCTGTTGCTGGTTACGCTTTTGTTTCATGTGCTTGTTATGTGACATTTGTTTACTGGAAATTCACCAAGCAGAAGTATACATATATTTTAATAAAAGGCATATGTGTGAAAAGGAAATTTTAGAAATCCAAAACATTAGCTGTTTCCTAAGACAAATATTTTAGAAAACTAGACAAAATGTAATTGACATTGTTTTTTTAACAGTTATCATATACACATTGCTATTTAATAAATTGCAACAGGAGTAAGAAAATGTTTATAAAGGACCAGATAGTGAAGATTATTTTTTAGGGGTCTCTGTCATATACTCTTGTCTTTTTATAAATGGAAAAATAATTTTTACCTGGTTTGTTATACAAGTACAGGGGTAGGCCAGATCTGACCCACAGCCATAGTTACCGATTCCTGAACTGTCAGCAGGAGGCACAGTAGTTAACAGAAAAACACGATTTTAAAGATAAAGGAGGCTTTAGAAATAATCTAATCCAAAGTATTCGTTTTAGGGTTCAAAACTCAGGCTAAGAGATATTCAATGATTTCCTCAAAGTTGTAAAGCCAACCCACCACTATTCCATTCACTTTCTATATGACCCAGAAATTGGACTCTAACATACTTATCAAAAGAACTGAAAACACACGTCCACACAAAATCTTTGTACAAAAGTTTGTGACAGCATTATTCACAATAGTCAAAAAGTGGAAACAACCCAAATGTCTACCAGCTAATGGACAGATAAATAAAATATGGTATAACCATCCCATGGAATATTATTTAACCATGAAATGATTCATGCTATAACATGGAGCTTTATAAAAACTATGCTAAATGAAAGAGGCCAGATATTTTAAAAATCACATATTATATGATTTCATTTATACGAAATGTCCAGAACAGGCACTCAAGAGAGACAGAGGTAGATTAGTGACTGCCAGGAGCTGAGGGGAGGGAAAAGAGGGATGATTGTGAGGAGTAGAATTTTCTTCAGGATTGACAAAAATGTTCTAAAAATCAGAAGAAGTGATGGCTGTATAAATTTGTGATTATATTAAAATCACTGAACTACACAATTTAAAAGGTGAATTATCTCCATAAAGCTGTTATTAAAAATAAAAGGTCCAAGTGAGGTTGTTTGAAAGTCTGACATAAAACAAAAGGTTAAATGTCAAGTATTTTAGCTGCAATAGACAGCTTGTGGTAAATAATTAGGTAAAATATGATTCCCAAACAGTGTTTTAAGATACTATATATCTCATTGTTATTATTATTTTTAATATTTTTAGTTATACATGAACACAATATCTTTATTTTGTTTATTCGTTTTTATGTGGTGCTGAGGATCGAACCCAATGCCTCATATGCGCGAGGCAAGCGCTCTGCCACTGAGCCACAGCCCAGCCCATAAGATACTATATATATATCTTAATTGATAGTTACTACATATATTTATCTTGTGAATTCTAAAACATGTAGACAACATGTGATGATCAGGCCAGAGTAACTGGTACATCCATCACCTCAAACTGTTACTTTGTGTTGAGAACATTCAGAATCCTCTCTACTAGTACCAAATTGTTTTTATGATGCTAAATATTACATAAGAAAATGAAAGTGATACTAGCCCTAGTATTAAAACTTGCATATAAATACTGAAGTACACTCTTTCTTACGTGACAAGGTGCTTACATGTGCTGCCCCAGGGAATCAGCACTGCATGCAGCAGGGGCCTGGCTGTTCCCTTCACTGCTGCCCCCTGTCTTGGCAGGAAGGCAGCACCTGGCACAGAGCAGATGCTCAATGGCTGAAGCGAGGGAAGCACAGTGCTTCATCCAGACAGGCCACCAACTGACCAACTGACCATGACTCACATACAGGAATTCACACACCTTGGCAAACATTCAGAAAATGCAGTGCTTCTGTTTTTAAAATAAAATAGACTTATTTCAAATAAAATAGACTTATTTCTCTTTTCCCACTGAAAGGAATGGGGGGAGGCTTGTTACTTGAAGTCTTTTTGCCACTTATTTTAAACTAAGCCTCACTTTGTCTCAAGAGCCCCTGATGATGTTCTGATAAAGTATATTATAATCTTTAAAAATGTTATATGATGCCTTGGGATATATTAATAGTAGGCTGCCTGCCTTTCTTTAATCTCCACTACAGAATACACAACACTATTAGTTATTACTTGACCTGTGATCACTTCTCAAAGCATCAAGAAATGACTGCATCTGAATTTTTTACCTCCACAAGGAGGTAAAGAACAGAAAGATCCCGCATTTATAAAGAAAAACAGCAATTCATAATTTCAGGAGACAAAGAAACAAAGATAAAGTTTTAAATTCTCGAAAAAGCTAATAGAATAGATGAACTGCTCACAAAAATGAAAAATTCAAACTCCAAGACTAAACTAAACTGAAAATGCCAAAAATAGAAACTGTATTTAACACCAGACTGAATGTAGGTCATCAGCTGAGCAGCTTTCTCCCCTGGGACTACACTGACCTGAACCAAGTTCCAATACAGTATTAACTACTTGAATCATTTCTCATTTCCAAGCTTTAGCATCCTGTGCAGTTTTCCAGAAACATGTTTTTAAAAAGGTCTCTTAAGGCAAAGAGGTTTTTATTGGCTTTTATTAATGAGTTTTCTTTCATGCCATGAGGTTGTGGGAATTGGTTTTTAAAGCTTTGATAAAGCTAAACACTGCCTTAGACACACATTTTCAAGATAAAGAATGAGAAAAACAAGGGGAGCATAAGATTTTTGTTTAAGAGATATTTTGGCTGGGTGTGGTGGTGGACATCTGTAACCCTAGCTACTCAGAAGGCTGAGGCAGAAAGATTTCAAGTTTGAGGCAGCCCTGGGCAACTCAGCAAAATCTTGCCTCAAAAAAAAAAAAAAAGACATATTTGGCTTTATATTTTAAAATTCCCTTAAAGGTATGTTATCTATGGGATGTAGACCCAAAAAGATGCGAGGGAAAAGCATTCATTTCTACCCAACAGCACAAGATGAGGAATGATAAAGTTGGGGACTCTGGGAGAGCACATCTCAGAAAGTGAGGTGCTCTCACACAGTGGACACACAGATCACTGCTGCCTCAGACATGAGTCAGATCAAAGGCGAGCAGAGAATCTGTAACATAAGACAGTTTAGTGAGAACAATAAGAAACAAAATAAATTTAGGAAATTTGAACATTAGTACCTAAAAGTGATAAGTATATTATTGCCTTAGATCTTAAGTGAAACAAAAAAGAGCTTGCTTATCTCTTCTCTCAAAATAATTTTAAAGTTCAGAGCAGTATTTGTTTAACTTAACAATTAAAGAAACCTATCAACTCTTATATAAAGGTAGAAGACCAACCAAGCAACCAACAAATCTGTGCGTCAGATAAGACATCCTCCTGGTTTGCATTTTTAGTACAAAAGCATTCTTTTTGCAAATTTCTGCCCTCCAATACTCACCTCAGGGTTCTTGAGGGTCATCTCAATGCTGGCTGCAGGCCCAAATCCTGTGAGGGATTTAATGTGGATCTGTGTAGGCAGAGGTCGCCTGCACTGGCAGTACACTGAAAATGCCATGGACTTCAAGTATTGAATGTAGAAAACTTGTTCATCCTTCACTGTCTGCAGCATGTACTGGCAAGGCACAATCTAAAACACAAACCAACCAACCCCAGGAGATTTACTATGTTTACAAGGCAGCTGAAAAGTGAAGTGGCATGAATTTATTCCTTGATGTGGGGGAGGGACCTTGGCTTTAAACAATGTAAATGTCAACCATAAGACGATTAAATTCTAATTTCTTCCAGTGGCATAAAGTCTTACGTGACATGTAGGATTTTTTATAACATAATGTTACAAGCAGCAAATTATGTTGGCCAAGACATACTTTCACTTTGAAATTACCCTACTCCTACTTTTGGTATAAATTTTTGATATGCTATTGCCATGGTTCCAAAATTTTAAAACTTGCATTTTATTATTTTTCTCATTTGTATAATGTATACACATAGCATGCATGGCATCTTTGGAGTTACTGCTTAATCATGTGTGAATGATGCTGAAACAATGAACAATTATCAACCTTCTATTTTGAGCACCTAAATTTCAATCTTTTAATTCTATAGGATAACTTTCATTTTATGTGACAATAAAACAAAACCCAAAAGGAACAAATAAAAAATTTAAAAACAAAACCAATGCTGGGTGCGGTGGCACACACCTGTAATCCCAACAACTTGGTACTGAGGTAGAAGGATCACAAGTTTGAGACCAGCCTCAGCAATTTGGCGAGGCCCTAAGAAACTTTGCAAGACCCTATCAAAAAATAAAAAATGTGGAGATGTGGCTCAGAGGTAGACCATCAGTAGGTTCAATCCTCAGTAACATCACTACTACCACCAACAAAACAAAATAAAACAAAACAAAACAAACCCAATACACCCTAGGTCTCATTTTTCATCCATATAAATTATTTTTTACAAAATTATTTCACTATAAAACTAGCAAAGATGTAGTGAAAAGAAACATGCTTATTTACTTCTAAAAGAAAGGTAAATAAGTTTTGGCGAAAGGAATCTGACAACATTTCTCATCATCTACAGCTAAGAATCCACCTTAAAAAAATGACCTAAAAATGTAAAAAGGGTGGGGGAAGATAAGACACAAACATGTTTACTTGGCTTTGTTTATAAATAAAAAAGCAGAGATAAAGGTCTATCTACATAGGAATAGTTAAACATGGAAAATATGTAGTCATTAAAAACAGGGGAGGCTCGGGTGGGCTCGGTAGTACAGCTCTTGCCTAGCATGCTCAAGGCCCTTCTATCCCCAACATGGCAAAAAGAAAAGGTTACTGGTGTAAATTGTAGGGAACATGGAAAAATATTCATGAGTAATGCCTAGAAAAAGATTAAAAATTATATTAAAACCAGAATCTCAACCTTGTAAAAATGTAGGGGAAAAGCTAAAAGACAAAAATAAATAATGATGGTTTTATCCAAAAGGTAAAAATTATGAATATTTTTCCTTTCATACTTTCATATACTATCAAATTTTTTAAATCATAAATTTAATTTCATAAAAACAACATATGTAAAGAATAAACTTGCAGACAATAACCTGGAGAATGAAAGAATTTCTCATATGCTCAGGTAAATTATCCAGCATTTCTGTGTAGCAGCGCATCAAGCTCAAGAGCCAGAAGTTTCCAGAAGTGGAGTCTTCCTCTGCAGTGTAGGTGAATGGGTCCACCATGTAAATCACAACAGCAGGAGGGTAGGCTTGGCTGTCTGCAGAGTCAGGCTCCGTGGGAATTCCTATTCTCTCCCTTTCTGTAACACTGGAGAGAAAGTCACTTGTGAGGTATATGAAACAAGCCAATTGTAGAGCACACTGACTCTGTGGACAATGACTATAGGCCGAAGGTATGAATATGTGTGCATCATATACCAGGAGCAGGCAAATCAAGCCACTAGCATCAAGGACAGATGGAAATGGCAATAGTGATCAACATCATTAATCCAAAACTTTAGCATGATGCTCAAAAAGTTTTGGATTTTGGAGTGCTTTGGATTTCAGATTTTCAGATCAGGGATGTTCAATCTGTGAAGTCTATGCAAATATTCCCAAATTAAAAAATCTCCAAACTCTGAAACACTTCCAGTCCTAAGTATTTTGGAAGAAGGATACTAAACCTCTAAACTGGGAGGTCTCTTTTTCAACTCCCTTTTCTTTTCTGTGGTAATACTCTAGAAAGAGATTTTATAACAAGTCTAATAGTGAATTAATAAGCTTAATAAGTTTGTCAGTTACAATAAATTTTTAGAAGTGTCAAATTTCTTAATGTAGCTACAGATTGACAGTTGTCACTTTTTATTGGAAAGAAGAAAATCAGAGCATTCTATTGGATTTGGAGATTCACTGAGGTGAGGCAAAAGAAGAGGTCCAAGTTGAACCCACCTTTCTTGTCCATCCTGCACAGGCTGGGAGGAGTTCTGCCCAAGCTCAGTGTCTCCACCACAGCCCATGTTCCCTTGGGTTCTGTCCGTGGCACTGCCCCCAACACTGGGGTTCTGCCCTCCAACACTACCGCTGAGTCCTGAGGAAGAGGTAGTGCTCATCTGGTTAATACCCGGAGCAGAAGCAGATGACGAGACCTGGGACACGGAGGATCCAGATGTGGAACTACTTGTTGGGGGGTTTGTAGAACCACCATTAGAGGTGGGATTGAATGCACTGCCAGCTGGGGGAGCTGCTGATCCTGAATTTGAAGCTAAAGGCCCAGCATTCCCAGGCGGAGCTTGTCCCTGTGTTGCTGCTGGTGGGGTCTGGTATTTAGGTGGTATCAACAGGCTGCTGTCCAGCTGCAGAGTGGCTAAATAAGGTGCTGAAAGAGAATACACAGACAGTTGGTGTCAGTAATGTTTGGCAGAGTCAAACTTCATCAGATGTTAGAATGGTTGCATTTTTCAAAAAGTATGCTCTTGGGATGCCGTACTCTGATTCTGACACCCTAAACACTATCTCCACACTTGTGGATGTGCTTATACACACTGCAAACACAGAAATGCATGTGACACAACTTACGAGTTTTTAGAAAAAGATTATTTGAAAATAAATATTAATCACTCATAATATTCTGTTTCCAGACAGACTTCACATGCCTTCACTGAAAAATAAGAAGCCATATATTGCATAGCCATCGTGGTGTATTATGCTCTTATGTATATATATGGCTTTACGAACCTCAGAGGTTCTCTGGAGAATATGGGTTAAATGTAAGCAGTTAATACCAAGTCATGCTGCTAAATTTTCAAACTGTGGTATAAATAGATATTGCTTCCTTAAGAAAATTAGGATTTAACTACCTAGAACACAAAAATTAGACTAAACTAGGTATAGTAATGAAATGCTAACATTATTTGAGACAAAAGAAATCTAATACCGCATCTGTTAGGAGATGGGTAGGATCTGCAATTCTGCTTGGCCAAATAATCCTCCATTTACCTAGGTGATGGCGGCAAACTTGCGCATAAAGTTTGAGTCTGGAATGATTGTCATTCTCCTCACTGCTCCAAGGCTGGTTAAACCATTCGCTCACAAGCTCATCTGTCAGCTTCTGTGCCACGGTCTTGCCCACACGCATGATGCCATCACGTAGCACTTTGCAGATGGGCTTGTGCTGCCCAAGCCTACACATCTGAGGACACAAGCAAGCCCATTATTTTCAACAGGAGTCAGTCAGTCCTTCACACAGTACCTACACTCGGCCCTTCGCTCAGCAAGGGAGGTTACCATAAACATGCAAGCTTTTTCCTTTTCCTTTAGGTTATCAACATGCAATCAAATGAACATTATAAGCTGGACTTTTTAATTTACCCTAAAATTGCTCTCTCTCCAAAATCTGAACTAGGCCCTCAGGAGAAAACTAAACGTTTCTTCACCCAGGCCAATTTCTCTTGCACAAAGGAGATTGCTGAGCACTACCTTAAGGCTAATGAGCAAGTGAAGAAGAATTAACAGGATTTCTAACTACTAAAACTGAGACATATGTCCACTAAAATCTCTTAAGTAATCCTTACACATAATGTTTTCTCATAAGATAATACTAAGATTTTATAGGCCATCTGTTAGATTGATTGTCCAGAGGTAAAGCAATAAGCATCCCAATCACTTTTCAAAAGGAAGTAGCTGTTTTAGGACAATGAGAATCTGCTGGTAATCTCCAGGACACTCAATGGACACTCACAACACCCTCCAAAGAGCCAACTATCTGTTCAGCAGCAAAAGAGTCCATATTAGTACCCCTTGCTAGAGCTGGGTTAAGTGAAAGCTTATCAAGCCACCATAAAATTCTCTAGTGCATAATCCTTGAGCAGCCCCAGTAACGTAAGAGAGAATGGGGCTGCTCAAGGGGTGCCTGAACCTTCTAAAACTTACTTTGAAGGTTTTATTCGAGAGATTGGTTGAGCTTTAGACAGAGATGAGTTGTCTGTGATAGATTAATTATGACTTAACGGTATTGTGTGTCCATGGACCATGTGCTATGCAGAAATGACTATACCCAAGGGTTTCTTTCAATGGCTCAACAGATGTCATCACATGGCATTTTAGCATCTCCTCATTTCTCTGAAGCAACTCCTAAATTTACTATTCCATGTTTACTTGTATGTTTACAGATAGTGAATGTACTCTTTGGAAATATATTTAAAATTCAGCTTGGCATCTTATTTACAAAACACTTTGTAATGTTTATTAGGTACCTGTCTATGTTACAAACACTTTAACAAATAATTTCATTTAATCTTGCCATATATGAATCATAAGGTACAAAGAACTTAGTGTATATGGACCTTAGCAAAAGAAATGTAAGTGCCACAAGTCTAACCTTTCAAAAGTAACAAGAATTTACATATTAGAGAACATTATCCAGCTGGTTTTCACATGATTATGGTTATTAAGAAGAAGGTAGTGTTAAAACACAGCAGAAGCACGATGCATTCAACTTTCCTTTTGATTCAGAAATGTTCAAGCTAAACATTTATTTTTTTTATAGCTTTTGAGAACTTGTATCCACCCACCAAAAAGTAAATAAAAAGAACAGATGTGCTTTCTTTTTTGTAGAGTTCATCTTGTGCACAGCTACCACTTTTTCCTAGTGAACAATACCTTTAAACTTTGAGCTCATAAATGGGGGAAAAAAAAAAAAACAGTGGATGGATTTTAAGATGTGTTCTAAGGCTGGTAGAGGAATTTCTTCTCAATCTAATCAAGAATAAAGCCAAGAGGGAAGGGTGGGGGTGGGGGAGGGGCTTGCCAATTTAATTCTTTTCTTCATCCTCTGTTTGCAATTTTTACTTTGAAATCTACTTTTAAGAAATTTGTTTCTTCAAATTCAGTTCATAACCAGAAACAATCAGGAGACTCATGTCATAAAAAGAATGCTCATAATAACTTTCTTACCTCATATACAGCACTCAAGTCCCTGAAGAAAGTTTTGGCTCCTTCGAGCAAGGCCTCATTTTCTGGACACACCACAATATAGGCAACATCACGGTGGCCCCCATATGGGTCCAACAACAGCCTTTCCCAAAAGGGCAAGGAGAATGGCGAGATGGTCAGGAAGTCCTTGTCATAGCCTACCAGCAGGGTAGGGATGGGTAACGGCTCAGGAGATTCTTCTGAACCTAGAACAACACTGACATTTAGGAAAGTGCTTGAGATTCTATTTCCCACAGTCTGGGCATTTTAGAAATTCCTGGGGCACTGGTCTTAATTTTGGATCTGAAATGTCATTACCTGTGACATAATACTCTTAAAAGTATTTTTCAAATCATCTAATTAAGCAGTCTTTGATGAAGACCATTAATTGAGTCTGAAGTTTCTTCTGAAGGCCCAATAAAACCAGAGGACAGACCAGAACAAGTGAAAGTTAACTTTCCCAAGCAGTATTACTTCATTTCCTTTAACAGGGCACTATGATCCTGACTAAAAAACTATTCCAGAACCATGAAAAACAAATATGCAATCAGACCTAGGCGGATAAGAATCTAAGAAACACACTTTTAGGGATAGTTTTCCTCATGGACCTGGATTATGCCAACAGTGTTTAGAAAACTTGACTCCAAAAGTAACTTTCAGAAACAAATAACAAATAAAGCTTATCAGCAATAAATAAAAAAGATTCCGTTTTGCTAGTGAAGTGAGGGTTGGACAGTAACTAAAGCTACGCTTCAGTGGGGAGCACTGAGGTGAGAAGGGGTTTAAGTCAGCCAGGACTACCGTAGGTTCCACGTCCCGCCATCTTATGGAACTGCTGCCAGGTGAGTGGTCCCTGCACGTGCTGAATGTTCTCCCAGGTCCTGCCCGTGCGCTTCTTTTGGATGGCATCTTGGAGAAAGGGCTGCAGGGACAACAGCATGCGGACCACATCCTGAGAGGAGAGCATGCTGATGTCTAGCACTGGAAGAGACATGGGAACACAAAGGATAAGGGGATTAGCATTCTCCTCTTTTGGGTCATCATCTTGGATCTCAGTCATAGTCCATGACAAAGATGTTATTAGCTGTATCAGATTCTAAGGTTCTTGACCTAGGAGTCAAGAGAAAAAATAGTCTAAATTAGAGAAAAAAATAACTGATAACTTGTTAACCAAAACAAATAGAAAGAAAAATTGTTACTCTAGATAAGAGTTTACCTAAAGAATTGTTTAAAAGAGAAAAAATGAATAGGTATCATTTTTTAAATCATGGAAACCCATTTAAGAATTTCCATAAGAGAGCTTCAAAAGCTTTTTTACATCACATTACTTTTACTTGTGATTATCAATGCTTTGCAAGTGGGCCTGATGGCACATGCCTAATATCCCTGCAACTTGAGAGGCTAAGGCAGGAGGCTGACAAGTTCAAGGGCAGCCTCAGCAACTTATCAAGGTCCTAAGCAACTTAGCGAGATCCTGTCTCAAAATAAAAAGGGCTGGGGATGTAGCTTAGTGGTTAAGCACCCCTGGGTTCAATTCCCAGTACAAACAAACTTGTATGGATATGGATGCTTTGACTTAAGATGAGTAGATCAAAATGAACCTAAAATAGAAACTTTACAAAACTATTTAGGGCTGATGATGTAGTTCAGTGGTAGAATGCTTGTCCAGTGTGTACAAGGTCATGGGTTCAATCCCCAACACTAAGATGGGGAGGGAAAATAGGAGAGGAAGCGATTTTAATGTTCTTAATGTAAAATATTTTCACAAAATACCAATGCATAAAGAGAAGACCTGCAATGCAGCCAGAGGCAAACAGAACCGCAGCAGAGACAGCATGAAGCCATCTGGGTGCTGAAGAAGGTAAGGAATTAATTGTTTAAAGAGTAAATATTCCTTCTGCCAGCTGTCACTTGAGAGGAGTTTTTAACCTAGAATTTGAAAACCCCTGAGAATCCATGCTAGACCACATGAGTACTTGTGTGAATATGTTTGCACTTTTCCCAGAATGGAGGGTCCATAATGCTCATCATATTCTAAAACATGTCTGCAGAAAACAACTATCCAGCTGGAGGTGGCATGCTAGGAGAGCCTGCAGCTGGACTTCTGAAGATGGATGCTTGCTCTAGTTTTCTGGCTGATTAGAAAGGGTATTTAAGGGTTCTTATCATATTCTCAGATCTGTCCCTACATCAATACAACACAGGTTACAAACTGGTAGTACACAGAGTTTTTGTTTTTGTTTTTTCTTTAAACTCTGAAAGGACTACTCCAATTTCATGCACAAATGGGGGTACCCAGTTTCTCTGAAAACCTTAGGGGTGGCTGCTGCCATGGGGGACTTGACAAGTCAGGGTCAAACCCCATATCCCCATATGACCACTTGTGGAGCTGAGTGGCAGCCTGGCCTCTTGGACATTTCTCCACACCTTGCCCAGCTATCTGGTGAGGATAAAGCAGTGCTAATCACCTATACCTTAAACCTGTGCTTCTCTTTAATTTATAATAAAGAAACACAGAAAGTACTTCTATATTCATAGCGACCTAAAGTGGGAAATGACAAAACCACAGATTTGAGAAAAATAAAAGCAAGCCAGAGGGCCGGGGTTGTAGCTCAGTGCCTAGCACGTGTGAGGCCCTGGGTTCCATCCTCAGCACCACATAAAAATAAATGAATAAAATAAAGGTATTGTGTCAATCTACAATTAAATAAAAAATAAAAGCAAGCCATAAACTCCCTTCCTCTACACACAAAATAAAAGGTGTGTTGTGAAAGGATGTGATTTAAGGCATTGCTTTTTTGCAACTCTGTCTCCCATCTTATTCATCTATAGTAATATCTGCTAGTTTTAACATCTTAAAAATTTCCAGACTTCCCCTGCAATAAAGATGTCCACCTTCTCAAGTGGAAAGATGATACCACTGATTCACAGAGTGTGTTTCTGTCCAAAGGTCACAATCTAGTGAAAAGAACCACTGCAGGTGATCATGCACATTTCTTTAAGGAAAAGGTGGCATTTTCTTTACTTCATAAATTTATTCTGTGGACATTAATTAAAGGCTTGCTAAGCACAGGATGCTATTTGAACTTAAGCAGTTATGAAAATGAAGACAACCCTTTAATGCTCCCTTAGGGGTGGCTGCTGCCATGGAGTACCCAAGAGTACCTTCTTGCTTAGCCTGCTTGGAATGTGTGTCCTTCCCTATTCCACTGACCTCTGTCTTCTGGGTTTGCTTTTATTATTCTTTACTTCAGTCCATATTTAAGGAGCATTAATGACCTTTTCCTGCAAGACTGACAGCTGTTCAGAGGCAGAGTCCATGCTTCATTCACACACCCCCTCCAGCCTGGTCTCTGTCCCTTTCTTTTCACTGTGTGGTCATCCTGTCTGTCCCCACGCCCCAACAGAACCATTTCTCACTGTGCTCAGAAAATGTGCTTAACCCTTATCTGAATCTATTCAGCTGCACTTTAATGTCTGCAGACCCGTCTTCTTGATGCAACACTGCTTAATCCTATACACCTGGCTTCCAAGACAGGTCTTTCTCTGGTCTTCTTTCTCTACCTCCTTTACAGGCTCCCACTTCTGTCCTTGTCAAATTTCAGTGTGGCTTTGCCCACTGCTCACCCTACACTTCTTCCTCCTCCTAGTAAGCTTCTCTGTGCCCCGACTGGAAATATCACCCACATTCCAACCTCTCCCTGCCCACTGAACTCCAGGACTACGTCTCTACTTGACATTTCTACCTGGACTTCTCATCCTACTCAAGTATGTGGATCTCTGAATGACACCACTGTCTGCCCAGGGACCCAAGCCACAAACCTGGGCATCTTCCTTTACTTCTCCCTCACCCTAATCCCCCATACTCCTGGCATTAACAAACTCTGCAATAATACTTTTTAAACATCTCTTGACTGTGTCCATTTCTTCTCCACTCTAAGGCAAGCTACCATTTTTCATTTGGTCTTATATCCTCCCAGATGTATTCCTGCCATTTTCTAATCCACACCCCACATTATGGCCAGAATATAGTGTTTTGATTAACTATGCAAATCTGATGTCAATGCCTCTTCTTAAAACCATTAATGACTTCTTACTACTCTTCCGATGAAGGCCCAACCCCTCCATTAAAGGCTCTCTGTAATCTAGCCCCTGCTGGCTTTTTATTCTTCCATTTCTCTAGGAGTCCCAGGCTTCACATAACTCTGCATCTTCACACCTGCCTCTTCTTCTGGCTGGGATGCAACAACCTGCACCCTACCCTCTTCAGCTACCTAGTCCGTGCTCATCACTGAGTTCTCGGAGTAGGTGCTACTGCCTCGGTGAGTGTTTTCTGACCTGTAGTCTGGGGTGAGCCCTCTAGCCATGTGTTCATCACTCAGTGATTTGTAATAATATGCTTATGTGTGTAATTATTTTATTAACATTCAAATGTCCATTTTTCAAAATAGATAAGATACCCTGTCTCCCTCAGTCATGATTTTATGTCCCAGCATGTATCACAGTGTAGAGAGTGAATGATAAGGGAAGAGGCAAGCAGGTCGCTTAGAACTTTTTTAGAGCCCTACTCCAAAATGGAGATCCCCTGCCCATATGGTGCTGAGGATACCTCAGGGTCTCATGCATGCAAAGTATACGCTCTACTACTATTGAGCTATACCCTTAGCCCAACTGGAGCTTTTAATATGATAAGAGCTTGTAATGTATTTCAGTAACCACAAAGTAATGTGATCATTTTAATAAGAGATTCAATATGTTGGGAAGCCAGAGAAAGGGGAAAGTACTTGGTAAATGGACAGAAGGGTTTAAGGCCTCACTAGCACCTGATCCTGAGGAATGGGTGCATGTTAGCATGTGAGATATGCAAACGATCAGCGTGTACACTGGGGATGACTTTGATACTCTGCAGACACAGGCTGCCAAAATGGGTTGCCTGCTGTGATTGATATAAGAAGAAATTTTCAGAACACAATTACTCTTCTCCAAAAATATTTCAATAGAAACCATTGCCCCAGTTCTAAATTTAGGGAGAAATCAACGAAGCTCTCATTTTAGTTGTGTCTCTTTTTTTTTTCCTCAACAGATGAAATTTAAAATTTCTGTCACATAAACCAAGAAAACTTTTAAGTTATCGTCACATCAAGATACTTTTTAAGATGCAAATCTGAATTCTGGGACACCTACCATTGCTATGAGGCCAAGAGTGCACAGTGGCACTTCTCACCAGAGCTTCATCCACTTTCCCACCAGTGGGATTATCCACATACTGCCGTCCCTGCTCCAGCGCATTAAAGCACTCTGTCCAGTAATCATTGTTGTCTGCCTGTACCCGGTCATAACTCCAGCTTACACAGGGAAGAGTTTGGCGACTGTTAGAGGAAATATAGTCCAGGAAACTCAGAGAAGCAAAAGGTTGTGTATGTTGATTCTGAAGGAGAAGAAGAAGGCTTATGGGTGTCTCCTGGGATTTTCTGGCTCCCTCCATCTGAGGAAGAAAGGTGGTCTGACACATCATTAAGCGCCTCTCTGCAGCCTGACCAATATCAGAATTCTTCCCAAAAATATCCAACTCATCTTCAAGGAAGAGTCCCGAATTGTAGCCAAGTTTGCGGTTCATAATCGCACTAAACCCACAGGTGCAGCGGTACTGGTCCTCATTGGAAGAATCGGGGATGTAGAGCCCAACATCTGCCCCTTTGATGTTCATGTTGCAGGCACAGATGCAACAGCTGTCAAAGTTTCTGTCTTTAAAGATATTCATCACAGAATCTGAGAGAATCAGGGTGACATAAAGACTGTGGGCCTCAGGAATTGGCTGCATGGTGGCAGGCTCCACAGAGTTAAGGGGCCGTGTGGTAGAGGGGGTAGAGGCTGGTGACCCCTGATCAGTGCTGTCATATTTAACAGACCCTTGACCACTGGCAGTGCCCCCACCTCTGGGAGTTCTTGGGGTTCTGGGGGTTCGTGGTGTGGGGACTGAAAAGCGAGGGGTCGCTGGAGATGGGAGGACTCCTGCCCCACTGTTGCTGGCTGGGGCAGCGCTGTTCAGCGTCACCGGCGTGTTCATCTGTGGTGTGTTCAGATAGTCTGGATCTGCTAGGCTCCCAACACTAGGCACATTACTACAACAAATAAAAGAAAGGGTGAGGCAGGGTGGTACGCTGCAGACACCAGAGTCCACACACCAATCAGCTATCATTTGGTATATACAGTTTTCTCTTTAACAGCAACAACAACAAATGTAAGAAACAATCAGTGCAGAGTCTTAGAGAATCGAGAAGCAACACATGAAGAATATTCTATGCAGCTCTTTCCTTCTATTTATTCCACATTTAAACAAACCTCATCTCAACCTTTGGAGGAAACTTTCATGATCTTTATAAGCAAACATGACACTGGGTTTGATCAATGTAATTTTGGAAAGCTGTAACTACCAAACGGAACTTGGACACACAAGTTCAGATGCTAAATTAGCTACAGGATCACAGGATAAAATTTCCATCTAATTTGCAATTACATTTTTGTCATTTTTTGAAATTAAAAGTCTGCCAGTGTGCTTGTTCTCTGAGGCTATAATCTATATATGATATTGAAGTAGCTATAATCAAATACACGTGAAAATTTAACATTTTTTTCTAATTTTCAAAATGCATCCGTCTCTAGGCTTAGTAATGAGTGACCACAAGGGAATTCTGATTCACATAACCCACTTACCAGTACCATCCTGCAATTAACAGAAATATTACACATGCTGTTAAGAGGCTTTAGTATTAATAGAGTCGGGGTGTAGAAGGGCATATAACGTATCATAGTCTCCAGCTTCTAAAAGATTTTTGTAGGGTGGCAGTCACTTTAGTTCACCTTTTATTTTTCAACATGCTATGCATTACATATAATACAATTATTTCCATTCCCTGAGAAGAACTGGGATATTTTATCTATTTACTCATAAGCAGAGACTTTTCTTTTTTTGAATAGCCAAACAGAAAACAAAACAGTAGTGTCTGTGGTATTCTGTTTGCTTTCCCATTATAAAACACTCTTCTGACACACTTTGCTTGATGTATCTGTATAACAGCCTGTGAGCCCAATCTTTGCATTTACAAGGTACCAAAAGAATACAGGCTGTTTAGTCTCAAGATTTTTTGCACACAGTAATTAAATTGACGATCCTCCAATAAATTGCATCCTCCTTCACTTATAAATGTGAAAAAAGAATGCGAGAATAAATACCTTTTGTCAAATAATTTTGTGTGATTTTTTTTAAATGACTAAAGCACTAGCCCAAAAATTCTAATAAGGCACTATAAATAAATTTCAAATCTGAGTCACAGTGGTATCTCTGAGTATAGATAAAAAAATGACCCAGAAAACTTGACTGACAATCACTGCTCTCTCAGAGACCAAAATAATAAGAATGTAATAATGATCTTCACACTAATTGGATTCTTTTCAAGTTTTCCTGTTCAACAAAACCCTAAAATTATTACCCAGCTCAGATCTGAAAAGGAGCTATGACTACTAACGGAAAATCTAAATAATTAAAGTGTTCCCTAGGTAGTTAAGAATGGTTGAGCTCACACAGCAACATATTCATTTTTTTTCAATAAAAATGAATTGAGTACCAACTCTAGGCAGAAGCTTGGCATTCAACAGACAAGGAGAAAGAAAAGTTGGCTCATAAGCAAGAAAAGCATATTCAAAGCAAGTGACTACAGGTGTACTGAGTGTGTCAAGGAGTCCAGAGTGATGGAGACCAGAGGCCACAGCAGGAAGATTACACAGTCTGTGCTGGCCAATAAAGTAGCCATCACCACCCCAGGGCTAGATTTAAAATAGCATGAGCAGAACGAAAAATTCAATCTTGGTCTTGCTTTTCAAACACCAAGTGGTCAACAACTACCACACAAGACCAGTAGCTGCCACATAGGACAGGGCAGATATAAAACACCTTCTTTGACAAAAAGGTTTATTAATCATGTCAGTTTAGAATGCTAAGAGTCACTGAGATGGCAAATGACAGATGTAATAGATCAAAACAATAATCAGAATTATCAAAACATTGCATAGCAATGTGGTGGCAAGTGACCTTTTCAGGGAAACTGCGTGTGAGAGAATTAAACTGTTGAATAGGTACCTGAGGGTCCTGCCTCATTCATCGGCAACAGTGCATGTTAACCTACCCCCCATGTCCCAGGATGTTCTAGTGGTGTTGTGCCAATATCTAACTAAGAAAGCTCAAGGACAACTGGAGCACAGCAGCACCCTGAAAACCAGACGCTCACATCAGTTTACTTTCAAGCACATTCTTCCACATTGCTAGTATGTTGTCATCTCTGTGGTACTGCCACAAACATTAGTTGCTGAAGCCTTTCAAAAGTTCCCTGTGGCATACAGGGCAGGATTACTCCGTTTTAAAAAGAAGAGCACTTAGATAAAAAGGTCATCTAATGACATACACAGAATTTTTACAAGGCAGAAATGTCTGCTCTATGACACTGCAGCTGTGGCTTCCTGCTGCCCAAATCTAGGTTCTTGACATCCATCTATACATTTACATGTGATGTGTATCCATCATAGTTCTTCATTCTGAGACTGACTTACATACATGAAACCTGGTTATTGCATTAACTTTGATTTCATCAATATGTTTTAAAGAAGGTCACAAACATGTAGCCCATGGAAGGGGTCTGAACATAATTTCATTGGTTCCTAAAGTTTGACTTTGAATTAGTTGCCAACACTTTAAAATGTGAAAATGTACATCCAAGTCCAGATTTCTACCCACCATCAAAAACAAAACCCTACCACATTAACCTCACTCCTGTCTGACAACAACTCTGCCACTGACTAGCAAGTGTGGCACACATGGGACCCACTCACTCCTTCTGTCCCCCCAAATGAGGTTGAGTAGCAGTAGAACCACCTTTTTAACCTGCCCATTTCATTCATATATTGCTTACCTGGCCCCAATACAAACATGAGTTTGTGGCCTTTTGCTTTATAACATTTAAATTATCTTATTATGAAATTATTTATTTAAGGAAAGACTGATTCTACATCATTGATATAAGTACTATTTTTCTGGACAGAATGAAATATGTCCATGCTGCTATAGACACCTCCTTTCCCATCCTCTAAATCTTTCCGCCATCCTGTAGCTATTTTCATTTATGATATGGAGTCAGTAACAGAAATTATCTACATTAATACTTAATTTTAAACTGTTTCTAAACAACACACTGAAATCATCACCTTATACCAAAACAAAGTTCTTACCACAACCACACAAAGAATATTACTAACTCCAGTCAAGTGCTCAATTCCATCATACACATCAATTTGGCACTGAATGAGCATAAACATCAAAGTTCCCAATGTAATTACCCTCAGTTTTTAAATATATGAAAAGTCATTTAGAAATAAATACATTTTTTTAACCTAAGATCATGTATACAAAAGCATGAATGGCCAATAATGGCAAATTCTAATGACATGCTACTGTACAAGAACTGACAGAGCTCCTGTACATACTTGTAGCCATCCCTAATGAAAGTGGCTGCAGGGGGCATGGGCAGTTGTTCAATTTTAGGAGGAATTGCCCACGAAGGCCGAAACAGACAGGCATCAGGTATCTTCAGAGGTAGCAGGCAATGGCTCGGCAACATCTTCAGTGGAGCAAACATGGAAGATCCCACAAAAGGCTGAAAGGGTGGAACTCTGTGCACATATGAAAAGTCCTGTGGCAACAAAAGGGCTGGTGTTAGTTCTGGAAAGCTACTGAGGACAAAACCACAGCTGCGCAGACTTTTATAAACAGCAACAAAAACTACTGTTAATTCATCAGAAAAAAGCTGATGCCAAAATTTTATATTAATCAAGACACTAACAAGTATGCCTCATGCTCCAAAACAAATTGTTCTTAGTCATATATGTATAGCACATCAACAATACCATTTCAAAAACAGTACCTATGGATCCACATGGAAACACCCTGTCTTGGAAAAGTTGATATACTGACAATTACCTTTATTTCCTCTGGTTTGGGACTTCCTAATCCATCTTCTACTTCCATTTTGAATTCTGTGAGGTGTGTTGAAACCATACTGACCATAGGACTCTCCATCATGCCTAATGCTGACACTGTCTCTGAACTGATCCCATCTTTATAATTCATCACAGGAGAAAATGCAGGATGCTGTTCCAAAGATGGAGGGGTGGGGAACATCCTTTGCAAGTCTGCAACTGCTAAAAGAAGGGAAAAAAAAGAACATTTCTTTTAACAATCAAGACTTCTAAAAACAAGTCTACTTCACAGCCATGTACCCAATTAGGCACCAGAAAATAATATTAACTGAATCAGTTATACATCAGAATATTAATAATGGAAGCTTCTAAGAAGATGGTCTTTGGTAGAAAATTTTACTCCTCTGGTACTTTACTAGTATCTTTTTAATGCTCTATGATATGACTTCATGTTAATTAAGTGAATGAGTGCTACAAAATGTTTTTCTTCTAGTAATTTACTTATTGGAAAGTCTAAAGAGATGAATTAAATAGAAACTGGAAGCAATTTGATGGAGTAACCGCATTATTAAAAATTCTATCCATGTTACAATTATGTATGAAATATTACAGAAAATAAAAGTTGTTTAGAGCCAAAATGGTGGTTTTTATGCAGTACGATTATTTGGTGCAGCTCTTTCACGAAAACAATTCCACACTCTCTTTCTAGGCTGATATTAAAATGAAATTTTATAGTTAGGATCAAAAACCCACCCTAGAATCAAAATAATTTAACATAAAACAACCAGTGTGGAAGGGGAATACTTAGAACAGTGATTCTCAATTAGGAAAACAAAACAAAACAAAACAAAACACAACTTTACTACACCTGAAGTGATCATCATCACTAACAGACTCATTAAGATACTGATTGCAGAATATACACCGTGAAATACAAGTTGTCATTGTAAAACTCGCCCACTAGGGGGTGTCCTGCACTGTAAATTTATAAAGTTTGGAGCCATAAGTTTAAATCAGCAATTTGGGATCATATTGAATATCCTAATTTCCTATCCTATTGTCTTTCTAGCAATTTCACAATTTAAACAGACAAATAGTCATCACCAAATAGACTAAGATCTGACGTCTAATCCTTAATCAGAAATTAATACAGAACTGTCTCACACAGTCTCAGACTTCCCCAGGCTGCAATCTAAAGCAGAGCTGTATAAAAAAGGGATAGGGGACTAAGGTCTACAACCCAGGTGGGGAAATAGCTTTGCTATGGTCAGGTCTCTTCTGCCCTCGGGGCCTCAGATCCCTCAGCTAACTGGGAAGGATCGACAAAATGTGTAATTCTCAGCATTTCTTCCATGTTTCCCTTTTTTGGGGGGTAGGAGGAACTTCTGAGGATCTCGGCATATACAGGCAGAGAAAAAGTGAAAAGCCTGGACTAGATCATTTTTACCACGTTGACTAGTGAAATAACTATATAATCCTAAATCATTTACTACGTCTAAGCTTCAGGTGCTATATAAGAAAAAGAGGAGAGAGGCCAACAGGCTTGAAATCAGATCTCAACTTTCACTTCTATTGGAGAAGCTTCCCTTCTATTTGCTATAGTAGGAATCTATATAAAATTCCATTAGAGGAAAGCAGAGAGGATCATGAACTGAAATCAAATTCTGTTCATGTATGAGACTGTTGGGATGAACAACTACTATACATAATTATAAAGCTCTAATTGAAAAAAAAAAAAAAAAGATTTCCTTAGACAAAATGGTGCCTACTACTGTGAAGAAGAAGAGCTGAAATCCCAAAGTTAATATTCAAGGCACCTTCTTGCTATGAGAATATTCTACTCAAAAGAAACTGAACAATTTCTAGAAACTAGCAAAACCAACTAAGCCACAAACTACTAGCAAACCATTTTAGACACGATATAGCTGATACACTCTGAGGCAGTTAAGAGTGTAGCTTCCATATTAACAGTTAAGTCTCCTTTAAAACAAACAGGAAGAATTTAATATGGAGTTAGGTTACACTTGAAATAAATCTATTCCCCTTTAACCTTTTCCCAAGCCAAAGAACAGCTACTACAAAATTTTAATATAAGCTTATTTATAAGCATAATATTTTAAATTATTATTCTGCTTTATAAAATATTTAAACTAACACTGTCTTAAGATCTTAATTATCCATATAGATCTGTGAAAAATACAGAAAATGTGTAATGCCTCTCAAAGTGATGGGCTTAACCATTCCAACTATGATAAAATATTTTACAAAAAATGGCTTTATTAAATTAATTTTTTAATTTTCTCTAAGAAATGAAATAAAGGCATATTCCAATTAAGCCTACCCAACTTTATTGATGCTACCTAATGCACTCATATATCTTTAAGTTTTCAAAGTCTCAGGTACCCTGTTAATTTTTATCAAAGGTAACAAAGAAAGCATAGATAAAATTTCACTTGTTAGAAATTCACTTTAAAAAGTGGTCTTCACCATTCTTATTATCATATATTCCTAAAGAAGATTTTTAACCTAACTTCAATTCTGCATCTGTAAACTGGTAATAATATCTACCTCATATTTTTGTGCGTGTTAAATGAGACGACATGAACACTGTGCCAGGTACAGCTTAAACATTCTGTAAGTGATGAAGTCAGCACAATTCAGTCCTCCCCCCTCAATTCTGGTTTCATTGGAAAAAGATGAAACTGCTGTTCAGTTACAGGAATTTTCTGAAAAGAGCTGACCCCAAATTAGTTTTGAGATGACAAACGGGGAACTGGCCTCAAAATGGGTAAGGTAAAAAGAAGATAGAGACCCAGAGGAAAAAAATACTTGGTCTTTAAAAATAGAGAAACATGGATTGCCATGCAACTTTCTTCCTAGAGAAAGGCTAAAGTGAAGTCAGGGACAGCTCCCAGAACAGACGGTAGGGGAGGAATCCAGCTCCTAGTGCTCCACGACTTCCACCCTGCGAATCCTCACCACACTTCAGCAGGAACTCAGCGATGACACAGACCTTCAGCCTTCAACAAACACACACCGCCAGGACCAAAACACTCCACCATAGGCTGTCCTGTTGATTTCTCAGCATCCTCCCCACCCAGAGCATCTACCAAAGTCCTTTGAAAATAGTTACATGCCGTTTCAGAACAAAGGTCGCCAAATAAAAACTCCAACTTTCTTTCATACTTCAAACTGACACACTTTTAGACAAAAATTCGTAAGCAACTAATTAGTAAAACCTGAGAAAAACGCCTGTTTGATTACTTTATTGTAACACAATATACCTTAACACAGAGGTGACACTACACTAAACCTTGTTGTTAATTTGTTGCTTTCTTCATTATCATATACACAAATTAATAACCACAAACCTGTGCTTTCCAACACTGTAACTACTGACTGCATGTGGCTACTGAGCATTCAAAATAGGGTCAGGCTAAACTGAGATGAGCTGCATGTATAAAATATATAAAATATAAATATACAAAGAGTAACACAAAAATGTAAAATATCCCAATAACTTTTTATACTGATACAAGGATATATTAAGATAGAATATTATTATCAAAACTTATCTCACATTTTTCACTTTTTTAGCATAGCTACTAGAAAATTTAAAATTACGTATGTGGCTGTCATTTGTGATTCACTTTGTATTTCTATTGGACAGTGCTGTTCTAGACATTAAATGTCATTACACATCTGTCTTTCCACCTCAACATCCAATAAAGCTACTACAGATATGAAAACTTCTTGCTAGTCTATTTTCATTATCATTTCTTGGGAGGAAATACTGTGTAAATGTCTACACACCACCCTCCCCCAAACACAAATTTACATACATACTTTTATCTGGCTCTTCCTAGTGATAATATTTCATATTAATTAATTTTTATACCTATACTTTATCATCAAATTCTGAGTAGCTTCTTCTCAAAACAATTTCTTCTTGAATAAAAATGAAAGGAGAGAGCAGGCAGTATACTCCATTGGGCAAAGACATAACAAGCAGGACATCTGTGACATGCTCCCAGGCACTTTAACATCTTATATCACTGCTTATCACTTCATGTCAAAAAGGGCAAAGGGTTAACTGGGTCTTCAAAAGGAAAAAAAAAAAATCACTCATCTGACCTATCCCATATGTATCTATTTTAAAACTATTTCTTTTAATCTGTGAAGTTCCATGTTTGTAAAAATTCTTTATTGCAGAGTAATAAAAAAAGGAAAATGTTTAATTAAAAAACTACAGCAATTGGCTGGCCATCATTATTCATTTTCATTCATGTCATGCTTAAGAAAGCTTTGCATATTTAAAAAAGTGATAGATCCACTTAAGCTGTCAAAATCCAACCTCTGTATACTTCCCACTTCTACATTTGAGTAAATCAGCACTACATTTATAGGTTCATAAAACTTTTTGACTCATCCCTGTGACACGGTGGTTTTTCCCCTCAATTTGTTCTCATTACCAGATGAAGTTCACAAGAAGGTATTGAAGAATGATTTGCTATGGAATTATATCTCTGCTTCAGAGAACTTTTACATGCTGCCCTGACTTTCCTTTCTCTTATACAATAATGTGGCTTCTTAGAAAAAAGAATGTACTAAAATATACTATATGTCAGCATATATATGAGAAAACTCCTTGATCTCAAAAGAAAACACAAAACTCAGGTGGCTGGGCAGGAGGATCCAAAGTTCAACTAGCAAGATCCCTGTCTCAAAAAAAGACTGGGGATTTAGCTTAGTGATAAAAGGCCCTGGGTTCAATCCCTAGTACCATGAATGAGTGAAAGACAGACAGACAGACAGACACACAAAAACTTCAATGTGAATTAGTAGTAGTAGTAGTAGCAGCAACAGTAGCACTATTGAACTCAGGGTGATCTGCCACTGAGCAACATCCTGAGGCCTTTTGATTTTTTGAGACAAGGTCTCCCTAAATTGCCCGACTTGTACCAAACTTGCAATCTTCCTGCCTCAGGCTCTCAAGTCGCTGGGATTTCAGGTGTAGACCACTGTACCTAGCTCAATATGAATTTTGAAAAGGACCACAGAAAACAAAATCATTATTTTTGAATTAAATTTATGAAAATTGAAATGTTTTGTACAATGTCTCATAGTGAAATATCACTCTGAAAATCAGAAGTGCAGCATTTATCCTACTAGGAGGGGACTATTAGAAAAATAAACCAAAAACATGTTTTTCTACATTTACACTATAAAGGTTAGCTTTTTTTTTTTTTTTTTTTTTTAAATACCTGGGACTGAACCCAGTGGTGCTTTTCCACTGAGCCACTTCATCATCCCTTTTTATTTTTATTTTGAGATAGGGTCCCGCTAAGTTGCTGGCCTCAGACTTGTGATCTGCCTCAGGATTCCAGTTGTGCGCCACCATGCCCAGCACAAAATTAATTCTTAATTTCAACTCAAAAGAAGGCTGCCTGCTAATCTCTCAGGAAGATCAACTTGAAAAAGTTTTAACTTAGAATTTTGTCAAAAGCGAAAATAAAGAGGGAAATTTCAGAAAAAGCACCACCGATTTTGAGAACTTTTCTATGAGAAGTTTATAGCAGCAAGCCCGAGCTCAGTTGGCTTTATCCACATACTTGGTGGGTATGGAACAGCAGCTCTTCCATCCTTCCCAAGAGGTCGGTCTTCCATCCCAACCGTAGGCATTTTTGATGAGCGCAGTGCAGGTGATACAGCCTGAGAACAGATAATGATGGTGATGGTGATAATTATTATTAAAACAGAGGAGCACACAGAGTCAGCATTTTGAAGAGTATGCCTCCTGAGATTCAAAAAAAAAAAGGATGCTTCCTTACACAGCATGCACCAGGTGAACTATCAGAAATCCCAGCAGAACTGTGAAACACAGGACATGGTCATAAGCTTAGCGAGGAAGAAAAACTGAGAGTCCTTTTTTTTCCTCCCTCATAGATCTACTACGCCATCACAGTAGAGTTTACAGACCTTCAGCAACTTTCCCTCTCAGGTCACTAGAAAAACTGTTTCTCAGACAAAATGATTATATTAGGGTGGAGCTTCAGCAGTGATTGGCAACTGGTCTAGATTCCCTTCTGCTTGGAAGCAGGAAGCTAAAACAGATGACCTCATGATCTCCAATTATTTTTATTTTTACCACAATGAACTATGTACCTTTGATATCTATTTTGTCAGTTAGTGTTCATCTTCTCTCTCTCTCTCTCTCTCTCTCTCTCTCTCTCTCTCTCTCTCACACACACACACACACACACACACAAACTTTATAAAATTATTTAAATACACAGAGATACTTTGGTGAATTACTCAAAAAAAAGAAAAAATCAATTCCCTTAGTAGGCAAGATCATCTTTAAGAACTCAAATAAACTGGTAACAAAACAAAAACACATAAAGAAAAACAGAAATATTACAAATAGAAGGTCTTTTATTTACATAAAATTAAATTCAAAGATAATTCAGATGTAAACTTGGCCATCAGCCTCTACTTACTAGTTAGATGAAGTAGCAATTGATTCTAAGATAAACTATTCATGTGATTAAATGCTAGACCAGAAATCAGTTAAACAGAAACACTCAGAGAAATGAAAATTCAATTAAAAATGTCCAACTCCCTAAAAATTATATTCTCTAAATTAAAGCATTACTTCATATCACTCAATAGTAACTTACAATTTATTCAGAAAATAAGTTCAATGGCACAGAGCACACTCACAATCACTAGGGAGGATGGCTATGAATAGTACCAGGCAATCCATACTGTTTACTTTTTCCCTTGCTACTTTTTTGATTTTTGATTCTTTTTCTTGTCGTACTTTTCCTACCATCACCACCAGAGCATCTAACCTTGCCCTCAGGATCCTTAAAACCAATGACAGGCAGTGCCTGGCTTTCAAAAGGTAAGATCAAAAAGGACCTTCAATGCCTAAATACGAAATGTGCTGTTTCTTCTACCAGAGTTTTGCACATTGCCGTGTTCTCTTCTTTCACAAAGCTACTGCCTGAATTAAGGTTTTCCTGTTCTAATTCAACAAAATAACAAATAGGGATTCTTGCTTCCTGCACGTTAAAATAGTAAAAAACAATATGCACTTCTTACAGTGCACAACCACCCCAACAGCCTTCCTAGGAACATGTTACCGATAGTGTGAAGTCCAGAGCCCCACGCCTGGTCCAAACCCTTCCAAGTCCTATCAGACTTTGGCCACCAAGAAATAGCAGACTAGTGAGCTGTTCCTCATCCCCCCAATCCTATCCTTTCTTGCTGCTTAATCAGGGCTCATTCCACACTCAAATTAACATCCCTCCCTGCTTCTAACTGCCCCCAGCCTTTCCAGATTTCAAGTCAAATCATTCTTCAAGGCCTTTATGATCTTCTAATCTTCCAAGTACTTATAACACTAATGGTGTATAATATCTGTTAATTAGCCACTTTTGATTGTAAAGTTAGAAAGGACTTTAGAAATCTGATCTCTACTTAACCTTCAAGCCTTAATTTAAACACCAATGTCCTGTCATTTTGTACTTGAATGAATGCTCAGCATCCTTAGATTCTGATCTGTTCCTGCACTCATAAGTATACTGCAACTTTATATGCTGTTTCTCCTTAAGTCTGAGTGTCTGAAGTACAAGGGTGATAATTTAATCATATTTATGGCGTGATGATCAGCTTTAGTATCTGCCACAAAGGAAGTGATCATCAAATGATTAACAAATGTATATAAAATGGATGGAAGGGTTGGTAAGTGAATAAATGAAAGAATAATGAACTGACTTCTTTGAAAAGAGAGCCTATGTTGCTCATCTCTGGGTTCAGAATAACGGATATTTATGTTTGTCCAAAGATACAGAGCTGATTAAGAGGATAAGCACACAAATTCCTAACTGTTAGCTCAGCTGATCTGCAAAGAATTGTAATTCTTACCTGTCACTATAATCGTGACTTTTATTAAATAATTTGACTTCCAAGTATATAAATTTTATTTCCCTACCACAATACTAAGATCCTAAAAAGTACAGACCATTTAAGTGTGCATTCTTCAAAATGAAGACTAACCACTAGTTTATTAGATAAGAAAAAGGTATGTGGGCATTATATTAAAAATCTGATTTAAAGAAATACACATAATACATTTCCTATTAGTCCCATAATAATCAGAGAATTTACTAAAATATATGTGAAAGATTTTAATATTTACAACTCGAAACACACTAGTGGAAAGCAGGGATCAACAAACAAAACCCTAGAGGTTTAGCTACTACACTAACAACTTTTTGAATCTTTCAAAGCATACAAATATTTTTGAAGAAACTTCAGAACCCGAAATCATAGCCCCCCAAATGAGTTGATCAAAATACAAAAAAAATAACAAAACACACTGACATTAAATCCTCCTTTGATGAAATTGTTCTATGTGTAGAACACAAAACATACTATACACTCACCCCAAGTTCGTCATCATCAGAATTATCAAAGATGTTGTCTAAGTCATGCAGGGAAGGTGCCAAATCTGTCACCTGCGTAAGGCTACTGGAGCCAGCTCT
Organism: Spermophilus citellus; assembly: GCF_964194105.1. Classification (NCBI taxonomy): domain Eukaryota; kingdom Metazoa; phylum Chordata; class Mammalia; order Rodentia; family Sciuridae; genus Spermophilus; species Spermophilus citellus. Next base: position 85,241,483 of record NC_138184.1, read on the forward strand.
GCCAGCTGCATTATCCTGCCGGACATCTGTAGGACAGAAGGCAAAAGAAATGTAATGAGCAGCTCCATCAGGCAAGAAGAAGTGAGGAAAGGACATGGATCTCAATGAACATGATCTGCTTGTGATTTTTCCCCCTATGGTTTTAGTTAAATTTAGAGACAATTATTTCCAAATATGTTCATCAGTTTTGAAAGGAACTGAAAAACAAACTATAAAAATATATTAAAGATGAGATCAAATCATTGCTATAACAACAGATATAATTTTAAATTGAGACTCATCTCCCTTGCATTTTATTTTAGCAACAATCCAAGTGAGGCAAATAATCATTGTACACACCTGTTTTAGTAGCAGAACTGAAAATAGACATGGCATTTTTCCCATCAGGCACCGGCGTGGAATGACCTGGTGTAGTGACATCCTTGGTACCAAATCCATCCTCTGACTGTATAATAAATTCAGCCAAACAAAACACATGAACACCAACCCAAAGTGTGGAATATGAGGGAGAACACAAAGAATTAGAGGGTAGAATGGAATTTGTTATGAGCACAAGTATGATAAATCATGGTCTATGCAACCAAAGGATACAGAAGATATGTCCTTGCTCTGGAATTTAAACAGAACCAAGAAATCCCCACTGTCCCCTCAATCCTATGGGATAATCTGAGTGAATCAGGGGTTTATTCCTCAATAGTACTGGTGGCAACTGATTACAGACCTGCCGTGGTGTTAACAGCTGCCTTTACCAACATTTTAGACACTGAATTATAGATTAAGCCTTCTGGATCTACACAGATCCTTGTAAAAGAATCTAAAAAACATTGCCCTCAACTATACTGGCCTCTTTCAATTGTCACTCTTCTACTCTTGAGAATCTTTCTTTAAATGGCCCAGTATTTTAGAATGTCTTAAAATTTAAGGTTAAAGACAGCAGAAAGACCCAGTACTCACTTGTATGATAATGAAACAGTAAAATTAATACTCAGAGTCTATGGATAGTGTTGACGTTAGTTCAGAGAATATATAGGTATAGCGCTTAGCACAGTAAGCATAATAGGCGCTCAATAAATGGTAGGTACTATCATAATCATTCTTTCTTTACATTTTGGGTATTTGGGAATAATATTTAAAAAGAAATAGGCAGGGAGCATAGGCCAACAAGAATTAGCATATGAGAAAACATGCACTGTAGAAGCTATAGCCTGGAAAATATGCAGCTTCATTTATGTTCGGCTGACTTTTAAACAAAGGTAAGCCATGACATAAAAAGGAACAATACGCTGTTCAATACAATAGTACCAAGAGCATGAACATGGGGACATAGCAATCAGGCAAGACTACCTCGAACATTCTGCCTCAAGTCTTCCCACACATGTTGCACTGACAGAAATAGAAAACCACACCGTGCTATGTTCGCTCTGTAGTAAATGGTACCTTATTCTTTTTCAGGGAATCCTTTTCTGTCCCTTGTTTGCATTTCTTATTTGCTGTGAAGATGTATTTTATGTCGCCATCTTCAAAGGTATATGGGTCATTGACTTCTCCCAAACTGTCTCCAGGTTGCTGTGACAGAGGCAACGGGTCAAGGAAGTGGAGTGACTGCATCTGGGGCTGCTTGTCTTGCCAGATTTTAAACCGTTTGTTAGGTTGTGCTAAGAGTCTAAAAGGGAAAGTAAATGATAAATTGAACAAGATAAACAAAGTAAAATGATTATTTTAAAAGAAAAGAATTTATGTTTTAGAGGATTTTCAACAAAGCTTTTTAAAAAACTAAAAATTCATCTACATTGTGATTTTTCTTTTCAAGATTACATTGGCAATTAAATAAAATTTAGCAGGCTTCATCAAGAACATGTCTTTATCTCCAATTCCATGAATTGCACTTAAAAACAGTTCTCAGGACAGAGAACCTAGGTTCAAATTTTCTCTGCAAAACCCTAGTCTTTCAGTTATAAAGTTAGCATAATAATATGGCTGTGGTAAAGATTAAATGAGATAATATTAATGTAACATAAATACATAAGTGTAATGTATTAACATAAATATATAAAGTATTTAGAATAATGGGTGGTTCAAAAGCGTTAAATATGTTATCACTAGATGTATAATACATACCTAAGGGCATGCAAAGCCTTCCTCAAAAGTGTCATCATACAAAGACAGCAATATGAAAAAGTTTCATAAACATAAATTCTTAGATAAGCAAGCAGCAGACCAAAAATAAATTAACATATACTGAGTATATTAGAATGAAACAGAGACCTTCACATGCCAGTGTGTTTAAATAACGACACGTGCTAAACCTCATGAAGGACAAACTATTTTCAATATGCAGAAATCAGAACAGTTTAATTGGGGGCCTGCTGGTTCAGTGGGGAAAGATGAGGAGAACCCTGATTCTGGGAGCACCCCTGCTGTGATGCCCAACAGGTAGGTGGTGAAGGGGTTACCTTACCTTTGCAGTGCAGTGCTCTCTGAGTTCACCTCCATTTTGGCATCACATCTCTCACCCTGGAGCTCTGGAGGCCTGAACTCAGCATCATCGCTGGCTGGGAGACGAAAACTATGCCACCATTTATCTGATGACTCTGGGTTTGAGGGCCTAATCCCACAATATAAGGCCGTCTCGCTGACCTCTGCCATCAGAGGCAGTCTTTGGCCTACGAGGACAGTTCTGTCATCTAAAGTAGACAACTGCTGAAGTTCTAGCCCATTTCCATAGAGGGCTGGATTCACAGGGACAGACGGTGGGTCCAAACTTTCTGTTTCCTGACCTCGTGGCTGAGGGCTGAGTGTTGGTGGCAGAGGGGAAATAGGGGAATGAGGTGAATCCATAGGATTCAGATTCATTTGCTTGCTTGTATTTCTGGAAGGCACGGCCATTTGCTTATCATACTTCCGACTGCTAGACACCTCTAAGGAGGAGTCCATCCCTGCCAACCCTAGCTTTTGTCCCGGTGTATCCTGTTCCATGCATAACTCTTCAGCCACAGACGGCCGATGATGAAAGGGTATCAAGGGTCTCTTTTGCAACTTGTCTCCTTTTTCTTGTCTTTCTGTTGTTTTGTGCTTAGAAGAAGCAGGAGGTGGTAAAGATGAAGATGATGATGGTCCTGCACTGAACCCTGGTTGAGACATTGTGGGAGGTCGACTGGGTCCTACTGCACACCGTTTTAAAAGTTTATGCCTAAAATAAAAGTTAAAATGAAGTCAATGATGCATCAATAAAAATAACTGCATCAGTATAACATAGAAAAGAGATGCCTTTGACAAAGTTATTTTTATGCAAACATTAGAAGACTTAATATGTTTAAAGGCTTCTTTCAGGTTTTAATTATGTTTACAATGACTAAAAACATAATACAGCCTGACAGAATGTGAAGCATCAGTATGTACAAGCTAAGCAGGTAAAAAATGTACTTAACAGGAAAGGTAAATTGTTAATATGTTTCTAACAGCTACAAAATTACTGATTTGAAAAAACTCCTTATTGTCTTAATTTGGTGAGGGCCTCATATAATCCACTCTTAACAGTATGTTAAAATCTTTAGAGTCACAAGATTGTCTGCTCAGAAAAAAAACAAACAATTTTCAATTTCAATTTTATAACATCACTAACTTTCACACAGAATGGTGTGTAATGACTTATAGTGTTTAAAGTTGGAAATGAAATTAAAACAAATCTCCCTGTAAAGTGTGAAAGTAAAATAACAAGGGTCCATTCCTAAGAACATTTAATATGATAAATATACTAAAAATCTTATCTGCCCACTATAACCAGGAAAAAAGGAATAGATGACAACTTTGGATCTTACCAGCCACAGGTTAAAATAAGACAGAAGTAAAAAGTTTGTAAAACAATATACTAGTGTAAATGGACGAGCTAAGCAAGAATACAAGTCTGCTCATATCCTAACAAACTTCTTGGCAAGCATGGGTGTGAAAAATGGTTGAGTAAGGACCTCCCAGATGATGCCAAGTTTTAATCTGTGCAACAAAGTTATATAGCAGGTCAGCAGGTTCCTCCCAATGTATAAATCATTCCCAGGGAAAAAATGTAAGCTCTCCTGTGGTGTAGCAGTAACTCTCTGAGGCCACTAGGGTGGCATTAAATTACTGCTGCATCAAACTAAATGATGCCCTAGTGGGCAGTAAAACGGATTTGTGTGGCATAATGGGATGGTTTAGTGGGACAGCAGGATAGCTGCCCTGTTCCATAAGACCATTAAACAGTGGGAGGAGTGGACCATTCCACCGCTTGGGTTTGGTAATCCTGCAGCAAATAATCTGAAAACACTCTTGCCAAAGTCTCTGCTTTTCTAAAAAGATAAAATCAGAATTCCTGATTTTGAAGAAGGTTATCTAAGCATAAGGCTATAGATAGTTCAGCCAGTGGTGTACACTAAGCAATAAGGATACAGTACCATAACAGGTGAATGTCTCATCAGAAAATACCTCCAATATAGCTTCTAAAAGTACTTATTTTAAAATCTAGGCTCTAAAAAAATCTTTTACACAATCTTTTTCTGATTTGGATTTTCTCAGCATTTAACAATTGTAGTCTAATATCAGATAGAAACTTTATGGCAGACTCTTCAAAGTAAGTACTTTTGTAAAGCAGATAATTTTACAAAGCGGGTTCTTTCAGCTGTATTAAATGATTCAGTTACATTGCAAAATGGTTAGAATGAGGAATGTGCCTGTAGACAACAAACTATCCTGTCAAATCTCCGAGTACGAAAGAAACCTCATAAGAGCAGACAGCAGGAAGATCAGGTCAGAAGGCACACTGGTCACTGGGCAGGAAGAAACAAGAGGCAGAGCCAGGCAGCAAAAAATACATGGTGAATAGAAGAATGAGGAAAGGATAACAGTAGACATTTCAAAGGGAGTCACACAGACTAGATTTAGAAAACGAAAAAAAAAAAATAGACAAGTGATTAAATTTCTAGGCTGAAAGGCATGGTGGGGGGTGTGTGTGTGTGAAATGTTGGCAGTAAGGGACCTGGTATGTGGGAAACAGACATGTTTAATATTAAGGATCTGGGGACCAAATCCAAGGCCCTGTGCATGCCAGGCCAGTGTTCTACCACTGAGCTACATCCCCAACTCCAAGAATATTTAACTATTGTTTCTTTTCTTTCTTCCTTTTTTTTTGGGGGGGGGGTGGAGGAGTAGGGGACAGTGGGTAAACGGGAGATTAAACACAGGGTCATTCTACCACTGAGTTTCATCCTCAGCTCTCCCTCTTTTTAAAATTTTTTTATTTCGAGACAAGATCTCCCTAAGTTGCCCAGGCTGGGCTTGAGCTTTCAATCTTCTTGCCACAGAGGTCTGCTGAAATGAAAGGCATATACAAAACTAGAGCACAGATGAGAAGTCAGGTCTAGAAATAAATATTTGTAAGTCAATGGGATGGTGGCCCTGATATGCATACATCTATTTAAGAAGAAGAAGAAGAAAAAATAAGATCCAAAGGTATACGAATCTGGTGAAGAAACTGATCAACAATCCAGAGCACAAAAGGAAGAGCACCATCTATTTATTTATGCTGATAAGTATCCCCAAAATAATTCAAAGTGTAGCTACTAAAAATGTGAACTAAATCAGTAAAAAGGGTTTTATTTTTAATGTGAAAAATCTAGATTAAGAAAAACAGCAGGAAAAATAAGATGAAGGCAGAAGTTACATCACTATAATTTATATTCTATGTACTTGCTAAAGGTGGACCACAATATGGTTGTGAGCTGTCCATAAATCAATGCTAATAGAAAAATACTTTTTCTCACACAATTTACAGCAGCCTAGATAGAAAATAAAACAGATATTCAGCTGCAGCATACCATACTTATGCTAAGACCAGAGAGAGATCCTCACATGCTAACAGAGGACTCTTAATGTGCAATTTCTTTAAAAACATCTTCCTAGAAAATTAACTATGCATTTCATTAAGCTGATACAACACCTTTCAACAAGAGGTTGGTTGCCAAGGCAGAGCTTAATAGGAGAATCAACATGAAGGGCAGGGGAGAATAGGAAGAGGTGTCAAATCATTCCCTTATTTTAGTTACACAAAAAGGTTTACATACATTCTTAGGGGGCATATGGACCATCTCCCCATTAAGAACTTTTCACTTAAACTAGAGAAATTAATGCCTATACTCTAAATATACTTAACTAAACTTTTCATAAATATTTAGCAATGCCAAATTTAAAAATATGTACTTTAGAAATAGAGCTGTTTTAAATTGCTCAGTAAGTGAAAAAAATCAAGATGTGCTCTAACAGTCAAATGAGCTGGTGGATAAGACTTAAATCCACTTAAAAATTTAAAAAACTCTCATGAAAATCCATGGCAAAATATTTTACTGCCACAATAAGTGGTAAGTCAAGGGACAATCTACAAGGAATGCAAAAATTTTCTAGAGAACAATTCGGGAGCCTATCCAAACTTCTAAATGAATGAGCACTTATAATGCTATGACTATAACAATTTTAGCTTTCAGCAGGTGCTACCAAATACCTGCCATAGTCATTCTAAAACACTCCCACTAACACCAACCTTTTCTTTTATTACAGAAGGTAATAAAAATTACCTAAAAATTCTATTTATTTAAGCCAACCTGTTTTCAATACGTATCTCCATTTTAAAATTAATTAAAATTTCAATATGTATCTCCATTTTTAAATTGCTAGGGAATGTCTTGCCAAACTGATGCCTTTAGTTTTGAAGCAGCTCACTAGAAGAAATTAGTGGGAACAATGTGATGACAAGGCCAGTTGTGTCCAATAAGCTCTTTCTGATTTCTGACAATAAAACTGTATCACCTGCATATAAGACTTTTTTCTTCCTTAGTCAAAAAGGAAGAAAATTTAAAACAAAACAAAAAGACAGAGAGGATTGATAGGTAAGGCCAGGAAATGAACCACGAACTGTGCCTCCTTCTCTTGGACCACAGGGTTTGCCTTTTTATTACCCACCTGGAACAAGAACAGCTGACTCTTTGGGTTGGATCCACAAAATCCCAGGTAGCAGGATTGTTAGCAGGCTCTTCTTCAAGAGTTGGAGTTGACATTTGGCTCCTCCTAAAATGGTGCAAAATATGACTTATGTGTAAACACTGAGATAACACACTCATTACCCTAAGGAAAAAAATGCAATGCTAAAAAGAATTGAATACATTTCACACAGTCATGATATCCTGCTGATATTTTAGTTTGGAGCAACCATGTGGAGGGGGAGAACCTGCTCTATGCCCTAGAAGCAGAATGGAAAATATTCCTATATATGTTTAATGCATATTTTAACAGAGGTGATATATACAGCCATTAATATATCAGACATTATTAGCTTTTGCTTTTTTAAAGGTCACCTAAAAAAAAGTCACCTAAATTATGTATGAATAGTGTTCTAAATTAATGTTTTCACAGCATCAATAAATTACATACACTCAATTAGATTGTTTAAATCACTCTTAAAACTCCTTTAGTACTTACTAGCATTTAAGGGTAGTGCTTTAGCACTTATTAATGTGAAGTGAAAGATGGAAAAGAAAAACTTCACCCACGTGTTGATGATTATCAATAGCAAATCTCTATTATTACATAATGAAAATAAGAATTTCTGATTTAGATACAACTGATAACTACACACTGGTTCAATGATAGCTCTCTAAGGAGTTCTCTTGCTCCCCATTCTCCCTACCTTCTTGGGTGTCTCACTACCCCGTTCTGTGATAGTGATAGGAGACTCAGGGCTGTTAAAGTTGGTGGAGATGTAAAGTTAGTGATGATTAAAAAAAAAAAAAAAGATAGTTCTAAGTGACTAGAGATACTTCTTAAGCTCTATAATGTAATATGATTTTCCACTACAATTATTTGAAATTTTATCTACTACATCTTCTAGAATAAATTCATTGGGAAATAAACATTTAGTATGAATTTGCTAAAAATCCATGTTCAAAAGACCAGTTTTAAATCTGTATGTAAAACTCTCAACAGTTTTCACTTAGGAAACATTTAATTGATTTCTAAATGAGTGAACTTGTTAGCAGTTATTGACAAGAATGTCCATATTCATTCTTTACAAGAGAATCGAGACTCATTTGTTTACTTGAATTATTCAACAAAGTGGATATCTCACCCACATTAAAAGAGATATGAAACTCGGATTAGATTAACATAAAACTTGGCAAGTTGAATAGTATTTACTAGCTATTGTTTGTCATTATCATTGAGGTTATTAAAATAATTACCAGAAGTCTCTTTTTAGAATTGATTCTCCCTTCCCCCCCAAAAAAAAATGTTATAAAGAAAGAAGGGATAAAGGAAGGAAAAGAAAAGGGGAAGAAAAGCTGGGTAGAGGAAGAAAAGAATATAGCTTCCTCAAATCAAAAAACAGGGGTAAAACAGCTAATATACACTCCTCAGGTCAATTCAGGTACTGTCGATTACAACATAAAGCAATACATGAGAGTAAATTGTCAAAAAGGGTTATTTCCCTTTGCAATTGGAAAACATTCATAAACTGGTATACAAAGAAAAACCAAACCCACTGATTACTGTCCTGACAGAGTGAATCTCTGAGCTATTTATGTTAAAAAGTGAAAAGGTAATATCAAATCAGTATTTTGAATTTCATTCTATTAAGCTTAAAAAAGATGAAACAATAATCCAATGACCTCTCAAATTTGGCCACACAGTACAGTGTGACTAACCCGCTTTATGCAGCAAAACAGGAGATGGTTACTAAATCACAATCCAGACATAATCCAGAAAACATACTTGGACTGGGTTCTGTTGAGGATGCATTCCTTCCAGACTCGATGAACCATATGATTGTGGAGTTTTGGAGGAATCTTCCCCGATCTCTTTGGACTGTGCATAGTTACCATCCCCCCATCTTGGGAACCCAGGTGACTTGTAGCACTCTGCATAACTCCACTCTCTCCTGGAAAACAAAGACAACTTGGAGTGTTAGAATGTTCTAAAAATATCTCCTCATGCACAGACTGCTACTGTATTTAAAATACACATTTTAATTGTTGAGAATCATATTCACTGTAGCTTTGTCCCCACCCCTGGCAATAACATCATAGATAGCTGTGAGTGAAATCTGTGTCAGGGTATTTTGTTGTCCCCTTCTAACATTCTATTTCCCTAAAGGAACTGATTCAATCAACAGTCAAAGCCATCAGGGAATACACATACAGAGGCACGTACTGGATACAACTTACAAGGAAGGGCTCATAATTGCAATATTAAAGATGTAAATGTGCATTGTTTTGAATTTTAAAAACCGTACACAGCAAATGTTTCAAGGGAGAACAAAGCAGTAGAGGGAGCTTTATGCCCATTTAGCAAAACTGGTTGTGTAACAACAGCACACAGTGCCTGAGAAGGAGAAAGATCTTAATAGCACAGGCTTTTAACAAGGTCAAATTTCAAATTTGTGTGTGGAACTGTTTGTCCTCATGCCTGACACTATTTATGAAAGTTTAGTTCTAAAATACTGAAAAGGGTTGTCTTGACATGTTATGTCAGAGGATTCAAAATTCACTGGTTTCTCTCTAATAAGTTCACTTACTTTTCCAACTAAAATTGATGTATAATCTACTTCTTTTCACTATGACCACTGATGATACAAGTACTGTGTGAGTATTTTACTACTTCTGCCTCATACAAGACAAATAGTAAAGTCAATTTCTAATGTTAAATTATGATTTAATTACTTTCACTTGATTAAATAAATATATTGTGGGTTTTAGTCTCAGTAGAACAATGATACAAAACATCTTGACCAAAACAGTCCATTTAAGCACTCTGGAAAATCTCCACTCCTATTTGAAAAAGAAAGATGCAATCTTATAACACAAACTAAATATTCTTTGCATCAATGCAACACAACCATTACTCACGGCTGAATGGTCAGGCCTGGCTCTGCTTTTAAAAACAAAACCAAACCTAAATGTTTACATTCTAAAGAATTAAACCCCCCAAAAGTCCTGTTATATTACATTATATTAAGTGAGATCAATTAAAGGAGACAACAAATTTGGTCTTTCATTGATACCTTTAAAGTTTTCTGCCTTGGTTCATTGTGCAATAGAATTCATTTCAATTTTATAATTGGTTTTCATGCCTATTACACAAACTAGGCAACTGAAGAAACAGAAGTAGATAACAAAGTCCTCATCCCTACACATCTATAAAGCAGCTAAAGAAGCTACATTCCCACAGTTCATGAGGGAGTAATTTATGACCCCAAAAGGAGAGGCAGAGGAAAACAAGCAACAGAGACTCTTCTGATTAAAGCTGGGTTAGTGCTTTTCAGTAGCACTTAATAACCATACTGAACTGTGGGTGCTATCTTACATAAACTTAAGGCTGTACTACAAGCTGGTAACTGCACATTGAATGTTGTTACCTCCAATTACCTCCATATATCAAACACAAGAGGCAAGTGGGTGCACCTATCCAGATAAGGCATGAGTGATTTCACCAACCATTTGGCCCTCTTATACCCCTGCTAATCTAGGAGACCTTCGGCCATTTTAAGGGGTAAAATAATCCATTCTGTCCTGTATCTAGGAAAACACAGCAATGTTTAATGTTAGAGTGACTAGGATTCTTCTTGATGGTCCTAATTTATATTTTCAACATACTGTTACTTCAAAATAAGGGGCAAATTCATTTTAGTCAAAGGATATCAGAGGCTGAAACAGGAGGACCACGAGTTCAAAGCCAGCCTCAGCAACTTAGGGAGGCACTAAGCAACCCAGTGAAATCCTTTCTCAAAAATAAAAATATAAAATAGGACTGGGAATGTGGCCCAGTGGCCAAGTGCCCCTGAGTTCAATACCTAGTACCCCCGCCCAAAAAAAGGGTATCAGAACCTTTTATTTCTCCAAGGCCAGCCATAATACCCTACAAAAAAATTGGGAGGGAAGGAATTTGAAGATTTAGAGTTATGAAGCCCACAATGAAACCCACCATAAACAAACCCTCTTCTTTTTGAACTGTGAAATTTAGAGTTCTGAACTAATCAGGTCAAGGCAACATATACACATCAATTCTAGTTGAATACGATTTTACTAAACACCTGACAAACAGATAAACAAAAAACTGATAAACTTAATAATGTTGTGCAATTATTAAAATCCAAACTGTGATACAAAACTAAAACTTTTCAAAATACTAGTAATTTTGGAATTTATATAAATGTCTTCTCTATAATAATTATTACAGAAGATTGTACAAGTATTTTTACTTTTTCAATTTAAAGTAGCCATAATAAAATATTAGATGACAAAATCCTTTCACAAGGGATCATCCAAATTCTCTATTATATTAGACCTGTATGTACACTCATTCCTCTGAAGCCATGGGACTGTTTCCTAGACCCAACTCACATGCCAAAATTCACAGGTGCTCGAATTCCTTATACTAAAATGAAGTAGTGTTTGCACATAACCCACACACTTAAATAATTTCTAGATTACTTAAAATGCCGAATGCAATGTAACTGCTATGTAAATAATTGTTACACATTATTGTTTAGGGAATACAGACAAAGGGAAGAAGCCTGTATGTGTTCAGTACAGACACAACTGTTTTTGCTTGAGTATTTTCAGTCTGCTACTGATCGAACCCACAGGTGAAGAACATGCAGAAACAAAGGGACAACTGCAAATTTTTTTCCCCACCACCTAATCAAACAAACGGGCCTTTATTTTTTTTATTATTTTTTTTTAAAGAGAGAGTGAGAGGGGAGAGAGAGAGAGAATTTTAATATTTATTTATTTATTTTTTTAGTTATCAGCAGACACAACATCTTTGTTGGTATGTGGTGCTGAGGATCGAACCCAGGCCGCACGCATGCCAGGCGAGCACGCTACCGCTTGAGCCACATCCCCAGCCCCAACAAATGGGCCTTTAAAAACTAAAACATAAATTAAAAGGTGGGGGGGAGTGTAGACTACATGTTGTCCATTTCTGTCTCCCACATGGTATCTGCATAATTACTTCCAAGCAATTTAATAACATGTGCTGCAACTGCAATTCTAAGTACTGGTTTAAATATTCTGAACTTTCCATTTGTATACTTCTATATTATTTAAAAGTACTTTCATGTACCCTACTTAATACTTCTAACAATCCTGTAAAGCATGTTTTAAACAGAAAAGGAAACTGAGGTTCAGAGTAAGTAGGAGAATTAAATACAGTCATTCACCTTGAAAAATGTATGAGAGGACAATATCTATTCAATTACAAACTCTAGGGCTTTCCCTAAATATATTCACTAACCACAGACATTTACTGAATGCTCACTATGTAGCAAATTCAGCAATTACCATGTAGGTATATATAGTGTTTGAATATTTGTTTTCAAAGTTTAGAAGCCAAGATTTCATTTACTCTGATGTTCCTGCCATCATGGTCCACATTAGATGCCCATAAATAATCCTATTTCAGCTCAAGTATGATAAGTATACTTTCCTTAGTGACCAAATTTCCAATTAAAATGAGGTCACTACAAAAATAAAAAAGTTAATATAAGAAATACACTACTCAACAAAGAAAGCAAAAATGTTCCCAACAATGATGGAAGACGTTTCAAACTGTCAAATTTTTTCATATGTAATTAATATTTATTAATAATGAAACATACAACTGACAGGACAAAGGTCAGAACTCTGAGGTGATACGCTAACTTTACAACAGAAAATATTATAACAGAAAGAGAAATGTCCAAGACATGTCCTTGGTTAGCATGGCCATCTGGGCAAAGATATAGATGTGTGTACAGAACGTAGGAGCAACAATCAAACTATTCAGTTAAAGATACAATTAATACATGCACAACTAAAATCCTGAAACTTAAAATATTCTGTTTCAAGTTTTTCTTCTCCATGTTGTAAAATCCCTAAATACTCTCTTACCTCCACCTCTTCCACCTGGAATCTCTTACCTCCATCTCTTCTACCTGGAATTTCTCGGTGGTGTTCACGTGTTCCATGGCAAGGGAGCTAGTGCCTTTCTGGGATCTCTTCTACCCAGGAGACTGCTCAGTCACACTCACCTGTGATGGCCTGCTCTGGAGAGGTGGGAGGGGTCAGAGGCATCCCACAGTTACTTGGGTCCTTCACACTACCAAGCCCCGGCTGCCCAACTGTAATATGGCCTCCAGCAGTGGCAATACTCTGAGGAACTGGGATGTCATTCTGAGAGATCAATACAAAAGCTGAAGGGTAGACCATCCGAACACCACCTGTAAGGGAACAGAGTGAGGCCTGAGAAAGAGTTCACACAGGAAAGTCAAATTCACAATTCCTGGGGTTGGGGTCAAAGTTCAATGGGAAACTGAAGTGCTAACAAAAGTGATATGTTTCATTCTTTCCAAAGTTAATAGCTGTTTGAACATGCACTCCAACCTGATGATAATAACATTTAAAATACAGGGACCATGGTTGCTTCAGGCAAGATAACTACTCGGCACATACCACTGTGTCAGGAGAATAAAAAATAAGATGGAAAAATTACAGATTGTTCCTGATGAACTTAAATGATTATCTTTTAAATTAAGGAAGATGAAGAAGATAGAATAAAGTTCTTTGGGCAAAATATTTTCTCTTACCAACAATTACTTCGACTGCCACGGGGAAATCATCATCATATCCCAACTCTTCCTCTTCTTTCAATTCCTCTTTCTTTTTTAGCACCATCGGGTAGAAATATTGCCATTCCTCAATCAATTTGCGGGTGGCTGGGTCTGACATTTTATATGCTTGGCCTGTTAGCGTGCCATTTAAGCCATATGGACTCACCAGTACTATGCAGGGAGAAGAGAACAAGCTACACATTAGAAGAGAAATTCTGCTTATGTGTGATGCTGCATACATTGTAATTTTAGGATAAAGCACAATACCACTTAATGTACATTGCATTTTATTTATTAACATCTTTTAAAGTATGACTTTTAAAGATTTCTTATTTTGGTATTTATTTTTATATACCTCTCAAACTTATTTATTTTTGAGGAAAATCAGGCATTATATTATACTATCAAGTCTATCAACACATAATATATGTAAACTATCTGAATATTAAAGCACATACACATTTGATAATGACCTATACAATGTGAATACTGAATCTTCCATAACAGAAGAAAACTATTCAATATATAATGCCCTAAACCCACCAACTAAACACTCTGTGGTTACTGAGACTTCTTAAATATCTGTGGTAATCAGTGAAGAATATACAAATAAAACTTCTAATGACAGAAAAGTTTTAATATTCAGAGCTTGAAGTATAATGCTGACTATAATTTTAGTTATGACTATTTTGGAGGTCTGAAACAATTTAAAAACATGAAAATTTTATTTAACTCAAGATAAGGAACTCAAAGCCCTTCCATTTTCTTTAGTTTTTTATCTTACTGTTATTTTCACTGAGTTAGACATGAAAATATAGTTGACATGTTACAGTGAGTAACCCAGTCAGTTCCTAGCCCCAGGGTATTTAACCCCCCCAAATACTTTTCAGGGTATAAAAATTACTATTATTTTAATCCTAAGTTTTATTTTTTTAAATAAGCATAGTTATTGACATGTCCTTTTTGTTGTTTTTTTCCCTTAACAGTCTGGTGATACGTCACATAATATTAGTCATGAGAGATATAAACACCACTTATTTCTGGGGTCTTTCTGCTGTTCCTCAATGATCCAAATGGAATAAAACTACTGACTCCAACCAGCACTTAATCAAGGGCCTTGGGCTGGAGTTGTGGCTCAGCAGTAGAGCACTCGCTTAGCAAGTGTGAGACCCTGGGGGTTCAATCCTCAGCACCACATAAAAATAAATAAACTAAAGGTAAATATTATATATATATATATATTAAATATTATATATATAATATTATATATATATTATATATAAATTATATATAATATATATATAAAGAGCCTTTTTTATTTTTTGCATTAATCTACTAGGAAATTTTCATATTAATTTGTATAATTATGTTCAGCATAATTATATATAAGGCAGCACCTTCTACACCAACCATCTCAGGAACTAAGCAGGAAAATGTCTCTCAGATGTTTTCTATGATTTGAATATTAACAAACCACAAAGATTTAAAATTACTGGTCAATAGAGACCTGGCATTCCTAATATGATCTTTCCCCAATTACAAGATTAAAAGTCACTTCTCTCAGATTAGCAATTCCTTCTGTTATTATAATAAATAAATTCTTTTATTTTGACTAATAAAGTATAAGAAGAAGATAGATTATCCTCTGCGACTTCATACTCAAGAAACCATAGTATTTAACTAAGTCTGACAATCCTTAATAGCATAACTTATAAGTGTACATTTTGAGAACTGGATTGTTTTGGATTTTATTGTAATTCATACATAAAAAAAACAACTTACAGAAGGATAAAGTACATGTGTGTTTGAGTGGGTGGGCTATGGATAATAATTAGGACATGAATAAATGAGAATTCAATGTTCGGATGTATATTTTTTAAAAAGGTAACTTTAGGGCAAGAAACAGATTCATTTGTCAAATTAGGTCAGAATAGTATGTAAAAAACAAAAAATAAAATATGAAAGCTAAATACTCTTTTTAGGCTGCTATAGTGATTAAAATATTTAGTCAAGTCAGTTTAAATATCAGTGTTTTAAAGATTATATTGATCTAATAAGCCTATTTCAAACAGATATCTCTAGTAATAATATATTAATACTGAATCAAAAGATTTTTCCATATGGCTCAACCTAATATTGTAACACTTTAAAACTATTACTAATAGAAAATTCTGAATTGCAAAGACAAAAATAAAGATTTAGAATGTTCAGTCAATGAAAAGGACATAAAGCTATTTTAGGATATCTAGGTGCTCAGGCTGAGAATTAATGAAAATATGAATGAACTAAGTAAAATTATTAACCAAAAACTTATTAACAGTGTAGCCCTACAATTAAAGAAAATAATAAAGATACTAACTGAAGAAACTATACCCTATATATCAACTCTAGAAATTTTACTTTTGGTTGAAAATTTACATACCAAGTTTAACAGTAATCTTTACTAAGTCATTATATTACTGTAACTTTGTTAACAGAGATGAAACCTTTTCATTAACAAAAGTTGTCAATACTCATTGGATTATATTTCTCAAATACTTATTGATTTATTTTGTTGTGAAATTCTCTACCTCATATTCTTTATTACAACTTCACATAAGACCATGTTATATATACGATATGCTTCCACAAAAAGCTACTAATAATACTTACTTGTGAAACTAAGCTGTTCCTTTTTTCTTCAATAACTGACCCCTGTGCTTACCTTTCAAATGCCCATTTAAGATAACACCTCCACCTGCAAAGCCTTCTGGGGCAAGATGGCTATCCACTTGATGGCCTGGTGGTGGGCACGCCAGTGCGGGGGGCGGGGGGAGACACCATAGAGAGCAGGAACATCACTGATTGCTTACCTTGAAATGGTGCAGGTGAAGACTGAGCCATGTGTATATGTTCTTCACTGATCAAATAAATTGGCTGATGTTGGGCAATCTCCACACTTGTGCATACATTACTTTCTCCATGAAGAAAAAATGTAAATGCACAGGACAAATGTTCACTAAAAAAGGAAAAAATTAGAAGTTAAACTTTAAATTTTGGTAGAAAACAGGTGCTAGAAACAGAAACTACAGAGGAGATATAGTTCTACTTTACCAGCCATCCAGCACAAAGTTGACCTCTTGTCAACTGTGAACAACACATAAATTTCTATTTGATTATGTACTGATAATATAAGAAAATAATAACTTGTTCACAAACTAAACTAAAGCTGCCAGACAAATCTGATAATTTAGATATGCTGCATTCTGATCTTTCCAAGATTACTGTGCAGTATGATTTGCATAAAATCTAACTCCTATGTCAACTATAAACAAAGATCAGGAAAAATCAAACATTTTCTACCTTTCATGCCTAGTACATGGAAGGTAGTTAAAACTGTGTTAAGTCACATTATGTGAGAAAACTAAATTTAAAAGGCTTATTCACAATGACTCATGAACAAGATAAAAAGGCAAACAAACTCCTGAGATGTCTGAATTGGCTCTTAACTGATTCTAGGGATGACAAAACAGTTGGCCTTTGGTAAAACAGAACAATAACATAAAATTTGCAAGTTTACAACATTATAATAAGGTTAAAACTGTTGATATAAAAACAGAAATTAAGAACACTGTTGTATATAATTTCTTAATACACAATTGTTAAGGTAATCAGTATCTAAAGAAACTGGTAATTTTATTATAGTTAATGTTTACAATTCACTTCTGATCACAAAAAAATTATTGAAGCATTCCACTTCTGTTTTCTACACAATGAGCTAAAAACTGATTAAAAAAGGGAGTTTAGTAGAGAAAAATAATTTCAATACTACTATAGTAGCACATTCCTTCAAACTTGTTAACTTTGGCCCTCGGTCAGGCATAACAAATCCCCATTCCTCAAAACAGCTCATAAGAGCACTTGCCTGATAAACCAAAATCACATTACTAAACAAGGCCAGGAAACCACCATTTTAAAAAATCATCTCTAAGAAGTTGTTTCTATTTAAAAGTTCTTTAATATATCATAAAGTATATTCTGAGTCCTACTCATCTTTAAGTTTTATTTTTAATGTAAAATAATAACGCTTTAAAGAAAATGTGAAATGAAAGTGATAAGAATATCACCCTATCACACAGTGATATATACATATTCTTCTTTGATACATATGTTGAAATACTGACTTTTTTGGTTTTACTAGAATAATGTGAAATTTCATCAATAGGACACATGCAGTCTTGGTATGGGTATTTAGTATAGCCAAGCAATATAGTAGCTAAAATTGCGGGGGAGAGGCCGGGGTTTAAACCTTTGACACCATACTTCGAAGTTTCAAGTTCAGCAAGTGAGGAAAATTTGCACATAACCTAAAGGTACATAGGAATCAAACAATATTAATAGTAAAAATGTTCTTACTTTATGATAATGACACTAGAAACACAATATTTCCAACACTCAACATGTATAGTATATAATAGAACCAAAATACAGTTTTACTGATTGTGGACTGGCTAATCTTTTAGCTATAAATTTTAGCCAAGGATTTGAAATGACTCATCCTTTTCTATCCCAGTATCCTGTGTATTCAATAACTTATTTATAAGAAGCTGGTGGGAGTTCCAGACATAGAGTGTAGCTACAGAATATGTTCTCTATTATGCTAACCTGTGTATAAAAATAAACTCAACCAACATTTAGCTATCAACTAGTAAATACAAAGAATGATGCAAGCACCTATTTTTAATATTGACAACTCTAAAAAAAGTTTTAAAAGAGACAACTAAAAGAAAAAAGAAAAATGGCAAGTCATAATACAAATGTACCAGAGGCCATCAGTAACTGTATACTTTCTGGCAAGTTAGTGTATCTCTTTGACAATTTCCTTATAGATAATAAGCAACTGTTAGCACAGACCACCAGGCCCCCAGAGGTTCTGATTCAGGAGAATGGAGAGTGATGTGGGCTGGAGAGGCATTTCTAACAATTTCTCAAGCAATGCTGCTACTGTTCCAGGTCTAAGAACTACACTCACAGAATTACTGGATTTGAAAGTAACTAAAACCCTCTCTAGCAATTAAGTTCTATTTTTTTTTTTCTCAGTGATTACATGCAGTAAGAGGTCAGACAGAAATTACAATACTGATTCTAGGAAGTAGAATTCCACTTTGACCTAGCAATACCACTTCTAAAAATTTATGCCACAGATAAAACTACTGAGCAGTTTCTGATTACAACCCTCTCTTAATAGTCTGAATACAGCCAAGATAGCCATCAGTAGAAGACCTGTTAACTGAACTATGGCATATCCCTACAAAGTAATATTGTGCAGCCACTTAAAAGGAAATGATCATACCAACATGGAAAAACCCCAACAAAAACTGTTAAGAGAAATAAAAAAAACAAGGTTCAAAATAATATGAATAATATACTTTCATTTTTATAAAATGAGAAAGGGGGAATACATGCACAGGAATTTGCTTGTTAGTGACATTTTTTTTTTTTCCAGGAACAATTCACTTTAAAAAGCCTAGTAATACTGGGCTGCTTTGGGGGATGAAGGAGCATGACTAGGTGAGAGATAATTTACAATATTCTGTATTGTTCAATGTGTGGCCACAGTACACAGAGAGTGATGGAGGGAGGATCAGAGGAAGCATCTGACTCCGTCCTCGTGCAGTGTGCTTGCTGGCCCATTAGAGGAACCCATGATACTTCAGCTTGTCATACCTGGCTCTTGGTTAAGATCATCACTGATTATGATTCTATATCCAACATATTGGTTATCTGATCAGTAAGCCATCAATATCTTTATCCATGGCATTGCTTCAAACAGTGAAAACGATCACACCACCTTATGATACACACTGGGAGAAAACTCCCAAGTTATAAATTCACCAGTGTTGTCACCCATTTACTTTTTCTTGTCCATAGACCGTATCTAAAAGATATGCCACATCTTGATAAAATGAAGTTAGATAACAATCATACTTCTCTGTTCTAAAAAACCTATCTAAAAATCAAATTCAGGTGGTTTTATACAAAGTCTAGCTTCTCCTACTTTACATAAGACAAAAATAGAGCTAAAGAGTTTAGCTTATCCAATGACACATTTAGAGGCACAAGTGGATTAGCCTTCGAATTTAATGTTCTTTCCATTAGTTAGTTCATGTATAAACACAGTTGTTCATTTAAATTCCTACCAACTGATGTTTTATATTGGTAAAATGAGATCAGATTTTAATGAACAGTGAAAATAGGGAACTCTACAAGTATAATTAAAGGCATAAGATGATGTATAGAGGTATTTTAGAGTTAGAAGATAAATCTTTATTTCCAATTCCTTATCTATTCTTGCTGCTTTTCACCAATCACCCACTTTAAGTTGAACCTTTTTTTAATCACTCAACTCTGTTTCAGATACCCTCATTATTTGAAAATTGAAAGGGTCTTTTAGAGATTACCAAAAAAATCAGCCTCTAGATCAGAGGAAAGGCAGAGTATGAGCCAACAGGTCCAACAAGTTCAGAGCACAGCTGGGCAGAGCATGGGTCCTCCTCAGCACAGTGTTCACAGTGCATCCAAGACTTTCTACTTTAGAAACACTGCTTTGCTCCTATACAATACATCCTCTCATCAACATAAACACACACTATGCAATTTAAACCAGCCTCTGCATCAAGTCTACTATCTTCCCTTACTGTGGCAGTACAGATGATAGTACCAAATGATTATTCAGGATCAAAACAACATAAGTTCACTCCAACTAAAATTGGAGCCTTGCTTTTTTTTTTTTTTTTTTTTTTTTTTTTTGGCAGTGCTGGGGATCAAACTCAGAGCCTCCTGCATGCTAGGTAAATGCTGTACCACTGAGCTACAACCCCAATGCCAGCCACGCTTCTTGACAAGGTATCACAGGTCTTCTCAACACTGATGATTCTCTTCTCTTTACTCAGCAAGTCCTGTCTGATTCAGGTAATTACTCAACTTCTTTCCCACCTCAAACACATTTGCAATTAAACCCTATCTCACTTTTCCCCCTAGAGTCCTAGATATTCCTTTTTCTTTGTGAAGCTGCTCCCATTCTCATCCTCTTTCACTTATAATCTTCATTCTTTCCTCCATTTGCTTCAGTAAAATCATCCAAAAGAATGAAAATAAAAGGTAGAAAATCATATGTTACACGAATCCTAACATGTTTTAAGCTTAAGTTCAGATTTAAAAAAAAAAAAAAACAGGAATTCAACGGGAAATTTAAACAATCATGAATGTATTACATATAGCTTAAAAATATATGAAGATTTTTTTTTAGAGAGAGTGAGAGAAGGAGAGAGAGAGAGAGAGAGAGAGAGAGAGAGAGAATTTTAATATTTATTTTTTAGTTATCGGTGGACACAACATCTTTGTATGTGGTGCTGAGGATCGAACCCGGGCCACATGTATGCCAGGCCAGCGAGCTACCGCTTGAGCCACATCCCCAGCCCCATGAAGATTTTTTTAAAAAGGTTAAGAAGAAAGTAACAGATTTAAAATTAATATTTAATATATTTTCCTCATAATTTAATATGCAAGCTATTAAGAATACAAAAGTTTAGAATGAGAAACATATATACATGTGTGTGTGTGTGTGTGTGTGTGTGTGTGTGTGTGTGTATATATATATATGTTGGCTTTTCATAAACAGAGAACCAATTCTCTTTCCAAGAACACAAGAAAGGTCTCTTAAAATTGAATGGGTAATAGGACCCCAAACAAGTCTCAAATTTCAAAGAAATGATGATATCATATATATTACACACTCTCTAAAACAGTACGTTTTAGATAGACAGCAATAGCTTAAAAAATAGGTTAAAATAAAATCCTTTTGTTTGAAAACCTAAACATGTACTCCCTAAATAAATCATAGGTTACAGAGGAAATCACAACAGAAATCACAAAATATTTAAAACTAAATGAAACCAAAGTAATACATGTCAAAATCTGAAAGAAAACAGTACTAAGAGAATAATTTACATACCTAAATGCTGAGGAAAAAGTCTAATAATTCAAATCAAGAAGTAGAAAAACAAAAAAAGTATAAACACAATAAAAAAGAAGGATGAGAATAATAAAATTCAGTCTGACCTGACTATAACCATCCTGGGCAGTGACCATAGCGCCTGCCTGAGTACCCCACTAGGCTTCCCAGGCAGGTCCCCAGCTTACTGTGAATGAAGGAAGCCATTACTTCAGGTAGTGTGTGGAGCTTCATCACCAGACCTTTGTGCCCCAAGCGCCAGGAATGTGCCTGATTGACTTCTTTGATAGGAGCTTGAGATAAATCAGGTAATTATGACTTGAATGAAAGTTATTTTTGTCCTGCCGACCATACAGTTCCCATCCCTCTGACTCAAATTGGGGGAATACACTGAACTTGTGACCATCCTAGACATTTTTCTCCCAGTAAGTTCCCAACAAACTGCATTCTCTGCAATCTTGTATCTGTCACCTCTCTCTGGTTTCACCTTCCACCTAAAGCAGCCAATGCCCCCCCTCCTTAGTGAGACCTTGTCTTAAAATAAAAATTATAATAGGGTGGGGATGTATCTCAGCAGTAAAGTACCCCTGAGCTCAATCCCTACTATTGCAAAATAATAAAAAATAATCATCCATCCATCTCAACACCAACTAAGAAGGGTTCCACAAACTTCCTAGACTCGCTCAATTCTCTTATTCAAATTGTTTCAACAAATGACGTGATGGATTAACATCAGCAAATCTGATTGTACTACCATGCAGTAACAGATGAAGGAGAAAAAAATCAAAAACTTTATCTCAATACATAATGAAAAAAATATCAAATTTCAAAAAGATTGATAGTAATTATTAAAAATGATTCTCTGGAAATTGGGAGTTGAAAGGAACTAACTTAAACAGATAAAAGTAATTCTCTTGCTGACTGTTCAAACTTTAGAAGGATCCTCTTTTTAAAAAAAATGGAACTAGACATGGGTATTTAGTCTTCTACACAACACTGTCTCAGATGTCCAATTCAATGCAATAAAACAAGAAAAAAGTGGTATGAAAATCAGGATGGAAGAAGTAACACTACATGTATAGATATATTAAACCATAGTGATTGTGAACTCAAAAACCCAGTAAGCCTCAATACCCTGTCCTACTTACCTTTCGGACCAAATTGCCTATTAGTCTCTCCTCTGTTCTTCTCTCCATTCTAGCCCAATAAGCTTTCCACTACCCTTAAAATGACACAATCACTATTTAAGCTTGCTGTTCTTCTGCCTGGAACTCTTCTTCCTAGGTATCAGTAGAGCTCTCCCTCTCATTTCCTGCACGTTTTTCTTAAATGTCACCACATCAACAAGGCCTATCTAACCTTACCACATAATTTAAAGTCACCCCCACAGCTCCCTTTTTTATTTTGCCCCTAGAGAGCTCATCACTTTCTTTTTCTGATACCTGAATCACATGCTCAGAGGTACCATGGATCTAAACTTGTTTATAAACACAAGGCTTTCTCTGTATCATGTTCTTTCTAAGATACTGAAACAAAGGGAAATAGAGGAAAAGAGGGAGAGGAAGGGGAAGAAAGAGACAAAGAAAAGAAGAAAGTAGGAGGAGAGAATGACAGAAAGAAAGGGGAAGTAAGAGAAATAAAAGCAGGGGGGGATAAGAGAAGGAGAGAAGAGGAGGTAGGAGGAGAAGTATAAGTCTGTATATGTCTGTGAGTTGGAGATCAACTGAACTTTGTTTTTCAAAAATCACATCAGAGAACATAACGATAGTATTAGAACACATTCATATTAAGGATTTTAAAAGCAAACCAAATGCTGGGATAATTATTTTACAACTAATACACACCTGGGCTTATTTTTGTTCATAGAATGTCATTTCAAGTGCCCTATACAAATACCATTGATAGAGAGGTGATCATACAGCAATTTATTAAGCTTTTTTCAAATAAGAAATTACTTGAATATAACATGACTTAGGGAAATTTATTAATGCTTACACCCCCCCTTCACAGTAGGTGCTTTATTATCATATTTCATCTTTGATCTGAGCATCAAAGATCTGTTTCTTTCAGAATCAAACTAAGAAAAAGGCCACTGAAATATTTTGTTTCAAAAGTAACTCCTTGGTAAATATAGCACTATCAATTATGAGTAATCAAATTTCCTGGCTCCTGCCTCATAGACATCAGGGTTTTAAATAACATATTTATATTTCTCTAAAGTAGGAATCATGAGTTATATAAATATGAAAGGACAATGACTATAGAAATTCCTTCTACTAGTTGAGTGAGTAGCTAGGCAGAGCAGAACCCTAAACCCTCCCAGGCATCCTGAAAGGGAGGTGAACAGGAAGCCCTGGCTCCCAGGGCTGGTACACTCTGAGCTCCCTCTCCAGCCTCCACAGGGCCCTCTCTGTCATTCGATATCATGTGTCATTCTGTACCCAATACAATGTAAAGAATGCCACGTTTCTATAAAAAATGACCCAAATCCATGAGAAGGGGAGGGCTAGCAAGATAAGTTCTCCTATAATTTATAAAATATCATATAATCTATCTTACTGTCCTAACCAGCTGAAAGTCTATTACTTACAGAGGTCCAGTAAGTAAAACTGAAACTATATTACATTAGGGAAAGAAATCTGGTTCCATTTTATTCTGCCAGCTTTATCTCTTACTACATCAATTCATGAGTCTAATTTGTTTCCTTCATATGGCTTATAATAATCGCAATTATTTAACTTATTTTGATAGTCTCTCCTTAAGGAAGAAACAATGTCTATCCCACTATCCTCTGTATTCCAAGCACCAAGCAGAGAATACTACACATAGCACTTAACAGCCACCAAATGGATGAATGCAGTTTTAGTTAAAACTGAAAATTAGTTTACCTTTTTTACAGAAAGTTCCATGATAGGAAGAGCAAGAACAACTGATAAATGCAGTGGATACCTTAAAAGTGAGAACTAGTTATTAATAGGAGGTAGCAAGTATGTAATTTCCAGTTATTTTATTATAAGGCACCTTTTAAGGCTGTTTAATTGACATGGGTTGCAACTGGGGTAATTGGGAAAGGAGTTGCATAAATGCAAAAAAGGAAGGACTGGTATTCCAGATCATTTTATTCTCATACAATATTCTAACTATTATTTAGAAAAAAAAGATACTTTCACTTCTTAGAGTGAGTTTTCAGAATGCAACTATTACATGCGCTTTCAAAAATGCATTATGAATATTAATAAACTCCTGTTCTTTTCATGGTGTAAAAGTGTTTTGATAACAGAGTCACAATGCAGAATGCATTTAGATAATTTTATCTAAATGCTTTCTGTGTTATGAACTTATCATCTTAAGATTTTCCAAGTTGTCATTAACTAAACCTCTTGCCAGAAGCAATTTGCCTCTTTATAGATTCTCATCTGGGAATATTTTCTAATGTTAACTTTATGGTTTCCTTTCCTTAAAAATATTCAGTTTATTCTGGCAGCCCTCACAAAGACTATATGTAGCTCTTTGCTCACAAGTATACTGTTTTCTCTTATTCCACAGGCCTTAACTTTTACCTCCGTTTCAAAAGAGAGTGGCATTATAATATCCAAATAATAAGATTTGTTTACATTATTTAAAAATTTTTTGGAACACTTTTACTATTTCATGTAGCTTCACTTTAAATTATAAGTTAAATCTGATTAAAAGGCCAATTAAAATGTCCAGGGAAAGTTACTCATGCATATCTTTAAATGAAAGATAGTATAGTACTTTATTCTAACCATTGAATTAGCATTAGAGTACTAGGAATAATCACCCTCCTATGAAAAAGTTACCAATTACATTGTTAAATTCAAAATTGTGTCATTGAATACTTCACCTACATATACAAAAGTGTGTGTGCGTTCTCTCTCTCTCTCTCTCTCTCTCTCTCTCTCTCTCTCTCTCTATATATATATATATATATATATATATATATACACACACACACACAAACACACACACACTCTCTCTCTCTCTCTCTCTCTATATATATATATATATATATATACACACACACACATACATATAATCCATATGTATATATAATCCACACATGTGTACAGACACATACACATACACACAAACACACACACACACGAGCACAATTAGATTGCTCTTTGCTGCCCTTCCCTAGCAGTAAAATTGTCACTTGGATGGTACATTAGTTCTTCCAGATCACAGTCTACTATTCCTGCAGTGGTGCCAGAGCAGAAGCAGTGTGCCTGTTTTAATACAAAAGCAGTGCCTTGGTGGACTAAAGGACTTAATGCTCCTCCCTGGGTACCTCACTCACTAAAAGCAAGTAACAGTGAGAAGAGGCTGTGACTCAATGTAACCTTGATTCAAAATCTAGAAGAGTCTGAAGGTTTAAAGATGCCAAAATAGACATAAGGCTATTTTAGTCAGAGATGTGTATGTGTGCTTGAAAAACCAGAAGTGAACATACACAAACTTTGAGGCTTATGAAAGTCATCTTATTAATATCTCCCTTGAGGTTATTGAACTAGGCCAGATTATCTAGTCACAGTCTGGACAGCTCTTTAAAAATTCAACAGGAGTGTGGCTGGAAGAATATATAGATTAAAGTGACATTTATATTAGGTAACCCAAAACCACCAACGTACTTTCATTGCTCACTTTAAGACATGCTTGGAATTTTTTTTTTAAGCATAAAACAAAACCTTTCATCCTTTTTTTTCCTGCAGGTGTTGGGGAGGGTCCCCCTTTTGAAAGATAGAAACAAAGGGTGGGGGATACAGAGGGACTGATGGAGAACCACATAAATTTTTCTCATTAAAAACTAGGCAGATTAAATGAAAGCTTGTATACCAACAATGCCAGCAGCATACCTGGATCACAGCAGGCCATAGGTTAGTAGGAAAAAGCAAAATAAAACTTATCTGATTATTTATCCATGAAGAAAGTACAGTTTCAGGAAGTTCATTTAATTTCACAGGGTAGCAGCATAGCCCTGAGACCTGAAGTCTGGACTTTTCCCACAGTAGAATATTGCCGGACAGAAGATGAACATATTTAAATTCAAAATAATCTTCAATGTTTTCTGTTTTTAATATCAAAAACTTAATCCACTCTGAATACTAAGATCCAGTCTATAGAGCTCTATGTGCAGGTTACCAACAGGTACTTATATTAACTCAAGCCTAAGTTATTGTCAAGTTTTTAGAGAATTCTCTTAATAAAATTAAATACCTAATGCTGAATGGACAGAAGAAAAAAAACTAGGCACTGTATACTGTGAATACAGAATTACGAAAAATTGTGCTGTGAATGGATAGTTATGAATGTAATGCATTCCACTATTGTCATGTATGTAAGAAATAAATAAAAAACAATAATAATAATAAAGGATTCACAGGCACTGAAATGAGTCAGCTAGATCTGTCTGAGTTGCTGACTAAGAACATAAACCAGCCTGTCTCCATAGCACCCTACTGCTAAACTAAAACGTTGGATCTTCCTAAATTACAAAATACATTTTTATAGTATATCTTAAAATCATGAAATGTTTGCTTATGTTTAACAAAAACATCCAACCATTATGACAGATTCTGACACCCATGGGGAGCGTGAGTGGCAGCCATAGTGAAGTTCTTGCCAGCTTGAAAGAAATGTAGGGACAGACCTCTGACATCTGCCTAGATTCCCATACCCAGCTCGCCAGCAGAAATGACCTGCCAAGAAAGCATAAGCAGATGGGAGTTCCAATATGCTACCATTCACCAGGTAAACAACAGCAAGGAGGGCTTCACCTCTACAGTCAAGCAAACAGCAGCAGAGAAGCAAGCCTATTTAACAAGTCCTGGGACTCCCCGGGAGCCTTGGTCTGCATGGCATGTTGCTTCCCCACACCCCACTAGCTGCACTTTTCATCACAGATGGATGTGAACACTTACTCTTCCTTCTATCCATATTTCCTCATCTGATTTTTCTACCTCATTCCATTTATTAAATGTAAACTACTTTAAATACATTTAGAATGAGATGAACCACGAAAAAAAAAGAGAGGGAAGAATTAGATTTATTTTCATTCTCACTCTCCCCTAGAACTCTAAGAAATTAATAGTGTTATTTATTTCACAGAAGCTGATACATAAATGAAAAAATACAACATCATGAAATTACTTGTTGTCCCTATTCACTGTAACAGTCCCAGTTACATTTTTTACAATATTGCCTACAGAAAACAATGCCAGAAAGAAATTTACCTTTTGAGATAACTCTATTTCAGAGGTAGCAGCTGACACTCACTGTGGCTTGGCAAGTTCTTTAAAGGCTTTCCAACATTTGGCATTTGCCCGCCAGAGAGCAGAGCCTTACATACTCAGCACTGTTGCAAAATGTCTCACTCACCAGTACTCAAAGGAGGTCGCAGTTTTCCAGCAAAGGGGAAATAAAATTGGATCTGACACTTATTTGGTAGAATGCTGTTATCAGCAAGTATTTATCTTCCATACTCTTCTCATGCCACAGGGCTACACTAGAAGCTAGGCTTTCTCTTTCTTTAATCAAAACACTGTGCAGCCTTCAATCAATAGCACTGCTCAGGATCTCAACTCCCCTATCTCTAACATAAATCTGATGGCTAAAACCAGCAGAAAATAAACATAAAATGCTTTTCTTACAGCCTGTGTAAAGACAATGGTCACTGGGCACTTTACAATATGTAATACAAATGCTAAATAGAATTACTTTGATTCTTAGGAAGTAAAAGTAAATTCAACTGACAGAATATACAGGAAGAAATAACTTTTTTTAAAAAAAAAGAACATACAGGAAGAGTGGGATATTGGAACCAGCAGTCATTCAATATAAGGATGGCATGAGCATCTAGGTAAAGGAACAAACAGAAAATACAAATCAGGTGATTTAGCACCTGGAAAGCTGTTATATACTCCAGGGATACCCAATAAATACAAACTCTTCAAATTATCCTCATGTGTACATTCAATGACAGTCATATATAATCAGCATCTGGTCACTATAAAAAAAATGGTTCAAATTACCAACACTTACATTTTTTGAAAGCATTAATTTCTAAAAGTTTTAGAAATGAAAGATTCTGACAGAGAACTTCCTGGCATTCGTTATTAAGAATCAGTAGCTTAAGCAACTTTCAGTTCACTCAACAAACGTGCAAGCACTGGCCCAAGCGCCAAGTGCAATATAGTGAGAAAGGCCCAGAGCCCTGGTTCTCAAAAACCTGCACTCTGCTGGGGCAGAAAGACAGGTTCAAAATCATTTAGAAAATAATTTCAGAAAAATAAATTTAAAAAACAAACAAACCAACAAGATTCTGTGTTTAAGTATGGCATGGCAGTGGAGGGAACAGAAGAAGAGAGGACACATAGATAGGAAGGCTCCTTTGAGGAGGTGAAAGTGTGAAGCCAGCTCTGGTGAGATCTAAGAGAAATGAATAGTAAATACCAAGGCAGGCCCTAGGTAGAGGGAACAGTTTAATGTGTCTGGGGACAGAATGGGCGCCGTGTTCAAACTTATACATAGGAGAGAGAGGCAGATGAAATGATTTTAGAGAGGTGAACAGGGGCCAGATCACAGAAGTCTTTAAACAATGCAAAGGAGCTTGAATTTTATTCTTAACACCCTGACAGACCCCCCAGAGGATTTAAAGAAAGCAATTACCATGGTATCATTTCTATTTTGAATAGATTACTTTAGTTATCATTTATTGTGAAGGAGTAAGGGCAGAAACAGGGAGAACAGCTAGGATGAGAGCTCATGTGAGCTCATGTGAGAAGCAAGTGTGCCTTAGATTTGGAAGGAGAAATAGAACAGAGCCACAGATTCAAGATACAATATAGAAATAGAGCTGACAGGACATGCCAGCAGTTGACATCAGGCAGGAAGTCAGACACATTAGTGTGGAATTAAGGAAAGAGGCCAGGGCAAGACACCAACATGAGGGAAACATTCACTCAGACAGTACTGCAAATCACAGAGACAAGTGGCAGCTCTGAGGTCTGACTATGAAACTGCAGATTCAGAGAGAAGCCACACATCTCAACCACTGCCTTCCCACCCTCAGGTTTTATCAAGAGAGGTGGAGAAGAGGTTTTATATATTTGTGTGTGTGTAGACACACATGCACACATGTTATAGGTTATATGTATATATGTGTTACATATATGTACATATATGTGAATATATACATATACGTAATATATATGTATATTACTAAGTTAGTATGTGACACACATCTAATGATTCTCCTAATGACAGGTAAAGAGAACAAAAAAATATAACATTTTTCTTTTTCTTTGTTTTTGTGACAGAAACTTAACTCTGCTGCACAAACACACACTTCCATTTGGGGTTCATTTAATTTAGATAGAAATCTAATTAATTCATTCATATATTCTCCCTTATAAACTATGTTGCTAAAGAGGAAAATTCACTTAATAACAAAACGGCCGAAAACAAATAATGAAATTATATAATACTATTTGAATCAAATTGTTATCTGAATGATACCAGGTTTTCTAATTAGTAATCATACCTACAAATGTGATTAACAACACAACCTAAAGAGTAACTAATAATAAATGAAATAATCATGCAAGCTATTTTACATTAAATTTAGAGATTTCTACTTACAGCAATTTTCTTCCTTCATAATGCTAACAAAGGTGGGGAAGAAAAGTGATAGTCATTGCTTTTCTCTGGATAAGCCTGGTCATTCATTAGATATATCACTGTCTGACTTTGACAAAATTTTATCTACTAATATAAGCTCATTTCAGGACTGGAAATCAACCTACGCTTCTATCAGTTCAGTGAACAAAACATCAATGAATGAATTTGTTAAAGGGTGAAGAAAGAGACTATGCCCTCCTAATTCAATAATATTTAAAAGGAAAAAAATCAATTTGGATCATCAGCAAATAAGTGTCATGATTCCTAACTTATAATTTGGCCTGACTGAAATCATCACAAAGTCAAAGGAGAGTCAAATGGAATTTATCAAAGACTAGATTTCTAACATAATATTTCTAAGGAAGCTTGTCGTAAATCATTAATTATCAACTACACAAGTTCATTACTAGTGAACAGATATTTTATTGTAACTATTATTAAGGTAACCCCACATTTTTCCTAATGAAAACTAAATATTATTATTGTAAGCAAGCAGATTTTAAGGCAAAACAGAACTGTATCAAGTGCAGACAACATGATTTCATTATTAAATTTTAAGCAACAACTTAAATGAAACAATGTCCAGCTAGTGAAAAATTTTCAACCCAAGTACATGCAGACAATAAGCCTAAAAGTCAATTCTAGCTTGTATAAGTTTAGAACACCCCAAAGAAGAACTAGAAGGGGTTTTAACTAGTAACAAGATGGAACTCCAGAGGGGCAAAAGCAGCAAAGGCACTCCTAAGACACCCAGATGAACTGGATGTGAAGCAGTCACAGCACTGATGCTTGGGGTAGGGAGACAGAATCCTCATGAAAGGCTGCTTTTCAAGTCTATCTTTTCCTGAAAAGTTGGGGCTTAGGAAGTCTTTATTATTATTATGAGCAAGAACTCTATATATCAGACAGGTTGGAGCAGAAAATGTTAAAAATCACCAATTATTCTGGGAGCAGTGGCACATGCCTGTAAACCCAGCAACTTGGGAGACTGAGGCAGGAGAAGCACCACAAGTTCAAGTCCATTCTCAGCAACGTAGCATGGAGGCCCTGTCTCAAAATAAAATATATAAAACGGCTTGGAATGCAGCTCAGTAGTAAAGTGCCCTGGGTTCAATCCCTAGTGCATGCACGCGCATGTTGAGTGAGCACACACACACCAATTAAGAACAAGGGAGCTACAAAATCTGTTCTGCTCCAGCTTTATCTTGGAATGTTCAGTTTAATTCTGGATGCCACAGTTTAAAAAGATACTGTGTGCAAAATGAAATACATCAAAAATAAGTAGGTAGATTAATAGCTAGAAGAACTTTAAACCAACCTTCATGACAAGTGAAGGTAGTGGGCATATTTAACCAAAAAATAAGACAATTAGAGAAAAAAATAAAGTCTTTAATGCACAAGTTATATTCAAGTATACCATGCCACAAAATCTATTTTACTTAGCAACATATTTTACAATCATTGCTGGAGTAGTATATAACCTCCCTGATAGTAACAAATATTAGTTTTACATATTGATCAAAATATGGAAATACACTGGTCAATACTACTAGAAGTTTAGGAACACCAGCCAAATACAGTGGATATAGACCCTAGAGAAAAGCTGACTTCATTCACTATTAAGACAACTTTCTAACTGGGCTTTGAAAGAAAAATTGGCTAGCAGGAAAGGCAGGATATCTGTTATCCTTAAAAGTGTGGGAAAGAAACAAGCACATTAAGAGTACAGGGACAGGAGGATCTTTGACAGGTCTTCAATCCTCACATCCCAATAATCTGTACCTTGATTATCACATAAACTGCACCTGTTTTAAAATAGCCCAAGTGGACTGATTACACAGAAAGAAAGGAAATACTGAAAGCCGACGTCCATCAAGTTATAGGGAGAGCAACAGGGTAAAGATACAGAGAAAACATTATTCTGAAACCTGAAATTCATATTGTTAGTAAAGCTACAAATACATTAATTCTCAAATCAGTCCCTTGTGCTAAACTTTTCTGCTCTTGTTTTACCATCAGGATTACTATTTCAAAAGCATAATTTACATGAATTCTATTTACATAATAGCAGCAACCTAACAAAGGTCAGTAAACACATATTTCTTCACTCTGGAAAGGACAGATGAGGCTGGTAGCTTTAAAAAGCTGCATCCTGTCTGGCTGAAGTATCTGGCATGAGAAAAATAAATAGTTTGAACAGAAATAATTATAAAAAAGAAAAATTTCTCTGAATATGGTATCTTTACATCATTAACCCTCAAGAGTTAAAGCCTCAACTCAGTTCTTCCAAAGATAAAGGGCTAGCTTTACCCACTGTTAGCTGATGTCCATCTTGAACAATAACCCCACAGAATCCAAACTTTAAATTTCTTATTTAGTAACATTTAACATCAGCGCCTGAAGTCAGGATGGGTAAGAGTTTATAGAAATATTCATTTCATGGATATTCTTTTAGCCATCTTGGAAGAACTGGACCACCTTAAAACTCAGTGATGGTTCTATCCCTCTATCCTATTTAATCATTATACACTGAATCCCCTCAGCATCAATTAAGCATACAATGGAGCACAGTACATAAAACCACAATAAGCAATACAGAAAAAAAGGATTAAAGCCATGAAAAATGTATTAATTTATTCTGTGCAATGCACTTGTAATTCTTCCACTTTCAGTCAAGATCACAGTACAGTTTAATAGTCTGGTTCAGGGACCAATTAATCCTTTTATATTTAAATCAATCACTGACTCCTCTCCGAATAATTTAGCTTCTACATGCTGCCTCCCATTTGATGTCTTTGGGGAAAGAGCAAAGTTAACACTATGTAGCACATTAATCATGTTTGGTAATAGAAAAAGAAATGCATTATCAAGGAAGTCTACTTTTTAAAAAAAGCACAGCATGCTTTAATACAGGTTAACATAATCTGTATATATGTCCTTAATTCCTTAATTAAAATGGGCATGTAAAACCTGGAGCTAAGAGTACACCCTTCATTTGGCTTTTCATAGAAGGTGTGCATACATTCTTTTTATTTTGATTGTGTATAAAATGTATATCCAGGAATAAAACCACTCTCCTCAACCCCTACACCCCTAGTACTGGCAGATTCCTCTTTCTCATCCCAACCTAAAGCATAATGACTTGATGCTCAGACAGTGGGAAAGGGGAAAAGTAACAGGCATGTATTTTATTCAAACTGGCATGTGTTTGGCACCTTGCCACAAAGCTGTGCCCTTCTCCTTCAACAATTCTGAAGCCTAATTAAAAGGGTTAATTCAATGCAATATTCATGTGCAGTCTAAAGATTCTTACCATGGCATGCAAAGCAGATGTCTATGTTTTAAGAATATTTTCTCCAAACAAATGTGTCAAGAAAGCATTAAGAGTTCCCGTGACGGAGAAGGACAACACTGTACTATATGCCACTTCTTCCTTTGACCAACTGCAAGAGAAGGAGGCCCTCCTCGTAATGCCTGGATCTTAACCACCACGAGAATAAATCAGCTTTGTATTCTAGTAGTCACACCACGGACTACAAATGCATGATTTTAGCTTTGGAAATTTCAAAGCAAACATAAGCACTTTTCAAATCATCCACAAGTGTTTTCAAAAAAAATTTTAACCAATTAAGTTTCTGTGTAGATTCAGCACTGAAATAGTGGAGTCTATATCTTAGCATAACTCAAAGGCACTGCTGACTCAGGAGTTTTGACAGTTTGAACAATTCTAAGGGAAAAAAGCACATAGAGAATGTTAGCTCTGTGTTCACTTCACACCAACACAGAAAAATCAAATGGTCCAAGTGTTAACAGCAGCTCTGTGATACCAGTGAGAAGAGTGCAGAGGCTGTGCTGGATGGTGATCCTAACTCTCAGGAATCCACAGCATCTGAAGACTGAGGTTTGAGAGCCTAACTACATTAACTGTCATATTGAAGGATGTTTCTCTGGGCACATTAACTGTCGTAATCTGTGAGAATCTGGTAGACAACTATGACCCACAAATAATCATCAGGTGGAAAAACACTAAATATCTGTCACTCCTCACTAATCCCCAGAAGTGTCACATCAAAGACACATTTGGAAAGAATCCAAGTCTTTTGTCTGTTTTTTTTTTTTTTTAATCTCAGAATAGAACAGAACACCACTAATCAAAATTAAACAAGTGAATCAAATCTCATCATCAAAAATCAACATCTCATCTCTAGAATATGAAGTCACACAAGCTAACAAGCTACCATTAGCACGATGAGCTTTGTGTTGTTTTTCTGGTGACCGGACTAAATGTGCATAGATCTATCCATGACCCCCTGGCTAGATTCCCCCTGACAAGTATCTGTCAAATGCTGTAAAATGATCAGAAGTGCTGAGATGATGAGAGACCCTACAGATCACTATAAAATTCACATGTAAAGTTCTGCAGTTAAATGGGGGTCGGGGGAGTTTCTGTATGTACTTGTTTAGATAAAATGCACTCTTACATTTCATTGACTATTTCTCTCAGAAACGAATCCCAAGAAGGAAAATGTTAGGTGTTCTTTTTTGATTCAGTGTAGGACAGTCTTCAAAACAAAATCATAAAATGCCTGACACTTGGGACTGGGGCTGCAGCTCAGTGGCAGACCATGCACTGAACATGTTTGAGGTCCTGTGTTCAATCCCCAGCACCAAAAAAGCAAACCAAAACAAAACTCCCAACAGTCACTTTCAATGCTAATATAGCTTTCCTTTCTTTCAATCTGGCTGACCCAATCCTGAGCCTAGTTAGTAGCACCCCCCTCCCCCCCCCCCCCCCCCCCCCCCGCTGAGGAAAATAAAAAAGAACCTCAGTACATACAAAAACTACTACTCTGCTCTCAGGCCTCTCTTCCACCTAAGCTGGTCTGGACAAGGCCCTCCAGTCCTGCCAAGAGAGGTTGCAAGCAGCAAGGGGTATCCTCTGATGCTTCTCAAAATAGTTCCTGATTTGGTAGATTCTCTCTTCCTTTACCAGCCCCTATGCACTTGTGACTAGTTTTCCTTTTGTCTATGGACAGTCAATATTGAAAACTATGGCATGACACAAATTATGAGTCATACCATATTTAGTAATGGTAGGGAAAATGCTCTGCTATAAATCTCACATTTAACATTATTTTATTGCTATCAAGTCACCAAATTTCCAAATAAATAGCATAATGATCATTATGATTACCAAATAGTATCCAATTTAGAGTAACTATTATATCATCAGCCCTCATTAAGCAATGACAAATAAAAAGGGGAAAAATTATTAATGCTACAAAATTATTAATGTTCAAAAATTTTAATCAGTCTTTCAAAAAAACAACAAAAATGGCATATTTTAAGTACACAGTAGAAAATGAGTAAAAACTACATAAATGAATAGTGACAATTTTAAGTTGATGTATAAAACCTAATCTGGAGAGAGATTAATGCTTAAAAAGGGAAATTTGGGCTTATGAAACATTTTACTTGAAGTCAATATTAAAATGAAGTCGTATTCTCTACATATCCTTTAACATATCATGTCTATGTTATAAACCCAACAACTCAGAAGGCTGAGGCAGGAGGATCATGAGTTCAGAGCCAGCCTCAGCAACTTAGTGAGAAGCTGTCTCAGAAAATAAAAAGGGATGGGGATGTGACTCAGTGGTTAAGCGCCCCTAGGTTCAATACCCAGAACCCCCCCCCTAAAAAAAAACCAAGCTGGTTTATCATCACTAGTACAAAGGACAGACTTGTTTTATTTTCAAAAGTTGAACCAGTTAATTGTAAATACTCAGTATAAACAACAAGACCAAACACAAAGATCCTGAGTGGCATCATGAAAAGTACCAGGACAAGCTATGTTGTGATGCACAATCCAAAGCCAAATGGATATAAAGAATTCTATATCTTAAAATGATAGCAAGAATAGCCACTTAAAAGAAAGTCTGTATATATAATGTCTTTATATTTATTTTCTTTGTTAACTAGAATTAACACTAATAAAACATAACTCCAATAGGACTTTATACATATTTGAACATTTTAGGAATTAATATATGTAGTAAAATATGAAACTTTGATAAACATGTGCTTCAATGTGTAAGGGAAATTTCTTAGAGTGAAATTTTAATAGCAAGAAAAATTAGCAAAATATTTTTTTACTTCCACTTATGTATAAGTAATTAAAAACTTTTTTAAGGGAAAGAAAAGGAAAATGCCTTCTTTAATACCCAATTAGGCCACCCAGCAAAGCAGCATCTACCAGGGACAATAAAATGTAAAGACAAAAACATCAAGCTAGCTGTTTTACAGATTTATGTAAGAACACTGTTGAGAAAAAGAAAATGATATTGTTTTCATTTAAATTTTTTGTTTACTTTTTGAGACAGTATCTTGTCAAATTGTCCAGATTGGTCTCAAACAAATAATTCTCCTGCTTCAGTCTTCCACCACTTGGTTTCATTTAATCTTATGAGTTTTCTTTATTTGATATTCACAGCTCAGCTGTATATGGTAGTTCTTATATGTTCTTCATAGCTGATATAATTTAAGCCAAAATAATGCCAGTGTTAATAACACAAAATTAAAGGAAATACATTAGGATAATAAGGAAATAAAAACAGAATTTTGTGACAATGCTCTTAGGAAACAACTTCCAAGAAAATCCTCCAGGAACTTCACTGGCAGTTCTGTCCTGCTCCTTCCCTCCCTCCAGCAGGGCCCTCCTGACATCCCAGGCCTCACTCTGAACCAGAATTACTGCCCCAGCCCTTCCCCTTCTACTGCCTAACCTGTATATTCCAGCTGAGTCGCCAAGAGGGAGGTTTCCAGGACTGTCTTCCCTCTGTGTTCTCTTTCAATTGTGTGAACAAGCTGGCAGAAGTTGAAAATGTAAAGGAAGCTTCACTACAACAACTACTGAATATGTTTGCATTCAGGCTAGTTTTTATTTGGTTTTGTGAAAATCCTCAAGTAAGAGTTATAGCTGCACATGTACACATTACTTTTATTGTTGCACTTAAAAATCTCATTCTCTCTGAACAACCTGGGAACTAAAATTTGGAAGAAAAATCAATAAATCATGACTATTACTAATTACAAAGGAGAAATGAACTAGGCAGTAGTAGTCCCCACTCTAGGAACTGAAAATGGAAAGTCACTGGGGTAGCACTGAGAAGACACTATAAATACGGTGGGCTGAAGGAGAGTGGGAACCTAATACTCTATGAGACAATCAGTACAATTTGAAACTGCAACAATGAAGGCCTATAACTATGAGATCTGTATGTGATTATGTGAGAAGAAGTAAAGGAAAGACAGGGGTGGGTGCAGTGCAAGGAGAGGAAAGTCCAAATATTTGAAAATTAGTACAACAGCTCAGAGTAAAGTGACAAAAACTTAGACTAGAATGTAAAAATGTAGGAGAAAACACCCACAAATGGAAGTTTGGGTAATGAACTGAGAAGTATACCCTGTGATACCATATAAGTATGTGCCTCAGTTGATCATCAAGACACTAATATATAAATCATTTTTGTTTTACACAATATCCATAAACAAGTATACACATGTGCATGCATGTGTTTTGGATAAAGGCAAGAAAATGAGCTAAGTTATCCATGTTTTACTGGCAGACTTTTTTGAATAGCTATTATGAGGGGAGGAAATGTAGTGCATACATCATAAACACCCATTACCAATACTGACTTTTTGTTTTTAAAATCGGTATTTGGCATTTTCAAGCTGAGAAGATACAATGATATTCTAGCACTGCTGCATGGTCCCGACTTAAAATCTTGTTCCCAAGGAGACAGTTAATGTCAATATCAGACCCTGCATAATTATTGACTACAAAGAAAGTATACTACAATGAGACACTTGCACTCTAGCAGAACGAAAATGACCAGCTTGGCTTTTGCCTTAACATCAAACAAAAACCTCTGGTTTTCATACAGTGATCAGCATTTTCTTCTGCACTCTACTGAAAGGAACTAGTTACATTATTAACACGCTCTTATGTACAGAATGTTATTGTTTTCAGTGGCATTCTGTGTCTGGATTAAAACAAAGACACAACTGAAACCATCTATATTTTTAGGCATAAGAGACTACCTCTTGTGGAAAAAGATTTAGCTTTGAAGTAATCCTTGTGAAGACAACTGCTCAAAAACATTTTAGATGAACATATTTCCCATAACCAAAAAGCCTTACAATTCAAATGATTCAGTTTTTCAAGTTTATAGATTTTTAATAGCTCAAAATTCAAACAAATAAGTGTAAGTCTTCTTCACTGTATCACATAATTTATATAATATTCAGTACAATTCTCCTACCTTTTATAATCAGCCCCTCCCCTTTATAAGAGAAAACACTTAAAAGTTTTGACATAGTAATAGATTTTTACAGTGATATATAAAATCATTTGCAGAGTTGTGAAAAATAAGTAAGGGGGTTTGTTGTTACTGATTTTTGTTATAATAATCACTGAAAACCCTTTAATTTATTCTTCTAAAAAATGCTTTCTATTAAAGATTTATAAGCATTTAAACCAAGCAGTTCTAACATACTAAAATGCAGACCTAAAAGTATAACATGTACAGACATCTTATTTTACCAAAAATATTCAAAAATTTAGAAAGGCTGGCAAACTGAAAACTTAAGTCTCGTATGCCACTATAAATGAAGATACTGAAACAACCTTGATTATGAAAATACCCCAGGACTAAAACTGTCAGAAAGATTTTCTTAATGGTGTCATGAAATCAATTTGGTGATTTTCAACCGGTATGTTTTAATTAACCAGAATAGAATAAAATAAAATAGAAAATACAAATAGGATTTCAGACTTGTTTTTAAGCCAGACAAGCAAACACATGTTCTATATGAAATCCATTCCTTTGAACGTAGTTAAGAAAAATTTGTACGTTTCTTAAAAGATCAAATATTGTGGTAAACCTCAATTTAATAACCTGATAGTATGAAAGATTTTTCATTATACTTGTCTTTTCAGATGTCTTTTTAAAGCCCCAGATCATTATTCATAACTAGATTTTTCAGGGCACAACTCCATGGAAGCTGAAATTACGACTGTGAGAGATAACTCTTTCGAGGCCTACGGTAAAGCAAAGATTTCCCAATAATGGTGCCCTAATAATTTGGGATAGTACATGCATATAGAAAGCAACTGGGAAGATGCAAAAAAAAAAAAAAAAAAAAAAAAACCTGAAAATTGAAACAAAAATTTCACCAAAATTTAATTAGATGCATCTGTATGCTATAACATAGAATGGTACTATCAATTCTGAAACTCTATAAACTGAAACTATCTATTGAATGTGAAATTAAGAATGAACACCACTGAGACATTCTAATTACCAGTGGCAGGAAGCCAAACCTGACTAGTACAAAAGCAGTAAAATTAACTAGACCTCTCCCCTGAATTAAAAGCACACCCTACTTAGAAGATGATAATTCTTTATTTTTTATTAAAAGGACATAATTCTTAGATATCAAATATCACTTATTTAAGTTTATAATTCAAGAAACTTACATTCTTCAAACTACAGGTATGCTTATTTTTCATATGCTTAACAATACACTTGAAAATGCCTATTGCACAAAACTATGCATAAAACATACATACAACAATATATTAATTAGAAAGACAAAGTTTTATTTTTTTAAATATTTATGTATTTTTTTTTTTTAGTTTTAGGTGGACACAATATCTTTATTTTACTTTTATGAGGTGTTGAGGATCCAACCCAGAGCCCCGCACATGCCAGGCGAGCACGCTCCTGTTTGAGCCACATCCCCAGCCTAGAAAGTCAAAGTTTTAAAATGTCAAACCATAACAAAATGGATTATCTGGTTAGTCTACATCATTAGCAATTCCCACAAAATTACAATATTAAGGAATATTATATAACATTTTAACAAGAGACAATTTGCTAAAATGAAATAATATAATTCAATTCATTAGCATTTAGTTTTAATAATTTTTTAAAACTAGAAACACAGCATTACTCTCCCCATAAGGGGAGTGAGCAAGCTATGTAGTCTCTTAAAAATCATAATTAAAAAATCAATTCTAATTAGCCTACATATTAATGCTGAGGTCAAAAGTTGGCTACAGAGTCACATGCAAATAGCAATAAACTATAGCAATGGAAAATATGAAAAGGGATAGCCACCTGAGAAACCAAGCCAAATGAAGTAAAGGAATATGATGAAACATCAGTTTTCCAGCATTTAAAGAGATGTGTATGAGAAGAAATCACATGGCAAAAAGTCACACTCAAATCCTAGCTAGGCCCTTTGTTAACAGCAGCAGTGGTAACCAAGCAGTTTTCTGGTATCAGAGTCTAATATGAGTGCTTAACTAAACTTCTGAAGTTCACAAGGCTGACAATCAAAGAAACAACTTCTTGTAGTTAAAGATTTGTACAATGGAAAGGAGGGAAAAGAATAAAATTCAAAGTCAAGAGTAACTTATTCTTTGTTAGCTCAAAGAGATGACTTGATATACAGGACAGAGAAACAAAAAGGTCAGACTAGATGGATGATGAAATTTATTTAGGAAAAAAGTGTTGCTAGGTCAAATATTATTTTAAGTGGGTCTTTTACTAGGTGGAAAATTCAATTTTGCCTTTAGGAATCTGTTTGGATCTAGAGGATATAGAACCTAATGACATTAACTAATGGAAAATTGCTCTAATATTTTACTGAACTATGCTGTAGAAATTAATTTTACAAAATCCCTTGAGAGGGCTGGGAATGTGACTCAGTGGTAGAGAGTTTCATTTGCCAAGTTCCATCCTCAGCTTCACCAAAAAAAAAAAAAAAAAAAAAAAAATCCATTAGGAGATTTGTGAGAAAAAAAAGTCAGAAAGCATCATTCACTTTTTTTTTTTTTTTTTTGGGGGGAGGGGGGGTACCAGGGATTGAATCCAGGGTGCTTACCCACTAAGCCACATCACCAGCCCTTTTATTTTGAGACAAGGTCTTGTCAAGTTGCTTGGGGCCTCACTAAGTTGCTGAGGCTAGGTCTGAACTTGTGATCCTCCTGCCTCAGCCTTCCAAGCAGTTGGGATTACAGGTATGAGCTACCATGCCTGGCATCATTCACTCTTAAATGTCAGCTAGTTAAGAAAAAAAATCACTAATCATGTGTAGGACTCTGGTTCTCATTACATAATTTTGTCAAATTAATCATTTTGATCTTGTTTTGTTTGAGACATACCCAGAGACAGAAGTTAGGAACAGTGGAACAGGTTCCTGGATAAATTAGAGAAACTAATAACCAGATATGAAAAGTTAACAAGAAAGAATTTATGAAAATAGTCCATACATGAAGAATTGAGTGTTTAATATATTTTGATTAAATGAGGAAGTTAAACACACTTCCATAAAACAATGTAATAAGTAATGTAAGACAAACCTCATCATTAGCATCCTGCAAAAGCACTGAATAAGACAAGACATTTTCTAGGAAATAAAATATATACTCCATTATTACATTTATTATGCAAATATCTGTCATTCTGAAAGATTTACAGAAAATATTACCTCTGTGTGTCATACACTGTATAAGAAATCAAGACAAATACAATGCCAATAAAGAGTTTCTCATTAAAAAGCAAAAATTCCCTTTTATTGGGTAACTTCTGCATTCTTGGGAAAGTGTTCATGATTAGGGACCTAAAAACATGAGCAAAGTATAATCCCTATCTTTGAGGTACTACACTAGAGGAACATATAAAATATAAATAGAGAGTATAAAAGAAGGTACAGATGAATGCCAAAGGGAAAGTCTGGGCTTCTATAAAATTCAGGAAAAGACTATTCTGGCTATGAAAATGAGGGACGTTGTGGTAGAATTAGAACTAAAGTTGAGCCTGAAG
This sequence comes from Spermophilus citellus, assembly GCF_964194105.1. Lineage (NCBI taxonomy): Eukaryota > Metazoa > Chordata > Mammalia > Rodentia > Sciuridae > Spermophilus > Spermophilus citellus. The sequence continues at coordinate 85,283,733 of NC_138184.1, forward strand.
GATTTTTTAGAATTCCAGTAAGGTAAAACTTGAAGCTCATGAAGGAAAACATTCCAGGAAAGGAAATACTAATAGCAATTAACATTTACTGACTGTTTCCTATGTTGGGTAATTATTCCAAGTGCTTTAAATATATCATGTCCTTAAATTTTCACTGTAACTCCAAGTTAGGAGTACATTATAATCATAACCTTACTTTGACGCAGTAAGAAACAAAGACAGAGAATTGAAGTAATTTGCTCACTGTCCACTGTCACCTAGCCTGTAAGGGACAGAGACATATTTCAAACCCAACTTGTCTGACTAAAGATTATACACTCTCAACACAGTGAACTTTATAATGTTAACTGAAATGACATAATAAAACTAGTTATTTTCAATATCTACTGGCAAAGGGCTTTCACCTTACACTGGTTCCACTGTAGCTCTTTTTCCTCCTCAAAGCTGAACAGAGATGCATTAGTGTTCACATTCAAGATGACAACACAGTAGAATGAATTGGACATCATTACCCTATGTGCAAATATGACTACATGACTGGTATGGTGGGATTCTACATCATGTACAACCAGAAGAATGAGAAGTTATACTCCACTTATGTATGATGTGTCAAAATGCATTCTACTGTCATGTATAATTAATTACAACAAATTTTTTTAAAAAGTTGATGTTAACCAGGAGGAGGGAGGAGAGAAGGGAAAGAGGAAATACAGGAAATGATAGTGGTGAAATTATATCATTATATTATGTACACGTACGAATATATAACAACAAACCCAGCATTATATACATCTATAATGCACCAATAAAAATGTGTGGGAAGTAGGGGAGATGACAAAACAAACTTAAGGAGTTAAATGACTTCCCCAAGCCCAGAGGCAAAGGAGGAGTTGAGAATCAAAAACTCATCTTGGGTCGACAAGCCAAGGGCTTCATCAGATTCACCTCTTCTTTCCTATTAGAAGGGCTGTTTATAAATTGTATTCAATGAAGCTCCAGGGTTGCCCAGCAATGTACCACAGTTCACCATGAGAAGGCTTCTCATCTTTGCCTCTCCACTCCACTTCAAGTGCAAATGGAATTGGGCCAAAGATTTCATCTGAATCAACAGCTCTACTACTAAGAGTTTAACAACCATTATACATCACACAGAGTCTTGGGTTTAGGTATTTTATCCTCATTTCCTGCTATATTTTCGGCCACTCTAGACTGGTATCCAAATCTATTCCAGAAAATACTATATCCCAGATACCATTTGAACTACCTCTCACTTCATTTTATGTGTGCAATATTTCAATTTAAAAAAGCCACATTCAAAATAAAAACAATCTAAAAAGAACCAAAAAACAATCAGTGGAAGCTCTCCAGTATCCCCTACCACTTGATCTGCACATCCTACATTAGTCTGCTTTGCACTACTATAACAATTACCTGAAATACAAAACCTTAAGAGGGGGAAAGTTTTATTTTGGCCCAGGGTTTCAGAAGTTCCAGTCCACAGTTACTTGGCCCAGTTGCTTTGGGCCTCTGGTGGCACAGTGCACAGACTAGTCAGCTAGGAAGGAGCCAAGGGCCCAATATCCCTTCAAAGTCCCCTACCCAGTGGCCTAACTTCCTCCTACCAGGCCCCATCTCAGAAAGTTTCTAACACCTCCCAAGAGTAGGCAACCAAGCCTCACTGGCCTTTGGAGGACACACAGGGAAACCACAGCAACCCTATCAGAATACATGATATTTAGAACCCCATATTTACAAACAAGGTGTTAGAATCATATCCAAATTTGAGATCTGACTATTTCACCAATGAAAGATAGGTCCTTATAAAAATGACTTGCTTTTTACCCTAAGCTATAAAATTAGTACAATGGAATACATTTAGATTTTGAGCAGAAATTATTGTTTGGTTTAAATCTATTAACACATATGAAAACTCAGTATCAAGTACACTGGGTTATGATGGCAATGGCGATGCTAACAATCATGATGATGTAGTGGTAGCATTCTGAATATGAGATACAAGTCCAAAGGAACTGAATCTAGAGGGAAAGAAGCTACATTTTAAAGGTTTTCTAGGGTCAATAAAAAAAAAAGGCATGAAAATGGGTAAGCAAGCATAGCTTCACAGCTGTGAGTATTCCAACAAGAGCAGAACTATAAACTGGTTTTAGTACACCACGGTGACTAAATAAAATTTTGACACCTAATAGTGCATACATTTCCTGATTAATAAATAAAGTTTCTTTATTGATTTATAAAGTTTCTTTATATTGTCTTCCTACATTTGGAGGACCTTAATTAAGTCACCATAAGATGTAAGAATCAGCTTCTACTAATGCTAGTGATGAGAAACTCAAAATCCAACTACATTTGCTTCCTTTGAATTCTTCAAGAAGCAATGAGATGAATATATGAAAATCAACATCAGGTAAGATTCACTAAGATGCTTTAAGAAATTATTTTTTAATTTTATCTTGAATGAGTACACAATTATAGAACAGAAATTACTATCCTGGGCACTAATTCAAATTATTCTTAATGATCCTAAAGAAATAAATTACTAGAATTAAAAGATAAATTTTGCTTTGGTTTGTGATCTTTACTTCTTTCTTTAAAACTCAACAGACCTCTCCAATTTGTCTTTCTAATTCAATGGATTTACTAAGTCTGTATACTGCAGTGATTTATGCCTCCTTGTTTACTATATTTTCTCCAGAACTGATAAAAAGAGCCAAAATCGTTCTGGTAAAGGAATAAAAAATTGTCTTTTTCCCTCCCCAGATTTAAAATATGTAACTGTGTAAAACAAAGTCAGAATCAAAAGTGATGAGCAACAAAACCCCTGAAGAAAGGCAATAGAATCATTTAACAGAGAATGAAGTTGCCTAACACCTGAAGGAATGGTAGTAGTAGATTATTCCAAGTTGCTAAAACACGCCATGCCATAAAATAAAGTCCTGTAGGCAAACAGGAAATCCAAAGAAATCATAATTGATAACCCTCCTAGAATAGCAGAGGCATATTCCACATAAAAAAATACAAGAATGACAAAGACAACAGCAGGGAACTTGAGCAGAGATGACCCATCTCCAGAATCGAAACTCTATAAAGCACTACCTACCTTGTCACTCAGGGGTAGTGCTACAGAGCTGGTTCAGTATCCACATGATAGCCACAGTTGGGCACCACCTGACCAACTGATACCACAACATTCTGTCATCAGCACACGGATTCCAGGAAGGACTTTCTAGACAGTGGTTTGATAAATGAAGTTGTGGCATTTAGTTTATAAAATGTGACTCCTCTTCTACTGGATAATGCTAGGCTATCCGGTCTTTATTATGGTCTCAGAAACAGTTTACACATGAAAATAGCCCTCAGGTCCATTTTAATACTTTTACATCAATCTAGCAAAATATGACCATTTACTTTAACTAATAAAGGTGATTCTCAGAGGTCAAAAGTGTGCCTGGATTTAAAAAAACAACAACAACAACAAAAAAAAAAACTTGGTTTTTAAAATACCTAAATGTAGAAAAGAGGATTAGGATTTTGTTTTAAGGTCTAGTAGTTAGAAAAGTAAACTTGACATTCTTATTTTAAATCACTGAGCTATCTAGTATATTTTTAAATAGGATTCAGTTCATTAAAATCTTATATACTGTTATAGCTTTATAATTATGTTATCTTATATACTGTTATAGCTTTATAATTCAGTCCATAATTCTAATAATAAAAATTCATCTACTCCTCTTACTTGTTTGTTTAAAGGCAGATAATAATATAATACAACAAGTTTTAATCTTTTAAATTACAAGAAGGATTCAACCATAGCCAACCAAAAGACATGAAAAATATTTTATTCCTGACCAAGAAAAGGAATATTCTAATAAACCTATCTGCAGAGTGCCAATTATTTCTTATTTAACAAGTTCTAAATGGAATGCATCAGACTGAAAATCAGGGTGTTAACATTTTCTGTTCCAGGTCAAGGGGGGTATACTTTAACAGTAAACACTTGCCTAGCATGCATGAGCTCCTGGGTTCAATCCCCAGCCGGGGGGTGGGGGTGGGGCATAAAACAAACTGCCATACCATTTGATACACCCGTGTCTTCAGCCGATCTACTTTCCCACTTTATGGACAAAAAGAAAAGGAGCCTTCATTTGTTTATCTCAATCTAAAAGTGTTAAACTTAAAAAACTCAAAAATATTATTTTCCCTAAATACATTCTGGAGTATAAGACTATGATTACTATATTGGTGAGTCTGTAACAAGTAAGTCTATTTATGTATAAGAATTAAAATAAATGCTGGGTTGTCCAAAGTATTTAAAAAGTTTACACAATAACATTCTTCATAGAAATAGAAAAAGTTATCATGAAATTTATTTGGAAAACTAAGAGACCCAGAATAGCTAAAAAAAAAAAAAAAAAAAAAAAAAAAAAAAAAAAAAAAAAACCTTAGCAAGAAAAGTGAAGCAGGAGACACCACAATACCAGACCTTAAACTATACTACAGACCTACAGTAATAAAAACAGCATGGTATTGGCACCAAAATAGACTTGTAGACCAATGGTACAGAATAGAAGACACAGAGACAAACCCACATAAACATGGTTATATCATACTAGACAAAGGTGCCAAAAACATTCACTGGAGAAAAGAGAGCCTGTTCAACAAATGGTACTGGCAAAATTGGAAATCTATATGTAGCAAAATGAAATCAAACCTCTCTCACCTGCACAAAAATCAACTCAAAGTGGATCAAAGAGTTGGGCACTAGAACAGAAACCCTGTACCTAACAGAAAAATAAAGCCCCAATCACCTTGTATCTCCAGGTGATCTACTTTCCCGCTTCCGTATTTAGCAGTTTTATTCTCAAAAAAATTATTATATTTACCACATCCGTCTAGGATCTGACTTCCTTAAGAAGACACCTACAGTGCAAGAAGTAAAATTAAGAATTAATAAATGGGATGGATTCAAATTAAAAAGCTTCTTCTCAGCCATGGAAACAATTGATAAAGTGAGAAGAGAGCCAACAGATTGGGAGAAAATCTTTACCACGTGCACCTCCAATAAACCATTAATCTCTAGGATATATAAAGAACTCAAAAACTTAACACTAAAAAAAATAAAAATAAAAAATAACCCAATCAATAAATGGGCTAAGGAATTGAACAGAGACTTCACAGAAGAAATACAGTTGATCAACAAATATATGAAAAAGTGTTTAACATCTCTAGCAATTAGAGAAATGCAAATCAAAACTATTCTAAGGAACACTCTTACGTGCTGGTGAGAATGCAAACTGGTGCAATCACTATGGAAAGCAGTATGGAGATTCCTCAGAAAATGGGAATGAACCACCATTTGACCCAGCTATCCCACTCCTCGGTTTATACCAAAGGACTTAAAATCAGCATACTACAGTGAAGCAACCACATCAAGGTTTATAGCAGCTCAATTCACAACAGCTAGACTATGGAACCAACCTACGTGTCCGTCAATAGATGAATGGATAAAGAAAATGTGGAATATATACTCAATGGAATATTACTTAGCTTTAAATAATAGTAAAATTATGGCATTTGCCAGTAAATGGTTGGAGTTGGAGAATATCATGCTAAGCGAAATAAGCCAATCCCACAAAAACAAAGGCCGAATGTTTTCTCTAATATACAAATGCTAAATCACAATAAGGCAGGGGACACTAGGGAAGAACAGTGTTACCTTAAAATAGGTAGAGGGAAAAGATGAGAGGGAAGGGGAGGGAATGTGGGGTTAGAAAAGATAGTAGAATGAAACAGACATTATTACTGTAGGTATGTGACTGCATCACCAATATGATTCTGCAACATGTACACTCAGAAAAATGAGAAATTATAGCCCATCTATGTATGATATATCAAAGTGCATAAATGCATTCTATTGACATGTCTAACTAATTAAAACAATTTTTTTAAAAAAAAGGTTACACTATAACACAAACTGACAACCAGACTTTTTGCTTTGTCATTTTTATCTACAAGGGAAAATAAATGGCTATCCATGTGACCCCCCAAAATATTATTGTGAAGATCTCAAATGATGTAATGGAAAACCTTTCTTTCAGAGATAAGTATCTGATCTTAATGAAAGTTCCTAAAGAGTGTTGAGTTGTAGCTCAGAGGCAATAAGTTCAATCCTCAGTACCACATAAAAATAAATAAATAAAATAAGGATTTATTTTTAATTTTAAGTTCCTAAAAAGAAAACACTATTAAGTAGACAAAGTTGGATCATAAATATTCTAACCAACTGCAAATCAGTGACAGCATAATAGAGTGGAGAGTGCTTTATGAACTTCCATATTTAGCAGTTTTATTCTCAAATAGTACTATATTACCATATTCCTCCTCCCCAATTCCAGTGATATTTTAGGTTTTTTTTTACCCGCCCCCCCCCCATAACTAGGTGCCCTTCAACCAATGAATGGATAAAGAAAATGTTCTATATATACAAAATGGAATCTAATATTAAGTATCATTGTAATGTACTAGTAAAAATATCTAAAAGCTATAGTATGGACACCAAAAATTTAATAATTTGACCATATAATAATATTGTTAGATTGCACTGGGAAAAGGGAATCCTAAATTCAGCCATTCTTTCTCTCCCCACACATACACTTGCTTTATGGAGCTTTGACTTTTGCAGAATTATTTTATTCACTTTAGATAAATGAAAGCAAGGAGGTGAGTAGAAAATTATGACCCAAAACCATGGCATCACCTTTAAAAGAGGAACTGGAATTTCATCCTGTGGCATTACAGGCATTCGTCTCTCCTTTTATTCTCTGCCTCCTGCCTTTTCCTAGTATCTGGGAGCCTCAATTTGCATCCATAAGAATGCTGAACATGAACCCAAATGCTTCTACATGGGTCTCAAGAAATTAATTTAGTAAGACTATAGATTGCCTCTTCATGTTTAATTTATAAAATTCTAAGCAATTTTAAAGCAACTTAGAAGAACCAAGATTTAACTTTTTTTTTTTCAAGTCTTAAGCCTCATTTATTTGCAAATCTGAACTTTCACTAACTGTTCTGGCTTTTAAATTCTGTCTTATAAATTAGTCCACATAAGGATATTAACCCAGATGCTTTTTGTTATTGTTGTTGTCATCATTTATTTTAAAATGTCTTCTAACATTTTCATTTTAACTTTAGGCTGTACAATAAATTCCCAATTACTCTGTACTAATAAAGGCAATGTTGGAAAGCTATGTAATCAGGAAGACCCAAGTTTACATCTTATCCATCATTAGACACTTACGTCAATTAACCTCTCTGTATTCTAAGGTCCGCCCCCCCTTTCTTTCTTACTTTATTTACTTTAGTGGTCCTGGGGACGGAACCTAGGGCCTTGCACATACCAGGCAAAATGTTCGACCACTGAGCCACATGCCCAGCCCTTCTGTATTTCAGTTTTTAATGCTATAAAATAGAGATAATAATGCCTACCTCACAGAGATATAAACATAAAATTAGATAAAATAAGTAAACATGTTCAGGACATATTAACATTAGTTACAGCTTTGCTACAAATCAGAATGAGATCATCTGTTCAACAGGACATATCCCAAATTTCCTCATATGAGTTTAGGAATGGGTTGTTGTTTTGTTTTGGGGTTTGTTTTGTTGTTGTTTGTTTGTTTTTAGTATTTTTAGTTGTCAATAGACTTTTATTTATTTATATGTGGTGCTGAGAATCGAACCTGGTGTCTCATACATCCTAGGCAAGCACTCTACCACGGAACCACAACCCCAGCCAGGAATTGTTTTTAATATTTATTTTTTAGTTCTAGTTGGACACAATACCTTTAATTAATTTATTTATTTTTATGTGGTGCTGAGGATCAGAACCCAGGGCCCCCTCACCTGCTAAGCGAGTGCTCTACCACTGAGTTACAACTCCAGCCCCAGGAATGGATTTTAAATCTAACAATTTACATGAGTATATTAGAAAGAAAAGTCCACTTCAAAATCCAAGTTAGAAAGTAACAAAATCAACTCTCTTCCATTGTTTTTCAAATTATTCTGAGCAATACTATCTTCCTTCCATGGGAGATTTACAGAGTGTCCCATTATATTTCTTTTAAAAGGAAGGGGGAAAACCCCAGAGAGGCCCCAGCTAGAGTGAAGGCTATTTTCACTCCAATGGCCTCACAGGTCTGCCCACTGCATGGAATCCCGGAACTCTCATGCCCCTGTCTGAAGGCTGCTTTCTCTATCTAGTCCCATCAAATCTGCATGCAGAATGTTCCATTTAAGAGTAGATACGCTGGTGGTTTTGCTACCCTCTTCCAAAATACTGGCTCCTTCCCCCTTTAGTCTACTTTATTTATCAAAGTAAACTCAAGACTGTTCTCAGAGGCTCCACAGGATATAGCCCTGAACAATCTTAGCCTTGTATGAACTTGGAGCACTTCTCTCTATCATTCCCCTGGCCCCAATTTAGAGCATTTCTGTCTACCTGGTCCCACCCATGAGTCCAAGGTCTGTGTTGGCCTTAAAAAAGGAGCACAGAGATGACTTTTGTACATAAATAACAGATACTGAGTACCTATACCCATGGCTTGAGCAAAGAAGAAAAGAAAAGTCATTTTAGTTAGGCACTACTTGGGGTTATCTAAACCACTGATTCCTCTGAATATAAATAATTTAGATTCATGTACTTCCAAAACTAACTCTCATGGACCTAAATAAACAGTCATCACTAGACCCAAGACTAATCAGGCAAAACCTTTTACCACTACCACCTTGGGTGGGGGGGGGGGGATATATTTTTTTTTGCCAAAATATACGGTTTTACAATTCTGCTATATACTTGATGCCATTAACTGTGGCAGTACTATATTACTAACACAAGAACATAAACAGTGGGACTTATTTCTCATGGAAAGAGAAATAAGCTTCTTTGTTCCTAAACAATTTGGAATCCCAGCAACACCGGGAAGGAAGCATGAAAGGGAAAGCAAGAGGCTCCAGCGACGGCTTAGCTGATGCCTCAGACTGGGAAGGGCGTTCCCAGGGTCTCATTAATACTCAGCATGTCTACCAGAGGACTGCTCTGGGGAAGGCAGGCAAGGAAGCCGGCTTAAACACACAACAAAGCAACTGAGACTTCTATAATATTAAGCTGCCAAAAGAACAGATTCCTATCCTTACAGCTCTTCCACCTGACACTGGTACAGCACTTTGACTCTTCACACTAATATGTGGCAATCTCCACACTACAGAGTGCTCATCAGCTAAAAATGTATGAGGGCAGCGGCCGCATCAATCCCATCCACTGCTATGTCGCTAGCATCTAACACAATGTGTAGGTGTAACAGGCTCCTTAAGAATACTTTTGGGGGCTGGAGGTGTACCTCAGTGGTAAAACACTTGCTTATAGAATGTGTAACATCTTGGATTCAATCCGCAATACTTTTAAAAAAAAAAGTGTATCTATACATATGGAAGAGTCTTAAAATATATTAATAATATTAATATACAGTAGCCTCTTAACATGCTTATATATTACTAAATATAAACATGGATGGCAAGAAGCATTTACTACTTAACTTTCACCATCACAATGTCATATTGATTTTTTACAATGACCTGAAAATACAGTTCAAAATTTATGTTAAATATAAGATACTGCATTAATAAATTTCCGCATCGAGTAAGATTACATGTAGAACATTTAATATTATTTCTACCCATAGCTGAGCTTTCCTTATAACCAGTTTGTAAGAATCCAAAAAAGACACGATTGCAAAACAGTAGAATCTCCTTGCATTCTGGCAGCACATCAAAAAACATGTCCCAACAGGCCTAATATTGCATGGTCAGCGAAGAGGAAAAGTGAAAGGAGTCTTCTACTTTGCTGCTCCTCTGAAAAGGGAATCACATTAGGCCATTAAGTAGTCAGATACATTATTTTATTGCTCACAAAACCCTTGGGTAATAAAGTATGAGTACAAATTGCCACAGGCAGTTTTGGAGGAAAAACAGAACTGTGCAAAACAATGACAGCTGCTCCACTGCAGCACGGGACAAATGCGGGAAAGAAAACAGTGCATCAGTAGTAGTTTTTCTGCTCAAGCAGAGCTCTCTCCCATGTGTGAGAAGCGGCTACACAAGCACAAAATTCTGTAGAATGCAAGTGTAAATGCACATGTAAATGTGTATACGGAGGAGAGGGAGAGGGAGAGGGAGAGGGAGAGGGAGAGGGAGAGGGAGAGGGAGAGGGAGAGGGAGAGGGAGAGGGAGAGGGAGAGGGAGAGGGAGAGGGAGAGGGAGAGGGAGAGGGAGAGGGAGAGGAGAAGAGCGTATTCACATTTGTGAAATCTGCCCCTAGTCAGATTCAGTTACACATACACATTTCCATTCCTTGGTAAATAAGTAAGATTAAGAGGGGTGGCTACAGTAAAAGCATGTGACTCTTGGAAAACAGAAATGGGGAAAAAAAGAAAATAGTTTCTACTGAGAGACTAGAACACTAAGGTCATGAACAAATAAGGTACAACATTATTTTTAATTAAATAAAGAATCTCCTTATAAAATCCTATTGCTCTAATTTGTTAACAAAATATCAGAAACCCCCATTTATGAATTTTCAACTCAAATTTTTGTAATGAAAAAGAAAAACCTCTAGAGCAAAAGAATGGCAACTCTGCCAGATGCCAACAGAGGGCGTGCAGTGTTTCAGAAGTCACTCCTGTGGCTGCAACCTCACCATCTATGACAGGCCAGGGTCATGCTTACTTTAACCTTAGGGAGGGGAGTTTTAGTCAAAGAACTGACGCTGTGTGTGTGTGTGTGTGTGTGTGTGTGTGTGTGTGTGTGTGTGTGTTTGGACCCTATCGTGTTCAACAAATACAAAAGCAGTGCAAATTTAAAGACAGAGATAAATTATCAATGTTAACAAAAGTAATGAGAAAATAATTAATGTTAATAGAGGTAATTGTAGAGGCAAAATGAATTCTTTTGACATCAGAAACAAAATTATACATAATCAGCAATCATCAATGAGAGATAAGGAGGAGATGAGAAAGAAAATATTATAGTGTGAAGATGAGCATCTATTTATGTTCAAATGGTTAATGGCCTAATAATATTAATTCAGGAAAATTTAGAGGATAAACAAGATCAAACTACTACAGAGGATGGCCCCTGTACCCAATCAGTTCAATCAGTAAGTTAAAGGCCAAATGAAACCTGTACAATATAAAATGAGTATGGCAACATGGTGCTCCACAAAATCCCTGTAGATCATCAGGTGTGAACTTATCTGCCCCAACAATTCTAGTCTAGTCCATAGTGTTATGCCCTAAGATATACCACAGCACTTAGATCTACAAGTGTATACCTGGGAATTTAAGGTGAGAGACCAGAGTTGTAACCAGGAGAGATAAAAATTGCAAAAAAAAAAAAAAAAGCAAAGAAAGCAAAAAGAAAAAACAACATTTTGATTGATAAGTTAAAAAATAAAATACGCACACAACCCCAGTATTTGTGTACTAATTTTTCTAGTCTTCCACGTGTAATTCAATATATAGTTGAATCTAAGAAATTGCAATTCTAGACACAATGTAATTTTATTAACTAAGAATAAAACAAATAGTCTATGTAATAAATATGTTGGGTGTAGAGGGGATACATCTTCTAGTCAACGAAGTGTGCTAACACACACCAATGTGTTATGTATGCTACAAAACATACACAAAGTTGGAATTTTAAAGGAAGAGGAAAAAAGAGACACAGCAACATTTCCTCCTTGTACCATCACAGACTGACTTTTGTACAACAGTCTGGAGATCCTCAATCAAAATATAATATGAAAGAAGGCAAACAGTAATAGATATTATATCTAGTGAAGGCTACTCAATGAGTAAATGGATGCCTTATCTCCAGTGTTACATTTATTACACAACACAGAAACATAATCTATGATGAACTTGACAAGAAGAAAAGAAGGAAATAAATGTTTCTCCAAAAGTACCTCCCCCAGAGAGTTATTTATTAGAGTAATGTTGTAACAGTAAAGGGTACATATTTAAGATTCGCAACAACTTGGATTTGTAGTGTAACTATCTACGCCACTGTCATTTAGAACACTGAACATTTCAGTACTCTCATGTATAAAATGAAGGCAACAGTTCCTAATTTACAGGATTAAAATGTGGAACTCAATTGTATATAAAGTTTCTAGCAAATGCTCTGAACACAACAAGTTAATAAATAGCAACAAAAAGATCATTCATTATAATTTATTTCACCTGTTAAATTACTTTAGGTTATCTGAGGAGTTAGAAAGATAATGCAGAAAGACCAATAACAAATACACTGGCTTTTATGAAGCATGAGGTTCAGGGGGTGGGAGCTTTGTTAATCTGGCTCTGGAAAGTTGTCTAGGCCTGCTGTAATCAGCCTCAGACGTGTTTGACAGCTGACAATACTAACAGGACAATAAAGCACTGTCAACAACACACAGCCAACAACACAAGGCCAGAAGAATCTCTATAACAGCAGGGTTTATACAGTTTTCTTAACAAGAGTTTTTGAAAACAAATACCAGTTTAAGAAAGACTTTATTACTAATCTGGTCCTAAGACAGTATTTAGCTCATTAGCATTTATTAGATAACTTAACATTTCTCAAACACAAATACCCAGACATATAGTTTTGGATTTCAAAAATGAGAAAATAAAGCATTCTACCTTAGCATAAACCTAAGTGTGGATGGCAAACACTGGCAATGTTTGTGGTAAATAGGATAGAAGAATCACTAGCTTATAACTTTGCTTTCTGACCCCTGCTTCCTCTTATTTATTGCCCTAAGACTCACAATAGCTATTCTCCAAATAAAAAATCTGAATTCTAACTCCTACAGTGAACTGAGTTTCCACACACACTCTACAGAATGTCAAGTGTTAGAACTGATCTCATAATTTACATTTTTTAAATATTCTTTTAGTTGTATATGGACACAATACCTTCATTTTGTTTCTTTTTTTAATGTGGTGCTGAAGATCAAACCCAGTGCCTCACACATGTGAGGCAAGTGCACAACCCCTGAGCCCCAGCCCCAGACGGTAATTTACATTTTAAGGACTCACTTTGTAAGCACACTGCAACTCTTAAGATTCTAACTTGAAATAAGGCCTGGCGTTGTGTCCAGCCACACACTACCACTGGCATCACCCTTCATGTGTCCATGGTGGTCCTCACTAAGAGCTTAGGCTTTCATGACTTAAAAATCAGAGGCGGGGCTGGGGGAAGTGGAGGAAGGTCCCTAATTTGAGGCTCACAACTTGAGAACTCAGGTTGTAGCCTGGGGAATGAAATGGATATAACAGCAGGAGGGAAAAATTTTGACAATCTACCTCCATGGCAGGATTGGTACAGTAAGCTCCTGTTTTCAACAACACTGAGAGAAAACTGGCAGCACAGGCTACGCAGGGAGAGCAGGAGCTCCTGCCCCGCAGAGCGGCACGCATCCCATTGACGCTGTGCTCTGGGCCTTGCGACCACTTAGCCACATCCCAGTCCTTTTTATTTTTTTATTTTGAGACAGAGTCTTGCTAAGTTGCTGAGGAAGGAAAGCCATCTAAGGTCATGCAGCACTGCTGTCACAGGTGGATCCCAAGAGTGCTGCCGCTCAAAAAGTGACTGAGGATAGCTGAGTCCAAGAACTGCAGAGGCTCTCTCACTGGATTTGAGGATCCTCTCCTCCACAACAACCCATAAGCCAGATGCTAGAAATCAGAACCTCTAAAGAGAAACGGAAGATAATACAAAAGGAATCTTGAGCAGCCCCAGTGAAGATACTAAGATTTGTTTTCCACGCCTCCCCACTGAGAACAACCTCAGCTTTGGTCCTTTTTCCTAGTGAATGCTACCTACCCAACCCCTTTAGTCTGAGTCTTAACCAGTTTTCTCAGTTGGCTGGGGCTGCCCAACCAACATGTGAAGTGCCTGGTCTAATAACAAAACCCTGCCTGGCCCACATTCTTGACCAGGTTGCCCAGTCACAACAGCTGTCTACCAGACCCCACCCCCCTCCAGGTGTGAGACATCAGGCTCTGTTCACTGGTAGGGCAGAGGGCAGTTTTGGAGCCACACTGCCTGGCTCAAAGACTAAATGCTGCTTACTGAGTAACTTGGGTAAGTTACTTAACCTCTACTGTACATTTTACACTAAGAAACTGAGGGCAATTATTATAATTATTACCTAGCAGGAATAGCATTTAAGTACCTTCATTTTTGAATCATGCTTAGAAAAGTAAAACACATGCTTTATAAATGTTATTGCATTTATATAGTTTTATAAAACAAGGCTTATTGGGGGGGGAACAGTGCAAGATTATCATTTTTTTATTTAACCAGCTTTATAAACGAAATTAAACCCATCACAGAACCAGCAGTAATTCATCTTTCTACCTATCCTCCAGTGGCTTAGAGATCCTACACAGAAGACTCAGCACTGAGCTCCACAAGCCAGTCATCAATTTACTTCTGCTCAAAGTAAGGGGGACTTCTTGGCCACAAAATTAATTATAAAAATGAATCATTTCTTGAAACCCTTGGTTCACAAACTTCAACAGATTCAGTGTCAGGGATCACTTTGTTTCACACCTTCATTTTATAGGTAAAGAAACATGTTCAGAAAGCACATCTGTATAGAAATGTTTTGGGTGTTTTTTTTTTTTCCCCCGACAGTACAGAGGAGTAAACTCAGTGCCTCACAAAGGCTAGGCAAGCTCTACCACTTGATCTACATCCCTAGCCTTTTCCATTTTTATTTTGAGACAAGGACTTGCCAAGTTGTCCAAGCTGGCCTTGGACTTGCAGTCCTCCTGCCTCAGCCTCCTGGGTAGCTAAGGTTACAGGTGTGTGCTACTGTGCCTGGTTGAAATTTTATTCATAATAAATTATATTATAGTAATTTGAACATAATGTACATTTGTAATTATTGATCACTTAGAAGTATATCTCAGATATTATTTAAGAAATTTGAGTACAAATAGTATAAATTCATGTTAACAAACTGAAAATTTAAAGAGAATTCCCTGTTATTGGATAATTATAATATACCTAGAAACATCTCTGAAGTAATAAAATTTTCCACAATACCATTTGTCAGAAGTCATATTATAGGGGGACCACATCAATTTCATAATTCTCATCCTGTGATGCTGTATACTTGGTTCAGCAAGACTGGAACGCTGACATCCACTTATACAATAACAATTAATAAACATATGTCGCCCTTAAGTATCACCAGTCTTTGATTTTGTAATTTTGTTTGCTTCATTAATAGGTGTGAATTTGTACTTCTCATTTATTTTGAATTATTACTTTAATTTCTTTCTCTCTCTCTCTCTGTGTGTGTGTGTGTGTGTGTGTGTGTGTGTGTGTGTGTAGGGAAGTGAGGGTGGAGTACCCAGGGGCACTTTACACTGAGTGACATTTCCAGTCCCCCTCCCTTTTCTTTTTGAGACAGGGTCTTGCTAAATTGCCCAAGCTGACCTTAAACTTGCCATCCTCCTGCCTCAGTCTCCCAAGTTGCTGGGATTACAGAAGTTTTGTCACCATGTCCAGTTGAATTTCTTTTAAGTATTACACAGGTGAATACTTTTATTCTAAAATTTCCAGTAAATATTGGTTAAAACTGAGTTTTGTTTCACAAATACAGGCTCTTTGATCCATCAACCACTTGTACACAGGCAAGTCTAATTAATGGCTTCATTTTTACTATTTTCTGGATATCATATTCTATTAATACATTTGTTATTTTTGCAGTGCTGGGAATTGGACCCAGGGCATCACTACATGCTAGGCAAGTGATCTACCACTGAGCTACACTTCTGTCCCTCACATTTGATATATTACAATAATCAGTTAGTAGATTTTTTTCTTTTAATACTGCTGATTTTCAAATACTTTTAAAAGTTTTTAATGAAATTACCAAAATGCAGACAAATTATTGTCAATAGGTTTTTTTATAAAGCCTCTTGAAAGTACAGCCAACATAAATATATTTATCTTATGCATGAGTTTTTAATGAGAACATTGTGTTTAATGTTTGTCTCTAGTGCATGTATTCTAAATTATCAGTTTTAGTTTTTTCTACCTAATAATAAGTACTTTCCCAGATATTTATTATTATTTATTTCCCAATGATGTTATTTTTACCTAAACATGTATATGCCACATCCATACAAGGTTGATTCTATTCCAAACTGAATACCTTATGTAACTAGTTTTGCTTTTCTGGCTGGTCAACTGGTTTTAAGTATCACAAACTTTTAGACAAGTTTCACTTTTTAATACCTTAGAAACCAGTAAATCAATACTATACTCTCTTTGCACATTAAAATCTTATCTGATTATTTTTCCACACATACTTGACCACAATTAAGTCAACTTTTATAAAGCCTAAGTATCATTCACTTTTGACATGATGCATCAAGAGACTGAATAGTTACTGCCCAGGAACATGTCTAATCGTAGAAGCTATTATGAGACAGGCAACAATAATTCCAACAAACATTTTGGAGATTAACAGCCCAAAATTTAAATCCCAGATCCATGTTGTTACTAGTTGTATTGTCTTAACACAGTGGAAAAAAAAAAAATCTCAACTTCTGTAAATTGGGAATGCTATGATCCATTTCTGAAGTTTTTATAAGGATTAAGGGAAATGTTCATTTGATTAATCAGTAGACACTTACTTTAAAATGGGCCAGCCACTCCTCTAAGCATATTCTAAATATTAACTGATTTCATCCTAATAATTCTATGAAGTAGGAAGAATACTTACCTCTCTTTTACAGATAAATAAAAAGTTACTTCCCTGTTTTAGTTTATTTGCCTGAAGTCACGAAATCTACTAAGTGAAAAAAGTAGGGTTTGAATCCAGGTAGTTTGGCCTCAAAGTTTATGCTCGTAAGCATCACGCTAAGTGTCCCTCAAATTATCTAAAGCAATTATCTGGTACCAAAATTATGATGAGGATGATAATAAAGCTAGTACTCAATCATGCAGCACACTAGCTAAATGCCCTTAAGATGGTTTGATGAAAATGACATAAAACACAAAAATACATCTAGATTGACTCCTCACAGTACAGAAATTTCTAAAGCTATCAGTTACATGACATTAAAAATTTAGAAGAAATCATTAATAAACTATTTTACACCACTATTTTTCAGCCCTCAGAGCCTGGATTTTTCTCTTAACATTGTTAAATGAATATCACCAATAATTACCAGTTAATATTTTAGTCCTATCAATATTTACTACTCAATTTTAATTATAAACTAAAGATACTAATTTTTTAAAAAAATTTAAATTTTATTTATTTATTTATTTATTTTTATTTATTTATATATGACAGCGGAATGCATTACCATTCTTATTACACATATAGAGCTACAATATTTCATATTTCTGGTTGTATACAAAGTGTATTCACACCAATTCGTGTCTTTATACATGTACTTTGGATAATAAGGATCATCACATTCCACCATCATTTATAACCCCATGTCCCTTCCCTTCTCTCCAACCCCTCTCCCCTATCTAGAGTTTATCTACTCCTCCCATGCTCCCCCTCCCTATCCCAATATGAATCAGCCTCCTTTTATCAGAGAAAACATTCAACATTTGTTTTCTTAGGATTGGCTAACTTCACTTAAGCATTATCTCCTCCAACTCCATCCATTTACCTGCAAATGACATGATTTTATTCTCTTTTATTGCTGAGTAATATTCCATTGTGTATATATGCCACATTTTTTTAATACATTCATCTACTGAAGGGCATCTAGGTTGGTTCCACAGTTTAACTATTGTGAATTGTGCTACAATAAACATTGATGTGGCTATGTCCCTGTAGTATGCTGTTTTTAAGTCCTTTGGGTACAGATGGAGAGGGATAGCTGGGTCAAATGGTGGTTCCATTCCCAATTTTCCAAGGAATCTCCATATTGTTTTCCATATTAACTATACCAATTTGCAGTCCCTCCAGCAGTGGATGGGTGTACCTTTTTCCCCACATCCTCGCCAACACTTACTGTTATTTGTATGCATAATGGCTGCCATTCTGATTGGAGTGAGATGAAATCTTAGAGTGATTTTGATTTGCATTTCTCTAATTGTTAGTGATGATGAACATTTTTTCATGTATTTGTTGACTGATTGTACATCATCTTCTGAGAAGTGTTTATTCAGGACCTTGGCCCGTTTATTGATTGGGTTATTTGCTGTTTTGATGTTTAGCTTTTTGAGTTCTTTATATACCCTAGAGATTAGTGCTCTATCTGATGTGTGAAGGATAAAGATTTGCTTCCAGGATATAGGCTCTCTATTCACCTCACAGATTGTTTCTGTTGCTGAGAAGAAACTTTTTAGTTAAGATACTAATTTTTAAAATATCTTTAAAATTTTAATTGACACACAGTTGCTCCTATTTATGAGGTACAATATGACATTTCAATAAAAGTCACTTATATTTAAGTACACTTTAATGTAAAGATTCACAAGATTACCAAAATTTATTATTTTGCCTTTATTTTTTAAAACAAAAAATCGTTTCTCCTAACAAAGTAATATATGTTCACTGCAGAAAAATGAAAAAAAAAAGTGCAGGAATATAGAAGACTAACAATCACCAACTGCTCAATATCATCTTTACCTGTCAATGAAGTTGAAAACATTTCACTTTCAGATTATGATAGCCTCTTTTCCCAATTTCTAAAACTGATGAAATGTCATGAACAAAAATAATTATTGTTAAGACACTTGAAGAAAGAAATGTTCTTCAATTGGAGTTGAGACACATTAACTCCATTTAAAATTGTTTTTAAAGAATGAACACTTTCCTCCATTTCTTATGCCTTATGCAAACCAAGTTCAGTTGAAAGGCAAGACTGACTGGCTTTAACTCACTAAATTGTGTTTAAAAACAACTTAAAACAGGGGCTGAGGTTGTGGCTCAGCGGTAGAATGTTTGCCTCACATGCGTGAGGCACTGGGTTCAATCCCTGGCATTACTTAAAAATAAATAAATAAATAAACAAACAAACAAATAAAATGAAGGTATTGTGTCCATCTACAACTTTAAAAAAAACTTAAAACATTTTAATAAAATAATGCTCATATGATTTAGAAACAGATAACTAATGATTGACAAACCTGTAATTAAAATTCATTCTTGTCCAGAGTATACAAAGACAAATAATTCAATAAGTATCACCCAAGCATAACATGTTTTAGCTTAATTTCAGTGAGTCTAACAAACTGAACAAAAAGGTAACTTTGTTTTTCCAAATACAGTGTTCTATGAAAACAAACTTTCAGGTAGAACCAATACTATTTAGATGACTATCTAGTCAATAAGGCATCTATACTTTCAGTATATCGACATTAATTGTCCCAGAAAGGAAGACATCAAAATTCAAGCCTGATATTAGCAAATAAAAGGCAAAGAAAATAGTTACACAAAGTAGTCAAGTAAGCAGTGCCCTCTCCCTCTCTTTTAATATCATTCTAATGGCAAACACTGATAGTTATGAAATTTTTCTGGATTTTTAACCAATAAACCTCAAGGCTGTTTTGATATTATTTTACTTAACTCTAATTTACAGGAAAAGACTATTTCTGTATCTTCTAGTTTTCTAAACTAGTAGCAGTTAATACTTAATGTTTAAAATGATCCTCATAATTATCTTTTATCATTCTGAATCTGTCTTATCATTAATCAGATTAATAAAAGTATTCCAATATTATAGTAATTCAGTATTCTAAATAGTTTAGGAGAAATGGCTCCTTACACCTTAGGCAATTTAACTTACAAACATTTCCAGCTTCTTGGGCTGGGGTTGTGGCTCAGCAGCAGAGCATTCGCCTAGGGTTTGATCCTTAGCACCACATAAAAATAAATAAATAAAATAAAGATATTGTGTCCAACTAAAAAATAAACTTTTTAAATCACTCTGCAGATACTCTTATTAAGGACCTTTTATGCACTGCTTTAAACTACAGTGATAAATCCAAGGAATATTTTCATCAAATCATGAATAGTGATGAAACAAAGCAGGAATCTGTAGATAAATTTTATAAAATCTTGGAGTTCCCATAAACTTCATATATGTCTGTATACCCATGGCTGACTGGCATGTTACATAATATTTTATGTCTAGGTGATAGGTGAATTCACACCCAGTCTGGGCCAGTAAATATTATTTTACAAGGGCAATATATTCTCTATCCTCTTCACACTACACCACCATCAACACCACAACCAAAATTCCCTTTCTGTCCCATTCCCCATTTCCAGCCATACCACCCTAGTATAGGAACAACTACAGGCTTACAAATTAGCTCAAAGTACAACAACAGGAATTATGATTTGGTTTGAAATGTGAGAGGTTAGGTTTTTATTCATATTGAATGTTGCCTAACCAATCCTGGCTCCATTATGCTACTTTTCATATTTATACATTTTTCCTTTTAATTGGAACCAGTGGAGTGGGGATGTAACTCAATGGTAGAGTGCTTGCCTAGAATGGGTTCAAGCTGCAGCACCACAAATAATAACAACGACGAATATGAACAAACAATGGGAAGAAAAGGATTAATAGGAAACCTGGAACTAGGGTGCACCAAACAACACAATATGTAAGTACACTCAGGTACACCAGCTGGGAAATGGCATCAGGACTAGCTCTGGAATAACAGCTTCTCAAACATAAACAGCTGGATTCCCAGATTCTCTGGTGATAGCATGAAGTTAAAGTCACAGACATTTATTCTGAGAAAAGTCCTTAAAAATGACCTGGTCCAACTGTCTTGCTTTCTTTATAAAGTATAATGAAAATGAAGAATTATTTTAAATGATTTCAATCTAAATATTCAAACACCTGTTATATGCTAGGTATTCGTTCAAGGATTAGATTCTATAGAGAGATTTCTTTAGTATACATATGAAACATTTCTGTTTATGATTCATACTTTACTATCAAGCCTATAAAAGAGCTGAGCAGCAATAAGGATTAGTGGGAAGAACAGAAAGCACTGGAACCACTCAGAAAAATTAAATAGTGCAGAGGTTTATGTAAATCGCTTAACTTCTCATTTATAAAGTAAAGGGGGCTATCTTACCTCATGGGTCCCTCCAAGTGCAATAATAAAAAATTAGAATCATCTGTTAAAAAATAACATTGTATAGTTTGAAAGCCTACATTTGGTGACAGAGACTTTGGATTAAAATGAAAAATGGCTAACTTTGTTTATTTTAATGGCAAATTATAAGTAAAATTGCTAGTGTGCAGATATAGCAGTAGAAGCTTCTGAAAGAATACATGAGACCATTCACAGCGAACATCCCGGTGAATGGAACAAGGGGAAGCAGCAAGTAAAGAAGTGGACTTTAGTTTTTCACCTTACTTCCTTCTAAACTACCTAATTTTTTCATTGACAATTATTACCTTTGTACTTTTTTTAAAACCTCAATTTAAAAAAATGTACAAGCACTTAAATCATAGGAGGCACTGTAGTGTGACAGAAAGTACAATCAACTAGAAAAAAGAAATGATTTCTAGTCTGGTTCTGTCTATGTCTGTGACCTTGGGAAGTAGATCTGAGATCCAACATTTTCACTTATGAAAATAATGAGACTGCTCACTGGTCACTGTCCCACTGGATTTACTTTTATATTAACTTATCTTAGGTTACTATTCCCTCCTTCAATCATCCAGTACATTCATCAGACACTGGAAGAACAGCAGGAACTAAACAAATGTAAAAGAGTGCAAGTTAATTTCCCTATTATAAAAATAACTAACAAATCAGAGTTCTGGAAATGTTTAATTTGCTGAAGAAAAGGGAATAAAGACTAAAAGATAAAATGGTAAAAGCCCAAAATCTATTACTGAGAAAGGTAAATAAATAATGTTCAGATACAAACTGTTTTATCAGAATGCCTTCCTTTAAATATGTCTGTAAAGTGTTAAATTCTTAATCTTCTAAATCATATAATTTGCACTCTGTCTTGTTTTTAATTGATTAATGAGTCATTCTTTCTTTCTGTAAATACAATTCCATTACTGATCTCCCTAATGATAGATTTTAATACATGAAAACATTCTTTTCAACTTAATGCCCATCCTATAACACAGGAAAGTAAGATGTGTGTAACTGCACTTTTCTTCCCTGCTTTATGTAACTGATAACAAGGTCATGTGGTTATCAAAGCAGCTTTTGCATAATTTATTATTAATACATTTTTCTATTAGGTTTTGTCCCCAATTCACATCTTTTAAATAAAACATATTATTAAATATTAAAACTTAAAGTCTTCTTTAGCATTTAAAATGTGTCCAAATTGGGGTTTTTTAAAAGGATACTCATACCTCATGTGGAATGGATAAAATGAATAAAAGTGAGATAACATTTTTTCCTCTGTAATTCTAAGTTTCACTAAATGCTATTAATAAATCAATCTGTCCTCCAAAGCAAATGATATATTTTATCATACAATTAAGCACCAGTCACTAAATTTTTAGGCAAACCTGGAGACAAACAGAAAGCCTCACCTTCCCACACCCTATTCTTGGTCCTTTTGACTGGAGGATTCAGATGGATTGGAGATACTTGACTACACTACAGATTTCCGGTTTGACAGCTCTAGTGGAAGACAGGAACCATGTGACTACCACAAGGGAGTCCTTGACTGAGCAGCATCAGCTTAGCCCCTCAGGGCAAGTGTGCAACCCACAGCCTATTAATTGAGAGAATGTTTCAGGGATAGGAACCTCTTTCTCCCTCCTAAATATGCATTTAAATACACTGTTTGGAGCTTTATTGTGCAAGCAAGATTCATAAAAGAAAAGCAGGATTAGGACTCTCCTTCAAAGTCTTGAATGCTGCTATCTCTGCAGTCTTTGTGTCTGGTCTTCACAAATAGTTTTTCCATTGTTTGCAGTTAGACTTTTCTAGCACAGAGGCTAAAAAAGTGAACCACCACTATTTTTTTCTTTAATTACTTCACAGTAATTAGTATTAAGCCTTTACATTTTTACCTTTTTCATTTTCAAGAGAAAGATAGTAATTGTTTGCTAATACTAAGCATCTATGAACCCCAGAATCAGATTGCTCTAGCTGCCCCTTAGTAGCAGTGTAACCTTGGAAAAGTTACCTATCTTCTATATTTCAATTCCCCTAATTAGAATTAGGAATATCAGTACTACTACCACTAATCCCACAGGGCTGTTGGGGGAATAAATGAGACACAAAGTACTCTACAAGTAGTTTGCATAAAGATCCTGCCCATCCCCCTTGAAAATACACTCTTAGCTCCAACACTTTCTAGATCTGTTTGGTAATTCTTTAGGACTCCATTTCCTCGGTTTCAAAACTAAAGAAAATAACATAAAAGTACAGGTATGTAATAAAGACTAAAAGTAATTTATGTAAAGCACTTAGCACAGTATCTCAAGAAATGCTAGTGCTGACAAATACTGGTTCTCTTTCTTCCAAAGTAAAGCTATGCTATGAAACATCTCTTAACTTTGCTGCTTTTTATTCTACCATTTCAAATTGTCTTTCAGTACATCTAAACCTTTACTGTGTGAGGGCATCAGGAAACAAGACTTCCTTTCTGTTGGTACCTTCCCTTTAAGTTTAAGGTGCATGAAGACTGATTAAACCCATACAGAGAAGCGATAATGGCACCAGAGAGCATCCCAAAGAATATATCTTAATGCATAATAGTGCTTAGGTGCTTCTCAAATGCATTAGTATGAGATATGCCCCCACAATTCGCAAAAGACAAATAATGAAAATAGAAAATTACAGACTAACAATGCTAAAATGTTTGGCAGGGATCAAAATAAGACAACAATGCACTGACTAAAAAGAGGCCATGTTAATAAAGTGTGTAGAAGCAAGGAGTTAAGAACAACCAGGAAAAGTTATCCATAAATAACTTAATACAGTAACAAGTATGAACTGGATGCTCAAAAGATGGCTTGATTTTTCCAAGTTTTTTGGTTTTGTATTTTTAAGGCATTTGAAGTTATTTAATTCTCAAGACCCTGTTTAGCCGTGGCTCTGGAATTTTGCAACTCTTAAATTCTAAATCATAACTATCTAATTTTTCAGTCATTACAAGAATAATAAAGTTTCTAGTATCATGAATTATAACAATCATCCTTAGCTCTAATTTTTCAGAACTCTATTACAGTTTGAAACCTACTATGTTGATGCTTCATGCTTTGGATTTCCAAAGAATATATTCTTTGCCCATATTCATTCATAGTATCTAAACAAAAACATCCACAATATATCATTGTGGCATAAAATACTATAGTACCTGCAAAGCAAAATTCACTAGCAGCTGAACTACACATCATAAATGAACATCTAGACGGTCTACATGCATTTCTTAGTGTAAGCATGTAGTTTCAGTTATATACAAACCCTGCAAAGAAGTCACCATCTTTTATATATTTTCCACCCACAGGCAGAACAGAAATTGACATAAATGAATTTTGGATCACTCGAGGAGTTCTACCATCAGAGCAACCTCTTCCTACCTTCAATACTACTGAGCATGGACTTTCCTCTCTGTTAGTCAAGTGTTTTCTGGAGACACCAGGATGATGTGTGCCTTTGCTACTGCTGTCTTCCACCTTCATGATTCTACCCCAAGCCATTAAACCAGAGATTGTCAAAAGCCACTTCTACTCCATGAATCTTTCCTCTTCAGTAGAGTCCATATCAATACCTCTGTTTTCAACTTTAGTTGTTATTTTACAGACCAAGAGAGGAATTATATGTGGTGTCTTAGCTCTAATTGCTTCAAGCATTTATGACTTATCTTCCTAATAATACTATGTTCCTTGGCAGGGTTTTGTGAAGTTATTTTATTCATGCCCACTAAAAGCCAAAGAAAGATTTTTTTTCTAACTACTGTTAGAAAAGCAACTCATAGACAGATAATGATGCAAATAAATTCTGAAAGTAGTAAATGAGGTAGAAACAGTGTTCAAAGTGAACATAAAGACTCTCTTGCTTTCCAACGGTTGATATTGTTCCATTGCTTTATTTTATTAAATTGTGAAGTTCTAATTAAATATACTTCACAATTAAATAAAATAAAGCAAAGGAACAATGAACAGAGTTTGTGCACCATTTGATATACTATCTGTATAAAAAAGAGATATACATAAACACTTGCATATATGCAGACTGACCTCTGGAAGAATAAAAAGAAACAGGCAATGGGGTTTAACAATAGGACAAAAACTGGGTGGCAGGCAGTAAATATAGAAAAGACTTTTTCACCATTTTGTGCCATTTAAACTTGATATCATATCTATATTCCATTCCAAATAATAATTTAAATAGGGTAAAAGTATTAATTAGCCTTACTGTTAAAAGTAAAACAATTTCATTTGCATATATTTTAGTGAATTAATAAGAGAACAAAAATGCTCTCTTCAGAATATGATCTACTATGATTAAGACTCAAAACTGAATCATTTCTTGGGCAATCTAGGATATTCTAAATGGTACCCCCTATATAACTTGATAGTGAGATAAATTATTTTAATAATTCATTTTTAATCAATACTCAATTCTACATTAAATTTACAATTATGAACCTTATGAGTGAAAGCAGCATGAAAAACTGAAAAAACAGCAATTGTAAAACTGGAAAGAAAATGAATTTGAATATACTCTTCTCCACTTGGGTCTGTAGACTAACTAATGAACCTGCCAGGACACCAACTCCCCTCTTAAAAGCAGAGGACAGCAAACTATAGCCCCAAAGCAATTCCACCCTGCACATATTTCTAAGGTTTTTTAAATATTTTTTAAATTGTTGATTGACCTTCATTTTATTTATTTAAATGTGGTAATGAGAACTGAACCCCTGCCTCACACATGCTAGGTAAGCACTCTACCACTGAGCCACAATCCCAGCTCCCTGCACTCTTTTCTTTTTTCCCTGATACCCAAAAGCTTTTCTCCGCCCCCACCCCACCCTGGTTGTATACAAAGTATATTCACACCAATTCGTATCTTCATACATGTACTTTGGATAATGATGTTCATACTCTCCACCATCATTTATAAGCCCATGTCCCTTCCCTTCTCCCCCATCCCTTTGCCCTGTCTAGAGTTCATCTATTCCTCCCATGCTCCCCCCTCCCTATTCCACTATGAATCAGCCTCCTTATATCAGAGAAAACATTCAACATTTGTTTTCTTAGGATTGGCTAACTTCACTTAAGCATTATCTCCTCCAACTCCATCCATTTACCTGCAAATGACATGATTTTATTCTCTTTTATTGCTGAATAATATTCCATTGTGTATATATGCCACATTTTTTAAAATCCATCATCTACTGAAGGGCATCTAGGTTGGTTCCACAGTTTATATATTGTGAATTGTGCTACAATAAACATTGATGTGGCTGTGTCCCTGTAGTATGCTATTTTTAAATGCTTTGGGTACAGACCCAGGAGAGGGATAGCTGGGTCAAATGGTGGTTTCATTCCCAATTTTCAAAGGAATCTCCATACTGCTTTCCATATTAGCTATACCAATTTGCAGTCCCATCAGCAGTGGATGAGTGTATCTTTTTCCCCACATCCTCACCAACACTTATTGTTGAGACCTTGTGTCTAATAGAAGAAAAAGTAGGTCCTAATCTCCATCATGTGGGATTAGGCCCCAATTTCCTAAATAAGACTTCTATAGCACAGGAATTTAAATCAAGAATCAATAAATGGGATGGATTCAAACTAAAAAGTTTCTTCTGGGCAAAAGAAACAACCTTTGAGGTAAATAGAGAAGCCTACATCTTGGGAGCAAATTTTTACCACATGTACATCAGCAAGAGCACTAATATCTAGCTAGGGTATATAAAGAAATCAAAAAGCTAAACACCACAACAACAAATAACCCAATCAATAAATGGGCCAAGGACTTAAACAGACACTTCTCAGAAGATGGTATACAGTCAATCAACAAATATATTAAAAAAATGTTTATCATCACTAGTATTTGGGGAAATGAAATCAAAACTACTCTAAGATTTTTTCTCCCTGCACTAATTCTTTTAAGATAAAACTTTATTGGTACAACCCACACTCATTTGCTTATACATAAGGGATGGCTGCTTTTGCAGTACATTGCCGAGCAACTGACTTTGACAGAGACCACATTCCTTATAAAGCTGAAGATGTTTATTATCTGACCCTTCACAAAAAAAACTGACCCACCCCTTCCCATGATTAAAATGTAAACAAACCCCATTCACACTAAAATTTCCTAAGCTTAAGAATATAAAGCTACACTAAATAGACAGCTGGTCAAAACTATTCAAGAATAACATTTAGACATTATTTATCTTTTTCACTTTAATTTTTTCCAAGTATACTATACAATAGAGATTTCCAGGGGCTATATGACATGTGATGTCATAACAGTCTACAATACAGCTGTTTTCCTTTAAGCCAGACATTAAAGATATTTGCCAAAAACAGTGCCACACTTCTCACTAAATATTTGTTTTAGAAAGTACTTATTTTCATTTAAAAAAAAATATAGGTTAACATATAGTGGAATTAGTGTTATTTTAAAGTCGTAAATATCTTCCCTTTTCAGTTTTAATTTTTTACAGTAACATATTTATAAATAGAACTCACATAAACAAAAGCTCCTGGGGCCCTAAATAATGTTTATAGAAGTTCTGAGATCAAAAAAAGTTCAAGAAAGATGCTATACTATAGTTTGAGTGCATATAGGGGAATGATCAACAGACCAACCGGAAGAGTCAGGCCCAGGGGACTGAACCTCCCTGTATGCTTGGCAAGGTTTAGATAGACCAGGGCACATACCAAGACAATCAGTGACACCACCACCAGTGGCAAGAATGGACAGAAATCTGACAAATCTAATTAGATGTTCCCAAGGGTGCTTATTAAAGATACTTGATTCAAAAGTATGAAATAAGACAAAAAGAAAACAGCATGTCCAGTCCACAAGACACAAAGAAAGGCCCATCCAAGGATTGTCTAGCACACAGATTCCCAAATTATATACCAATGCATCCCAGAACATTGCAGCATATTCACAGAGGTGTTGTGGGATATTTTAAATTTTTGAATGAAACAGAGCAACATCTGTCAGGGAACATGCAAATTATTAGCTCAAGGAAGTTCAGTTTCATCAGACTGTGAAAATCTCTCTGAAACTGGTTTCTCAATGGTGAAGGCAATACAAAGTAAAATCAACAAGGACAAAAATTGAGGGTAGTGATGTTCAATATGATTCTAAGATTTTGAGAAGTTGCAAAGTGTTCAAGGGGCATTTAGGTCCTATTAAGCAACTGTGGTTATTTTAAAATAAATTATACTATTTCAATATATATGCATTATTTGCTCAACTGCTAAGTTGTTGGTATGTAAATATTCACTGAGTTGTTTGGACCTAATTACGTAGTAAGTGTAACTATTAGGTATTTCTTTTAGTCTAGGAGAACACTGGGGAGTTGAGAGGGAGGACACTAAGTGTTCCATGAACCAATAGCTTAGGAACTTCTGTTTTAGGGAAATGGACTTTTCCCAACTCATAATTTATGACTCTAAAAGTCTCAGATTTAGTGACATTACGTATTAACTTGTAAATTTTTGTCCAGTACAAATAGTTTCTGTCCTCACAAAAAGAGAGGCCAATAATGGTTACTAGTCCTGAAAATATTAACCAGTTTTGTGCCTAACTCAGCAATCTTAATAGTTTCATAAATTCTCTATAAAGAAAATAATTCAAATGCTCTTTTAACTTCTTCTAGCATCATACCTGTTCCCTTACTAATCAATGAGTTTTTAAAATGTTTGACATTTTGCTCATTTGATATTTACATTAGAATCCCAATTTTGCCTTTCAGTAAATTGGACTTTAGTATGCTGAAGTTGTCCTTATCCAGTTCAAGCAAGAAATACCCTATTTTTAAAAACGAAATTTTAAGGATTTCACTAAAAACCAAGTATTTGAGAGCAAGGTATGCATAAGAACACATAATGTTTCAAAAAAGACTATGTATCTCTGTGTTTAAAAAATAGGTATACCTATATGTTAGAATATCATCAAAATGTGTCATAATTCTATTGTGGTGTTCTACATTTTCTAGTTTTTAGTAAATATTTTTTTGTAATCAGAAAATAAACACTTTTTTAATGCTGGAGATGACTTATAAACACAATCTTCAAAGCAAGCACTATTGATTATAACTTAAACAACTGAAAAAGTGATTAGGAAGTAAATTTCCTCCAAGAAAAATTTTTAATATTACTCATTATACAGAGTGCTAAAGAAAAAATGGACATATTCTAACACTTTCTACTCCCTGTCAAACATGCTTATTTAAATCATTCTTTTCACATCAAACTACAGAAATGATAGATGTGCTTAAGAAGAAAACAGAACAGAAAAATCCTTCACTTTTTTTTTGGCACCCCTAGAAATGGGAAAGTGAGTCAAAAGCATCTTTAGATATGTTGGATGATGCCTATCTAAATAAATAAAATTTTTTAAAGGAATTTGTTTCTTTTCTCATTGGATAACCCTGGTTGCTAAATCTACTCCTGTGTGGATAGCTTTGCCCCTGAACTACTACCTCCCTTCATTACCCAGAGTAGCTATCCAACTTATACACAAGATACTTGGCTCAATACCACCTAGGACTCCCTCTAACAAGGGAATTATCAAAAATAAACTAATATACTTGCAATGAATCCTAACAGTTAAAAGATCTGATCTAAGACCAAAATTTGAGCCAATGGAAATACTTGATCTTAAGGAAGTTAATTTTAAGGAAGTTCTATCATTCGAGTTAAATGGTTAATATACTTGAATGTGTATTAGCAATATCAAATGATCTAAGAGGAATAACAAATTACATTAGAAACTACATATAATTAAATTTTTAAAAGTTGATAGGTATAATTCTTAAAATAGTAAATAACAAGTCAAGTGCTAACGGAACCTAGGAGAGCTTTATGAAACAGTTATTAAAAGATTTGTCTAGTTGTTCACTCACATTAACTCATTCAATCTTAAAACAACAGCTGCAAATTGGACTTCATCAGCAACACCTTTATCATCACTCTTACTCTGGGTTTTGAGAATGAAAAGCACAGGAGAAAAAGAAAATAAACAAACACACAAACTATGGTGAGTGAGAGCCTGTACCCTAAGAGCATAATCAGAATGGGTGGTGTAAGAAAGTTCTAAATGTACAACATTTGCTTCTTGAGTAGTCTATTATTGGTTGGTAAATTTGGGAGTATGCTTGTAAGAATGCTAATGTCCATCACTTTCCTAAAAAGTCATATGCACAAGAAGTCCTTATTTCTGAGCTCAAGATTTATAATTCTGAATATTTACAGTGTGAATAAGAACACTTGGGCCATATTTATTTGCCTCACCATATCTGGTTTCACTCTAGCCTCAGCTTCAACTTGGCCCCTCAGCAAAAAGCTGTTTGAAAATATCTGACTTGTTCAAAGGAGTTCCAGATGGTAATGCATTCCTTCTTAGTTAAAGGAAATCAGATATACAAGGTGACAATGTTCCAACCGAAAAACTCTCCATGATACACTCAGAAGATCTCTGAAACTCGAACAAGCATAACTTTCACACGACTTTCACAGGAATCTTGGTTCCATAGCATCCAGAGAACATGCCCTGCATTGTACTTCACAAGCCAACCCATGTTAAAACATTCAGACAATGCTGTGCTTCAAATGAAGAATCCTTTGGGTTGAAATGTTCTTAATATTTCATGACATTTTTACCAAGTATTTTTTAAAGCCATGTGTTTCTAAGAGCTGAGGATAAATGAGAGCCCTGCCACTATTAAAGTTCTGTTCTTTGATAATTTACCTTCATGAACCTATAAAACATGCTTGAAATGTCCAAGAAATAATGCAAGACAGTACAGATTCAATTTAATACTTAAGTGACAATTATGGTTCAAGTCAATTCTATGGGTTTTTAGAGAGTGGCTAAGTGGAAAGCTGCAGGATTGATAAGGTAAAAGTACTTTTCTATTTTTACACTAGTGTTAAGGAATATCACACTGTCATGTTTTTTCACTAAGGAATTCTAGTAGCATGTGTACTGAAATTAAAGCCCAGAAATATTACTTACTTAAGCACATAACATTAGCAAAACAAAATTATTTATTTCAAATAGGTGAACCAT
Source organism: Spermophilus citellus (assembly GCF_964194105.1). Classification (NCBI taxonomy): domain Eukaryota; kingdom Metazoa; phylum Chordata; class Mammalia; order Rodentia; family Sciuridae; genus Spermophilus; species Spermophilus citellus. Next base: position 85,315,053 of record NC_138184.1, read on the forward strand.
TATCAAATACAACACAGAACTATTTAGTCAACTATCTTCAATTATACATACTAAGAAATTCCTTTGTGTTCTAACAGTCTCAGTATCGGATAATATTATATAAACGTTACTGCTCAATTTGAGGAGCACATAATAATCCTTCAAATACTGCCCAACAATGTCCCCTCTGGGGAAGGCCCCCTTCTTTATATGATGCATGTAAATATTTCAAAATGTGCTACTTCTATTTCTACTAGTAGAATTGCAATTCATGGTTCAGTAATAACAGGGTTAACCCTATTGTCACAGATGCTTTCTATTAAAGAATACTTGAACTAAATAAGCATCATAAAGAGTCCAACTGCTCAAACATGAACAAGCCACTCAATAATAAATAATACCGATAAAAATCCAGGCAAATATAAACCCATTTAAATGTGATGTTTTAAAGATCATTTTAACATCAAGATGAGAATGGTGAAGAGACTTTTGGTTTTAATAACATTACTCAATATTTTGTTTGATGCTAGATGACTTTTCAGACCTAATTTTCCATTTTTTTATCGTAATGAAATTTATAAAGGTAAAGTATGTTTCATTCAATTCAACCAAACTTTCAGTATCCTTTGAGATGGGAATCATAGCAAATGTTGAGCAGATAAAAAGAAAAATAATGATGAATACTGGACATCAAAATAAAAATTATTCTGTTTTAAAGATTCAATTTAGGCATAATGTAGGAATAGGGAAAGGAGGAAGAACACTAAAAATCTTATCTTCCATTGTACAAATTCAAGAGAGAACTAAAACACAGGTACATACGAAGGATGGGCAGTAAAAATAGGCTATTGATAGATTTAGAGGTAAAATATCAGAGGAAACCATTTGAAAAGTTTCCCCAGGGAAGCAGTTCCAAAAAGAGATAAAAGTTAACTTGCCAGGGAAGACAGGAAGGGTGGAACAGAATGAACATGAGCAAGAAAAACATGAGTAGAGACTATGAAGGGCTGCTCCGGCTTGAAAGCGGGAATGACAGAGAAAGTTCAGACACACCTAAACTCAACTGCCAGCACAGTGCATTCTTGTGTGGGAGGGTGTCTCACCAACGCAGCCTAACAGAAGTGCACAGGAGGGGAATGTGATGAGAAACACAAGGAACCCAAGTCAGCAGATAGGCAGAAGCTTGCAAAGTCAGAGCAGACAAGTCAGATTCTTCATGGCCACAGCTTTCTATGTATTTTAGCCAAAAATATTAAGCTTTTATATTTCAACTCCACACAACTATTAATAAAATAATAAAGTATGGTAGCCACACTCTTCTGCTAAGTTCTCAGAGTTAAATTGTAATAATTTCTAAGAACCCCACAAAAGCTTTATTTTCATAATGTCTTTTAACACTCTAAATAAATAAATAAGATAAATTGTCATAATATACATTACATACTCAAAATTTTTTCCTGATGACATCAAAGGTTGGCAACTGATTTACAGTACTAGCAAATACCATATTTCAAAATTCACACAAGAAGGTGATTTCAAATATTTAATATTTTTAGAAATAGAAACTAGCTTATGTTAATATTTTAGGGTTAAAATCAATACACAATAAATTTATTACATTGTCATTTATTTGGAATCAACAGAAATACATACTTCATCTAATGTAAATTATGTATATAAATAGTGATTCACAAATATTTTAATAGCAAGCTTCCTCTTATGTAAGAAATTATTATAAGAATCATAAAAGAGCTTTGTTCACAATTTTTTCTAAATATTACTATTGCCACTTTCAGTATTAACGCCTCAAAAGCAAACATTAAACAATAACCACATAAGGTTCTATGCTAGACCCCTTATTCAACCTTAAACCTCCCCCTTTCACTAAAAACAAAAAAAGCAAACCTAGGCTCAGTAATTTTAAGTTGAATGAAATTGATTTATTTGTTTTTTCAGTATTGGGGACTGAACCCAGGACACTGCACACGCTAGGCAAGCGCTCCACTACTGAACTATACCCCCAGCCCCAGCCCTGAATAGAATTTATTTAAGTAATCTTTTTCATAACATTTTTAATTTCATTCTGTTCAGCTAGGGAAGGAAAAACATTGGGGAGAAAATAATGTAAAATCAACCAAAAGCAACAATCTCAAGTGCACTCTTAATGTTATCAGAAATTAACATTCTTGTCTAAAGGGAAAAAGAAATGTCCTGGCATCTAACTCTAATCTATAATGCACTCCACTACTGCCAACTTGTTACTCAGATGCCACCATCAAAACATTCTGTGAAGCTCAGTCACACAGTCCAAAGGAGACTCCAATTAGCTGTTAACAGCACCCCAGATCACACAGGCAACCCTGCCTGAGTCTCTTCCATTCCCCTACATTCCATCATTTGCCTTTCAGCCTGTATGGTCACTGCCTGGATCTTCCTTTCTCTTATTTACCTGTTTCTTTTCTCATCCTACTACATTCCTTAAAAGACATTAATGAAAAGATTGTTTAGGAACATCTGCACAGAGCTGAAAGAGTACCTCAGGAAAAGGCTTTTTATAAATGTAAACTTGGAAAATAATATTTTGATCATATGCATTTTTAAAAAGATTATTAATCTTTACAGATTTTGAGAATGAGTCTATAAACATTAACATCTTTTAAAACAGAATAAAACACAAAAGCTATTAATAAGTTAGAAAAAAATCCATATATCACAAAAATATTGGAATTACTGAGAAAACAGTTGTCATTTCTTTATCAGTAAAGTAAAATAATGTGAAGGTCTCCCAGCACAAAGTGATTTAGCCCCAGAGGCCAAACCATTCTATTTTAATAGACAAACAATGTAAATGCAAGTGAAGCATAACTAATAGAATAGTAACAAGCAATGTGAAGTTTATGTCTTAAAATATCACCAGGCTCCACTTTTAGTAGTGACAAAGTAGCTCCTTCCAGATCAACATATACTGCCCCCCCCCCAAAAAAAGAACTATAGATATTGAAGAAAAAATTAAAATCTGCTAAAATTTGAATTACTAAGCATAGGCAGAAACCTAGGGAAACCTTGGGTGAGTGTTATGGTGTCCCATCCATGTCCCCCTAATCCTCCTACTCTTTTTTTAAAACAGCTTTTTAGCATGAGGGCCACTGAACTGGTTTAGATGGCTAAAACTGACAGAAATCCTCTGAGTTTTACTGGTCTAAAGAACTACAGGACTAAGTTCAAAGATCACGGCTGCTGAATGAGAGAAAGGAAATCCTGGCACAAGGAGAATCAGAGACATAAACTTTGTCCAAACCTCTGGCTGATTTCCTAAATTATGTGCAGGGAGCAAGCTCTCACAGCCCAGCTAGGGCTAAAGCTGTGGTTATCAACCAGGGGCATTTTGGCCTCCCAAGGAACATATGGCAATATCTGGAGATATTCTAGGTTGTCATGACTAAGAGAGGAAGGTATAACTAGTCTTGGAGTAAATAGAAGACACAGATGCTGTCCACCCTACAAAAATCACTCACTGATTTCATGTGTCAAGGATACCAAAGTTGGAAAACACTAAGCTAAAAGAAGCAAAGAGATTTCAGGTGCTACCCACCACAGGCTAGATAAGAGTTTGGGCTGGGCATGGTGGCCCACACCTGTAATCCCAGTGACTCTAGTGATTGAGGCAGCAGGATCACAAGTTCAAGGCCAGCCTTAGTACCTTAGCAAGACCCTGTCTCAAAATAAAAAATAAAAAACCTGGCAATATATCTTAGTATTAGAATACCTTTGCATTTAATCCTAATTAAAAAAAAAAAAAAAAAAAATATATATATATATATATATATATATATATGGAGTTTGAGTCCAGTCAGTCAATTGCCTGGTTAAAAAAAAAAAAATAAGCCAACACATTCCAGAGAAATATAATCTCAATTACACTACTAATTTCCATAATCAAAATTATTCAACACATAAATAAAGAAACAGGAAAATTTAAAACATACTGAAGAGGAAAGTCAACAAATGGAGATAATACAAGTATCTTAACTTCATAGTCAACATAAAAACAATTATGGTAACTATGCTTAAGTACAGAAAGGAAAATATGTATAGTGAATGTATAGGAAATCAAACTTATAGAAATTAAAATGATAAAAATCCTGGAAATTACAGAACTGAATATTACTATGTATAGCCAGGCATGGTGTCTCACAACTGTAATCCCAGCAATTGGGGAGGCTAATGCAGGAGGATCCCAAGTTTGAGGCAAGCCTCAGTAACTCAGCAAGACCCAAAGTAATTTAGTGAGATCCTGTCTCAAAATAAAAAATAAAATGGGCTAGGGACTTAGGTCAGTGGTTAAGTGCCAAGGTTCAATCTCCAGTTTTTTTTAAAAAAAGACATAAATTTGCCAATCTTTTAAACTCTTAGTACTTCTGAGAATTTTCAGAATCTGTCTTCTTTCATGCCTATGCTACAATGGTGTTCTGACTATACAGTTACATAAACTAGAAACTAAATGGAACTGAAAAGGATAATACCTTCTAATGTGCATTTGATATTAGAAAACTAATAATTCACTTGTTTTTAGTTGTAGGTGGATTTTATGTGGTGCTGAGGTTTGAACCCAGTGCCTCACGTGTGCTAGACGAGCACTCTACCTCTGAGCCACAACCCCAGACCCTAATAATTCACTTTTAAAATGCATCATAATACTATTATAACTTTTAGAATGAATAATATAGGTAGCAGAGATATATGGTAGCCTATAATAGAAAATTATAAATATAATCTCAAGATTCTCACGTTTTTTAATCATATTGAAAAACTAATTGATAATCGTGGGAAAAATATTCCAACTTTAAAAATCAAGAAAATTTTCCCTTCTCCATCACTGACAAACTTTGAATTCTCACTTTGAAAATAAATACACAGGGCTGGAGATGTGGCTCAAGCGGTAGCGCGCTCGCCTGGCATGCGTGCAGCCCGGGTTCTATCCTCAGCACCACATACAAACAAAGATGTTGTGTCCGCCGAAAACTAAAAAAATAAATATTTAAAAACTCTCTCTCTCTCTCTCTCTAAAAAAAAAAAAAAAGAAAGAAAAAAGAAACACACAAATGCGTAAGTGAAAAAATACAAATATTATTAAAATAGCAGCAGTCATATTCCTCAGACATGTCAGTCATATTCTACTGCCATAAAAATTCTCCCAATGTCACTGAAATATTATGAGAAATCAGAAGTGCAACCAAATTTAAAGGGATATATACTTTTTAATACACTTTTTTGGTGGGGGAAGGGGATGGGGCTTTAACCCAGTAGTGCTTTACTACTGAACTAAATCTCCAGTCCTTTTATTTTTTATTTTGAGACAGAGTCTCACTAAGTTGCTGAGGCTGGCCTTGAATTTGCAATCCTCCTGCCTCATCCTTGTGAGTCACAGGCATAAATCATAGGGCCTAGCTATTTTTATACTTTTTTTTAAAGCAAATATACTTCAGCAGAATGCACTGTGGATACATTTACAAAATAGGAGAGGTATACGCATTCATTTTAAAATGCACCTGATTTCCGGAATAATTTCATTCATCTGTGAGAATGATATAGTTGATATACTACAATATCCTTATAGTTATAGGATATTGTAGTATTGGGAGGCTGATGCAAAAGGATCCCAAGTCCTTAGAGAAACTTACTATGCACATCATCTTTAAAAAGAATGCGATATGGGGCTGTGGCTAGGGCTCAGTGGTAGAGCACTTGCCTCACACATGTGAGGCACTGGGTTCAATCCTCAGCACCATGTAAAAAATAAATGAATAAATAATGATATAAAAAAAGAATGTGATATGAATAAACTCAACAGTGCTGCTTCCTTCAGAATACCAAAAGTTTATTTGAACTTCTGTTATCATTTGGATATGAGGTGTACCCCCAGAAGATTCTGTGTTAATACAGGAATAAGAGATAAAAGGATTCGATTATGAGAACTATAACCTAATCAGTGCATTAATCCATTAACAATTTGATGATTTAGAAGGACTATTATGCTTGTGTGACAACTGTAGGCAAGTACCCTGTGCCTGGAGGAAGTAGGTCATGAGCGGGAAGGGGTTGTGCTTTAGGGATGTACATTTTATCTCTGGCCACCCACACTCTGTTTCCCAGCTGCCTTGAGTAGAGTTTCAGTCCATCATGCCCTTCCACCAGGACACTCTCCCCCACCTCAGGCCCAGAGAAATAAAGTCAGTGACTATGGACTAAGACCTCTGAAACCATGAACCAAATATACTTTTCCTTCTCTAAGGTATTTTTGCCTGGTATTTTGGTCACAGTGCTGAAAAGTTAGCTAACACAACCTCCATTCATTCACACCCTGATCCTTCAATTGACTACTTTACTCAACACATGAAGTGGCCTTCAGCTAAGAAGCATCTATGCAAAAGTAAAACAGATAGTCAGTTATGTTATAAAAGTAGAGAAAACTTCAACTGCCACTTTGTAAATTTTCCGGTTCTCTTCCTAATGCAATTAGAAAAATCATTACTGATATTAACATAATCCTTTCTCTCCAGAAATGTTCTTTTATACCTTGCATACCCTCAGGAAGAACAGTATCAAATTCCTTTCATTGGGGCTGGAGTTCAGCAGTAGAGCAATTGTCTGGCATGTGTGAGGCACTCTTTCAATTCTCAGCACCACGTATGAATAAAATAAAGGTCTATCAACAACTAAAAAAAAAATTAAAAAGAAATTCCTTTCATTGGTAGATAAAAGAATTACTTTTGCTTATAGCAAACCCAAGCACAATGAAGGCACATGGTTTTAGTGGGGGGTGGGAGGACATATAGAGGTGGGTGCCTAGACTTTATAATTTTCATAGAATCAAAGAATCTGAATAGTAAAGACATTTTAGAAATAATAAATGCTAAAACTAAAGTCCAGAGGGTTTCAGTAAGTCCCACAGGTCAAATAGTTAATGGAAGATCATCCCTATTTCTGGGTGGATGGTCTAGTGAACAAAGAGACATTTGTTTTCAGCTTAGTTTCAATCCTCCAGCAGGAATTTTAAAAGGAAGAACAACAATGGTATTCTCTCAATCTCTCCAGTACAGCTAAAAACAAGTTACATCTCTTGATGTAAAGTAGTTCAAATCCTTCTTAAAAGACATTTATATTTAAACACATTTTACTTTAAAACAACAAAAAAAAAACAATGAATGATATATATGTACACTTTTAGACCACCAATAGGACAAATGAAAGCTAAATCCTAATAATATTACTTCTTTTAGGATTTTCAGAAAAGGAGGAAAAATAACTAAAAAGGCTACCCAAAAAGTATATACTTGGTGATCATCATCTCTGAGTGAACTGGTCTTTCAAGTTAACATTCTCTCTTTAATGCTTACTTATGAAAGTACACAGCAGAGTATCTGGTATATGGAAGATACTTTTCTATTATTACGTAGTTTTATCATAAGCTTTCATTAAATGTTTGTCTCCACTCTTCCTGTAATAAATATTTGAGTTTGTAGGTATTTGTAATAAATATGGCAAGAACTCTACGTTCAGTGTCTTCATTTCCATTCCATTTAAAACTCCCTCTTCAGCAATCTGAATTTGGACATCCACCAGAGGTGCTCATCTTTATGGTCATCCTGACTCCATGAATGCCAAATATAACAGTCCTTTTTTGGTAAGTGCTTCACATGGCTTCTATAGCAGACAGATAATTAGTCTTTAAACTTTCTAATTTCATGGTTTTGTTGACACCAGTCTCCCCTGGTTTTCATTTCTAGTTGACCCTTCAGTCTACATATTCTTCTTCCTTGATCTAGTCTATAAACATTAATATTCTCCAACACTATAATCTCATCCCTCTTCTCACATGATTCTCAAACATATCTGATTGGCAGTATATATGCTGCCTTTTAATTTCAACAGAATCTAATTTCATCAGATAAACCATCAGAAAATGACAACATATTTTAGAGATCTACCGCACAAAAGCTATTAAACTACTATGCAGGATTAGATAAACCCAAATTAATAATCCTTTATGGGATTCCCCAGAGCTAGGCCTTTTAATAGATATATGACAAAAGGTATCACATATGCAAAGTGAATTTGTGAAGAAAACTGAAATAAATATAGCTTCTGGTCTTAATTTTCTGGACACTACAAAGAGACTCCCTTTACCTTTCACCTTGAGGTGACTTATCTGCTCCCTTGCTAGACAAGGAATCCCTTCCCTACCTTCTCCTCTGAGGGTGTCTAGAAGGAAAGAACACAGAAGACTCAGCTGGAACATGGTTTGGGGAGGGAAAAAAAAGGACTAAGCAAAGTGTAAGTAGAAAGAAAGGGGAGGGGAGAAAAAGTATTGGACAATTTTAAAATACTAAAAAATATTCTCCTGTATCAAAATATTTCTGGTCTAAGATAGATTTAATATCAAAATCTATACTATTAAACCTAAAAAGTTCACATATTTTCTGAATATGTTAGATAGTATAGACTGTTAAAAATTTAAAATTTTTAAATTTAAATCAAAATAATATACTTTTAATGTGTGCCCCCTGCCACTGACACATACAAAAGTAATGAGACTATCTGAAAATATGTGATAATTTTGGAATATCTTTCAAGAAGAGAGTGAGATCACCCATAAGAAGTAATGGCAAATTAATTCAATTAACAGCCCAGCAAGCTGGTATTTGTGTTAACATAGCTTCTGTACATCTGATAATGAGAAAAGGTCAAAGAACCAAACTTAATGGGGAAGGGGGGCAGAGAATCAAAATGTTTCATTAAAATGGCTTTTAAGGCCAAGGTATATAGATTTCAAATTCTGCAATAATAAAATGTGGACAAAGCTACGGTAAATTAGGAAACACACTTTTCCACTCAAAAGAAATTCCATGATCAATGATTTCTTTTTGAAGTAAAATAATGGTTTTTTATTACTTCATTTGTAATCATATGTTGGACAAAGGGCTTTTTTTTTTTTTTTTGGTTCAACAAACACTTTAGACACCAGAAATTTTATGTTTGATTTTAGTTGTCACAACTCTTTAAGACAAAACCAAAATTTTCATTATCAACTTTCAAATAAATGAAAAAGTCCATTCTGTCAAAGTATCTGTAAATATAATCACACTTGTACATACTCATACCTTTCTAAAAGCACTTTTATCCTTTTTTAGGTGTAATATGTTACATATAAACTAAGTTCTACATAAGTTTTCTTTTGTAAATACTAAAGATATTAAATGTACTAAAAAAGGGAAATATTTTTTTTTTAAAGAGAGAGTGGGGGGGGAGAGAGAGAGAGAGAGAGAATTTTTAATATTTATTTTTTAGTTCTCGGCGGACACAACATCTTTGTTGGTATGTGGTGCTGAGGATCGAACTCGGGCCGCACGCATGCCAGTTGAGCGCGCTACCGCTTGAGCCACATCCCCAGCCCAAAAAGGGAAATATTTCAAAGAAGTTCATGGTGATTTAGCAAAGAAAACTACCAGTGCTCATTTATCCAATATAAAAAGAAGTTTTTATAAATGAGATTTGGTTAATGAAGAGATTCCACAGTCACTTCATTAAAGTGTTAAAACGGACAGATTCAGGCGAAAGTTACTAATTATATCCCCAGTAGGAACTAATAATGTTAAAGACAGTAATGTTTCCTAAAAGAAAGTGAGTTGCTGAAATTCTCCAAACAGAAAAGAGCTCTAACCTATAGCCAGCAGCTAGGCCCCTTGGGCAAGTCCACTGACAGCAGAACAGAGATAGGTGCACCCTTCTCTTCAAAAATAATCATCATCCACCTAAGATTCCTACAAAGTCTCTGCTATGGTCAGAGGTAGGTAAGGTAAATAGCAAACTTTTGAGAGCTTTGTTTTCTGATTCTGGTTTGAATGATCTAAAATTCCATAGTTATTCATTAGTGTCAAGTACTGATTTAAGTCTATATATATCATAAATGCTGGCTAAATGTTTAGGATTGCTTAGAGGAGTAATTCATAGTCTAGTTTCTACAAGCGTCAAGGAGTATCAATCAATACTATACAATTTCCACTGTTTTAATTCATGTGATGATTTTTGTTTTGTTTTGTTTGTACTGGGGACTAAACCCAGGGACATTTTGTCACTGAGCTACATCCCCAGCCCTTTTTATTTTTTGACACAGATTCTCACTAAGTTGTTTAGGGTCTTGCTAAGCTGCTGAGGCTGGCCTTGAACTTGCAATCCTCTTGTCTCAGTCTCTCAAGTTGCTAGGATTACAGGCATGCGCTACCACAGCTAACTCTCTTGATTATTTTTAAAGTTATGCTATAAAACACTTTAAGGAAGAAAGATTGAGGAATGATAATGAAAATAACAAAAGAGAATGCCTAAATTACAGATCATGTAATAAATAAATGGTTTAGACAAGAGTATAATGACAATTACCTTTCTACTCCAATTTTTCATATCCAAAAACAATAATATTGTCTCATCCAGGAATCTAAGTATATCTAAGCAATTATTAGAAAATAATATCTCATCCAGGAATCTAAGTATATCTAAACCATTATTAGAAAATAAATAAATAAGCTGATCTCCTCACCCAATTTGTCCCCAAAGACAGTTGCGGTCAAACAGAAGAAAATGAAAAGCCAAGAGCACTCCAAAAAGACTCACCTTTTGTTGACTGGCTTTTCGTCCTTCTCATAGGGTCGAACAAACCACTTCCCAATCCTAACGAAGTTCTTGTCCATTAGGCACCTACAATAAATTCATCAATAATTACTTTTATGGATGCAATAACAAATTAGCAAATCAATTAATTCATAATCCCAGATTAAAAACACCAATAAAAATAAAACATCGCCAATTAGACTGTCAAAGTATTCTTGTTACTTAAAAGTTTTACATTACACTTACTGAAAGAACTCCCTGATTTTGCTCATGGATTTTTATGCCCATGGGAGAAAATAAGCAATATAAACTGGCTGAAGTATTCCCAAAACTTCTTACACTTTGGAATTACTTCAAATTGAATCACACTTCTGCAATGAATTCAATTCTTGTGTCATGAAGAATGTCAGAAATACAGCACTTCTTAAGATGCCTCAGAGATATTCACCGGAGCCATGGTCACTCACCTTGCAAGTTTTAATGCTGGGTTTTTGTTTTAGTTGTGGTGTGGTTTGATTTTCTGGTTTGGGGTTGGCTTCTGAAAGGTAATCCTTTAGGCAAGATTCTCGGGGGGGAGGGGGAGACATAGCTTCATTTACTTAAGCATTTTCCTTAGAAGGCATAGTAAAATACTTTAGTATTCATTTTACTCATATCTAAACTGCTCCCCACTTCTGTTTCCATGCCATGTTAGTTGTGTTTCAATGTCAAATTGTAGAGTATTCTTTCTGAAACATTAAGTGGAAACTAAGCCCTAACCACAGAAATACCAATAATGCTTCAACAACAACACAGTTATGACCAAGTTCACCCATGTGCAGGCAAATGAAAACTGTATCATAACTACCATCTGGCCATTTATGAGATGTCATTGATTGTAAAGAGCATTCCAAATTTAAAAAAATATAAAATTTTTTGAACTGATGAAATACAGTAGTCAGTCTCCTTAATACCATTCAATGAAATATATTTTGTAAGAAAAAGTGTCAAAATTGTTGCATATAATTCTTCTATATAAGGTTTGTCCTACTGGGTAAAGAGCTATATAGCAATTCTTTATATTGATTGAATATTGATTCAGGCAATTCTGTACTTCACTTTTATCTCTGTAATTTCCACAATATCAAGGACAAAGGAAAGAATTCAAGGCCTCACCCTACTCATTGCAAGTTAAATGGGTTAGTAAATGGCAATAGTTTCTACTGGCCACAATGTAAATCCCTTTGGGCAAAATGAATATGAAACACTGTTAAATCAAAATGTCACTGGCTTCAACTGGTTTTATTCCGGAAAACTAATTTCTATAACAATCTTCTTATTCATAATGGAGAAATTCATTTTCAAAATAACCTAATTTGACTTCCTAAGTTACGAAATTAAAGAAGCATACTTTTTAATGCTAAAAATTATATGACTTTATTAAATTTAGAATACAAAATACAGCACATATCCTCAGCTAAATAGATACCGACTTTCACCCAAGGTGAATATGATGTTTCAACCCAGGTGAAAGTACACAAGAAGCAAAACTGAAAACATGCCTCCACAGTTTATTCAGTAGCCGAAAGACATATTTATTTTAGATAGGCTGTATATAAATAAATATTTCCAGTGAAAAATCCCAAGTTTGATATCAGGTTTCTTCCATCAATAATCGCTTGAAAGAACTGCTACTATCACAACTACACATGTTGATCACCAGGCACGTGTCTCATTTAATTCTTGTAACAGTATAAGTGAAAAAGCTAAACACCTAACCAAGGTCACACATATTATCAACAGGGGAAATGCCATTAAGCCCAGGTATGTCTGATCACAGAAACATAAAATTTAACTATTACCATTTTCTTCATTCTTTCCTCATTTCTTAAATCCAGATATATCTTACCACTGAATTAATGTGAAAGTGTTTCTTTATTCTCCAAAAGCTGCTGCTAAATTGAAGGTAGACCTTAAAATCAATAATGCTTTTAATGAAAGCAACAGGCTATGTTACAGGTATGGAATCCCATCAAACACTAAACAGTCTTCTAGTGACACATCTTCACCTAGTAAATAACATCTTTAAAAAAAAAATCACTCTCTCATAAATGCTTTGAAGGTCAAAATTCAAAAGAATTATTTAGTAAGTAACAAAGACAATGTGAAATTTATAGAGTATAGTTAGAAAATCCAAGGCTTTATAGAATATGAAAGAAAAAAAAACAAGATATCTGTGACTAAAGGACAATGTATAAAAGTGTATTTCAAAATCCTTGCCCTTCTGTGTAATAAAAGCCACAAATTCTATTCACTGACTTATTCTAGGAAAAAGCAGAGTCTGGAATGTGGGGGAGCAGCACACAGCCAAGACCATTCAAGGACAAAAGCAAATTGCAAAAGGCTAATGACTGCTATCTGAGAGTAACTCTGTGTGAATGTATCTCCTGGAGTTCCCACTACAGATCATATTTCTTTGTCAGGCAATGTCAACAAAAGGTTATTATCACTAATATACAGAATAGAATGGAAACTACCAATCCTTTAGTCTGAATCATCTGTTTCCAAAAGAGAAGAATAATGACTTATGTGATTTTTTCAACTGCTAATCAGTTATCTATGTGATAAGTGGTTTCCAACACAGTGAAAGAAAAACATTGAGAACATAGAATTGCATTGAATAAAGGCGTGTTTTGACTCTATTTTGTATGTATTGGTGCAAGAAGGAGGATATTCAAATTTGGCCCCTCCAAGATTAGTCAATACTACCTGGAGAAGAGGAGGCTTGTCTTTATTAAGGAGAGTTCTACCTCCTGGCTGAGTGATGACAGTATGCTGACTCAATAGCAAGACTATATTGAGGTACTAAGTCCTCCTTTCTCAATCATTTTTGGGTCATAGATATGCAGTTACAAAAAAAAACTAATGAGAGCTACTAAGAACTATGCATAGAAAAAATGCACAAAAGAGCAAAATGCTCAATTCATAGGGCAAGTAAAAACTCTATGAAGTAGATTCTAGAATAAGAATTTCCATATTAAATACTACTACCAATGCCTACTTACTCTGCTTCGGCCTGAAATCTTTTATTGTGCCATTCTCTCTCTCCTCCTCTAATTTAAATTTCAACCATCTTTGCCCTGTCTCAAATCAAGCAGGCACATCCTCTTAACTCTACAAATCACCTTTCACTACTCAGTTGTAACAATTAATTTCTATGACTCATATTTAAATGCCTATGATATAATATACCTTATGTTCTACTCTACAGTGATGCTCAATAAATATTTGAGAAATGAAATTAGATTATTTTCCTATTCATAAAATAATATTGTTGTTCTTTTTGCTTATAACCACTAACATGGGTAGCCTCATAGTATTTGAAATTTCTTGTGTGTATGTATTCTCACACTCTATATTTTGAGGGAGGAAAATATCTAACTATTTTATTCTTTATAGCCTATCATTTCACACTGCAAACTAAAATCACAGAAGATACTTAAAATAGAGGGAATCACACAACAGCTAGAAATCATGTTGAGGACAACTAGCACAAGTGCCCAAATGCCTCAATTACATTTGAAGAATACAGTTAAGCAAATCTCTTAAGGAGACAATTCTAAAGTCTAAAAATTACACCAGAAATATAATGTTCCCTTCTTTATACTCTATCAATCTTTATTTTCTTATATTTGAGGATCAAAATTTCTACTTTATTTCACAAACAAATTAACCTAGCAGACACACTCCATCTGCCACAAATTATTTCAAGTCAACATCACAAATAGTGCTAAGAATATATCGGTTAACCCAGCTTGTCCAGTTACCTCAGTCATTGTGATCCACATTTTTAAAACTGCTTTACTATTAAGATATGATTTGATTCTGTAAAGCTTCAGTATTCTTATAAGATCATTATGTGATGCCAGATTATAAAAAGTCCTTTAAGCACCTAATACTAAAAAGTTATTTTTATTCCCAATCTTCTGCCACCTCCCCCCAACCCCCCCAAAAAAAATCACTGTTTCAAAAAGAAAAGAAACAGCTGCTGAAAAATGAAAATGAAATCAGGTTGCATGTATGTGTCTGTGTGTGTACCTAATGTTTCTGTGTCACGCCATATGGCTCTGAATAATTAGCTACAAAGTGCAACCTGACTCCAAAATTGGCAAGCCACAATCTCCAATCCCAAAGCCACAGGCAGACTTGATGTAAGATTACAAGCGCTATAGCATGCCCAAAGCCTAAGCCCCTCAGCAAGCCATTTCCCAGGTGGGACATTATGGAGGTATAGAAGGAAGGTCACTACCAGCTTTGGCTGCTTCTGTGCCATGCAAATTATGCAGACATGTATATAATTAATTTCACTGATTAGAAAATCCAAGTACAGTGTTTCTCTATGATACCCTCAACCAAACTGCATCTTAATGTCATCATCGAATTACAGAGTTGCTCACATACAATAAATTTTATGTAACTGTATGCCAAAACACCCTCAGCAGCACCACTCCAATCTTATCAAAATTCCCTCTATTATCTCACCACTCAAATTTTTATCAAACATACATGCGAAGAAGTCCCCTTCATCAAAACAGCAATGTTCCCAAATTCTAACAGAATAAAATCTAACTCCTATGACCCAGGGGCAGAAGAAAGTTTTTCTAACTAAACCCTAGATCTTCATTACCCTGGGCTTCCACTCTTCCCTAGTAGATACCAGCTGTTGCAGCCACACAGCCTAAATTGCTCCCCTCCTAACATCCCTGTAAGGGTAAGCTCTTTTACAGACCTAGCCTCACCTCAAATTCCCATTCTTATCAGTCCCAAAGAGCTGTATCTCTCTTATGTAGTTTCAAAATTTAAGTATCTAATCTCATTCTCCAACAACAAAACTTCATTATTTTTGAGTTTTAATCCATGCCCTGCTCTAAAAATAATAAGTATAATGATTGCTTACATTGAGATTTCTTTCTAGACATTTACAACTAGATCTGTGTTTCCAATCATGTGTATCTATAATTTTTGTACTTTCTTCTTAGTTCTAAAGACTCATTTTCCTTCTGCTGTTAAAAAAAAAAAACTGCATATTATGCCATTTAAATAAAATGGCAATACACTGATTACTCATTTCTTGCCCCATTATCACATTATGTCAAGGACGTTCAATCATGTCATATCACCATTCCTTCAACCATACACATACCTACCCTCATATACTTATTAATCTGTGAATATACTTCTTATTCTGAAATCTCTAATCTACCATCTCCACGGACAGTACTTGCTCGCCCTTTGATGACCATAATACACCGAGAACTAGAAATCTATGAATACAACATTATTGTTGTCATAATTATAATTCCAATTTTCGACCCATTGTTTTTACTGTGCTTTCCAAATAAAATTTAAAAACACCAACTCTTGGCAAACCAAGAAGCGCTGGGACAAAGGCAATTTTTTTAGCTGTGTTATAAATATAAACTACCATGGAGTGAATATGCTGGCAGCACCAGTGGACTACTCAGAAGAGGACATGTGTCTCACATGTGTCCAGTACCCCAGATGAAAGTCTCCCTGCAGAAGCATGGACATTACAGAGCACAGCAGCTTCAAAAGCCTCGCCTAATCTTCTACTGTGTACAAAGCACTGATTTAAATTTTAGAGCAAACAAATTTCTTTCCATAAAAATTAGCTCATTTATTTTATTCTAAAAATCTTCAAGAAAATGAAAATTAAAGTATCCTAACACACACAGTGCCAGTTTGACAGCATTATGCCAGACATTTTAGGTATTTCTACAAAGCTATTTTAAAAACAAGATTTTCATTAGTACCACATGCAGTCAAATCATGTTCAATGTTCAAAAATTTAGTTTTTTGAAACACACACATTTTCTGGCTTTTTCAGAAGCTTTTCAATCAATCCATGGTTTTCTTCATTGTCATGAGACAAGTAACAAGAACATGATAAATCATGAAAGCTTGGATCAACTGTAGTAGTAGGCATTAAAAATGCCAAATGAAGAAACTCCTGAAAAACAATTGCAAATTTTTGTTTTCCATACTATAGTCACAAAGTACTTTTCCATTAATAACCTAACCTTAAAATACAGCACAACCTTGAAAAAATTATTATGAATACAAAACAAAATTTCACTAAATTAAAAAACTGATAAAGAATTTAAAAAGCTGATAAAGAATAATTTGAACTAGTACACTAATAGCATATAGGGGCAGAAGAGAAAGATGGGGGGGAGCTGAATGAGCAGAGATTCTGTATAAGTAAAAAGTATTTTATTATACTAGGAATTATGCCAGAAAGAGATAATCAATCATGAAGAAAATCACACCCACACTTACTTTCCCGAAAGAACCAGAAAATAGCATGATAATCTAAGACTACAAAATATAGAACATCTAACCACTCTCAGATTGTGGAATTCTAACTAAGAGAATACCAAAGGAGCCAATGTGAGCTTGAAGGTTTGAAAAGAGTATATAAATACATCTATGATTATATTCTAGAATTATCTGTTTCAGTGACATACCTGGCAGCCATTTGGAGTTCAGATTACCTCAATTTAGGTATGGCAGATTTATCTTTTTCCCAAACATATGATTTCTCTCCCTGTCTCACTGACATTGAGCTTGACCATATGACTTTGCTCTCTGCTCTCTACCAAGGAGCTCTGCAAGTCTATAGACAGTGGTTGCCTCATTAGCAAGAGGATGTGGAATAGTACTATATAGTCAAGTATAGTCCCATACTTTACAGGATTTTAACAAGTCTTACTGAGGTCAGGGTAACTGTCTAAGTAAAACACCCTAAAATCAATGGATCCTTTTTCCAGGTCTTCTGTTCATGCAGCATAACTGAACCTAGCCTGGACTGATGAAGAAGGCCAAAGCAATAATTTATGAAACATTTATGACACTTTAAAGTAAAACAGTGGTAATCATATTGGAGAAAATGGAACCAAATGGAGGTATATGTGTAAGGCTGGCAAGGAGAGATGGGGAATCAAAATCATATGCTATGAACTGTAAAAAAGGAAAGGAAAAAAACTCAAGTTTGCTATCAAACAGGTAACCACAGAGAAGTTGGACTACATGAGTTATACATGGCCCCAAAAGAGAATACTAAGATAAAGAAACAGAAGTTGTAGGAAGACAGATTTCTACTCAGTATAAAAAAAGGACTTTCTAACCCTCAGTACTCCCTGAAGATGTAAAGCTGTGTTCACATAACCAGAAGTGTTCAAAGAAGGAATGATCAAGTAAAAAGGATATTACAGAATGCAATCACAGAATTGGTTGGTTGAATAGACTAACTTTTAAATGTTGTCTCCAACTCTGCAAAGAGTTGATATTTCACTGTACTTCTATTAGCTATAATAGCAGCTACCCATTTATTGAGCTCTTATGATGAGAGAGAACTGTACTGAACCAAACAACCTTTCACCATTTTATAGGTAAATAAACATGGGTAAGCTCAAGTCACTGGCCTATATCACATATCACACAGTTAAGTGGTAGAGCTGAAATTCAGAATATCTCCTGTCTCTGAAAGCAACAAAAAAAGGGATTTCTATAAATATGTGCCCCAGACAGATATATAACATACCACCAAAAACATTGTCTTCTGTATGATACCTTCATGGTAAATGCTCTTGAGTGAGTAGCAGTGGGGTTTTTTAACTTGTTTTTTTTTTTTTTGGGGGGGGGTAATTAGATGATCTAAATATCCGCAACATATTATAGGCAAATAGTGAAAAGTTAGAAATGAAAAAAGAGTAAATGAAAGATGAAATTGTGACATTATTGTACCTTAGAATGTAAACTATTTTACACGGTGTCAATACAGTATTATCTCAGCACCAATGGTAACAAAAAAATGAAATGATTTATTCTGTGTAGAGGTTTTTGTTACCTTAAGTTTCTAGAGTAATTATTTTAATCCATCACTGAAGCACATCATTCTGTACACACTAGCAATCAAAGCCTTTTATGTAAAGAAGATCAATTTATATGACTCCCCCACAGCTGTAATCTAGAGTTTCTCAGGGTAATATATGAAATTCTTTTAATTAAACATATTCTTGCACTTACAAAAATAAATTGCAGTACAAGCTTTGTTAATGTGCAAACTGAAGAAAAAATTGTTCCAGAAGCACACACTTCTGCAAGTGATGCTGCCCTGGATGATCTGTTCAATAACCTCAATTCTGCTTTCCATGCCAGAACCTCACAACGTCCACATGGAGAAACAAGTCAACATTACCTGAATAGTACTTAGGCATAACAGAAAATTTCCAAGAAAAAGGTAGCAAACTATACCTGTGTTAATTTAGGTTGTAAACAGGTGAGGACGTTATAGCAAATGTTCTAAACTCAAGAAAAATAAAAAGGGCAAGTATATATTAATCTTTCCAGTTTCTGTTGACAATGAATAGAAAAAGCTGACAACAACCATTTAAAATGCTTTCCAGCTTCATGAATGGGGTAACTTTCATTCATAAACTAAATACATCATTTAAATTAAATGAAGAGAAGAATATCATTTTACAGGACAAAAGGATTAGCAAAATTTTTCAAAAGAATCCCAGATTATGCATATAAACTTGTAGGGAAGCTTGATTATTAATTGTTTTCTAAAAGAAAAGCTAATTTCATTTGTCTCAAAATTAACTCTTATAATTCAAATAGAATTCAAATAAACCATTCTGGGACTATTTTAATTAATGAATACAAACTGAATTACGAAAAATAAATTTATGGGAAAAATTAAAAATTATTGACATTTACAACATGTCATGCACATGTTGGATATATTATATACATTCACAAAAACTCTACAGTGACCCATACTTTACAGGATTTTAACAAGACTTACTGAGGTCAGGGTAACTGTCTAAGTAAAACATCCTAAAATCAAACCAATTTCTAACCCAAACATCTTTAGATCTTTCCCAAATTTTACTGTGTGTCACAATTAATTTTCTCAAAAGTAATAATTTAACTTGACCTGGACTTTAGTTTTCATCATAAATTCTGAATTCGTGAGCCCAGAATAAATGAATTATGCTCATTTCTTTACCTTCTCAGCTTTTGGGCTCTTCTAATTTTCTCTCAACAAAGAAAAAGAATTAGCTACCATTCAAACTACAAGACTAAAAATTCAACCACAAATTCATTAATATTTTTTGAAAGGAATAAACCATCATATTAAAAAAATGGCACACTACAATATTAAAAACTATATACTTTGTTCCACATTCCTTAGAAATTCTACATTTAAAAAATGTGCTTAAACGTACATTAATTACTAAACCAGTTTAAAAAACAAAAACAGAAAAGCCTCATCCTAACACAGCATTACAGAAACAACAAATTTTCCACATTTTCCTCAAGGAAATCTGTATGTAATTTTGTTCTGTTGTATTTTGCAGTAGGGGAAGAGAACTGAAAAAATTCAGAATATTTAAGAGTACTCAATGCTTAAACAAAATCAACACTTCTATGAGTATACGACACTTTAGCAACAGATAATCTCTACATCTACTCCAAATTACAGGATTGGGACCAAAACTAATTCAGAATGAAAAAAAAAATCAAGAAATTTGGAGGGAAGGGATGTTCTACAGTTAAAATATCTGAAACAGTGATACTGTAATGATATCATTTTAGCTGACAGCTTGGCTATGAAACTCTAGTAGTAGACTATCCTTTCAGCTTTGGTGACCTACAAGTACTATCCTATCCATAGATTCAGGAAGAGAAGTGAAAATGTTTCAAGTAAAGGGCAGAGTATATAGCTCAGCTGGCAAGTGTTTGCCTTGCATGCACAAGGCCCTGGGTTCAATCCCCAGAAAAAGAAAGAGAAAGAAAGAGGAAGGAAGGAAGGAAGGAAGGAAGGAAGGAAGGAAGGAAGGAAGGAAGGAAGGGAGGGAGGGAGGGAGGGAGGGAGGGGGGGGAGGGGGAGGGGGAGGGGATGTTTCAAGTAAGGAGGTGTTCAAACAATGACAAGAATATATCAAAGGGGGTTTCCCCAGCCAAATCTGAAAGTATCAAAATAAATGATGGTAGTAATGAATGATAATCCATTGAATAAAATAGCAGTCCATGAACCCAAATTTATACAATATTCAGAGAGAGAAAACGGAATGGAAGAACACAAAAACCTCTCCCTTAAGACATTGCCAACTAAGAAACACAGAAATAATGGTGGCATTTAACATTAGTGCCATACTGGTAATTACCGATTTAGGCCAGGTCTACAAATAGAGACTAAAACAAGTAGATTTGGGTTTTGTTTGTGGTTGTTGTTATGTTTTGTTTTGGTTTGGTTTGGTTTTGCAGTACTGGGGGTTGAATACATAGCCTTACACGTGGGTACCTACTCAATCTCCTCTCCCCACCCCTTTTTGTTTAAATTTTGAGACAGGGTCTCTCTAAGTTGCCCAGACTTGCCTTAAACTTGTGGTCCTACTATTGCCTCAGCCTCCCAATTAGCTGGGATTACATATGTGTGCCACCATGCTCAGCATACAGGTCACATTTTGATGACAAAGAGGGTAATTACACACTCTCATTGTATCTAGCCAAAAATTACACAAAGGAAAGACATAACAGAGAAAGATCATAGTTAACAAAACATTATCTGTGAAGAAATCTGATACAACATCACTTCAATGAAGTGATCAAAAATGATAACATCATTAATCACATTATATGCCTCCTGCCATGACACAGTACATAGAACTCACAACCACTTCTATGGCATTCCTAATAAAAAGCATAAGCTGAATCTATCATGAGAAATCTATCTTCAATTGAGGAGCCAACATATGCTAGTATCAAAAAAAGAAAGACAAACTTCTGTATTTAGAGACATGAAACCTAAATGATGCATTATCATGGGGTGAGTCTCAAGGAGCCAAGCTCTAAGGACATAACTGGGACAACTGACAACACCTGAATTAAGCTACAGATTAAATAATGACATTTAATCAATGTTAAATCTCCTTTCATAATTATACTGTGCTTATGTGAAAGGAAATCCTTATCCTTAAGAAGTATACACCTGGGGCTGGGGATGTGGCTCAAGCGGCAGCGCGCTCGCCTGGCATGCGTGCGGCCCGGGTTCGATCCTCAGCACCACATACCAACAAAGATGTTGGGTCCGCCAAGAACTATACAATAAATATTTTTAAAAAATTTCTCTCTCTCTCTCTCTCTCTCTCTCTCTCTCAAAAAAAAAAAAAGAAATATACACCTAAATACTCAAGGGAGAAAAGAATAATGATGTTGAGGCTACGCGTGGTTCATGGTTCATTTTAAAAACAAAAAACAAGAAACAATATGGAGGAGAAAGAAGTCATAGGAGTTATTTCTATGTACTATTCCTGAAATATTCCCTTCCTTCTTTTTTTCCTTCCCTTTTCTTTTTAAAATTTAGTATTAGGTATTAAGCTATATCTCCAATCCTTTTTCATTTTTGTTTTGAGACAGGCCTCAAACTTGTGATTCTCCTGCCTCAGCCTCCCAAGAAGCTGGGATTACAGATAACATGACACCAAGCCCAGCCAGGCATATTTTAATTTTTACACTAATAATAAAATCAGTGTATATAAAAATCCTGAGATTTAGCAATATACTTGAATGCTTCAAAACAACTGTCATCCTGTTCCCTTTCTTACCTTTCTAAGAGATTGTGGATCGCCTTGAAGAGCAGCGTCCTACATTCATAGGAAAGGCCATTTTCCCAGAGTCCTTCTTCCACAACTGAAAAACAAAAAGAGAAGGGGGGGGAAAAAACAGTAAAAAGGACATCCAAATAAAATAAAGAAACTTTTAAAACCTTTTTTAGAGCAAAGTTAATGAGTTAATTTAAATGACTTAATCTTACACTGGAACAGAGAAAGAAAGTCAAACACTTCTCAAAATAATATAATACTTAAATACAAATTTTTTATTAAAGTCTTTGAAACATGAAGCATGATGCAATTCTCCTTCCATAAAGGTCTTTCCAACCTGCTTCCAAATAGTTTAAAATTATCTTGAAATTCTGAAATTAACTTTCCACCAAATAGTGCCACAAAGACTAATTTACTAATGTTCTCTTACAAGATAACAAGAATGCCACAAATTCATACCAAGATTATAATACATATTTTCAAAGAATAAATAAAGAAGAAATAATTTCTTATAGTGTCAGAATTACACAAATTTCTTTAAGGTAGATAATTTCTGGATAGGATTTAAAGGTATGATTTTAGGGAGACTGTCAGGAATTAAACTAAACCTTCCAAATAACATCAAATTTACTTTCTAAATCCATAATTTTGTTAATATTTTACATTTTGGGAAATATCATATTTGGCTTTGAAATGTTAGAATATTGAGCCACAAATAATACCAAAAAATTTCAAGACAAACAATGTCCCATGTATTCTTAAAATTCTTTCCTTTCATAAGTATATAAACAGACAGAAAATGCCCGCAGAAACTATAATTTCCTTTTTAAATTACATTAGTTCAAGTCACCAAAAAATTGATAAGATGGAAACATTTGCAAAAGAAAGTTTCTTTTCCCTTTTATTTTTATCTTAACAAAATTATTCACTTGAGAAAATTCTGATCAGAGAATCAAAACATACATTGAATCCACAGTGCATTTTAATGCTTTCTGCCATACCAACAGATATCCCCACATTTTCTAAACACATAGCATTTTTTAAAAATGTATTTACATTCATGCCTTTTATGTGTAAGACTTTTTTTTAAATTTTAAAACTAGTCCAATACTTTTCCTTGGTATGTGAATTTAAAATAAAAAAAATCTATGTGGCTGATATTGACTTATTGAAGATTCCCAAATCCAGCTTTGTCAAACTCTTTGTTATTTGTAGCTTTTTTTAAAAATGTATAGTAAATAGACAAGCATTCCTGCTAGCAAGGGACAGTCAAAGGTATTGTGAAATCCCTGTTCTCCCACATTCCCTTTCTAGAGGAACTTTCCAAGGTTGGAAAGAGAACTCACATTCACAGTAAAAAGAATACCCCATTTTTAATTGCTTTTCATTCTTAATATGTTTCACTGGCTCTAAGGGTACCATCAGCTTTTAACTATTTTATAAATCACCGAGAGAAAGGGAAGGTAACAAATAAATATCTCTATCACACAATTTTTGTAAGAGCTCCTTAAGACTAATTGAGATGTGTTCATTATTTATCATCACTGTGCACATAAACAGATATTAGCAAAATAAATTAATTGAAAATTCCTAACACTTAATAGTCTTAAGTCCAACTCTTCTAAATCACTCTTCAAATCAATTACTGATATCAGTGTTTTTACAATAGTCCATTGTACCATAAATGGTGTTGGTATAGCATTTGTGAAAAATGTTTCCTGCTCTTATTTGCAGGATTGTCTTCCCGGTTTGTGATACCAATTGGCACACCTTTTAAAACTTTTTATAAGGGCTGGGATTGTGGCTCAGGAGAAGAGCACTTGCCTAGCATGTGCAAGGCCCTGGGTTCAATCTTCAGCATCACATATAAATAAATTTTTTAAAAAATAAAGGTATTGTGTCCAATAACTAAAAAAATTAAAAAACTTTTTATAATTATAACCTTCAAACATACTTAAAAATAGAGTAACAAGTTCAAAATATTTCTAACCAAAGGTTATCAACATTATGTTATCTGCTTCAAATATTCTACTTTGTTTTCTTTCCCTTTTTGTCCTGATATAGTCATGTATAAGTTAACAATAGGAAACTTTCTGAGAAATACATCATTAGGGGGATTTTGTCATTGTGTGAACATCATAGAGTGTGCTTACAAACAAAATGGTATGGTCAGTCACTTCATGTGGCCCTTGATGCAATCAAAAGGCACAGTAAACAGAAGATGAATGTGGCTACTACCAGTGTACCATGGCACCGCATTTTACAATAAATTTTATTTTTAAATAACTAGGAGTGCACTCTAAAATTACAAAACTTAGTGCAGTCTGAGCATCCCTAGCTCAAAAATCTAAAATGCTCTATAATTAGAAACTCTCAACACTCAAAAAGTTTAAAACTTTGGTGCATTTCAGATTTCCATATGAGTGATGCTCACAGGGTAAAGTCTATACAAATGTTCCAAAATCTGAAAAGCAGTGAAATCTGAAACACATCTGGTCTTTCAGATAAGGAATGTTCAACCCATATAGAAAACCAGTAACACAGTCATTTATTATCATGATTGAGTATTACATTTATTATCATGATTGAGTATTATGTAATACTCAATCATGATAATAAATGTATGCTTCTATACAATTGGCAAGACAGCAGGTTTGTTTACATCAGCATCACTACACGTAAGGCACTGCACGGCGCTTCGCTGACTATTATGTCACTCACTAAGCAACAGAAATTTTTACGGCCATTATAATCTTATAGTACCAATGTGTTGACCAAACTGTCATGTCACTCATGACTATTCTTTAAGCAAATTCCACTCCTACATACTTTGATATGCAGCAAATCAGAATCTGAACAAGGTCTACCAATTGTATTTTAAGTCTCCCTTAATATGGAACAGTACATCTCCATGAAAAGAAAAAAAAAATGGTTTCATAGGCTGGTTAAAGAAACCAAGCTAGCTGTCTTATAGGATATATTGTATTTGCATCTAATTATTTCTTCATGATATTTAACATTTTATAAGTTTGTTTGTTTTAGGCCTTTTGCAAATCTGATGATCAAAGCCAAAGCCTCAAGCATACTATTTTACAACTGAACAGTCGAGAGCCATCTGTGGACTATGTTTGAACCAAACTGGCACCAAAGCCAGTGAATAGGAAAATATGGAATCTGGGAACTTCCAGTGGCAATCCTGGTTAAGACCACCCAGATACATGTGAGTTTCTATTCAGCTCTGCCAAAAAGGACCCTCACAGCACTGGAGATGGGGTGACCTGCTGCAGCCACCTAGCCAAACAGAAACCCAGAGATGGGTGTGGTTTCCCAAGATGCCCATCAACCTGTTGACTGCAAGACATCATGAAGCAAGACTCCACCCCTGAAACCTTATCCCTGCCTTTGATGTACTCCTCCCCCCGCCAAAAATAAATAAATAAATAATCGACCAGAGCCATTTTTTAACTGTTCTCTTCCAGTTCCTACCAGGACTGGAAGAACCAATCAGATGCTCCCTTAAAACTAATTCTGATTTTGTCTCTTATTTCTTCACTAATTACTTCAGAATTTAATTTTTCTCAGGTGGCTTATCCCCTCCTATGCAGGAAGAATTACCCTGGTGAGGTGCTGGCTGCCTTGTGATACTGAACTACACCCCCAACCTTTTTTATTTTACAATTCTCTAAGTTATCCAAGCTAGTCCTGAACCTAAGATCCTCTTGCCTCCGCTTCCTCAGTAGCAGGGGTAAAGGCAGTAAGCCAGCTAGCCTCCACTCATTTTGCAAGTGTTATGCTGGTGCTATACCTTAAACTTATCAGAGGATATCCTCCCCACCAAAAAAAAGTTCTCAGATAGTAGCCATACTCTTTATTTTGCCCTCAAATGGTCCCCAAGACTTTGTTAAATGAAATGTTGAGGTGTTACCCCTGTCCAGCACTGCAACGTAGAACACTAAAAAAGTTTGAGCATGCAAAGGCAATGCCAACTTTATCCCAATTTCTGAACAGCCAACACAATTTCCCATATATAAATGATTTTATCCTGATTTCAATAATTTTGAAATATCTTAGAATTTTTCTTCTAAAAAGAATCCTTAAAATGTCATCACCAAAGATCCTACAACTAACATCATACTTAATGGCAAAAGACATAATTAAGGTAAGGATGTCTGTTCTCACCAATCCTGTTGGGAAATCCTCATATTCAATTGAGGTCTCATTCAGTACAATAACAGGAAAAGAAAGAAATACCAGGCATACAAATTGGAATGGAAGAAATAAAACTGCTGCCCTATTTCACAAGATACAGCTGTTCATCAGATATTCCTAAAGAACCAACCAAACAAAAAAATCAACTAGAACTAAAGATATCGAGCTAAATCACAAAATAAAAGGCAAAAAAAAAACCCATCATATTTCTATATATTGGAATGTAGTATATATATTTCTATATACTGGAATGTTTATTATTAAATACCACATAGTTGGAAACTGAAATTCTGTGGAAATATCATTTACAGTAGCATGAAATACTTGGGTATGAATCTTATAAATTATGTGTAAAATTCATAGGCTAGAAACTATAATACTGACAAAAGAAATTTTAAAAAACACATTAATGATTAATAATTAAATTGATCATGAACTGGAAAAATCTATATTAAGATGATGATTCTTCCCAAACCAATCTATATAGTCAACTCAGTTTCAATCAAAATCCCTGCCGGATGTTTTACAGGAATAGAGTAGTTGAGTTACACATTTATATGAAAAAGAACTCAAAAAATGAAAGCAATGAAGAAAAATGCATTTGGAGGACTCCTACCACCTGATTTCCAGACTTACTGTGAAGCTAGAACAGACAAGACAGAGTGGTAGTAGAGAAAGGACAGACGTGCAGGACATAAGTTCAACACAGCAGAAGAGTCCAGGCATGGACTGACAAACATATGATCCCCCACCCCCACCAAAAGAGCCATGTTGCCTTCTCAACAAATGGTGCTAGAAGGAATGCATATTACTGTGTCAAAATCAAAATAAAACAAAACTTCAAACTATATAGAGTAAATTAATTCAAAATGTATCAATAGGGATGCAAAGCCTAAAACTAAAACCTCTAAAATGAATCATAGGAGAAAAGTTTTGATATCTTAGTCAGCAAAAGCGTATTTCAAATGAGGCACGGTGGCACACCCCTGTAATACCAGCAACTTGGGAAGCTGAGGCAGAAGTATCCCAAGTTCAAGACCAGCCTCAGAAACTTAGCAAACCAGCAAACCCCTAAACAACATAAGGGGATCCTGTCTCAAAATAGAAAATAAAAAGGGCTGGGGATGTGACTCAGTGGTTAAGCAACCCTAGGTTAAATCCCCAGTACCAAAAACAGCATGATCCATTAAATAAAAATTTTTAAAAAAGATAAATTGAGTTTAATCATTATGAAAAACTTCAGCTCTTCGGATCATATGGAAAAACTGGGTGAAGCTACTGGAAAGATCTACCAATGGGATCAAATCACAGATTTTGACAAGTCATATTATCCAATAAGGATTTATATTCAGAATATGTTGTTTTAGGAAGGAAGGAAGGAAGGAAGGAAGGAAGGAAGGAAGGAAGGAAGGAAGGAAGGGAGGGAGGGAGGGAGGAAGGAAGGAAGGGAAGGAGAAAGGAAGAAAGAGGGGGAGAGAGAGAGAAGGAGGAGAGGGAGGAAAGAGGGGAAGGGAGGGAGGGAGGGAGGAGGGAATAAATCTCAAAACTTAACACTAAGTGGGGAAGAGACCCAATTTCTAAATGGGAAAAAAATTAAACAGATACTTCAATGGAAAAAATACTGAATGGCAAACAATTAATAAAAAGGATGCTCAAAGGGTCATTAATCCCTTTAATGAAATGAAAATTAAAATCACAATGAGATATCAACACTAGAATGGCTTAACAGAAAAAAATGACATTACTAAGTGCTGGTGAGCATACAGAGTTAGAGTAATTATGTATGATTTAGATATGAGGTGTCACTGAGGGCTCAGAGCTATGGTGTCAGATGACCATGGACTGAACCTCTGTAACTATGAGCCAAAATAAACCATTCCTTCTCTAAACTGTTCCTGTCAGGTCTTTTGGTCACAGTGATGCAAAGCTGACTGAAACAAACCGGTACTGTCATGTACTGCTGTTGCAAATGCAGAAACAACAGCCACTTTGGAAAAGTTGACTTTGGCAACATTTTACGAAATTAACTAGTCATAGCCCAACAATATCCCTCTGTGATATTGTGAAATAAGTATTTGGTCTTTGTCTCATTTCTTGACATATAGTTCCTAAAATCCCTGGAATCTCCAGAATGATAACACTATCTTTTATACTAATGACTAAAATTAATGACTATGAAATGACTGATGACTGGAGGGCCTCCCTCAGCATGGTCTGGTTGCCTAGGGAACCAACCATGTGTTTAGAGGGTTGGAACTTTTGTTCCTACTCCCTCCATCAACACCCCCCAAGTCTGGGGAGAATGGCTGAAGGTTGAGTTGATAAACCAATGGCAAATTATTAAATCAATCATGCCTACCTACATAATGACATTAGCAAAAAAAAAAAAAGGGGGGGGGGGAGACTGAGTTCTGAGAGCTTCCAGATAGATTAGTATGCAGAAGATACTGGAGGGTGATGACGTAGAAAAGGTATGAAAGCTTCACGCCCCTTCGCATGTGCCTACACTAAGCATGTCTTCCATCTGGATATTCTTCTACATCTTTTATAATACTCTTTATAATAAGTCAGAAAATGTAAATGAAATGTTTCCCTGAGTTCTGTGGGCTGCTCTAGCAAATTAACGGAAACTAAGAAGAGTTGTAGGAAACCCTGATTCATGGGCAAATGGTCAGAAGTTCTAGAGGCTGGGAATTCTGACTAACATTTGAAATGGAGAACAGTTATCTGGGACTAAGCCCTCAATCTCTGGGATCTGATGTTATCCTCAAGGTAAACAGTGTCAGAATTGCAATGAATTAGAGGACATTCAGCTAGTATCTACAGCAGAACTGACTGTTTGCATGGTGGGGTGGGCAGAGGAAATCTATATTAGGTCACAGAAGTCCTCTGTGTCATGAAAGAGAAACTGAGGGGTTTATTTGTTATATCTTTATATTCTCTTAGGTACACATAGTCCAGTAAAATATAGTAGTATTATCCATAGTTGTTAAGAACTGTAAACTATCCAAGTGTACCTCAATCAAGAAAGGACAAAAAGTAGAACAGCCATACAACAGGATACTACACAGAACTAGAACTTCTAACATGTGCAAAACTGGGGGTGAAGCTCATTATGCTAAGTAAAAAGATGGAATACTCAAAATCTACATGGTTTATGACTCTTCACACAACTTTCTGGCAATGGCAAACCTAAGGCATTAAAAATCCTCAACAGTTTCCAGGGATGGAAAGTGATACCAAAGTGATTCAGGAAATTAGGGTGTTGATAGATTTGTTCTTATTTTAATTGTAGTGAAGATCATCAAAATTTAAAACATAAATCAGTACAGATAATCTCACAAGTCTGCAGTGTTTGGATTTCTCATAGGACAGCATTTAGATAAGTCAGTAACTATACTAAAAGACCAGCCACTCCCACACACACTGTATTTTCCAGCTATGAATGGATAATGTGTTAATTTGCTTATCCTTTTAATTTACTGTCAATATTAAATGGGTTTGTCAAAATTAGTATAAATCAAATCATCCTTCATTTCTTATCTACTTCTTGTTCAGAATTTCCAGAAAATGAAGGCAATGTATATTTCAGTGTGTCTCTAAAATTCCAAATTAAGTTAAATCCACAATGGCATGTTTGGAATCTAATAAGAGAAACTTGGGCAACATTAACCAGCCACCAGTTCCTAACTATTATGCCTCAAGCAGCAGGATGACAACTAATAATGCTCTCAAAGAGCTAATGCAGGTATGTAAAAACCATTGTGAGGCAAAAACTACTTTGAATACTTTGCAGAACAGCTACTGAACCTGAACATAAAAAGTCTTTGTTTTTTTAAATATTTTTAGTTGTAGATGGACACAATACCTTCATCTTATTTGTTTGTTTGTTTGTTTATATGTGGTGCTGAGGATCAAGCCCAGTGTCTCACACATGCTAGGCAAATGCTCTCCCAGCCCCAAAAGTCTTATTTTTTAATGACAATAAAACAAGATAATAGTCAAAGTTAGTTTTCTACTCATAAAAACATTTTTAATATTTCATTACAAGATTTGAGCCAAACACTATACATACATAGAGAGGTAAAGAGATTACTCATCACAACACTATAAGATACAGTAAAGGACATTTACGTTTACTTCAGCCACCTGTGTCAGCATTCTTCCTTATGCACAGCTTGGAACAGCCCACGTGCTTATTAGACCATTGGAAGTTCTTACTGGCGTCAATTATGAATATCCCTAAGGATTGCCTCTTTTTCATTTTTTCTTATGGTGTGAACAAGGATAAACATTCTAAACCCCACTAGATATTCTTAGTTCACACTTGATTCTAGATCCAAGATACAAAGGGTATAATGTTATAGAGAGATTTTCCTGTCAGCACTAGAAACAAAGGCTGTAAGATCAAGTTTCTTATGCTAAAGTAGCAGAGAACCTGTAGCATCTACTAGTTGATAGTAGGCGACAATAGTTTTCTTATCAAACCAGTTCTGTAGTGCTGATGATCCTAAGTATGGGAAATTGTTCTACAAACACCTAACATATTTTTTTTAATCAGCTCCTTTTCTTGGTTTGCAACTAAGTAATCTGACCCATACAGGTTTATCCTAATCTCAATTTTATGAATGAGAAAGCTAATGCTTAAAATTCTTAAGAAACTTGTCCAAAGTTACATAACTAGTAAGTTTAAGAATTGGAAATCATACTTGGCTATTGTCAGCAAGGATCATAAAAGGATCAAAAGATCTATATGTACTTTTTAAAGTAATAAATACTCTTCCATTAATTGAACTCCTCATGGGGGAAAAGGAGGTTTTCACAGTTGCACTGACTAAGCTTTTCCGATCTTCATAAACATGTGTCAAGCTGACCTGATACTATGTACACATACCTTTCAGATTTTACCAAAATTAGCTTCAATCTAAAATCTCCTTATACTATATCCAGTAAGACAATTAGTAGGTACAGACTGGATTCAAATTTTTTGAACAATTCACACCCCCTTCTATTATTAGCAGTAGCTAGAAAGGCAATCTTCAACAAGAAAGTTAAATTTCCTTTTGGTTCAAAATTTGTAACTTAATATTTTCTAAACAGTTGCATGACTTTCTTAAAGGCTAAACATAATGGAAATTGTTTCTGCAATCTATTCATAGAACTCTATGATACAATCAGACAAAACCACTATATTTTGGCTTTCTTAATTGATTATCTAAGATACCTCATAGACAAAATTAAATTTAAGGCAACACTTCATCTATTTGATATTCAGATTATTTGGGAATATCTTCTTTTGGGGGGAGTGGGTAGCTGGAATACTTAGACTAATTTAAGTTTTCATAAATGAGATGGTATGCCTTGAACACTTACCACCCTCACCCCCGCTGCCTTTTTCAAAATGGACTGAGAACAAAACCAAATGTCAAAGTCTATAAGAAGACCTCTACCTTCATGAAATCTACAATCTTCCTGGGCTATATTTAAAATGTATGTGTGTGTGTGTGTGTTTGTGTGTGTGTGCGCACGCGTGCAAATCTATATTTCAAGTTCTCAAACTTTTATTAGTTTTTTTAAGAATATGAAGAAGTAAGACAATTACTTCTGTATATTACATTTATAAATCGATTTGGTTATAATGAAAGAGTTTTTCTAAAAACTCCTTTGGTCTCAGAAGAAAAGGAACCAAGACAACTAATATGTATGTACAATGAATTAGTGGTGGAGTCAACCAAAACAAAGAATTCCTATATTAAAACCTTCTTCTACCGTTATTTTATCTATTATAGCAAAATTGAGAATAAAAAATGAGCAGTACTTTGTATAGCTGCCTATGCACAAAGAAACACTATTTTGGCACTAAACTTATCTCACTTAAATTGTAAAGGCTACAATCAAAATCTGTCTAAATTGCTATTATTCAACCTTTGTAAATACAGTAATCCTCATAATAAATATTTAAACTATAAAAGTACTTTATAAATGTTTTTAGCATAATAGTGTTTTATAACCAAAAAACAGCAATAATTGCTACTTAGGGCCCAAATAATTTTTCAAAGTTCTCACAAATTTATAACATAACTTCTTTCCATTCTGAAAAATATTGCTCCTTATGAAATTAATGAGCTTCTTTAAAAGAAAAATCATATATAAGGTTTGGGGTGAGGATGGGGGTGGGGCAATATGGCAACATATCAAGGCGGCATATACTTCAATGATTTTGTGTTTCCCAGCAGAGATCTTGGAAAGATACCCCTGCCAATTCCACAGCAAAATTGACATACTTTATTTGAAGGGGAAAAAAATGGGAGGAGAGCAAATGGAATACAGTAGGGAGGAGCATAAAGATTGTGAAACCTTGAAGAAATTCAAGCTCATGCTTTTAGAATTCAGGTCACCCTGCCTTACACAGTTTAAAAGTAGAATTACTTTCAAAGAATACATATTTCCTCTGAGCTATGATACATATTTCCTTTTAATGTATCATATTGCAGCAACAGCTGAAATGAACAGTCTAGACATCAAAAACACTTCTTACTCCCACCTACTGCTTTTTTTACCTCAGGCATCAAAACTAATGAAACCTATTATCCAGAACATTGAGTTCAGCAACCACACTGGCCATTGCAAATATTGAAGGGGGAGGGGTGCTTTCAGGGATGGCACTCCTTTATTCAGCCATTAAAATTACTGAAAATCAAATTATACTCCAAACTCCCAAAATACAAATAAATTAAAGCAAGGCATATGAAACAAGGAGACTGTTTGCCACTTAGATTTTTAATGGGTTTGTCATTTGCCCACTGCCTTTGTTTTCAATCTCTATTTTCAACATATAAATCTGTAGTTTGAAATATACAACTTTTCTATTGTTATCTACTTCTTAAGAACTACAACAAGCAAACGTTACAATAAGAAAACATTACTCCGGGGACTGGGGTTATGGCTCAGTGGTACAGCACTCGCCTAGCATGTGTGGGGCACTTGGTTCGATCCTTAGCACCACATAAAAATAAAAAATAAAGGCATTGTGTCCAAACATGAAATATTAAAAAAAAACATTACTCCATTTAATTTTATAGACTACATCAAATAATACTTAAAGAGAATTTTTGAAATATCTTTTTTGAAATTTCTTATAAGTTGACTTACCAAGAAATTCAGAAACAAAGTAGTATGATGATGTTAGTTCTGAAAGATAGCATTATACCTAAAAAAATTCAATTACATACAATACCACTGATTGATCACAGTTATGCTGCCATTGATTGTCTTGTAAAGTCTATATTTGAAGTCATTAATGATTAAATGAATTTATTCAAATTCCACCCACTTAGAGCTCTGATTTCATATATTGCTGATGGGTGTAGAATATTTGGCATCCATTTCTAGCATGTTACAAATGGATTTTAACTTTCTAATGTCAATTCATCAATCAAGTAAATATCAGGAAAAAAAGAATCAGGGATAGAAGACATATCAAAACACTATTTGTTTTGACCTATTTCAATTTTAAATTACTACAAATATTGATAACAGTAAAAGACAGGCACAGTTATAATTCGAAATTTTAACTGGATAATGTCTTCCTAAGGAACCTCTAGCAGCATGGTTCCTCTGCCACTTGCAGGATAACCAGAGTTTTAATGATGGTTTCTACACAGCATTGTAGCACTGAGATATGACCCAAGTTAGCATTTCAATGGATCACAGGACTCCATGTACAGCCAGTAAACTTTAAACTGAAAGAAATCTTAACACCAAATTTCTAGATAAACTGCACAAGACCTTCAAAAGACAATTGCTAAAGAAGCTTCAAGATAGCTTTAATAGCTACCTACTGAAAAAGAAACCCCTGCAAAAAAGAAACCCCTGCACAAAAGCTGCTACTGACTTTTTCAAAAATTTGTAAATAATTATTACTATTGTATCTTTTAAAACAATTAAAATGCTCTGATTTCATATACTCAAAAATGCATGAGCAAATAAGGGTCTGCAAGGATAATCACCAAAATTGACAGTTATCTTTGGTTGCTAGAATAATGACTGTTTGCTTCTTGACCTCTACGTGTATTTCCCAAACTTTCTTCAATGAGCTTGCATTATTTTTATAAGCATACATTTCTGAAATAATTTCTTAAATAGGGTTCAAAATTTACAAATAAGTTCAACATTGTTAGGGACAGGAATTGTCATGAGATAAAATTAAATTTTGAGAAGGAAAACCATACATATGACTCAGAGCATTTACATTTCAATCCATCAACAGTACAAATAAACATTTTATAAACTTCCTCCAGGACAATGATTTTAATCAAAATTACTCAATTATTGATTTAGACATTGCCACAACTAAACAGCAAAAATTAAAACTATTTTCTTCCACTCTTCAGGCACAACCTAATTTGAAAACACACACGTACACACACACACACACACACCAACTTGCTACTAAAATTCTGACAGGACAAGTCCCCAAACTGTCTTTTACACTAAAGCTCAAACAGTTGTCTGTCACTGCTATTACAGTGAGTAATCCTTGCAGCTGTAACTGTTTGAAATGCAGCTGTCTCCTTGGCATTCTCTCCCCAACCCCCACTCATCCAGCATTTCTGTTCTTGCCACAATAATCTTAAAGAGCATTTTACAGGAGGCTTAGCCCTGGCTGAGGGCACTCTACGGCGTGACCAAGAGAACATGGAAACACGATTCATTAGACACGCCTGGAGAGATAACAATGGTGCTGCTTCTTGCTGCCTTTCATTTCGTACATCAGGCTGAGACTAATGCATTCTCGTTACACAACAAGCACATTTATAGACAGGAAAAAACTGTAATCACCTTTGATTAAGAGACAGCATATTTTTCCTATATGAGCCGCCAGCCACACTGACATAGTAATTATTTTTTAACTGACAGGTTAAAGTAGCAAATGTAACAAAAATAACATCTGCCAAGACATAGAGACAGAGAACAAGGGTGTGTGTGTGTGTGTGTGTGTGAGAGAGAGAGAGAGAGAGAGAGAGAGAGAGAGCGCGCGCCCAAGAGGGGGGTGGAGGGGACTAACTACTGTGAAGACTTGGTACACAAAGGTTTCTTTAGAACATTCTCTGTGCCATCTCCTTGAGCCCTCATGGATACTCTGGCTTAAACTTCAGCTGGACAGCCTATGGCAAATAGATGAGACCATTATTAAGCAAGCACACTCTGTATATTTAATTCTTTGGAGGCAAAAGTGACAAATATTTTGTCATTTTAACAAATTATTATTGATCTACCTTCACTTCTTTCACCACAGAACTGCAAAATTCAACTGCTATATTAATCCCTCTATTTTATTATCTTACTTTTACTACAAAATAATTTCTCTTTGCTTTTTGTTATCTAGTTTCACCACAAAATAATTTTATTTCCTTTATATAAAATGCTTCTCTAAGAAAATCTGCTATCTTTTAACATGGTTATCTAAAATGAACTTTTTATTAAAAACAGGAATGTAGAATAATTATCATTTCACCTAATGCCCATTGATCAATACACCTGGCAAAACACAGAACTCTAAATATATAAACCCTAATTTAAACTAAAAAATGCCATAAGTTGACATTATACTGACAATATGCAAAGTCCTTTTTATTACAGGATTTTTATAAAGTTGACTCACTCTTCACACACTCACAAATTGCAATCTTCTGTGGGTTTATGCATGTGTGTTGACAGGTTGTAGTTTGGTTAAGAGTTTGGCAGTTGAGTAATAATGTACTTGCCAGGAGCTGAAAGATTATAATTAAACTAAAACACTGTGAAGTTTATTTTGAAGGTTAGCAGAGTCTGTATAATTAATCAATTTTTTGTCTATGACCATGCCATCCTGAATGCACTCAGTCTCATCTAATTAAACAATTCTTTAAAAATGATTAGTTTCATTCCTGAACTTACTATAATACTACTTCATTTTATACTAAGAACATGCTGTGAAACTAACGAAACAATCTGCACATGTAAAATTTTGTTAAAACTTTAAAGGAACAAAAATAAGCAAATAATAAAGGACTATTCACAAAACTTTGAAACCCAAAATAGCTTTTTAACAAATGATTGCATAAGGCTAGGTGTTGAGAGCCACAGCCAAAGGGGCCCCAGCAAACTTCCAGCTGCCAGCAAACTTCCAGGTGCCGGCTGATGATTGGCTCACAGCGGCCCCAGCAACATCTAGCTGATTGGCTCCTCTGCGGTGATGTTCATTGGGCTGTTTCCCCGCCCTTCAGACTGCCAGCTGATGATTGGCTCACAGCTGCCCCAGCAACATCTAGCTGATTGGCTCCTCTGCGGTGATGCTCATTGGGCTGTTTCCCTGCCCTTTCAGACCACGGAGCTGCTCATTGGGGGACTTCTTTGGCTCCGCCCATGTGACCCAGCCAATCGGCCTCAAGAGCAGGAGGATTGGGGGAGGTGGAGAGGCTTGTGGGTGAGAGGCTTGTGGGAAGCCGGTGGTGGCAGTTGGGCTCTGAGGGTTTTTCTTGAGGAGCTGTTTTGTTTGGTGTGTGTGGTTCTAAAAATAAAGTTAGTTTCTTTTGACAAGTGGCTCCTGAATTGTGCCCAGCCAGACTGCGGCATTTGGTGGCTCGCACGGGGAGTGACTGAGGGTAAGTAAACTGCTCGCCCCTGAGGGCAGGGCGAGAGGATGGGTAACCATTTTAAGATTATTCTTTTGTTTTGCTTCACTTTTGTTTTAAGTTGCCTGTCCCTGGAGATGTGTAAGGTGGAAGAAAAACCGCTCACATCTGAGGAACAGATAGGGAGAAAGGACGGATGGACATTTCAGGAGGCTATTATAATGATTTTGTGTTGTTCCAATTTTGTTTCACTCTGTTTCAGTTTTGTTAGGCGTTATCTTGTTGGGTTGTATTATAGTAGAAATATGGGATCAGAAATTAGTAAAAAACAAACTGAAAGAGTGTTAAGTAAATTGTTAGAGAAAGGAGGCATCCCAGTAAAATCAAGAGCAATCAGGGCATACGTTGATACAACACAAAAATGTAGCCCATGGCTTTTTAAGGAGGAGTTGTTAAATATATCACAGTGGGACCATCATGGTGAAGATTTAAAAAGAATAGAAAAGAAAAGCCCAGGGACTCTGCCAGTTGGCACATTGCCATTGTGGACGTTCATATCTTGTTTGCTTAGTCCAAAGCCTTCAGTTCAGACAATGGTAGAGGAAGGAGAAGACATATCGATTCAAGTAAAAGAGAAGGTCTCTAGAGCTAGTCAGAGGAAAAGATTCAAGTAAAAGAGAAGGTCTCTCGAACTAGTCAGACAGAGGAAGGAAGTTTAGAGCAGAAAAAGCCATCAGGGGGAAAGTTGCAAAAGGAGACTGCTACTAACACCTTTCTATCACTAGAGGGTGTAAGGGTCCAACCAACAGCGCCACCTCTACAGGAGACTGCTACTAACACCTTTCTATCACCAGAGGATGTAAATGTCCAACTAATAAGGCCACCTCCATAAGCTGGGAGGCTCCCAACCCCCGCAGTTGATAGTTGGGATCCTGAGACAGGATCTCAAGTATTAACATGCCCTGTATTTGAGGTAGGAGGGCAGCAAATTTACCATGCTTTAAATTTCAAAACAGTGAAGCAGCTAAAAGAGGCTGTAACAACCTATGGTCCTCAAGCACCCTTCACTGTAAGCTTGGTCGAATCCATTACCAACTTAAACATGACGCCAGCAGATTGGGCTAATATGTGTAAAGCTGTGCTAAATGGAGGACAATACCTGTTATGGAAGGTTGCCAATAAGGAATTTTGCAAGGAGACGGCTAGGTGAAATGCAGCAGCTGGTTATCCTCAGAGAAATCTAGATATGTTGTTAGGAAAGGGACCTTATGAGGATCAGCAGCAACAAATTGCATATGATCCTGGTGTATATTTACAAATTGCTGTAGATGCACTTAAGGCATGGAAGACTTTACAAGGACATGGAGGTTTACAAGGTCAATTATCTAAGATAATACAAGAAGCTAATGAACCTTACGCTGAATTTGTAGATAGGCTAATTCAAACAGCTACCAGAGTTTTTGGGAATACAGAACAAGCAATGCCATTAATAAAACAACTGGCTTATGACCAAGCAAATCGTTGGTGCAGAGATATCATGGAAACATGAAGATTTAAACACATACATTAAATTATGTAGAGACATTAATGAACAAGAGCAAGTTGTGGCAGCTGCAGTAAAACAGGCTTTAGATGCCAGGCCAAGAACATGCTACAATTGTGAACAAACAGGACATTTTAAAAGGAATTGCCCCATAGGAGGAGGGTTTAACAAAACTAGGTATCAAAGGAGTAGAATACCGGGTATTTGCCCACGATGCCGTAGAGGGAGACATTGGGCTAATGAATGCCGTTCTCAAACCACCATAGAGGGTACTCCATTATCAAAAAACAAACAAGGACAAGGTGTTTATCCACAATATCGTGGAGAAAGGCATCGGGCTCCGTTGCCAAAAAATGGACAGGGGGCCCCAGTGCTCCGGGGCCCCAAACCACAAATATACGGAGCACTGGAGGAACCCAGCAACCCCATCAGGGTAGTGCCCAGGACACATTGTCCATCAGATCCCTCATCAGACAAACCAGAGGGAGCGCAGGGTTGGACATCTGCGCCTCCGCCAGATCAGTACTAACTCCAGAGATGGGAGTTCAAATCATTCCCACGGGGTGAAAGGACCTCTTCCCAAAGGAACAGTAGGCTTATTATTGGGACGCAGCTCTTCTACTCTAAAAGGACTTATGATAAGTCCTGGGGTAATTGATACTCCTGGGGTAATTGATAGTCCTGGGGTAATTGATACCTTCTACTCTAAAAGGACTTATGATAAGTCCTGGGGTAATTGATCCCGATTATGAAGGTGAAATAAAAATTATAGCCAGTTCTCCAATGGGTATATCAGTAATTTCACCAGGAGATAGAATAGCACAGTTACTAATAATACCAAGCCTACATGATAAATTTTCCAGTCGTGCTATAGAAAGAGGTTCCAAGGGATTAGGCTCCATAGGTGTAGATTGGGCTATGCTTTCTTTAAATTTAGATTCTTGCCCCATGCTAAAACTAAATATTCAAGGACATGAATTTAATGGGCTACTGGATACAGGTGCAGACCTTAGCATCATCTCTCGTCAAGAATGGCCAAAACATTGGCCATTACAACAAGCCACTCAAACGCTTCGAGGCCTAGGAGTGGCAACTAATCCCCATAGAAGTGCAATGGTATTAGATTGGAAGGATCCTGAAGGATGTGAAGGAACTATACAGCCATATGTATTGGATCATCTTCCCGTAAATTTATGGGGACGAGATGTCCTAGATCAATTAGGTTTGACATTAACAAATAACATCAATCAAAATGCACCCACTATTATGGCTAGACAAGGTTTTAGGAAAGGAAAAAGATTAGAAAAACAAGAACAAGGTATAGCAGCACCAATACAAATAGATCAAGGAACAGACAGACATGGGTTGGATTTTCACAAAGGGCCACTGAGACAATAAAAATTACATGGAAATCAGAAAGACCAGTATGGGTTCCTCAGTGGCCCCTGACTAAAGAAAAGATATAAGCAGCCCATGATTTGGTCAAACAACAATTAGCGGAAGGACATATACAACCTTCTGTATCTCCCCATAATACTCCCATTTTTGTCATCAAAAAGAAATCTGGTAAATGGAGATTATTGCAAGATTTAAGAGCCATTAATAATGAGATGGTCATTATGGGACCTGCTCAATCGGGGATTCCTCAATTGTCTGCTTTGCCAAAAACTTGGTATGTTTTAGTTATAGATATTAAAGATTGTTTTTTTTTTTCAATTCCAATTCATCCTGAGGATAGTCCACGTTTTGTATTTACTATCCCTGCACTGAATCATGAAGGTCCTGATCAGAGATATGAATGGAAAGTACTCCCTCAAGGGATGGCTAACAGCCCAACTATGTGTCAAATTTATGTTAACAAAGTAATCCAGCCACTTAGAAATCAAAATCCTGAACTACAAATATTTCACTATATGGATGATGTATTATTAGCACACAAAGCTAAAAACACCTTGCTAGAATGTTATGCCACACTTACAAACTTATTAAAAAATTATAATCTAGAGATAGCAATAGATAAAGTACAATTCAATTTTCCAATTAATTATTTAGGAGTTCTATTATCCTCAACCATGGTCCGTCCACCAAAAATTCAAATACGAGTAGATCAACTCAAATCACTTAATGACTTTCAAAAGTTATTAGGAGACATAAATTGGATAAGGCCTTATCTAGGTATACCAACAGGAGAGTTAGGACCTTTATTTGATATCCTAAAAGGTCCATCAGATCCAAATTCACCCCGAATGTTAACGCCTGACGCAAGAAAGGCATTAAAAATCATTGAAACATATATGGAAAATATGCATTTGGATAGAATTGATATAAGTTTGCCTTTATTATTTATTGTACTACCAACAAAAAATATTCCTACAGGAGTATTTTGGCAAGAAGGTCCATTATTATGGGTACATTTATCTTATTCTCCTAACAGTATTCTTACTAGGTATCCTGAGGCTGTAGGACAATTAATACTCAAAGGAATAAAAGCAGCAAAGGGAGTGTTTGGAATTTCTCCCAATAAAATTATTACTCCATATACTATGAATCAAATTGATGAATTAGCTAATGAGTTAAATACTTGGGCAATAATCATGTGCAAATCTAATGTTTCATTTGATAACCACTTATCATCTAATCCTTTATTGTCTTTTTGGTCATCGCACCCTGTAATTTTTCCAAAAATGACAAGAAAAACACCTATCATGAATGCTCCAAATATATTCACTGATGGGTCAAATAATGGTACAGCAGCAATAGTTACACCTGATCAAACTTTTACATTTTTAGTACCCAAACAATCAGCTCAAAAGGTAGAGCTTAATGCAGTATTACAAGCTTTTGTGATGTTTAAAGATTCTGTATTTAATTTATTTTCTAATAGTCAGTATATAGTTAATGCTATAATATCCCTTGAAGATGCTGGTAGGATTTCCCCTTCCTCTACTGTTTTCTCTTTGCTTTCCACTATACAAAGTCTAATCTGGGACAGAAAAGATCCATTCTTTATAGGACATATCAGGGCACATACAGGATTGCCTGGAGCCCTTAGTTTGGGCAATGATTTAGCAGATAAAACTACACATGACATACATATTTTCTCTACACTAGAAGAAGCTATAAATTTTCATAAAAGGTTCAATGTCAATGCTAATACTTTACAAAAGCGTTTTAAAATAACTAAGGAACAAGCTAGACAAATAATAAAACAATGCCAAAATTGTGTGACCTTTTTACCACAAGTTAATCTTGGAGTCAATCCTAGAGGACTGATACCTAACCATATTTGGCAGATGGACGTCACACACTTGCCAGAATTTGGAAAATTAAAACATCTGCATGTTACAGTTGATACTTCTTCTGGATTTTTGATGGGCTCCCTTCATGCCGGAGAAAAAACTAAAGATGTTATAGCTCATTGCTTACAAAATTTTGCCACTGTGGGCATTCCAAAACAGTTAAAAACAGATAATGCCCCTGGTTATACTTCTACCTCTTTTAAACAATTTTGCTCATCATTTGGCATTACTCATATAACAGGAATCCCATACAATCCACAGGGACAAGGCATAGTTGAAAGAGCTCATCAAACTATTAAAATGTACTTATTAAAGCAAAAAGACGGAATTGGGAAGGGGTATATATTAGGAATGCAGCTCAGTGGTAAAGCATTTGCCTAGCATGCTTGAAGATCAGGGTTCAATTCTCAGCACGGCTGAGCACTGAAATACAATAAATTTTTAAAAGCTTATGTAGAGATGACACATTTTTACAGGGCACCAAAATTCTTGAGCAATTTTAATTAGTTTGGTCTTAGGAGTTTTTTGACCCGTGGTACCACAATGAGATTAGAAACTAAAATATTTGCAATTTATCCTCTAAGGGGTCTACAAATTGACCACTAAACTCTAATGTAGATTTAAACACAATGTATGTTAAAGAGAAGTCAAATGTGTGCTACAGCATATTAGAATTACACAAGTTTAAGTTTGTTTATCATCTGGAATCACAGAGGACACGGTTTATACAACTTTTAATCCATCAGTAATGGGGTTTACTCATTTTCTTATTTTGGTCCTTTGTACTGCACTGTATTAAATCAAGACTCTCCCAAGAAAGAGAGGGGGTATGGGAATGGGAAAGAGTAGAATAAATCTGGCATAACTGTCCTATGTTCATATAAGAACACATGACCACTGGGGCTGGGGTTGTGGCTCAGCGGTAGAGCACTCACGTGCGAGGCCCTGGGTTCAATCCTCAGCACCACATAAAAATAAATAAAAACAAAGGTGTTGTGTGCAACTAAAAGAAATAAATATTAAAAAAAAAGAATACACTGTAACTCATCATGTGCAACCACAAGAATGATAGGTTATACTACATGTATGTATGATATCTCAAAACACATTCTACTGTCATGTAATATAACTAAAAAGAAATTTTTTAAGTTATCTAAATTTCCCTTGTAAAAAGAAGACTCCCCCAAATCTTATAAAATTAATTTTACAAGGTTTCCTTGTCTTCTCTTAAAAATCATATAACACAGTTTTAACTTAAAAAAAATCAGTTTAAATGCATTTTAGTGACCATCTTACTTTATTTAATAAATGACAGTTTAGTTCCCATATGAATTTCCATTACATTAAGCTGATTTTGTAGAACCAAATTATTATTGTTGTTTATTCTTTAAAACAAAAGTGTATAATTCTCCCCTTGAATAAATCAATTTTCCAGTACCATAATAAAAAGCCTTTTTATAAAGAAAGATGTTTCTGTAGTTCACAGTTTTAGAGGCATAAATTCTAGACAACATGGTGCCACTTCTGATAAGA
Source organism: Spermophilus citellus (assembly GCF_964194105.1). NCBI lineage: Eukaryota > Metazoa > Chordata > Mammalia > Rodentia > Sciuridae > Spermophilus > Spermophilus citellus. The sequence goes on from NC_138184.1 coordinate 85,358,572, forward strand.
CCACAGACTTCATCACATCACAGCTGATGGCATCATATGAGTGTGTGAGGGAGGGAGAGATCACATAGCAAGACAAGAAACCAGAGAAATCCCAGAGCGACCAGTCTATAACTTCCTTGCAAGACCTAGGCAGGGTTTCAAAAGAAGTACTCTAAACCCTTCTGAGGGCAATGCCTCAAATGACCTGAAGACTTCCCACTCGGCCCCACCTCTTCTAAGTCCCACTGCCTCTTAACATCACCACACTGAAGACCAGGCTTCCAACAGTCAAAACATATCTGAACCATAGCACCCAAGTCTTCAAAATTAATTTATGTTGTTTAATGCAAAACAACCTATCAAAAAGCAACAAAAATTTCTCAAAATCTGAAGCTGAAACATATCCAGGAAAAGGTTATCTTTATCCATTTTTTAATCCAAAATTTTTTTTCCACAATACCTTTATTTTTTTTATGTGGTGCTGAGGGTGGAACCCAGTGCCTCACACATGCTAGGCGAGCGCTCTACCAGTGAGCCACAAGCCCAGCCCTCTTTATCCAAAATTTAACAAACTAAGAAATTTCCAATCATAGGCAAAAAAAAAAAAAAAAGTGTAAATGACCTAAATACTTCAACATTGCCAATATTTTTACTTCATGTAGGCATATGGACAATACAATATTCCTTTGCATTAACACAATTTCAATATAAGAACTGCAAATGCTTCCGGAAATAATGATCAGTTGTTTACACTGTGGTGTGAATGAGTTCAATCCTGGGTTCTCTCTAAAACTGGCCAAAATGGCATTCTCATTGGAGAGCAGGGTGACCAGTAACTTTAGACAGAGCAGGACTGAATAGCTCTATAACACATGGGGCAGTGGTTTTCTCTTGGCGTACCAAAGACCTATGGAAGAGTCCTGGCAGTTGCAGTTTTATCCATTATAAATTATGAAGTTCTAGAGAGAATTTGAACAGGTACACACCGAGAGTTTGCAAAGAGGAGAGAACCTGCAAACCAATAGAGAGTTAAAAAAAAAAAAAAATCAAAGGAGTCAATAGAACCAGAAAACTAAAAAGCCTGGGACACCAGCAGCACTGATACTTCACTGACTGCTGTTTTCTTCACAGTTATGTCTCCTTTCTCTGAGAGTCTTTCCAGCTCTCAAACTGCATGATTCTAACAAGGTGCTTTCCAGGATGGATTCTGAGGATTTCTAATGTTGACAGAGTTATGCCCTAGCCAATCCACTACTCACCACAAAACCAGAAAACAAACCAAAACTGAAGTTAAGCATTTCAGTTCAGATCAGCTTTTGTTAGGTTAGCTTTAGAATCTAACCACCGTTTAAAATTGATTTTCACAAAGGAAAAATATAATTTCCAAATAATTAACAAAAAATACCTTTTAAATTCTTTTTTTTTTTTTTTTTTTTTTTGGCGTGGGGAGGTGGGGGCATGGAGGTGGGATTGAACTCAGGGACACTCCACCACTGAGCCACATCCCCAGCCCTATTTTGTATTTTATTTAGAGACAGGCTCTCACTGAGTTGCTTGGCGCCTTTCAGTTGCTGAGGGTGGCTCTGAACTTGCGATCCTCCTGTCTCAGCCCCCCAAGCTGCTGGGATTGCAGCAGTGTACTATCACACCCAGCAAATATATACAAAATTCTTTGTCAACTGTGTTTGAATATGTAAATTCTTCTTTTCCACAGTTCAAAACCCAGCTATTATAAAGTATGACATTTGAAAGCTATTTTAATTAGCACTTACCTTAAGGGGAAAGGAGAGAGTGTTTGGTGATGATGGAGTATTTGGGAAACTGGGGGGTTATTAGGCCATTATGAATGAGGTTTCTTTATCACTATATATTTACAATGTCCTAATAGTTCTTGGGAGCTACACCAGATGTTTGTTTTTTAACCATCTAGTTTCATACACAATTTTCTGTTTGTTACAACTATTTTAAAACTTTTTAAATTGTGCTTCAAAAACAAACGAACAAAAAACAGAATGAGTTGAAAAGTTCAACTATATATAAACACCATGATTGAACTTTGAAGATATATGTTCAAACAATATATAATGGAATGAAAAAAAATCATGACTGCTAAAAACTTTCACCCAAACTTTTCATAATAAAATTTAAATTTAAGTACCTGTATATAGGTCCATAAAACAATACTCTAACTATGCATGTATTCAAAGGCAACATTATCCTCTCAGAATGACTTTACAATTCAAATAAAGAAAATAATCTAAACAAGAAATGCAGTAAACATGGAACAGAAGTTGCCTGGACAGAATTTATATTAAAACTCTATAAAGAACACACAATTGTTGTTCAGTTTCTTTTACAACCCAGCTTCATCAAGAAGATTTTAAAATTGTGCAGTGTCCCCGCTTTCACTTAAGTTACCCTAAGGTCCTGCTCCATGAATCAAAGCAATCTTCTCAAAACTTCAATCATATCTTGGCATCCTTCTGATGCTCCTTACCTTGGCCCTCACTGCCTCACCTAAGTTCACCACCATCTACTTCTTCCATCTCCCACATTTTACCAGTTTGTTCAGCACTAGCCTTCTATTTCTTCCCCAGAGTTAGCCAGGGTCATTACGAGGTCAGCTTCTTTCAAGAGACTTGGCTTTCCCTACCTATCCCCCCTTGTTTAAGGTGGCCTTCTCCAGTCACTCACTTTCTTATCAACTGCTTTGCAGCATACAACTAAAAGAGGTATTTATTCATTTATTTATTTATTACCTGTCTCCTCACCCACACAGAATTTCAGCATTGCACGTACACAGACCAAGTTCAATCCTCTGTGCACAGAACCTTCCACAAAAAAAAAAAAAAAAAAAAAAATGTTCTGACAGAAACACTCAAAATGCAATTTAATCACCAAAAGACAGTTTAATATTATACAACTTTGTGTGTGTGTGTACACACATTCACTGGTGATTGATCTCAGGACCTCAGGCATGCTAACCTCTCACTCTACCACTGAGCTACACCTCCAGCCCCTATTACTCAACCTCTGAGGCAGGGAATTATACATCATGTGGTAGCAAAGTACAATACAAGTCTTAAGAATTTTTAATACTATACAAAATGGAAAATAAACACTTCTATAAAAGGCTTAACTTTTTTTCCTGATGATTATTTAAGGAAATTTCCGCACATTTTTTTGAGCTGTGGTTTTATATTATTTTCAGAAAAACAAAATAGAGTCATGATTATAGCATGAAAACATTTCTATAGTAAAAAGAATATGAAAAATGAGAAAAGAAGATTTTATGGAAACCTTATCAATTAGCAAGACTAGAATGGTTAATGAAAAATATTAATGAATCAAGAAAATATATTAAACACAGAATGCAATAACAACAATGAACTATCATTTAAAATAGTTACTGTTATGAATTGAGCCCCTCATAGTATGTTTAAATCAGACAATTTTAACTTATAAAACTTCTATCCCAGTAAGGAACCTTTGGAAATAGAATCATTACTTTTCATCCTTTTTCCTGTGCATTAAATGATAGTAATTATCAACTCTTTAGGCCAATATTAATGAGGTTTCTTTATCACTATAAATTTACAATGTCCTATTGATCGTGTTCATCATATTTTAAATAATGAAATAAAGGTACACAATTACAGACTGATATTAAAGTATATATTAAATTCATGTTATATATTGATATAACTCCATGTAAACAAGAATAGAATATATGTATTACTTGTTCCATTCTATTAGGTCTACTAAACCTAAAGTCCCTTTATATTTATCAGAAGTCACATCTACAAAAGCCAAGGAAGCTTTTATTTTCCCTTGGGGAGAATGTAACAAGAAAATCTTATATGAATGCAAAATAATTTCACAGGAAAATACTGTGGAATCATTTCTACAGTAGAAGTTTTTAAAATGTTACATGATTTTCTTCCTGAGAAATCAGCTTCAATATAATTATTCTCTGGTTTATTCATGTACTCCAAATTTTTGTGACCCTTTCTCAAAAACTTTTAAAGCTAAATTTATTGGTTTTTAAACAAGTATAACAGACATGGGAATCAATTAAAACTCTCAATATGGCAGACAATATTTAAAGGATTTATATTTCTACTTGAGGATAATCTAAATATTATACTTTGGAACAGGTGACTAAAAATCCCATTTTTATCAAGGCTACTTAAAGATGAAGGTGAAAAGAGAAGAAAGTGAAATACAACGGCTCCTTTAAGTGAATGGGACAGCTATTCACTATTCATATTCATATTCTGTCCTAATTTTTTTCTAACCATTTTGCCCTTTTGAAGGTGAACTTAAGTCAAAGACATACAAACAATACACAGACAGCAATTTGGAAGTGAATTTTTGCCTACCCAAACCAGACATCATGCCTTGCCAAGGAAGAAACTCTGTATAAATAAGACTATTCACAAGATAGGAAGGATGGGTACATACCCTATTTACCACCAAAAGTTCAAAGCACCAGTAAGTGTAGCATCAAGACTTTTGTCTAAAAAGCTGAGACTTGGGCTGGGGATGTGGCTCAAGCGGTAGCGCGCTCGCCTAGCATGCGTGCGGCCCGGGTTCGATCCTCAGCACCACATACAAACTAAGATGTTGTGTCCGCCAAATACTAAAAAATAAAATATTAAAAAAAAAAAAAAAAAGCTGAGACTTCTGTAAGAAACCTTGGTTTCCTATGATTTTTCAGGCAAGAAACAAGTTTCTTAAACTCACAAGAAAATGCCTAAATCTTTCTCATTAACTATAAAAATCACAATCTCCTTCTCTGTGAGTGATCATACTTGTATGAATTTAAGGGAAAAAAAAAAAGAATTTGGTCACACTTGAATAACAACATAAAAGCGCTTTATACTTGCTTTTTACTTTAGTTCAGGTTAAGAATTATATTTTAAAAATAAAATTCTCCAGATTGTGCAGTTTCAATTTTCCACTGCTCATTTTCTACAACAATCTGACCAAGAATTTTTCAGGGAGGGAGAGGGATGTTGATACCCTGAAAACTCATTTTCAGAAAGAAAAAGAAAAGGGGTGGGGGTAGCAAGGACTTTTGATAACATGTCTAATTTTTCTGAAAATATTAATGTAAAGATAATTATATCATAAACTGAAAGGCCATTTTAGAAATGAGCAAGTCAAGTTTGTCAGAAGGCCAGAAAGGACTTTCTGGAAAGAATGATAAGCATCTTGGAATCTTACTACTTCTCTCACACACTGAGCTCCAATCTGCAGCCTTTTCCCTCTGAGCCAATGCACTTGATGGGTGTGATAACAGATGGATCATTGTATCTGCCAACTTCCTGTGATGTACTGTATGGGGACTGAAAATTTAGTGACTACAGAAGTTCTACAACAGACAATGCAAGCAATGCTAGCTAGCACTCTGTAAGTAGCTACATGCAGTTCTTTGACGAGCTGTAGATGTTGAATATGTGTGGTTTATTGTACAATATATAAGCTTTCTACAAGTAGCTAAACCATTTTAAAAAACTTAAATTGGGGCAAACTAATTAACAAGGAAAATAATGCAAGAACAAATATATTTCCTATTCAAAGTGGCATTTTCTACTTGAAAACACATGAAAAACACATTACACAAAGGTCTTTTTAGATTTTCATGACTAAGTTTACTAATGAAATGCATACATATTTTAAAAGTAGTCATTATGGGCTTAGTTTTCAACTTTCATGACCTAGGTAATTCTGAAAGTTAGAATCAAATACCAGTATTTAAGAGGGGCATGTCTTATAAAATATAGAATGTTTACAAATATCTCTGCACTCTACCGTTAAATACCAATAGCATCATACCCACCACTGTAACAACCAAAAAATGTTTCCAGGCATTGCCTAATATTCCCTGGGGGACAAAAATCACCCAGCTCAAAAACCACTGGAGAAGACAGTCTAAAGTTCCATCCTTTCAATTCTAATTTTTGGAGAGTAGAGACAGATTATTAGAAAAGGAAAGTATATTTATGGAAATTATACCTAAAATAATCAAACATAATATATACTGTATGTACCAGGTAAGTACATATTACTAAGAAAAAGGGGGAGGGGCCTGTATCTAAAGGATTCAGTGGGAAAAGTTCCAGGTTGCATAGAGAATTAGAAAGTCAACTTCCACTAACAGAATAGGAAATAAGCTTAACTCTTTGCCAAACAAGAAAAAAAAAAAAAAAACACTGCTCTGCCACAACATCATATAATTGATATTGATGACACTTTCATTACAAATCCTCATGAGATTAAAATGCTTTATGCTGGGCACTAATTTAGAGAATTGTCCACTTTAGCAGATGCTTAGAAATAAAACTCTCTAGGTTTCAGGTTCTGGTTCAAAAAGGATCTTCACTTCTATGCATATAGGGAGAGGTTGGTGGAGGGGAGGAAGGAGAGAATTCAATCACATTTTAGAAAGTACCTAATTAAGTAGAGAAATGCTACTTTTTGGGATATCTCTAGAACCTGCCAAATTTACTCATGTTATTGGTGAGAGGATTAGTTTGTCATTTTTGCAGCAACTCTAATATAATGCCACTCTCAAATTCTTTTTTTTTTTTAAAGAGAGAGAGAAAGAATTTTTAATATTTATTTTTTAGTTTTCGGCGGACACAACATCTTTGTTTCTATGTGGTGCTGAGGATCGAACCCGGGCCGCACGCATGCCAGGCGAGCGCGCTACCGCTTGAGCCACATCCCCAGCCCCCACTCTCAAATTCTAAAGCACAAAAATCTCTTTAAAAATATTGTTTTAGGATATCGCACAATATTAGTATTTGTAGTAAATTTGATTATAGGTAATCAAACTAAATACGCTATTTGCACTTGGAAATGTGGTTTCTCCTCATTTCTTTCAGCCTGCTTTGTTTGCAATTTCACTATTTGCCAATCCTGAGCTGCAAAGTGAAAAGAAAGGGAGGGAAATAAGACCAACTGGAAGAAACGCACTCAACATGACTTGCTGCATGGTTGCAATTTTTTTGTTAGGGAAAACTAAAACTAGAAAAGCTTGAAAACCCTAAGGAAGCTTGATTTACACTGATAATGTAAGAATTTTTAAAAAGGATCATAATTAGATAAAAGGAACATGAATGAAGGCACACAATCCCCACCCCACCTCACCCCACCCCCGCAAATAACAGAAGCCCCAAGCAGTACCAAACAAAACCATAACGAATTTCTGGTGGACTCCACAGTTTGTCTTTTCCTTTCTAGATTTCTGTCTCTTTTTCAGTAAGTGAGCAGCCTATGTATTCAAATTTTTGAGGCACATCCATAAAACACAGTACTTTGTCCCAGGAATGAAACACTGCCGAAAAATGTCCAGTACTGAGCTTCCCACTCTTGCCTATCAGACTCCTAAGGCAAGGACTCAATTAAAATCACAGTAGAAATAGCAACAATCTAGGAATTGCTTATGCATGGAGGAGAGAGTGAGATACAGCATGACTACAGGCGAAAGTGGTGCTACAACTCCTGATCTGCTCCAAAACTGTCTTAGACAGGCTATGGGATCAACAGTGACTGATCTGAGCCCTCTGGATACAGACAGACAAGCCCACAAGGCAACAACTAGGCTACAGCTCATCTAGTTTGAAACACAACATTTTCCAAAGTCGGCTATCACGATATATCCCATCCCATATACCCTTTCTTATAGTATGACATTATCACTCTCCTTAAAGGTGGTAGGATCTATGTCCCAACTCCTGAATCTGGGTGACTCTCTGCGATTGCCTCATCAAATAAAATACAACCAAAGTGACACTATGCAAGACTCTGAGTCTAAAGCTTTAAAAAAAAAAAAAAAAAAAAAAACTTTCCACAACCTGCCTCTTTTTTATTTTTTTTATTTGTTTTAATTAGTTATACATGACAGTAGAATGCATTTATGCTCTTTTAATATATCATACAGAGATGGAATGTAATTTCTCATTTTTCTAAATATACATGTTGCAGAATCATATTGGTCATGCAGTCACATATATACATAATGTCTGTTTCATTCTACTATCTTTCCTATCCCCACATTCCCTCCCCTTCACTCCCATCATTTCCCTCTACCTAACCTAACATAATGCTATTCTTTCCTAGTACCCACCCCATCCCCGCCTTATTGTGAATTAGCATCTGCATATTGAAACCATTAGGCCTTTGATTTTGTGGGATTGGCTTATTTCCCTTAGTATTATACTCTCCAACTCCAACCATTTACTGGCAAATTCCATAATTTTACTCTTCTTTAAAGCTGAATAATATTCCATTAAGTGTATATACCACATTTTCTTTATCCATTCATCTACTGAGGGACACCTAGGTTGCAAGACCCGCCTCTTAGAGAGGCTCATCCTTGGGAATCATGCCATCATGCTGCAAGGAAACCTAGACCAAATGGAGCAGCCAGTGTGATTGTTCTGAGCAATTGTCTCAGATGACATCCAGCCAACAGCCAGCATAAAGTAACAGCTATAGAAGTAAAGACACCTCCAGAGGAGGTCAGATTCCAGCTGCAGGATCTTGGTATTCCAGAATGTCTGAGTGGTTTGCTGTCAACTACTGATTCCTGCTGTGCCTCATCTGTAGTTCTGACCCAAAATGTTCTTGGACATAATTAAAAAAGCTTTTTTTTTTTTTTGCCAGTGAGTTTCCATATTAGATAACCTACATCCAGGGCAGCCTGTGTCTCGGAGTAGATTCAGTACTTCATTCACGAAAACAAAACCATTATAATACTTCACACTAATTTTTGCAATAACATAATCTGGGATGATAATTGCTGGGTTACAAATCATTAGGGTAGAAGTAGTATAATGACAGCAGAATAACTGAATTTTAAAGGTACATGATTTCACACTAAACAGATTGTAATTAAAGATAGCGATTCAGTGAAATATATACTAAATTTATAATTTGCAACATTATATATTTAATGTGGGAAATTTTTATGAGAAATATTATGATAAAATAGAGCTTAGTAGGATACTTGCTAACTCTGACACAAACGGGCTTGTGTGGCTTTTAAGTCATATATTTGTTCATTAAGTAGCTGAGTGCCCATAATGTAAAGGGTTTACTCTAGGGACTAAAAATTAAGCAGTGAACAAAAGAAGCAGGCTTTCTACAAAACTTACATTTTAGTTGAAAGAGGAAAATAAACAATAACAATTTCATTTATACAAAAATATTCCGGGGCTGGGGATGTGGCTCAAGCGGTAGCGTGCTCGCCTGGCATGCGTGCGGCCCGGGTTCGAGCCTCAGCACCACATACCAACAAAGATGTTGTGTCCGCCGAGAACTAAAAAAAAATAAATATTAAAAATTCTCTCTCTCACGCTCTCTCTCCTCTCTCACTCTCTCTTTAAAAAAAAAAAAATATATTCCAACCCATAAATGCTATCAATTCTACAGAATAGAAGAACAATGGGAGAAGGATTGGAATGCTATTTTAGATGATACAGCAGTTTTAAAATAGGACCCCAAATTCTTTGCCATTCTTCCTATTGAGAGGCAGGCCCTGTATCTTCTTCCTTAAAAACAGGATGGCTTATGATTGCTTCAAACAAGGAGTAAAGTGAGAATGACATCATGTAATCTCTAAGGCTAGGTTTTAAAGGCCATGCAGTTTCCACATCTTTCTCTGGAAGTCTGACTACTCTGAAAGGAAGGCCACAAACTACATGGAAAGGCTACTTGCAGGGACTGTGATTAACAGTCCTAGCTCATCCCAGGCCTTACATGAGTCAGACATATAAGAGGACTCAAGATGACATTAGCACCAGCCACTCAAGTGCCCTAGTTTTCCCAGCTGAGGTCTCAGTCATCATGATAGAGAGGAAAAACCATATCCACTACACCTTTTCCACATTCCTGACCTAAAGAAACTGTTACCATAATAAATGGTTGTGGTTTTACACCACTAAGTTTAGGGTGGTTTGTTATACAGCAATGGACTATGGGCAAAAGTGGTAAGGGAAAATTACTAACAGAGTTAGCACTGATTCTAAGATGTAATTCTATCAAAAAGCAGGTTCCTGAGGGTGCAAGGAAAAGACTGTCCAAAAAAGGGAGAATCTCAAGTGCAGTTTCCTAAAGCACAGAGAAACTTGGCAGTAGGAGATAAGTCAATTGATGCACAAAGGCTGGATGATGTACAGATAGATACATAAACCTTAGAGTCACTCAGAAATTAGTTTCAGTATAAAAAAGTCACTGTATTGCTCTAAGTTTTTCAAAGATTCCTTTTGCTGTTGTGTTTTTTTTTTTTATGTTAAATGAGGAAACTGAACTAAATGTGCTATGATTCTTTAGGATCAACCACGAAAATAAGTGTTTCTCCAATTAATTGAAGCATCAGAAAGTCCATAAGCCCTCCACAAAACAATTTTTTTGTATTTCCACAAAATTAAATGATCTTTTAAAATAAATGTTTATTTGAGTTCATTAGAATGACTGCTCATAAACAAATACCACCACACACTTCCAGTGCCTATGCTTACAAGTGTGGTTCCCACTGAAAGTCTAATGAGAAAAGAACACAGACGCTGGGACAGGGATGGGGATATTCACACTCATGAAGGCTACATGAAGGAACAGTATGCTGTGCTAAAGTCTTATAGCAATTTAAACAAGAAGAAATAGTGAAAAGAATTGAGCCCCCATCCCATCCACCATAGAACAAGGAGACCAAATTTAAACAGATCTGTTTCTAGGGAAACAGCACCAAATCCCTACTGGAAGCAGAAACTTACATTCAACTAAATATTAGATGGCATATTATTGTTGCTAATCTATATTTTTATCAGTTAAATAACTTTGATTATATTTAACCCATAACATAATTTCTTGTTTTATAATTATATAATAGCTATAAACACATAGCATTCATTTCGAATTACTGGTTTTCAAGCCTCTAAAGATATAGTGTTTTCACTATTAACAGTGAATAGAAATTAGTGCACATTTTTATGAACTTTTGATCTTCCTGAATAAACTTAAAATATGGTGACCCATTCCAATTATTTAAGTTAGAAGAAGACAATTGAGGTAAATCATCACTAAAAAATTCAGTAATTAAAGTCATTTTGAAATAACTCTGTATTTTAAGAAATAGTTTTCTCCTTCCAACTTTGTCTTTACTTGGCTAAATCCTTTTCACTCTGAAAAATCTAATTCAAGCACCATTTTCCTCTATGGACATTGCAAACCATTCCAGCCCAAACTCTTTTAAGCATCTCTGAACGCTTGGATATTGTCCACACCCCTCTTATACATACTGCCTATGTTAGCTATTTTGGCCTCTGCAGTGTCACTAAGATGCATGATGATGAGATGATTATGGTACCAGTGGTGGTGCTGTGATAAACATGAGGACAACAATGGTTAACAGCTATCATTTACTTAGGGATAATTTATGTTCCAATCATAAAATTCACTCTCCATAACAGTCTTGCAAAGCAGATAAATATAATCTTCACTTTAAGAAAATAGAGGTAATAGAAATTATGTATTTTCCTCAAGGCCACAAAGGTAACAAATGAATGAGCTAGAACTGGGAAACTCTGGTCTGTTTTGTGACTGTTAATCAAGAGTATGGGCCTGGGCTGGGGATGTGGCTCAAGCAGTAGTGCGCTCGCCTGGCATGCGTGCGGCCCAGGTTCGATCCTCAGCACCACATACAAACAAAGATGTTGTGCCGCCGAAAACTAAAAAGTAAATATTAAAAAATTCATATTCTCTCTCTCTCTCTCTCTCTCTAAAAAAAAAAAGAGTATGGGCCTTTGACAACTCACATCAAAATCACACGGTATATGAAAGCTAGGTATTCACAGGAACCTCAAGTGATATTAAAACCTGAGGGAAGAGAATATCACATTAAGTGAAATATGCCAGACTCAGAGAAAGTCAAGGGTCCAATGCTTTCTCTCATACATGAAAACTCAATAGAGAAAAAAAGGATATAAAGGGGGATCTTGGTGAAAGAGAAGGGAAAGCAGTAAAGAAGAAGCAGGACAAGTGGTCAGAGAGATGGGAGGCAAAGGGAAAGAACTAGGGAGAAACGTCGACCAAATTATGCATGTATGAATATATTGCATTGCATTCCAATTTTATTTTAATTATAATGCACCAACTAAAAATGAATGAATGAATGACCAACAAAATAAAGAAAAAGGGTCAAGGAAAGGGAGGAGAGAGGATAGGAGATAGTACTACAGATTAAATGGAAAAAACTGTCACATATTTATGAATATGTCAAAATGAACCCTACTATCATGGATAACTATGATGTACTAATTAAAAAAAGAAAAAGAAAAAGAAAAATCACCCAGGGAGATGGGCCTGAAAATTTAGTTACAATCTCCCAAAACATGTTCTTATATACTCTGAAGACTAAGAAATAGACTGTACCCAGTGCGGATTAGCCTTCATCTGGATTGTAGTATTCTGAAAAATATGAATAACTTATATGGGTCTCCCTTGTCTAAAAAATATAGTGTTGTACCTTGAAAACAGTAATTGTTTGATAAATACTGGATATTATACCTTTTTAATGACAGAAATGAAAGTTATTGGTTAAATTCCATATTTGCTAAAATCCAGAAAAGTCTAATTATTTCATAATATAAAGTTAATAAAATGTAATCTCTAGGTAATTACAGCCTAACCTTAGGGAAAAAATACAATTTCAATGGTTTTCAAGAACTTTTTACATACCAGAATTTTTTATAGATTTTGGAGTACAGGATAGAGTAGAAGGCTACAGAGGAAGTGAAAGAACCAAAGACCTCTTGGGTGGTCCCTGTAATTCCCTCTCAAGACTCAAGAAAAAGCAAAGGCCAAGCTAGAATGCTCACAAAGTTACAGTCCTTTTGCTGCTTATTTTCTAGCTCTGGAGTTTTATGACTCAGTGAACTGGGTGGTGAGTTAAGCTGATAACTTCCCACAGGCATTTGTTTGTGGCCATCAGGACAAATCTGGGGAGGCTCAATTAACATCTCTGACCTTGGTCAAATCATAATTCCTCCAAAAACATCTGCCATATTGTGATCTACCAAAAATTTTCAGGTAAAGGTTACAAAGTGGCAGTGAAAGGTATGAATGTTTTGTTCTGTAGTATTTCTTTCTTTATTTTACCATGATTCTAAGTCAATGGAGTTCAACATATTTTAAGGTAACTAAAATCTCTTACTTAGGATGTTTTTATTTAGTATTTACAAAGAAAAGAAAATGTTTTCAAATCGAATCACCTTTAAGTGCCTATTTTACCAGTAACTGATGAAGTTCAAAGAGATTAACAGATTTGGCTAATGATGGACACTACAAAACCATAACATTGTTGAGACATATTTCTGGATTCTCTAAATCTACAATGATTAGCACCTTTTTGTAACAAAAGAGGTCATATAGGGATGGCTGTAGATGAGACACTGAGCTTTCATTATGAAAACACTGTATCAAGCACATCAGAGTGTATTTCTCTTAACTGTGACAACATCTCAAATTGGGAAAAAAAAATTAAAACTATATATAGTATCTTACATCTTCCTGATTACATGTACTAAAAGAAATCACAAGCTGATTCCATAATGACTGATTAAAAACTTGGTAGGTTTGCCACATTATACTCAGCAGGAAATAATACATCATAATGCAGATTCTTTTTTCCAAAAAGGATATCAAAATCTCTAGAGAAAATACAGCCTTTCAGAGATCAGTATTATAATCCCACTTGAGGTCCCAGAAAATAGTTTGTTACCTAACATCTCAGGTTTCTTTTTTCTTTTTTTTTTTTTTTAAGAGGAATGACTCTCCTGGTTACCATTAAATGTTCTTTAAAAAATATTTTCTCATTCTCATTTTAAACTCTATAAGGGTAAAGAACACATCTTCTGTCTTTTTTAGTTCACAGTATCCAGAAAAAGGTAATATGCTTAAGAGTATGTTCTAACCATTTGCTAAATAAATATGTAGATGTGAATTAAATTATACTTTTAAAAAGCAGACAGAACTAAAACAAATTTAAGTATACTTCGTTTTTCACTAGAAACAAAATTATCATGAAAAGGAAACTCTGCACCAAGTGAGCAAAAATATACTCCTTGCCCTTTCCTAGCATGCCCTGTTCTCGCCAGCCTGCTTTATTTTCCTCCACAGCATCCACCACCATCCAACAGACTGTATATTTATGTGTGCTCCTTGTCTATCTCCTTACCCAATCCCCTATAAGCATGCAAGTTTAATGAAGCCAAGATTTTCTTACTTGTTTGAATGCTGTATCCCAGAGCCCAGACCACACCCAGGACACATTAAACATTCAATGAATATCTGTAAAATCCATTAGGATTCAGTATTGGCATTCCTATTTTTTCTGGCAGCAAGTTAAGGGCTCTGGTTGTATATTAACAAATGAGTAAGTTTGAAAAGAAAGAAAAAGAGAAAGGGAGAAAAGAAAAAGAAGGGAAAAGAAGGGGAGGGGAAGGGAGAGGAGGGGAGGGGAGGGGAGGGGGAAGGGAGAGGAGGGGAGGGGAGGGGAGGGGGAAGGGAGAGGAGGGGAGGGGAGGGGAGGGGAGGGGAGGGGAGGGAAGGGGGAAGGAGAAGGAAAGGTTGACTGATGTAAATTGTTTTTAATCTCTCAGGAAATATTGCTCTTTGAGGTCTAATATAACAGGTACCTGGAAAGGGATATGTTTGAGAAAGCAAATCATCACATTAAATTCTAATCACAAAAAGGACCCAGAAATGTAGACAGTTACTAAAACTGGTCTAAAACCAACTTTCAATAGTAACTGGTCATTGCTAAAGCTAAATTATCTCTCACGAAGCAACGCAGAACCAAACTGAGCACTGACTGAAACTATCACAAGCTCTAGCATCATGTGCTACAACAATGAAGTTATTTCAGGGATGTTTCTAACAGACGTCTTTCTATTCATCAGAAAAAGTACCTGAAGTGATACAGTCATCACACTTTAATTACCTTTTAAATGTTTATCTACTTTGTTAAGATTATAAATTCCCTTTTCTACAAGGACACCCACATGCATTACCCTGTTAACTGCTAATTATTTCATTATTCGTTTACTATGTATTGTTGTTTTAAATCTGTTCTCTACATAATAATCATGAGAACAAATGGAGGACAGGCTACAACAAATAAATATTTGTTTAACTGAACTTAACACAGAGATCAAAATGCCAGTAAAATTAATCTTCAATCTACAGTCTTATTTTTAGACAATTCAATTATTATATTAAATATCCATACCAGGAACCTAATATGAACACTGTCAAATAAACCTCAATTAATCTGTTAAAATTCTGTATTCAAACCAAAATTAAAGCTATGTATAACTAGTTATTGTAATTACTTAAATGAAAGGCTATAAACATTAGGTGGCAGCAACACATTGTATTATAATCCTGCAACTGATTTTTTTTTTACATATAGAAATCTGACTCATAAATAGGGCTACACAAAAAGCTCCACATATACAATATACAAAGATGCAAGAGCAAAACACACAAATAAAATTCTTTCTTTGTACCCAGACTTTTCAAACTTGTTTTGTCTTCTGAATAATATCAATGAATGAATAATATCAATGATCAAATTTGTCTAAATTTTCACTTCATCTTTATTCACTCACATTCGACATTTGAGTCACCAGCTCCTCCTTCAGAATGATATCTGGAATATAACTACTTTTCACTTCCTCACCATAATGCACCCTGGGGGAAGGCACCCCTATCATTCACCTGAATCATTACGATGGCCTTGTGCCTATTCTCCCTGCTTCAGTAGGGACCCTCCCTAGCCCATCTATGTCCAAGTGGTAACTAGAGGGATTCTTTAAAACAGTTAAGTTAGCTCACCTCGTTCCTCTGCTCAGAACAGGGTTCTCAGAACAATGGCTTCCCACCTCAGAGAAAGGTTGTACTGTGCTCTTCAACACCCTTCATGAACAGTCCCGGAGGCACACTACCCCAACTTCACCTCCACTACTCTTCCCCTTGCTTATTCCACTCCAGTCACACTAGCCCTTCATCAGATCACTCTCCACCTAACATCCTTTGCATTTTCTCTTTCTGAAATGGTCTTTTAACTAATTATACCAGCCCCATGTCTCTTCAGGCCTGGACTTAAACCAGGCTACTGGTTTACTGGCTACTCCCACATTTAAAATAGCAACCATTCTCCTTAATTGCTCCATTTTTTTCTCCATGTCACTAATCAGCCTCTGAAAAACTTTGTCTTTCAAGGGTTTACTTCTTTACTATCTCCCCTATTAGAGCTTAAAACCAAAAAAAAAAAAAAAAAAAAAAAAAAAAAAAAAAACCAAGATTCGGTCTGTTTTCCTTTTTGCTTATTCCTAGTGCCTCAACCAGTGTCCAGTAAACAGGGACACTCAAATATGTATGAGAAAATGATTCCTCTTCAAACAGATATACTTAGTACTTTAATATGAACAATTCATATATGTGTATATAAAAACAAAGTAACACTTTATAATACATACATTTTAAAGCAATGTTAATTTAAATCATAAATATTAAAGTGACCAACATAATATACTGGAATATTCTGTTTTTAAGATAAGAACTATTCTCACAGTGTCCTATTAGAATTATAAGCAAACAAGCTTTTCTTGCACTCAGGTGAATTCAAAATTGCCTGTTATCTTTTATCTTATGTATTGGCAGGCTTCTGGGGGTTCAAGCTCTGTTGGCTTCAGAAAAGGAAAGAATTACAGGTTTGTTCTCAGCTAAACAACTCTATAATCGGTGTTGATTGCTTAATTCTTAACTACATCAGTAGCTAAACACTGATTATAAAATGCCCAAATTTAGTCTATTTTCTTGACTATTTACATACTGGAAAATAAACACTCAGGCAAGAGATGGATACTAAAGAATCTCGAGAAGTTTTCAAAATAAAGTACACCTCTAAAATTTTCACAAGTCTTTTGACAGGATAATTAGTATTATAGTTACTAAAAAATGACTCAGAAAGCATTTAAACTAAACACATATGTGAGAAAACCATCACTGTCACTTCTTAATTGTAGTATGTGGTGAGAGAATTTTTTTCTCATAGTATACTTGTACATATTCCAAAGAAAAAGCTACAGAATTCCTTGAAAAAGATTCTTGTTTTTTTGTTTGTTTGTTTGTTTGTTTGTTTCGTCTTTGGGGTAAAAGTGGAGAGGTAAATGGATGAAAAATGTAGAGTTTAACAAATGTTCAAAAATTTTCTCCCTACCTTTGATGTCAAACTGAATGAGGCTATGTGCTATACTACCACCTCAATGTATACAGAAAGAAATTCTATATTCTATATCATGCTATATTTTTGCATATAACAAATGAAATACAGAATAATTTTTAGTCACAAATGAATAAAAATGAAATAATGATTACCAGAATCACACACACAAAAAAAAAATTAGGCTTCTCCTTGCTTTTTTAAAGTGTACTTAGAAAGATGCCGACTATGAATGGGTTACTCTACAAAATTTCATTTTTAAGTCACTGATTTGGAATTCAACATGTGCTTTCCTATAAAAACAACAATAAGTACATCAGGTAGGTTCCCAGAGTGTTGTTATAGCAGCTGATACTGACTTATCAACTGTCTCTTGTAGGTGACTTGTGGCCGTCATTTTCTGGGACTCCCTTCTAAAATGTTTTAAATAAATTGGGCGTTAATTGATTTCTGTGGCCTAAACTGATACAGAACCATCATACTTTCCATATGTTGCTATGAAAATAAACAGAGAAACTTTAGGGAAAGACAGGGAAAGAAGAATAAGCAAAAGTACTTTTTTAGGTAGTCATGTCTCTAGAGAGCTGGGCCCTCCCGAGTTGTGCACATTCTTAAGTGGTATATTAAAGTTACAAATCCTAAAGCATGTAAAATGAGTCTACAAAGATTATATCTAAGCAGGATGCAAAATCAAACTGATTTACACCTTTATAAAAATAGGTTATATATTGGCTCAGAGACTATATACATACACCTCCTTTAAATCCCCAATTATTGAGTCAATGATACAGAAATGAACAGAAGCCAGGTGGCTACACAGAGCCACAGAACACACAATGTACAGCACACGTTTGCTTGGCTTTTCCTTTGCTGCAGGGATCCATACAATGAGAAGAATCCTGACTGTGCTGAAAAACTCTTGCTATTCTATTTCCCTGAAGGATTCATTCCCAATTCAGACATACTAACACCATTAATCCATATAATTGCATTTAAAGGAATGTCTGACAATAAGTGTCCTGATTCCTACACCAAAGGCAATGATCACCAAGGAAGGCCACATCCTCATTTAGGTGAGAGGGAAAGTTGGTGACCAAATAGTCCTCAAATTTCCCCTATCTCCTGACAAAGTCCAAACCAGAAAATGACTTCAGATTCCCTTTCTGAAATTCTGGGTGATTCCAACATCAAATTTAGACTGCTGATCTTTGTGCCAAATCTATTTCTTCATATAAAGATTCCTGGAACCAAAGAGCATATATTAAAAAAAGGAATCTTTGTTCAGAGTATTCTCAATATAAATTCTCCATGTCAATAGGTAATTGATTTGGCTAATATAATTAATAGCTCATCTACTATGTTTTTTACTATGAATTCATATGCAACAGAACTATTACAACACCTTTGGGGTCACTGTTAAGCAAAACAAGGGCTACTTAAACACAAGCACTTTGATACCTGAACAGTCAATACAACAAATGACATGGCTACTAAGCAAATCATTGGCAGGTGGTACATACAGTGTGGATATGATGGACAAAGGGATGGGCAGGATGAAGCAGGGTGGCATGAGATTTTGTCACACTACTCAAAACAGTATATAATTTAAGATATATGTATTGTTTACTTCTGAATTTTTTGCATTTAATATTTTCAGACTGTGGCTGGCCAAGGTATCTGAAAGCGAAACCACAGAGAAAAGAGGACTACTGTATGTCCTCTGAAGCTCCAAATATTATTGAGACACTTTCAAGGATTAACTTAGATAATAAGTAAAGGCTCTTAAAACAGTGTCTCTGGCAGAGACAAATGTTACATAAATGTTTATGGGTTATGTTTTCCCTAAACACAAGTAGTCTGTGCACTGAGCTTGACAGGCATTAAGCAATATGAAGCACCCTCTCTCTGACTGCTGTGTGTTGACACATCTAAGGGATTTGATAATTTCCTATCAAACAATCAAGTGTCTATGCTACACCACTGCCAGTTATACTTCATGGCATTACTGTAGTATTTCTATGCTGTGACTGCTCCACTTACTTCATCCCATACCACTTACTAACGTAATTACGTATGTCTAAGCATCTACCAAAATAGCATTGAGTACAAGACTTGGTAGCTAGTACACTAACTTCATAACATGATCCTATTTTCTTCCTATGGCCATTTAAATAAAACTGGCTTAGCAACATCATCTCCTTCAGATCAACAAATCAGTATCTGCCCTACCACCAAATGTGATAATTAAAATTCTGAAGGACAAGTTGCTTTTGGAGTGGATGGAGAGTTTAGTTTTCTACATCTATGGTTTGACAAGGCAATGCTACAATGCTAACATCCACCAAATCAAAAACAGTTCTAAATGGTAGATGGAAACCTTTAACAAGAAATCCTAATACTTAACTCCAGGTACCTCACTATATATTCCTTTTTTTTTTTTTTTGTACCAGTGATTGAACCCAGAGGCACCTAACCACTGAGTCACATCCCCAGTCCTTTTAAAATAATAATAATAATAATATTTTATTTAGAGATGGGGCCTCACTCAGCTGGCTTCAAACTCAAGATCCTCTTGCCTCAGGTGCCAAGTCAATGAGATTACAGGTATGCACCACCATCCCTGGCCTCACTATATATTCAAGAAAGGGACTCCTACGTGTGCATGCAAAGATGTTCTCATCACAGGCTGAAAACAGTCTAGAACAGATTCTCTAGAACTGAGTCAGAGAAGTGGATGTTTGGCTTACCTCATCTTTAAAGGTCTCTCCCAGTCCTAAGATTCTATGCTCTCTCTTGCTGCTATTATATGGCTGTCAAAGGCAAAGGCATATAGTAGTTCTGCATACTTTGTAAGTCTAAGCTTACTGAGGTCCCCACAAAAAATAAATGAATAAAATAATAAATTAATTAAAAATTGCAAATGAAGTGGCATGTTTTAGCAGCATGTTCCATATTCTCTGTAATAAATAAATAAATCAAACAAGAAAAATCTAATTCTTTCCGATTTCTGACAAGGTTAATTGGCTAGCACAGGATATAAAATTAACACCCATATATCAAATGTGCTCCTATACATCAGTGATAAATCTACTGAAAGAGATATTAGGAAAACTATCCCATTCACAATAACCATAAATAAATAAATAAATAAATAAGCAAGCAAGCAAACAAATAAATAGAATATTTGAGAATCAATCTAACAAAAGAGGTGAAAGACCTCTACGATGAAAACTATAGAACACTGAAGAAAATGAAGAAGACTTTAAAAGATGGAAAGAGCTTCCATGCTCTTAGATAGGCAGAATTAACATTGTCAAAATGACCATACTACCAAAAGTGCTACACAGATTTAAGGCAATTCCTATTAAAATCCCAATGACATTCTTCATAGAAATAGAAAAGGCAGTCATGAAATTAATTTGGAAAAATAAGAGACCCAGAATAGCCAAAGCAATCCTTAGCAAGAAAAGTGAAGCAGGAGGCATCCCAGTACCAGACCTTAAATTATACTACAGAGCCACAGCTAACAAAAACGGAAGGGTATTGGCACTTAAACAGACAAGTAGACCAATGGTACATAATAGAAAACACAGAGGCAACCCCCACATAAATACAGCTATCTCATACTACTAGACAAAGGCACCAAAAACACACATTGGAGAAAAGATGGCCTCTTTAACAAATGGTGCTGGGAAATTGGAAATCTGAATGTAGCAAATTTAAATTAAACCTCTCTCCCCAACCCTGCACAAAACTCAACTTGAAGTAGATCAAGAACTTAGGCATTAGAACAGAGAACCTGCACCTAATAGAAAAGAATGCAGGCCAAAATCTACATAATGTTGGCTTAGGAACTGACTTCCTTAATAATATAGACTCCTAAAGCAAAAGAAATAAAATCAAGGATCAATTAATGAGATGCAATCAAACTAAAAAGTTTCTTCACAGCAAAGGAAACAAGAACGTGAAGAGAGAGCCTATGGAATGGGAGAAAAATCTTGACCACACGCACCTCAGATAGAGCATGAATCCCCAGGATATATAAATAACTCAAAAAACTTAACACCACCCAATCAATAAATGGGCTAAGGAACTGAACAGACACTTCACAGAAGAAGAAATACAATCAATCAACAAATATATGAAAAAATGCTCACCATCTCTAGCAATTAGAGAAATACAAATCAAAATTAGCCAAGATTTTATCTCACTCCGTCAGAATGGCAACTATCAAGAATACAAGCAACAACAGATTTTGGTGAGGATGTGGGGGGAAAGGTACATTCATACATTGCTGTGGGGCTGAAAAATAGGTACAACCATAGTGGAAGGCAGTATGGAGATTCCTCAGGAAACTTGGAATGGAACCACCATTTGACCCAGTTATCCCACTCCTTGGTTTATACCCAAAAGACTTAAAATCAGCATACTACAGTGAAGCAGCCACATCAATACTTACGGCAGCTCAATTCACAATAGGTAAATTATGGAACCAACCTAGATGCCCTTCAACAGATGAATGGATAAAGAAAAGGTGGTGTATATACACCCAGTAGAATATTACTCAGCCATAAAGAAGAACGAAATAATGGTATTTGCAGGTAAAGGAATAGAACTGGAGAATATCATGCTCAGTGAATAAGCCAATCCCCAAAACACCAAAGGCCAATGTTTCCTCTATGATCCACAATAAGCGGGCAGGGAGGGGGACTAGGGAAGAACAGAATTACTTTGGATTAGGCAAGGGGAACACAGGGAAGGGGGGGAAATGGAAATAGGAAAGACAGTAGAATGTATAGGACATTACTATCCTATGTGCATACATGATTACACAACCAATGTAATTCTACATCATGTACAATCAGAAGAATGAGAAGTTATACTCCATCTATGTATAATATGTCAAAATACATTCTATTATCATGTTCAACTAATTAGAACAAATAAAAAACTTTCACACATACTCATAAAAGAAAAAAATGGCATGCGATAAATAAATAAATTGACAAAATTCTCTAAATAGGCTCAAATCAAGAATGGGTAGGTCTAATAAAGACAAAAATATTAAATATTTGTCTATTAAAACAACTATGATTCAAATATTTATGCTGGGGCTAGTATACTCAAGAAGGTACTATTGCAGACCTAAGAATGATAATTATAGCCTGAGACCTATGGCCTCAGAGAAGACACATCTCTGATCCAAGCATTCAAACAACCACAGATTGAAAATACTAGGGAAACCTTGTACAAAATTTTCTTTCTTATCATTATTTCCTAAATAATACAGTATAGCAACTATTTAGCATTTACCTTATAGAAAGTATTATAATAATTTGAAATGATTTGAAGTACTTAGGAGGATGAGCAAAGGTTCTATGCAAACACTACAAAAATTTAAACAAGGGTCTTGAGCATCTTCAGGTTCTGGTATCTACAGGGTATTCTGAAACCAATACCCTGCAGATACCAAGGAATGACTATATATTCATTTAACCAATATTCAACAAATTTTTACTGTGCAATGAGAGTTCCTAATCCAAAGTACTATAGCTAAGCTAAAACTAAGAAAACATAGCCAACATTAAACTTATCCAAACAGCCTCTTTGCTTTTCCCACTGCAAATTTTAAAAACAGCCACAATCTGAAACACTGATATCATTTATCATTTCACATACTGAACAAATAGCACTTGGTTTCACTATACTCAGATTTAGGAACAATCTAAGAATCTCACATTCTTCATGCATAGGTATAATGCTGAGTTTGAAACTTAAAAAAATAACCAGATGGTACTAACTTATCAGATTCTTCATATCATGAGTAATTTTTATCAGTAGCACTAAGAAGTAAAACAATTGTTTCACTGTTTCTATTATCTTTGCCAAAAATCAACTATTGTAAAACGTATAGTGAAATATATCCAAACCTATAATTATGTCTCTAAGACAAATAAGTCTTTGGCTTTAAGG
The DNA here is from genome assembly GCF_964194105.1 of Spermophilus citellus. Classification (NCBI taxonomy): domain Eukaryota; kingdom Metazoa; phylum Chordata; class Mammalia; order Rodentia; family Sciuridae; genus Spermophilus; species Spermophilus citellus. Next base: position 85,381,820 of record NC_138184.1, read on the forward strand.
CAACCTGAAGAAGGCAACCTTGCATTAACAACTCTGCTACAGAAATCGTGATAGCATGATATGGGAATGCTAAATATTTATTTCCAGGCTTTAAAAGAACCTATACTTAATATACCAAACTGGAATTTGTTACCTTACAGAAGGAATAATAGGGAACTTACACTTTTTACAACATTCATTCTGGCTCTATTCAAATATTATTATACAGTGAGCATGTGTTATAATTTTGTAGTCATAAAAATACACAATAAAGATGATTCCTTCATCTAAGAAATTATCATAGTAACAGTAGAATATGAAAATATTAAATTATTAAACATACCGCCAAAAAATGGATCTTTCCCCCAAGCAGTTGGAAACTTTGTCATTGATTTTCATTCATTCATACACACACACACACACACACACACACACACACACACACACTCATATGAAGGTTCAGAAGAAGAAAGTTTTAATAGAATCCAAGTACTTCTAGAATTTCTCAGTGTGCAAATAACTACGAACCCTATCCAGTTACAATTATATTTTGGTTCTTAAAAAGAATATCTGTATGAAATTGCACAAAACCACATGTTAAAATTATTTGTATGACTGATGCTAGTGGCTTATAATTATTATTATATAATTGATGCTAGTGGATTATAATTTTATTCTACAAAATGACACCAGCTAATTAATGCAAGTGGCTCAAAAATAAAGAGAAAATAAAGTCTGAAAAACTTTTATGTCAATGACAAAGAAATGATTTCTATAATAAAAAACATCAAGGAAATGATGTTAAAAGTTCCAACAGTCTATACTGAAAACCTGTTAGCTTGTTTGCATCTGAAAAAAATAAATAAAAGTAGTTTGTTTTGTTTTTGTTATTTTGGGAAAGAGAAAAGTTAAAAGAAGGGTTAGTACTCAGGTTTAGGTCATCTCTGGAGAAAGCAGGACTTGCCTTTCAGCAGGGAAATGGAGACCTTATTCGTCTAACCAATCAATATCTATACTTTAAAACTTCTGTCTTCAGCTTCCCATGTAGATTTGTCCCTCAGTACTGCCTTTGAGCTATTCTTCTCACCACTTCTCAAGTTAGCTTACATTTCTGATCATGTTTTAAATTTTTCACTGTCTAAAAATTGTTTAATGATCTTAGAACTATACATCCCCCCACACACACCCCTATTTGTTCAGTTTTCTCTGCCTGTTTCTTCCCACTAACAACCCACCATTTGAGATGCTTTGAACACATCCTATATTCAGACCTTTGCTCATGCGCCACATATTGCATCTGGAATAGGCTGCCCTACTCCATCAGTAGAGGCTACTAACACCATGTTTTCTATAAAAATTTACCCATATCCCTCCCCTACAAGAGGACTGACCTCCTCCACTCTTTCCTGACTAAAGGCATTCTTGAGCACATTTATATTAAAGTCGTCTCACATCTTGTCATATAGTTACCTATGTACACTAAATTATAGGCTTATCAGAAGGAACTACCTAATGTTCAGCAAGCATGCCTTATTGTTAAATATATCCTCCCAAAACCCTATAATTCTATGTTTCATATAGTCAGAATATATATTTGATTCATTCACCTCATCACCCATCCATGAAGTATGCTCCACATATTTTTTAATTCTCATTTGATGAAGAGGACTGGCTTTATAAAGAGCAACCCAGGCTATATTCAAAAAGCCAGTTTGTGACTTAACAAGCAAGAAAAAAAAATAGTATTTGGCATTTGTGCTAGACATTTAGTACAATTTATCTAAATGCCAAATGTCCCAACAATATGAAGTCAGACCCTGAAAGGTAAATGGTGTTTAGAATAAGAAAATGAGAACTTGAGGAGAGATGAGGAATACAGGTAACTCTGAGCAGAATAAACAACAGGAATAAAGGCATCAAGAAAATAATGTTTGGCACTGAGAATGATCTGGCTAGAGATGAGTGCGTGGGAAATGGAAGGCTTCTTGTTTATGTCCCCATTGTGTCTGGAGTTGGCTAGCAATCATACTGGACAGGTCAATGATAAAATAAATGTTCAAGGAAAAAAGGGTTAGGAGGAGGGAAAGAAGAGGCTGAAGGAGAGGAAGACAAAGAAAATGACATTGCTTTGAATTTGGTCTCTGATAATTACACTTTTTAATTTTACTGGCTATGGTAGTAAAATAAATGAACTCTGTTTGCCTTGAATTGCATCAGATGCAAAAAAATTCAAGTATATACATGTTTTAAAATGCACACATGGAGATTTAGCTGTCAAAAGAATGGCTCTAACTGCAAGAATCTCTGTTGAAACTTAATTGGAATCAGAGCTGACGTTGAAATCGCTGTGATAGCAATATGGCCCTAAGCCAAATCTTTTTTCTGGCTGACCATGCAGGCTGTGTCACTGGACATTAACTTCATACAACATGCAACAAGCCACAAAGTGTCTAGCTTCTTCTGTCAGCCTAAGGCTAGCATCTACCTTCCCTTACAGTAGAGTCAGCATGCCAACACACTCAAATTTTATTATAACAAAGTTTGGAAAGCAAATCCAAGAAGGAAGAAAAAGAAGTCATCTCCACCTTTCCTTCTAGTTAACATCTAGACCTTGTCATAATTAGTAAGCCAAATTTCTGTTTAAAAAAAAAAAAAAGTGAAACAGGAAAGCCTTTAATTTCCCCGTCTGGCATTGCAAACCTCCCATAAACAGATCTGGGCTTCCATTCTGGTCTGCCTCCCACTGCACTTCAACCGCACCTCCGTTCTCCAGTTGATTTCACCAGCTGTTCCTACACAAGCTCCTCTAACTCCTGCTCAGAATCGTCTGCTGCTTTATACACGGCATTTCCTAACCTTTATCAATATTTGTTTGCAGGACTCTAAGCCAGAAAATAGTGAAAATGTGTTTTTATTGATGGGCCCTTTAGAATTATGGAAAGATATAATCATTGGAATTAGGTAAATCTAGATTTGAAAAGCAAATCTGTGTCTTCCTGTCTGTGTATGGTCTTAGGCTAGCGGTTTAATTCTCTCAAGCTAAGTTTCTTCTTTTATAAATGCAATCTACAGAGTTTCTCTACCAGCTGTTCTGACAATTAGATCTAAGGTATATAAAGCACCTTGCACTCCAATAGGCACATAATAGGAAGCCAACACATAGTGGTTATTAATATCATTCCATGTTGTTCCCTCTCTATCCTACTGCCCCACAGGTCTACCACATCACCTTGTTATCAAGAGAAAACTAAAGTTAGAGAATAAATTTAAATAAATTTAAATTTCATTTTAACGAGGTTGCAGCAACCAAAAATCACGTGGGGGGAGTGTATTTAATTATAACATTCTGTTACTGAAAAGAAATGTTTAAGAGGTCTTCATAAAGAAGTCAATTTTCATATATAATTGGTTATAAGATCAAAGATGTCTTAAGTTACTACAGAAATGTCAGAACTGTTAAATGCCTTAAGTGAAAAGCACTTCTTCACATCCTATCTTTAAATTGCTTCCTCAATGAAAAAGTATTTTAAAAGGTATCATGAAGAAATTCCATTAGCAAGGGGTTAGGACTAAAATTTAACAATAAACGTATACAATGGAACTTCTTTGTTACATTGATTTTTAAATAAAACAGTGCCAACTATATTATACATGGCCTTTAAGGGAAAAAATGTGGCTATGATGAATGCTATGGAGTGGCTGAGAAAGAGCAACAAGAAGTCACATTACAACTGACCTAACTGCAGGAATAAATCTACAGCATGTTTTGGAAAATCAGATTTAACTGTCATTTTCAGAAAGTAAAATAATAATCATCTGCCTATACAGACTACGGGAACCATACACACCAATGTATTGCTCACTTATTAACATTTCCAAGGACAAAAGTCAATGGGGGGCGGGCAGGAGGCAGGGGGTGTCAGGAAGCAAAAGGTAAAGTGGAAGTACATTTCCTAAATTTAAAAGTATTCAAACTCAGTAACACTCTACTATTTTCAATTCTTTCTCATTTTTATACTTGTGTCTATCTTTTTCAGTTTGTTCAAGGCACCCAAATGCCAACAACTTCTGAAGCCAAATCCTACCTATTTAAACGTTCAAATACCCATTTCATCCTGGCTCCTTAACTACCAATACTGGCCACATACACGCAAGCTCCACCTTATGTGGAAATTGTTTCATGCAGGTTCTCTATCCCACTGGATCAAAAATTCCCTGTGGACAGAATCACAATATGAAGTGTCCCCAAAAGTTGTAAAAAATAATAAGAGCAAATTCTCAGTAACTCTCTACTGAATAAAAGAAGAATATAAAGTAATTTTTGCAAAGTCTGAAATTATTAACATAATTATTGTATAGCAGAATTATATTATTGTTTCCATTTCTAAACAAGCTTTTAAGAGCAGCAATGTTTCATATCCTGCTAACAAGAGATAATAAGATATTATTTGGTTTTTTGCTTTGCATGGAGATAGGTAATTATAGTGTCAAATTTAGTCTTCAGGAAGTCCCCCTCCCCCAATTTAAAGTACATGCGTACCACTGAAGAATGTAAACTACAGTTTGGTACATTTCATACAGCACCTAGGGCTTTCACACTCAGCTCTGCTTACCACCTCCCTGTACCGGTCCCTCAAAGCAGAAGGGCATCATGGGCAAGAATCTGAAGTCACAGTATTTAGTCTTTTCAAAAACCCAATGAAATTGGAAAAACAGAGAAGGGAAGGGTTGTTCAAAATCTGCAAACAAACTTAGGAAAAAATAACTAAATTAAATGTGTGAGCACCATAGTATGGTCAACAAGAAAATGACCTTATTTCAGCATGAAATATGAAATTGACATACTTTTTTTTTCAAAGATGCACACTGCAACTTGCTTTAAAACTTGCAAGAAAAATAAATGAAGAAAACATAGCGAAGTATTGTTAACTATTAAGTGTAGGTAAAATGTATGTGGAGTGTCCACTATAATAACCTACATAGTTTTTCATATATTTGAAATTTTTCATAAATAGAAGTTGTAAAAAATGAAAATAAATTTTGGGTCCATGAGACTTCTACTTCAGTCATAACTAGGATATGGACTATGTAGGCACAGGTAAATTACTAGACTTCTCCATGTTCTTCATTTGTTAAATGCTAACAATAATACAAGGCTCACAGAGTTTTTAAAGATTAAATTAGTATGTAACATAATTAGGAAAGTGACATAACATAATAATTACATGATAAATGTTAGCTGGTATTATTAATACTGCTGCTGGAAGATAGAATGATTTGATTAAACAGTCTTACTTTCTTCTATACCCAGAGCTTACTGGAAGGGTGAGGGCTTACCTGGAAGAAAAATTACTTGCCTTTCTATAATCTAGCATTTTCCCAGACAGTATCATGATAGTTAAAAAGTTGCAACATAGAACCAAGAAAAAGGAAGCCAGAGCACCACAGATACTGAGCACTAATAGGTAGTCACATCAATTCCCCACCACCAACAGTAAAACAAAGAACTACAGAGAAGACAATGGAAAGCAATTTCTGAAATACCAATAATTCTATATGTCATTAACAACAAAAATCCACTATTACCATATTCAATAAAGTCTTAAAGGTAAAAGTTGTATAACCTTAAAGATCAAAAGCAGGTTACAGCGGGCGCAGTAGCACATGCCTGTAATCCTAGCAGCTCATGAGGCTGAGGCAGGAGGATCACAAATTCAAATTCAATCTCAGCAACTTAGTGAGGCCCTAAGCAACTTAGCAAAACTCTGTCTCAAAATAAAAAGGGCTGGAGATGTGGCTCAGTGGTTAGGCACCCCTGGTTTCAATCCCTGGAACCAAAAAAAAAGCAAGCTACGTCCATTCTAGAAGAAATGACGCCACTAATCTGATTGAACCTTCACACAGAAGGCAAATAATTTCTCTTGAAAGAGAGTCTAGACAAAAGTACATACATTTCTGCTTCTATATTAACCCCTTCCCTTTAATGTAGAATATTTTGTAATCAAACAGAAAATCCTTCTAATTTAATGAACAAGGAGTATATCTGATTTCATTCTTCCTTCTCTGCTTAGGATATATTTTCCCATAAGCACAATGAAGGTTTACTTGTATTGTGCTATGGACTTACAGGTTCTTCTCATCCACAAGTTGACAACATTCAAATAAAAAGAAGCAACAAATAACCCTTTCATTTAAATAAAGAAGGTCCTAATATATATATATATTATATATATATATATATATATATATATATGTGTGTGTGTGTGTGTGTGTGTACACGTGTGTGTGTGTATATGTCAGTCACTGTCAATGAGAAAAAGAAATACTGAATAGTAGATAAAACAACAAAAATCACAGCCGTCAGAGCATTGTTCTTGTAGCTATGGCAGAAACAGAGAGGATACCATTAACAACAGCTTATACTTATTGAAACTTTCTATCAGCTAAGTGCTGTGCTAAGTGATTTCCATGTTAACTCACATAATCCTCACATCAATGTAGTATTGTGACTCTAATTCCCCACTTGGAAAATGAAGAAAATGAAATGTAGTGGTTTGACAAAGCAAAAGTCATACAGCTAGTGCCCAGGAGAGAGAGGACTGTAACCCAAGACTGACTCTAAAGCCCATGCTGTTAATGACTGAATTATACAGCCTCTCTCCAATGGATCCTCACACCTGCAATAAGCCTGGAGCTATGACTCCATTATTACCAAAGCAAATTAGTGGCATTGATAATGATAAATCAGATTTGACATCCTGCCAACCAATAAAAAACTATAACAGTTGTTTTTAAGAAAGAAAAATTCTACTTTTTTAAAGTAGTGTCATGTAAAATATTTTCCATGTGTTGAGAGTTCAAATTCACCTTACACAGAAACCTTTCTGTTCAGAATGACTCTAACAGTTCTCAGAGGATCCCAGATCATTTTTTAGCAGTAGTGCTTGAGAGACATGCTAGTAACTTGGTAAAAATATTAAGTATCAAAACTGCATAAAAGACACATACCCTTAACTTTTACTCTTTCCAACCTTAGAAAATAAGTAATCAAATTTTCATAAATAATATTTTGGGGTAAAAATGCCTCTTGGAGAGTTCTAAATACTTCAAAATCCCATTTCCTTTTATTAGATTTAATGGAAAGGGGTTAATAGATTTGCTAAAACAAACATAAACACAGTTCAGTCACAGAATGTGCATTTCATGTTTGCTCAAAAAATGCTCACTGCACTGAATCAGAACATTTTTTGATCCCAGCCTGATAGCACAATGGGCAATGCTAGTTTTACTGCTGGAATAAAATTTTACCACATGATGTCTTAAACAAGTGTCTGCTTCACACGCATCTAAACTCCATATTTTTTTAAAACAACTTTGAACTTTTGGTATATGAAGTATTCTTTGCAGCTTCTACTCATGAAATATTTTTTCCTTCAAAACAAAACCTAAATACAGACATTCCTCAGAATGGATATTAAAGTCCAAGGATGCTCAAGTCCTCTTTATAAAATAACACAGTATTTTCATATAGCCCGCATACATCCTCCTATATTCTCTAAATCATTTCTAGATTACATATATTACCTAGTACAATGTAAATGTTATGTAAACAACTGTAACAGTTATAGGGAATAATGACAAGGGAACAAAATACATACTCAGTACATATACAATTTTTTTATATTTCTAATCTGCATAAGACTGAATCCCTGAATATGAACCCATAAATATGGAGAGCCAACAAGTGCAGGCTCTAAGTATCCATTCTTTCATATTAATGAAAATCACTAAAGACATGAATTATAGGATCAGTACCTATTTTGATGATTAGAACACTAAGGTGGGGAAGAATAAATAAAATACCATTTCCGTAACCATATATGTAAATTTATATTTAAATTAGTTTATTATTTAAAACAATTTGTACACATTTCCATGTATCTAAAACAATTCACTCTAGAATCGTTTTTCTTAAAACTTTTATTTTTCAGAAAAAGAATTTCCTCATTTTTTAAGTATTGTGATTTTATTTTCCAAAAATGTGACATTATTTTAGTTTGCATTGTTATTGACAATGTTAAGGCTCCAGTTCATTTTTTTTTAACTTTTGCAATGAGACCTAAATATATCTCCAACTATATGATGAATGTCTCTAGCAAAAATAAATTATAATTTGTAACTTTTCTTTGAAACATTTATATCTATAATATATAAAAGACATGAACACATCCATCAAGATGCCATTTTTAACTCCAAATCAAGTAATAAAGGAATTTGGAGGCAGCATAGTATAACTGTTAAGTCTTCAATACCTCAGGGGGAAGGGAAAAAAAAAACTTTTAATAGCCCAAAATGAAGTTCAGTTATCTAAAATGAAGAAAATAGAGTTCATTCCAAAGTCAAACATTAGTGTCCACTTTAAGAAAAGGATGCTACAAACTGCAAGCCAGATTTCTAAATATCAAAGCATCCAAGTCAAATAATTAAATGAAGTTTAAGAGGAAATGCTTAAGCTAGGGGTGGGGTGGGGTGCGGTGGGGTGGGGTGGGAGGTGTTTGTGTTTATATTCTGGAAGTATTAAGGATCAATTCAGGGCCTTATGTATAATAAACAAGCGCTCTACCACTGAGCTGTTTCCCTAGTCCCAGAAGAGATTTGAATACTTATTTTGTAGAAGCATTTAAGCTTAGATTTTTGAAATTATGATTCATACTTTATCTCAAGTGTTCCCTTCCAGAGAATATAAGACCAGCAGGTACTGAATTACCAGCCTTCTCCCCAGAGGCAGAGGGAGCCATTGTGCCTAAATTCTAATAGGGCACAAATAGAAGCAATATGCCCTCAACTAGCCTCTCCTTTTCCTTTCACTGCAAAGGGAACCTACAACACAGCTGCAGTACCACAGCACAGGATGGAAGCTATACGCTGAGGATGAAAGAGCACCGAGACAGGAAGACCCTGGATCCCTGACATCATGAAACCACTACAGGAAAACTGGGTTGTCGGATTTCTCTATTGAGAAAAACACAAAGACACAGACACTTTTTTTTTTTTAAATCTTATTTAAGTTCTACTGGTTTAGGGCTTGTATTATAGTAGTCAAGCTATATCCTTAAAAATTCAGATTGCAAAGTCTTAGTACTTGCCACCAAAACATAAATCAAATAAAGCTTTTCTTCATCCTTACCTTCATATACTTCGGCATACCTCCACTTTCTTCCCTTTATTAAGCACCAGTGTTACGCCTTTCATAATACTCACTACACTAGTAATTACGGACTTTACTAAATTTATTCCCAAAGATAAGCTACCTGAGGACAGGGACCATGTCTCTCTTCACAGACACATCTTCAACACTGGCACAGTGCCTACTATATATTTGAGAAAAAGGACAAAGTGATATGAATCCTTGAGCACTCCATCCCTTATTGTCTCCCTATTTCTTGAACTCCTGAAGGACCTGTGCTTTATCCCATAATCAAGTCTATCAGGAGTATACAATTCTTTGCTTTTCCAAATGTTTTATCTAATTCTGCTTTTGTCAACATACCTGAACTCCTTGAGAGCAAGAGTACATGCTTCCTAGTGCCACTGTTAAAATTAGCATGCAAACATAGGTTAAAGCAGGATATCAACTCCCACAAAGGTGAATAAACCAATGTTGCCCCACAATACTAACCCTACAGTGCAGATTATTACAGTACATTTGTGGTTCCCACAAAGATAACCTTTTATTCTCATCAAATTTCAAAAAGTGCTTCCAGAGAAAAAGGTGAGACACCCATCATGTTCTAAAAGATAAAATGTCAACTCTTAGCCCTTGGCACGAAGTCAGTGTGAGGCAAGTACTTTGCACCAAGGGAATAGAAGGAAAGAGGCATCTGGGTATTATACATGGGATGGAGATGTCAGAGGCAGAATGTTGGTTTTCAGAACTCACTGATGAGAAGACAGTCCAGAGTAAACGATAATTAAGTTAGATAGTAAAGGATAAAGGGAATGAGGAGCCTAAGGATGCAAGCTGTAGGGATCCAGAACCAAGCAAGACACTGATAAAGCAAAACTCAAGGAAGAAATCCAGAAAAGAGATGATGTCATCTATTATTCTACATACTCTCAAAGCAAGAACTTATCTCAAAACCCATGCCAACCAAAACATGAAACAAAGAGGGAGATGAAGGCCATGGGATGGAAGAACTAACATCTGAACATTTGGAATTTAATATTGCAAGTAGTAACTAACTAGTAGAATTCTGACTGGAGATTAGTTCTTCAGAATGAAGAAACTGTGCTATTTAAATTTGGAGCTCATTTCAGCATGGTCCCAGTTTTTTTTGGTGAGAGGAAAGGGGCATATGTGTATATCTGCAGGAGCAACAGGCATAAGTCAGCTTTGGTGTTACATGATATGAACTCTGACAACCTGAAAGGAAAAGAGAAATAATGTATGAGGATCCATTCACAAAAAGACTCATGATTTGCAAATAAGTAACACCTAACACCAACAACAGGTCAAAAATAAATTAGGGATAAAATGGTGTCAGTAGATGAGGAATCAAAAGTAATGCTCAATGGCTAGCATTCTGATAATGTTAATAAAAATTAACAAACCCTAGAATTTACTATATCACTCTAAAAACATTATTTTATTCAATAATTCTATAACCCTGTAAAGATAGATACCATATTGTACAGATGAGGATACTGAGGCATATTAAGCTGACATAACATCATATAGCTGGAGAGTGATTAATTTGTATTTAAGTATTTTTCTATTTTGTAACAAACCCAGAAATTTCAAAAGAAATGGTTCACTTCAACAAACAAGTTCTTAACATCTTATTCTTTAGGGGGAAAAAAAATCACACTGGATTCTACCATTGTTCAATAACAACAACATCAGTTTCAAAAAATCACCAACTTCAATAATTTTCTACGAGAAGGTTTTCTGTATTGAGCTTTTTCTAAGTTATAAAAAAAGGGCAACATACTATATTTAGAGACTTATTAAAATAAAATAAACAAATAAATTCTCTCTTCTGTGTCACCAAATATCACAGCAGAGACCCTAAGATTATTATGTTCAACAAATAAAGATCCCAATCTCAGAGTTTATATAGACATCACAAAAACTGTTTCAATAGAAGTGCTTATTTTAGACCTGGCTGTCTGCCCAGAGAATGCCACAATACATTTTAACCAAATGGACAGAAAAAGCTGCAGGATGGATTTGAGTTCCATCTTAAATCTACTATGGCCTAAATAACACCAAAATACAATTTCCTCTCATTACTTTTATATATAATTAGACTTAGGAAGATGAGCACATAATCTTTTTTAAAAAACCATATTAATTTCTTATCACTTTAGATTAAAGTTCACATTCCTATATACTTACAACTTATAATTTAATTGAATTGTGGAGATTTTAAGCACTAAACTATCAACATTGATATCTTTGTTTTATGAGATGACATCTGTGGAAAGGATCTAATATTAAAAGAACATAAAGTGTATTCATTCAAATGTCTTAGAAAGGTGGTACTATGTGAATAAAGTTTATAGATCATCTTAGCAGCATCTATATTTAATTTCGAAATAGCATCTTCTCTTGCTTTCTAAATTAAATCTTCAACTTTACAATGATTCTCACAAGGAAAGAATTACAAATGCACCACATCCTGTTCTTTATTTCAAAGCAGGAGTGTGAAAAAATAAAGAGTTGATGTGGCCCTGACAAATACTGTACATTTCATTAAAATTTCATCTCTGTCCCATTTAAGGACCCACTGCCTGCCTCTGGCCACATGGAATCAGTTATGCAGATTCTATGATTTCCTTTCCATGAACATTAATGTACTAGTTGCACAAGAACAAAAATAATATAAACTCAGAAATAATTATGTCATGTTTATACTGAGTTTTCCAATAACCCTATGATTCAAATCACCAACACATTGTCAGGTCAAGTTCTATTACAAATAGACAGAAATTTCAAAAGGAATTTAGAAGGCCCAAATAAATCTTTAAAAAATAGTAACTAACTTTTAAGCCCCAAGCTTTTTTTTTTTAACTGTTATTCTTTTTATCAACATACATTTTAATGCTATAGAATGAAAAAATAGGTCAAAATGAAACCATTTGTGTGGGCCAGAAACATCACAATAGTGATAAATTCTCATCAAAACAAGCTGGAGAGCACTGCAATCGTTCTGGCCTTGCGCTGTGTGGCCTGGCAGGAAACGGTGCAAAGTAAAGCAAGAAGAAGCTGGATCTGCTTCTCCTTCTACTTGGTTGTGTGAAACGGAATAAGTCATTTAGGCCCTTTGGATACCAGCTCCCATCTGCAGAAAGAGAACAGACCTTCATTTCGCAGACTTTTTAGCAGCATGTTGGCTACAATATGGCCTCTAATATAAAATGGATAAAAGTGGATAAAGACTTTCTACTTGTGTCAACTCCTGAAGCAGTTCTGGGAGCATGTAAGGTCTTGGTAGAATACAGTTTGAAAATCTTGGAGTTTGATACAATTCTCAGGAAATTCCCAGTACTAACCCCCAAATCTTCTGATTAACATTTAAATAATCCCACATAGCTGCTCCCAAAAATATCTGGAAACTAAATAAAGCAATTAAATTCAACAAACGTTTACTGAGTGCCTACTAACTGCTGGACCCTGAGGATTAAAAGATGAGTAATACAAAACCCCTCCCTCAAAAGAAGCTTTCCATCTACAGGGGAGCTAGATTCAACCAACAACAACATAAACAGGCAAAGTCCTTGTGGGTTAAGCATAAGATGCCAAACAATGGTCAGGGCACCTGCTCAAACTGGAGGGCCAGGAAAGCCTTCCCAGAAAAACCATATCTAAACTAACAAACCAAAGAGATGCAGCTTGAATATTAAATGGCCTCATTATACTTATGTTATAAATAACCTGAGTGAATCCACTCATTTTTTCCTAGTCCTTTCCCTCAACAAGCTTCTTCACTATTTATCCATATGCTGTCTCTCCCTTCCTCTCCATATCATATTCTAACCTACTGTTCTCAGTCAATGACTATGTTCTTGTGAATGGTTCATATGAAAAGAAAAACAATCTTTCAAGTGTTAAACAAAATGGAGTCACTCGTGCTAAATGCCACAAAATCAAACAACCTTTAAAGGAGCAGACAATCACAAACAGACCTGTCTTTTCTGAAAACAAGAGATTCCAATCTGAGTCAGAACAAGAAATCTCCTCTTCTTTGACCCTTATCCAAAAAAAAGTAACCTCAAGTAACCTGATGCCAACCCAACAGCTTTTTTCCTTCTGTTCTGTTTCCTTGTTCCCACCTAAAAAAAGCACACTGGTCTGTGGCTGCCAATTGGGAGTTCTCATTCTATGTTGTAGAATGGAGGCTGACCCAATTCATGAATCATGAATAAAAGCCAATTAGATCTATAATTAAATTTGTTGTAATTTTGTCTTTTGACACAAGAGTATCCACACAGGTGTAAGTTAATACTACAGGATTGGGTATGGGTAAGGCTGCATGGTTATTTATGTAAACTCCATCTATGGATTTCCTCTTGCGAGTAAGGGCCATTTCATGCTCAATGTCTTTCAGGCCCAAATATATTTTGAATTTTTCAATATTGTCATGTCTTCAACTTGACCTAGATATTATTTAATCAATGATCTGAAAAGAACTGCATCAGTACTAGATAGTAACTCTAAGATTGTTTCAGAAGCAATAAAATTTCATGTATCTTCTCATTAATTACAGAAATAATAAAATTTGATGATTCCCACGCCACTGGTGCTAAGGGTTGAAACCAGGGCCTTGCACATGCTAAGCACATGCTCTACCACTAGGCTCTACCTCAAGCACAATTTGATGAACTTAATTTTTATATGCAATTCTTTATAAATTGTACTTTAGGACCAGGTGTCCTCCCTCCCCCCAACTATTTTTCTCCTTAACTGTATATCTCAACATTATAATTGATAAAAGGTCAAGTTCAACTGGTCAGAACAGTCTTATTAAATCCAGACTTTTTTTTTTTACTGCAAAATACAGTATTTCAGTATTTTTTATGACTTGCAGGACAATACCAAGACTGAAGATTACCTTTGCTTAACAAACTGTTTCTTCTCAAATAGTAACTGAATATAAACAAAACTGCCTAGTATGCTTGCAAAAACAAAAATAAAAATAGGCTTACATGCAACAGAAGATACTAAAAGCATGTATTTATAAATCAATTAGCTAATTATAATATCATCTTTATGAATTAAAAAAGCCATAAAATCTAAGACTCATTACTTATCTCTCTTCACATAATAAAAATTCACAAATAACTGCACTGTTTATAAAGTGAGTAATTTTAAAGAATATAGAAAGAAGTATTTACAAAAGGTCTTCTAAATAGGAAAGTACACTGAGGACAATTTTTGCTTTTATATGTATTAAACTCATACTGTATTCTTAAAATTGGGAGGTGGGGGTACTGGGATTGAACTCAGGGGCACTCGACCACTGAGCCACATCCCCAGCCCTATTTTGTATTTTATGTAGAGACAGGGTCTCACTGAGTTGTTTAGCACCTCACCATTGCTGCGGCTGGCTTTGAACTCATGATTCTCCTGCCTCAGCCTCCTGAGCCTCTGGGATTACAGACATGTGCTACGGTACCCAACACTGTATTCTTAAAATTTTTATGAAATACATTCTTCCCTAGTATAAACTGATCTTCCAGTAATACCTTCAAACTGCTAAGTCTTGACTAGATTAGGAAATAAAATTCACACTAACAATATTAATTAATCCTATAACATCCAAAGAATAAAATATTTTTTCATTCAATTAAGACATGGTATAATGAAAGAAGTAAAAATGAAAATGTTTTTCATAGGAGAAAAAGTGCAATGACAAGAGTTAAATTTTGTAAATTTATCAGAATAGTCATCAGAAATTCTTTGGGGTGCAGGGTAGAGGGTACCAGGGATTGAACTCAGGGGTACTCAACCACTGAGCCACATCCCCATCCTATTGCGTCTTTTATTTAGAGACAGGGTCTCACTGAGTTGCTTAGCACCTCACCATTGCTGAGGCTGGCTTTGAACTCAGGCTCCTGTCTTAGCTGAGGAGCTGCTGGGATTATAGGCATACACCATGGTGCCCAGCTCAGAATTCTTATATACTTAAAAAGAAACAGGTACTATCACAGATTCATGAACTATGACTGGGTTCAAATACTTTGGATTTGCTAACCCCCAGGCACTTAATTCCTGCTCCTCCAGCTCGTAATCTTTGATTATATCCACTTCATTCTTTTCCCATCAGCACTACGTGAAAGTGTGCATCAAAAAAATAAATAAATAAACTGAATAATCCCCTCCTATATAGTTTTACTTTGTATTTCAGAGAGAGGCATAACTATGTATTTAACAACTCAGATCATTCACTTGCCCACAATGGATTCATTTTCCTCAACCAAAATCCTACACACAAAGGGTGGCTATGGGGTGCACACCTATAATCCCAGTGGCTCAGGAAGCTGAGGTAGGAATGATGGTTCAAAGCCAGCCTCAGCAATTTAGTGAGACCCTGTTTCAAAATAAAAAATTAAAAGGGCTGAGGATGGGGCTCAGTGGATTAAGTGCCCCCTGGGTCCAATACACAGTACCAAAAAAGAAAAGGAAAGCGGAAAATGTCAACAAAAGGAAATTTAGGAATAGAGCGATCAAATATGAAAAAGAAACACTTTTGTTTGTTTACTGAACCAAAGCAGAGTCCGCTACAGCTACAAAGGCTGCTTTTGAGTGATGTGACATGAACTGCTACATTTAAGAACAGACAATCTAAACAGGTGGCTATTCAGCTAAAGGCTGCAGGCATCATCTCTCACACTCAGTAACACTGGCCAAAGAGGGCACTAGTTTTCTGCTATAGCTTCAGTACAGATAAATGCCAAATACACATAGGATCATAGATTGCTGATAAATAACTGCTGACCAAGGTTACTTTGCTTATCATAAACTGCATTTTTAAGGGTATTGTTAGTTACAATGATTAAGAAGCAGAATTTAAGCCAAAGTATAGAATTAATTTTAAACATCTGAAAAATAAGCTATACCTAATATGCACATCAAGAACTACTCGGCACTAACAAATATTTCAAATTATATTTACTTTTAGTCATTTGTTCATGTCAGAAGTTTTCATTGACAAAGTAATAACTAGCACAAAGTGCAGCTATAGAAAATTAAGGATCATGTTAAATTCATATACATTTTTAATCAGTCTTCCAAAAGCATATCACAATACACAGTTAAGAATATTAACCTTCATATACCTGCTTTTAGATTATGAGTCAGTATTAATCATCCAAAGAAATCCAATCCTTTGAACTAATGTTACAGTAAACCTTTGGAAGAAACAAGCTTCAGACTCCTGACATGAAACCATGCTAGAATCCATCCTCAAGAAAGGATTGAGACCCTGTCCCAAGGATCTTCACAAGAATGAGGACATAAGACAATGAAAACGGTCTCATGATCTCTTTGGCGCACTGGAAGAGCTTTCTAACCAGAATGCCTATGTCTACTTTTGGTTATACCCACTTTTGCCTAACTTGAACACACGGTACAATGCCAGATACATATCATTGGTACCATTGTACCAAATACATACCATTTTTGTCTCAACCCCATCCAAACACTTCTACACTGCTCCTGATTAAAATATGTAAAATAGACTCTACCTGTTTGTAAGATAAAGACCCAAATCTTTAAATATTTATTATGGACTAGAAACCTATCTGCAGCGTGACTCTGCCTGATCTACCCTTATCTCTCCCCAGATCAATCTCACCTGATACCACACTTCCAAATATTCCACCAAAGCTTCCATGAGACATCCTGAGATAGATCTACAGCAGCCAAGGACTACACTCCTTTCTGTCAATGCTGTTAGTCTTCTCTTCATTTGATTTAAATTTATTCTATTTTCCGAATCTCAGTTCAGGTCTGGATCTGGAGCTCAGTGAAGAACATATTTAGATGAGTCAGTCCTTGGTTTAATTTCCAGACAGACAGACAGACAGACAGACACACACACACACACACACACACACACACACACACTATCAGTAGGTAGAGCACTTCCTCAAATAAACTACTTCCCTGACCTCCTCTTATGTTGTATCTCTATGTTTACATAGCACTATACGACTTACATGTGTGCTTAGTTGCTATTTTTTTATTTGTATGATTTTATTGTCTTTCTTTGTCCTATCAATAACCTAAATTCAATAATTGCACAAACCAAGTTTGTTTTCATTCACAACTATATTATATATATAATATATATTATATATAATATATTATATATAATATATAACTATATATATTATAGGGCTAAGTGTAGTAATTGGCACAAATTGAACACTTAATATTTGACTAAAGAATGAATGAATAAGGGCTTACTAAAATTCGTATGCACCATACAGTAGGAAAATCTACTATGGTGTTTTACAGCTGCAAACCTGCAAAATATTCCTTATTTTTCACTGAATTGGAAACATGTGAAAAAAGCTCTTTAGTGATCAAACTTTTCATCCTTTGACTTGATGCATAAAGATTAAATTCTTCGCACATGACCAATAAGTTTATATCACGAAATAAGATTCTATTCCAGACTTGAACCTTGAAAAACCAGACTGTGCTTTAAAGACACAAAAATTTAAAGATGAGTTTATAAAGAAATGGATTGAAGACAAAATTCAGAAAATAAAGAAACTCCTTGAAATGAATAATATTTTATAGATAAGAGTGTATTTTAATTTATTTTTAGAATAAAAATGAGAAAAGATACTAGGGCATGGAATTGCTAGCAAGAAATGATTGATATTGTTTTTACATATGGAAAGAATCCCTCAGACAAAGACACTTTAAACAACTGTCGGGTCAAAAAGAATTTGAGCACAAGGGTCAATATATTAGATGCTGTCTATTAAGGATATATATGATCTTCTTATAAAAAAAAATCATGGGCTGGGGCTGGAGCTCAGCGATATAGCACTTGCCTGGCATGTGTGAGGCACTGGGTTCGATTCTTAGCTAAATAAATAAATAAATAAATATCAACGACTTTAAAAATATTTTTTTAAAAATTCACAATCAAAAGCCAGCAGATATTGTATAACATTCATTTTGCCTTTTAGAGTTATGCTGACTTACATATTTGGAGTTTTAATTTTTCTCATAATATTTACTTTTTTAAAAATCTTGTTTAAATAAGAGTCATCACTTAAAAGTAATTTATTTTGTAGGGAGATCACTCAGGCCTCACATTATTATCATAGAAAGACCTAAAGGTACAATATCAAATGGTAACCATTTAAACTTAACTATGTTGAAAAAGACTGTGCTACTGCCATGTGGATATTCCAGTGCAGTCTTTGCTGGCTTCAATTTCTATTTTCTTCACTTTATCATTATTGCTTCACTGCTAACATTTCTTTTTTTTTTCTATGCATTGATCATGTTAATATCTATAATACTGTCTTTTGTTCCAAGAACTGATGAACTATAGTTTATAAAAATCTATGTGAATTAACAAATTTATTTAATAATGTTTATTGAAAGGAAGACATTTCTATATAGCACTTTTCACATTTTAAATATTCAAGATAAAATGTTGATTTTTTTAGAGAAAAACTTATATAAATAATTTTAAGACTATCATAACTCATCACGTGCAATTTTCATAACTGATAGATCATCTAAGCTGTACCAATTGGTACCATGTACCAATTCTATCACCATTGTCTACTGAACCTACCTAAACCTGTGCTCACTCTACTGGTGGAAATATAAAACAAACAATATGTGAATGCAACTCTTGAGGCTCCAAATTAAGAAATTTTATGAGTATAAAATCATAAACGTCATAAAGATTTGACCATATTAACCACGCAAATAAATAGGCACTAAATAGAAGCAACATCGCTGTTTTAACTCCTTAGAGTAGCATCATGCTTAATAAATGTTTTTCTAACTGAATTAACTAACAAATGGCACAAACCTTTGTGCTGAGAAACTAACAGGTTTCTTGCCTACTTACTCCCAAGGCTCCAATCAGAAAGTAGGGTGAGAAACCTGAATGTGACTATCTTCAATTTGAGTGACCAATAAGCCTGCAAAATCCTACAATTCTAAAAGTAAAATCATTTGATTCTGCCAGATACTTCTTGGAAGTTTTCCCATATCATATGCTCTTAGGTAGAACGCAGGGGTGATCCATTATAAGATACAAACTAGAAAATAATTTTTTTAAACATCCCTGAAAAGATAGTTCTCTGTTCAAATAATTTGCTAGACGTCTAACACAGTTCTCAAATATTTGTTGAAAGAAGATGATCCAAAATGGAAATCCCTCATATGTTAAACACAAGGTTAGAGAAAACAAACACCCTCTAAGAAATAAAAGCCATAAACTCAGAAGTCAAAAGACTAAAGGAATCTCCAAAGTGTGACAGAACTAAGATGTCTAGTAAAGTCAATCAAAGTGGACAAACATAAATAACACGTAAGTATTCTATACAACTTTTACAATACTAAATCAATTCTATGACAATGGGACTCTGGGTGACTTTTTTTTTCAGAATTTAATAAAAGGAGTTTGTCAAAAGCATTAAAATTGGACAACACAGACCAGGCACAGTGGCACACACCCATATGCCCAGGATGTTGGGAGGCTGAAGTAAGAGGATCCCTAAGTTCAAGACCAGCCTGCGCAACTCAGTAAAATCCTATCTCAAAATAAAAAGGGGCTAAGAATCAGCTCAGTAGTAGAGTGCTCCAGGTTTGATTCCCAGTACCATAAATAAATAAATTAATAGGTTCTAAACACCAGAAAGACAAACACTGGAGAGACACTGTCACAGTTTTCTTTGACAAGCTCACTCTGCCCACTTTGGAAGACGTATCTGCCAAATTAATAGTCTCAATAACTATCGTTCATCACTTATTCTCAAGTACAAATGCTATTTCACCCCCCAAAAAGTGGACAGTTCAGCACATCACTCAAGTAACCACACACAGACTTTCCCTTGAGACAACCATCTTATGTGGCAGAAGTGCTTTACCTGCCATTTTCTCTCACAGCATATTAAAAGGCCATGTATGGAAGGATCAAGATTTTACAAAATCAGTAATTTTTACTCTTTCATCAAGAACATGAGTAAAAGTTAAGGTTTCATTTTCTGAAAAATGAAATAGCCCCTGCCTTGATCATAAGTCACTGATCACTCACCTTGGCTTTTTACCATCAGTTCAAATGTCAATGCAGAGAGGAAAGGACGAATTAAGTCCTGATAACAGATTTTTTTACCTCACTGAGCCCACCTGAAAGGGTCTACAGGACTCATTCCCACCCCCATTCCATGGTGGATTGTAGACCACACTTTTGAAAACTTTTGATCTAAGGTTTGTCAAGACAAAAAAAAAATTAAAACTTGCCCACTGGAAAGTGTTGCCTGGAGCAGTCATGTGGCTCTAATCTCAGAGATTGCTTTTAGCTCTAGAGATGGGGCTCCCTATTTGGAAATGTAATGGATTTATAAAATGTCTGAAAAGCCTTATGTAGAACTAAATACATTACCCCTGTAATGTACATACACTTCTTGTGGAATAACGTAAGTTCTGCCTACAGTGGAGATCATTTTGTAGATCTCCAAAAATCCAACATATTATTTTTCTTTTTCTCTCTAGACTAAATATACCCAGTTGTTCAAGCCATTACCAGTACAGCATGATGTCCACATTTAGCCCCATCCAGCTACCCACTCTGTAATAGCTTCAGTGTTTTCAGTTCTTGAGCTTTCTAAAAATGCATTGCCCAGGTTGTTGGGAGGCTAAAGCAGGATGATCCCTAAGTTCAAGACCAGCCTGGGCAACTTGGTGAAATTCTATCTCTACCTTCACACATCTCTGGTGAAGGTAGAGAACAGTGAAAAACGTTAATTATCCTAATCTGGGCACAAGGCTTCTGCAAGTCAGCCTAGACACCACACTAACTTTATTACACCAAAATATCCAGCTCTTTTTCAGTCACAGTACTGCCAAGCCCTCCCCTCTCCCCTCTCAATATCTACCAATCTATTTTTTTTTTAATCTCAAGGCAGGGCTTCATATTTATTCCTATTACATTTGTCCCATTAGTAGATATGTGGAATAAAGACAATCTTTTGGACACTTGGTTCTACCATATAGATACTGGCTGTCCCTCTAGGCTTTTTTCTTTTTTAATCAACTTTGTGAAGATTGTATAAATATCCTTTCTTTCTCATTATCAAAGACTACTGCTGTTGCTAATGTTGTTTTTAAATCAGTAAATGCTGAATATGAAAAAAAAAACACAAGTTAAGGCCAGCGACCTAACAGAATACTGTGGTCCTCCCTTCTGGGTCAAACAATTCAATCTAGATCCACTTGGGTGTAAGTGCCCCTAACACACATGCTGTGCTTCTCAGAACTTGAGTTTGTTTAACTGCTTATCTCTAGGCAGTGACTTGAGAAAAGAACCCAACAGTTCTTTTTTTGAAAATGAAAGAATCACATGTTGTCAGCTGTATTGGCCTGTGATTTCCCTCCTGTCCACCACACTGAGAAAGGTCATGGCAAACTGCTATTGCGTTATGGCCCTGCCACAAAGATCCTTTCGGCCATACACTCATCCCACATATCTGAAAGGACAGCCTTTTCTGGGTTTCATGCTCTATAAATGACAAACTTCCCGTTTCCTATAAATGGTTAGATTTTACAGAATTTAGGCCTCTTTTTACTCCCCTTTATTTACTTACCTGAAATGCTAAAAGCATCTACCTCCAAGCAACAGCTGGTACTAGAAAACTCTGAGGTCAACAAGGTCTAAAGTCCTATGTTTTTAACACTTAAAACCAAGACAGAACAAATTTAAAGTCAGCTTAAGCCATCACTTTGCATTGGTGTAACCCTGAATTTGTCAATTTGCTGGAATTTCAAGAGATTCAGAAAACTGCATAAATCACAGCATTACTGCGACTAATAACTAAGATCATGCATATGAAAATGCCTCATAAACTGGCACAAAATAAATTCCTCAATATTCATTAGTTCCCATCCTTCTCACAAGAGTGTCTTCCAGGGAGTAAGCATTCCCACGGCCATATTATCCTTCCTTCCAGCCCATGTAAAACAAAATCCAAGGACTATTCTTGAGTTTCCACAGAAGATGTTACAGACTGTGAAATAAGTAAGATCAGACACAGCTTGCCCACCTTTGGACACAGTTGCATGACACACTAGGAGCACTTTTTAAAAGGCCTGCTAAATTGTTGATTCTACATCTTTCAACTTTAAAAAAAAAAAAAAAATATTGCCCATGGGAAAAAGAAACACAGTTTCAAGAGTAAAATTTTTTCAGTCAAAAATTCCTTTCTTTTGCTTTTCAAAAATGACTAAGACCTTAAAATAAAAACTTCAGTAGCTAAATAACATGGCCAGGTCAGCACTCTAAATGTTCTTCAAATGTACCTTTCACATGTATCAATAAAACCACCCCAGAGAGGCAAACTCAAGAATTATGTTGCAGTGATCCTACAACAAACACAAGAACATAGAAAGGACTTGTTATTTTAGTAAGATTATTCTACTTTAACATGGTAGTACTCTATGCAGATCAGGTATTCTAAATAAAGTATAATAAAAATATATACTATAATGAAAAAGAATCATATGGTCCTATTTCATAGTCTTCTTATTAAGCTTATTTCCTTATTTCCTTACAAAGGTGATTGCAAATATTACACATTCAACTAATTCTATTTTCATTTCCACTTCACTAAAATTAAGAAAACCCACCACCACACACATCGCCTTAACCACATGGAAAAAGGAGGGAAAAGCGCTATCCACATAAAGGATCAACCAAGTGAACACTCATCGTTCACCATGAGAGAAACAGAAAAGACTGGGAAAGCCAGGATAAACCAATGCAAACGTGTGTGTGTGTGTGTGTGTGTGTGTGTGTGTGTGTATAAATAAATAAAATTAAACTTGGAAACATAACTCCATAACTCCAAATTGTAAGCAGAGGTTAACAGAAGCACTACATAATATAAATTTAAAAACCAACCATCTAAAGAAATGAAAGTTTCTTAGTGGTTAAGCAGAGAAAATGCCAGCAGAGAAAAAACCATTCTTGCATTAGGAAGAAGTTATTACAGGACTGGGAAGTCAGCTCAGGTACAGCCCAGCACTGCACAGCCCTGGCTTCAAACCCGGTACCACCAAAAGAAAAACCCATTACATAATAGAAGATGGAAGGTCACTTTTTGATAGTTGAGGTGAATGAATTAAAAGAAATTCTCCTTAAATGACTAAGAGTGAATGGTTATTCTAAAACATAAACTCCAGCAAAAGGAACAAGGTAAAGACATCAATTCGTTTAAATTTTATTAAAGTTGTTCCTTTTCTATGTGAAGCTAGAGCTCTAAGAGAACTCCAGATACAGTATTTACAAACTCATTATTTCTTTACTGAGGTTGGGAAGACCAAAGGGTATGACTCAAAGTAAGTAACATAAAATCATCAGTTTTGCTACTAACAGATGGGTCTAATCGTGACTATGTCAGTCCCTCCAATCTAGGTTTGGTTTAATATAGTCATCTCTATAAGAACTAGCTGTTACTCGTTGTCGATGCCTATCTGAACAAATTTCAGATTTAGCAACTAGAGTTCCTTTTTCTCTTTTTGCTATTGTTTTTGTACTGTGCTGAAAGCCATTGCCAAGTAGGAATGACGCACACAGCATGACCCAGGTCATTTGCAGTGACATTGCATGTAAGGTGACCTTGCTCAAGGACCAGGGCAGATCTGGGTTTAGGGCGGATCAGGGTTTAGGGCGCTCCTTGGGTTTAGGTCGGTTCCAGGTTTAAGGTGTATCCTGCTGGGAATAGGGGGTATTCTGCTGCCTCCAGGCACCCGCTCTTTGAGTTCCCGTTGAGTTCTCGGGGGATTCAGAGCCCGGTGTAGAGCGTGGATTTTGCCCAGAACGTGTGTGTAAAGTGCCGGTGACAGTTCAAGAATAAAGAGTTGCTGTTTGAATCTACAAGGTGTGTGGTGGCTCGTGATTTTGTGCCCAGCCAGACTGCAGCAGTACTGGGGATAGAAACCAGGGGTACTCTACCACTGATCTAGATCTCAGCCCTTTTTTGTTGTTGTTAATTATTATTTTGAGACAGAGTCTTGCTAAGTTGTAGAGACTGGCCGTAAACTTGCAATCCCTCCTGCCTCAGCCTCTCAAATAACTGGGATCACAGGCATGCGCCACCACATCAGACTATTTCTACTAGTTTTCAAAGCGAATGTGGAAGTCCATCAACAAGAGCAAGAGCAAGTGAAAACTTACACATATGAAAATACACAAATATTTTCACAGAGAAAAATGCTACCTATTGCATCTGCCAGAAAATAAAAAAGAATATGAAGACTCTAAAGAGTCAATCTGTTTGCTACCAAAACCCTATGCCCCCCCCCCACACACACACACACACACACACAGTTAAGACATATCAAACAGGATGTGACTCATGATTAAATATTTTCAATTATTTCAGTAAAATTAACGAATGTTTCCTGAGTACTCAATTATGTAAAATTTTTAATAAAAGCAGAATCATTCTGCAAGGGAAACACACACACCAAACAATAAAATCTCAAGGAAATTAATTCTGAAAAGGATATTTGAAACAGAACTAAACAACAGAAAGATATTGACGTATCTAAATTTTAAAAAAAAAGAAAATTATACAGTATGCTGAGGAGCTTGAACTTCTTCTATATATTAACAGGGAACAATAAACCCAAAAAAATTTAAGACCATAACTTCTAAAAAACATGGCTATTAGGGCTACCTGGAAGATGCAAATCAGAGACAGAGACATAAAACAGAGACAAGTGAGGAAGTCCTTGATGAGGACCTAGAAAAGTAATGAAAAGGAAATAGAACAATATACTACATTAGATAGGGAAGTATAAGTGGCAGAACTTCAGTGACTAAAAGTACAAATAAAGGAAAGATAGAAAATCATTCCAGAGATTTGAATATGGGTAAATCACTGAGAAATTTTACCATTAAGCCTTGGCAAGAAACATGCAGCACTGCAGGGAAACACTAAAGGAGGGCTGCTAATAAATGCATACAACAAATAAAATCATCCAAGTCTAAGGTTCTGATGAACTCTTCCAATACTAGAAACAGAAGAACGGAACTATTTCACATACAGCTATTATCTCAACCCCAGAAAGGCAACCAGATTAACTATAGGGATGGAAGAATCTAGTGAAAAACCCAAGGGGAATAAGTGCAGGAAGGGGAAGAAACCAGAACAATAAAAACTGGAAGCACTCACTGTCTGTAACAAGAGGAAAGTAGAAGATGAAAGGGCACCAGACTATCTGGAATGCAATCCCAGCTCTATCACTTAACCTGTGCCAACTCAGCTCAAGTTCCTTAAGCTTTTGGTGCTCCTGTCTTCTCACCTGTAAAACAGGAATCCCAGCAGGCCATCCTTTACACTGGTAAGTCATTCTGTCTTCACATAACACACGTTAAACACCATGGGATTTAAAGCTCCAATGTAAAACAGTGGCTGGCTCACACTAAGGCTGTCATCACTATCAGCTCAAACACTCTCAGATAAATTTTCAGGTAAACACAAATCTTTATGTAATTTATGCCCATTTTTAATTATCCATCTATATCATCCAAATGTAATTCTTGTTCTCTCATGTCCCTAGGTGGACCTAGAAATATTATTCTGCTTTAAACTCGGTCACTTCACATGGAAGTTTCTCAAATAATGATGATACTTAGCATAATTGTTAAATTGCACTTTATGATGATATTATTTACTGAATACTTAACCAAACCATTCTTGCATTTTTGGCAGGGGGTGGGAGTATAGGGGAAGGAGGAATTGGGGATTGAAACCAAGGGGTTAACCACTGAGCTACATGTCCCCTCCTTTTTATTTTTTATTTTGAAATGAGATCTTCCTAAATTGCTGAAGGTGTCACCAAGT
Source organism: Spermophilus citellus (assembly GCF_964194105.1). NCBI lineage: Eukaryota > Metazoa > Chordata > Mammalia > Rodentia > Sciuridae > Spermophilus > Spermophilus citellus. Next base: position 85,407,914 of record NC_138184.1, read on the forward strand.
TACTGGGGCTGGTCTCAAACTTGCAATCCTCCAGCCTCAGCCTCCCAAGTCTCTGGATTATAGGCACTCAACACCATGCCCAATTATTCTTACTATTTTTAAGAGGTTTATTTTACTACCAACTATCTCCCTGCATAATTTTCTGTTATTAAAAAAATGTGCAAAAAGGTAAATCTGTCTCATGAGAAAAAAATAATACATCAAAAGAATTCCCTATTATATTCAGAAAGAAGTCGGTAACAGGAAAAATATGTACTAACACCAATCTTAAATCCTCATTATATCTTCATTGGAGTTTCAAGACAGAACCTTTAATTAGGTTGTAAATTTTTCAGTTAGTTTCATATATTGATGTTATATCGATGATGGTCCACTATTACAGTACTCTTTGATACTCAACCAAAGACTGTTGTTAACAGTACATTTTACCACCTGAAAGATTTACAGAAAACTATGTTTATACAGTTTCACAAATGACCCAGCTTTTGCATATTTAAGAGAAACTAGAGTCTAAATGGCTTGCAAAAGAAAATTCTTCTTTAAGACTGAGTTGCACAGTTATGTACTAGTAATTCTGAAAAGTCAAGTCAGATTTAGAGCTAACTTCAAATATGCAACTATGAAAAACTATTTAGTCATTTAAAATGAAAACTATCAATTTCCCTACCGATGTCAAAAAAATACCTAATAAACGGGAAAATGTGAGCATATCTTTTTTATTAGCAAAATAGACACTTTAGTCCTGTGATACAGGTATACTGTTTTTACAACCCACTAACCTTGTCCTCATGTTACAATAAAAAAAATAGTTTCCTGCCTTATTTTCCTTCCACTAGCCTCCTGACAAAGGAGAGTGTCCTAATCAACTCAGAGTACCCAGCACATAGTAGGAATTCAGATTTCTTACTAAATCAAATTGAATATTCAAACTTAAAATATTTTAATTGCTTAAGGGTTTGGAAGATAGCTTGAAACAGGAAATTAATTTAACTCATCTTTTTGTTAAGTGGGCTCCAAATTCGTCATGAATTTACTAGAGACTATATTATTTTGCTATTAGCAAATCAATCTGTATCAGAATGAGTTCCTGTGCCATGAATCAGTGTGCTCCAATACCCATTGTGAAAAGTGTATTCTAAATTTCTCCTTAGAAAGTGCATTTTAAAATATATACACAAATACAAAATCCATAAAACAAAAAAAGGGGGGCAGGGATTCTGAAAGCAGAACAGTTATTCAAACTGGAAAGGCACTGAGTAACTATGATTTTGCTTCTTAAGCCTAGTCAAAGTTCTTCCAGTTCCAATAGAAGATATATAAATCTAAAATTTATCTGTGTGTATGCATACAATTTTTTAAAAAGATAATATATTGGTGTCAAATACTAAAGAGTAATTTTTCCCCTAACTCATGCTACAATATGGAATTTAAATAGAGAAACTGATCCTGGCTATACATAAACTCAGTGAAATTGTGCATACAATAAAAAATGGGTAAGCTTTATGACATGTCAAACAATGATCAGGTAATGGGAACATTCAGGTACATAAGCACAAAACAGCTTATTTTTAAAATGCAATAAGAGAGCTAGGCATGATGGTGCACACCTGTAATGCCAGCAACTTGGGAAGTTGAGGCAAGATCTAGATCAGCCTGAGCAAGTCAGTGAGTTCCTATCTCAAAAAAAATTAAAAAGTACTAGGGATATAGCTTAGTGGTAAAGTGCCCCTAGTTCAACCCCAGTACCTCTCCCCTCCCCAATAGAAAGAATATGAAAAGAAAGGAAGGAAATAAATGAGAAAAGGGAGAGAAAACCAAAGAGATCAAGGCAAAGTCGTAAAGTACAATGGTAACTGTATATGGCCATTCTCCACTGAGATAATTAGTAGTTTCAGCTAAAGCCAGCTATATTCTGAATTGTGGCCATATCTATTAAAAAGTGTAACTAACCATCTGAAATGGTTATAAAATATTCCAATGACAAATGGTATCCAGTCTCATGGATGTGAATTTCTTTTGAGTTTCTCTACAATTCAAATGGTGGACTCACTTGTAGCTTTTATCATTCTAAATTGTTGCAACTGAATGAGCTAACAGGACCAATTAAAAGGATTCCACCTCACTCTGTGTATTGGCCTCACTACCTTGGTTGCAGAACCACAAGTCTGGTGTAGTTTTCAATATAGGAGTGTTACTATGCTACCTGTGCACTGGAAGTCAAAAAAGAAGGGACCCAACGCCAAGAAAGTAAGACTTAATACAAGGAAATGGGGAATCATTTTCTAGGAAGAACAATGACTAGATGTGTCCAAAGTTAAGCCTAAAAGAATGAGAGCATGTTTTTGCTCTTAAATAAGACAACTGGATCTAAGGAGAGTGATGCTATTTGTTGAGTAAGTCTTTGAAGATGACAACGTCCTAATCAGGGTGAAGTACTATAAAGGAGCAGGGGCCCTTTACCAAACAATATAAATTTATAAAGCAGCAATGTTTCACAGTCTCAACTAATACAAACAATGCTAAGGATAAAACCTTATCCTTACCAAAACTAAAGAAATATTCACTTGCCTGCCTATTCCTCATTCTCTGGTGATCTCATTTCCAACTTAACTAAGAAAATTAAGTGGAAAATAATTTCTTCAAATTACCAACTCCCCACGAACCCAAATACCAGCTTCTGAAGCCAGACCTGAGTCTCTCATTATTACCATACATCACTGTACTCAACCTGGACAATCCTGACTGCTAGGAGTCACCTGGCAAACTATGGAGACATTTTTCATTGGCAAGACCTGGAGGGTAGAGGAGAGGAATGGGAGTGTATACGACTGGTATCTAGTGGCAGGAGTCAGGGACGCTGCTGGCCATCCTACACTGCCCAGGATAGCTCCACAAAGAACTCTCCTGCTCCATCATCAATAGTATCAGGATTAAGAAACTGTGGTACAGATAAAATATCAATGCTCCTATCTAAATCAAGCTCCCCTACATATGCACAAGACCTCATTCCCTACACATGCAAAAGAACACAGATCCAGCAATTCTTATTTCTCGCTATTAGATCAATCTATGTGCAAATAAGGTAGTTACCTTAATTGAATAGGTTCAATGGAATTTGAAGTAATATATATTTTAAGATATCTAAAGTACTAGTCAATTCTACAGGGCTAAACAAAGTTGAAACAGTTTTTCCTTACTATATAATTACACTGTTTTTATGTGGAAGAAATTTCTCAATAAACTGAAAATGGGTTCTCTCTTAAATAACAAACATTCCCCTTGAAATCTTATCAGCACATCATTTATAATCTTACTTTAAAAAAAAAAAAAAGCTGGGGCTGGGATTGTGGCTCAGTGACTGAGCACTTGCCTCGTACATGTGAGGCCCTTGGTTCGATCCTCAGCACCACATAAAAAGAAAATAAAAATAAAAAATTTCTTTAAAAAATGCCCTCATTTAAAAATAAAATAAAATTTTAAAAAGGCTGCCAATCCAACTTTTTTTTAAATTGTAGATGGATACAATAGTTTTATTTTTATTTACTTATTTTTAATATGATGCTAAGGATAAAACCCAGGGCCTCACACGTGCAAGGCAAGTGTTCTACCACTGAGCTACAACTCCAGCCCCCAATCCAACTTTTATATATTAAAAAATAAAACTATTCTTATTCAATCATTTGGTCTTCTGTTTACAAACACAGTACTTCAACCACACCTAAATTTCCTTGCCAAGGGGAACCTGGTACTGGCAACTTAACCAGATTACAAAACACTCTCTGGTATTATCACAAATTACACTATAAAGCAATCATTTCTTTATGAACAAAGTTCAACTATAATAATGTTTGTAACTTAGAACAAAATGAGAAATATCTTAAAATTGTACTTTTTAAGATTATAATTCTTTTAAATTGGAGCACTAGAAGAATTTCATAACAAAAATTTCTTTGGCTTTTAGTTTAAACATATTCCACCTTCAATGCTAAGACCTAAAATCATATTGCATACCCCTATCACCACAGAGAACTTTGGGAAACTGAAAAACTCCTCATGGGTTTTCACTCTCTTCACTTCATGCCTCCTCCCAACCTGAATTCCACTACCAGTCATTAAGCTCACTCCCATGCTCATTCCCATCTCTGTTGGCCCTTTCATTTTGAAGTATAATAAATACACTAAAAACACTAGTTAAATCCAATTCCCCCACTTAATCTGCGCCTGAGTCTGGGCAGCAGAAAATAATGGGGGTGAAAGAGGGGAGACATGGACAGAGACAACAACAAAACACAAACCCAAGCAAACTGGCCTTAAATTCAAAACCACAACTTAAATAGGCCCTTGCCCTTGTGCAGAGAATCAAATCACATTTTCCTGGACCATTCACTTTAACCACTCTCCTATAGGATTAATCCATTTCTAATGCACTCTCCACAAACCTCTGACACCTCTTCCTCTGTCTCTACTCTGATGACCTTGCTTCTTTTTTCAAAGACAAAAACCATTGAAAGGAAAATTCAGCATTCCGTATCTACCCCCTCCCTGCACCTGTGCACATAGACTCTGCCTTCCCCCTTGTCTTAAAGATGGTATGTCCTTTCTCTTATCTAAGGTCATCTCCTCACTTGACACTTTTTCCCATTCACTTCCAAGAACACTGCTCCAGCAAATTATTCTTTCTTTCTGTGACACTGTAAATTTCTTATCCTCTACTGCAATATTTCCAACATAAAACATGTGCAAAAGCATATGGCCCACAAAACACAATTGGAAACCAATGGATTCCAATACATACCACATATTTACCCTACCCATCCCAAAATCCCAGTCACTGTTTAAGGATCATTCTCCAAAATAGTTTTCTCTTTTTCCTCCCACTCCAAAGTTCACACAGTACCCTTCACAACACTCTGATCACCCTGCTCATATGCCCCTCTCCACACACTACACAAAAGTAAGCATGTTTATCACTTCACTTGCATTTTAAGTTACTTCAGTTCTCAAAGATGGTGCATTAAACACACTCCCTTGACACTGGGCAAGCAAGCAATAAATAGTGAATGTTCATCAAATTAAGGAACAAATGTATTTTTGCATGTATTTCCTCAAGTCTACAAATTTGAAGGGAAATATCTGATTTAAAATCTGTTGGAAAAAAAGCTGATTTAAAATTTTAAAAGGATCAGAAACAACATGAAGTCTAGGACCAATAAAGTTCATAACAGCTCTTTGCTTGGATTTAAAATATTGGGAAATAAACTCATAGTTGTTAAAGCCACTCTACAGATTAGACATGTGCTAAAATGTCTTGAGTTTTTTTGCACAAACCATGTTGTGGGCAAATAGAACTGTTATATTTCTTTAGTGATACTTCAACATCAGACTTGTAAGCTATGTTTTAGAAGGCAAATTCTGTAATATCAATTTGCAAAACTGACTTAAGGTATGAAATTGTTATTACAAAATATACAAAATATACCATGGTGGTCCATGCCTGTAATCTCACCAGTTTAGGAGGATCAAAAGTTCAAGGCCAGCCTCAGCAATTTAGGGAGGCCCTTAGCAACTTAGCAAAACCCTATCTTAAACTAAAACATAAAAGGGGGGCTAGGAATGTGGGAGAGGGAGGGAGGGGGGAGGGGGAGGGAGAGGGAGGGGGGGAGAGAGAGAGAGAGAGAGAGAGAGAGAGCGCGCAAGCTTAAAGTAAAATGATTAAGCATCATGGAGTACTGTTTGATTTTAAAATACCAAATTTTAAATTTCTATCTTTCTATCTTCTATCTTTCTCCTATAAATTCCTGAATTATTCATTTCTAATATTTATAAACAAACCTACTTTGGAACTGATACTTCTAAGTCAATTTTGTAAACATGAGCAAAACACCCATTAAGTGAAATGACATTTTTAAGTATAAAGCAAATATTACAATATTTCATTATTTCTTAAAATTTTATTTTTACACTTTTTAGGATTCAATAAAATAAGACAGCAATACATTTTCAAATGTTAGAGTCTGTAAACAAGTCAGGATGGCGCCTGGCATTTTGCCAGGGGGAGTGGTTTGTGAAGCCATTAAGTGTGGAGATTTCTTATTGGTTGACTGCTGTATCTAGTTTATGTTAATTAAGATAAGCTGTGTGGAATGTATAAATACCTCTGTTGTCCTACAACACACTGCTCCCACTCCTGCTGTATCAATGTACACAAGTTGTTCGTCCGTCTGTCCCCGTCCCCCACCCTCCCCCGTTTATTTTGCTGCAGCCAGACTGTGGCATTCAAAGGCAAGGAAAATGGTGGGGGGCGAGGCAGCATCAAATCATGTCCTTAAGGGAATCAACCATAAGTTCTCCTTGTGTGGAAAAAAGGGGTGTGTGTGTGTGTGTGTGTGTGTTTTGACATAACGAAGAAAATGAAAACAACAGATACTGGTTTCCTTGACAAATAAATAAGGTAACCGAGATAACTTAGTTAGGATGAAATCACGAGATCTTTAAACACTACACTGTGTGGAAGCCAGCAAAGCTCCACATACAACTAACAAATCACCGTGCCAACTCCCCTTCAGCCTCATTTAAGGAGGATTACCACCTGCGCTCTAAACTCACTGTGCGCTGCTTTCAGTGGTGAGTCCAAAGAACTGATTCAACAAACACAGGGTTTCAACAAATGTAGTCTTCATTAACTACAGAAAACATACTGAAGAAGGCCTCTGGTAAGGTTGCCACGATCTCTAAACCTTAAACTTTTAGGATAATTATAATCAATCTGCAATAAATTTGGTGGATTATATGCCATTACAATTTTAAGTAAAAACTAACCAAAGTTAGCAGTTTCTGAACATGGATGTTATGTAATACAAAGTTTTTATAAGTGCATAAATGGAAACTGTCTACTTTCAGGAAACATAGGGTTATTACAACACATAGAATTGGCAAAAATCAAAATATTAGTAAAGTAACAATAAATAATTTATCCAACTTGGAATCTGAACAATTTCTGGAGATGTCAAGTATACAAGACCTTTATTTAAATTATTGATCTGAACTATTTTTCTTATATCAAATATTCACCAAAAAAAAATCAATGAAAACCATTATTTTGCTTTAAATCACATACCTAAAAAACCATTAACTATTTATCACTTGAATTGGCATTCTAAATTTTACAAGAGAACTAAAAGTCATTCTATTAAAGTTTCAATAGTGGGTAAGGCTTATTTGAGAACTGTTACCAAGTATTGATGACCCATGCCTATCAGAAATAGTACTGGGCATGGTGGTGGGATTTTTTACAAGGGTCCAGTATTAAGACAGAAACTCATATAAATTTTTCTTTTAAAAAAATGGGGGCTGGGGATGTAGCTTAGTTGGTAGAATGTTTGTCTTGCATGCACAAAGTCTTGGGTTCAATCCCCAGCACCAAAAAAAAAAAAAAAAAAAAAACAGTATGCCAGGAATTTTAGCATACAAACATCTTTATTCTTGAAGTATCTCATTGGTTAAAAACTTCTAATGTAAAGATTAAGATGCATCAATTTAATCAAGCTATGAAAAAAGTATTTAATTTTTATTAATCTGCAGAGTGATTAGTAGAAAGTAATACTATTGTACAAACAAAAAGAACCAAAATACCTTTCTTCATTTTAAAAATACAAGATACTCATGAACTTTTGAAATATGAATAAAAAACTCACTTGTCCAAGTTTACTCCTTATGGTGAAGTATAATTGTGTGAATTTGCACTGAAGTATAATTTCCCACACAAATTTTATAAGGTACTTCATAAGTGTATGAATGCTAATACATAATCCTTTAAAAAAAGTTTACTGGTCATGACATTTAACAAAACGCAGAATCCAAAATTCCTCAGCACACCAATTGAGGCCCTCAATAATCCAGTCCCATCCTACCTTCCTGCTCTATTTCTTATTACTCTGAGTCAGTCATGCGTATTACAAAAATATCAATTATTTTTCATCACAGGCTTTTCTTCCTCCGTGCCTTTATTCATTCTATCCCCTTTCCTGAAGCAAATACCTTATCAACTCCAGAATGTCATTGTACCCTTCTTCCAACTCTCATCATTTTCACCTTCTTCACAAAGCCTTTCTATTTCCTCCAAGCAGCAAT